>NC_045597.1:140978597-141644597 GCF_009762305.2 Zalophus californianus | reverse complement strand
CAGCGCTAATAAGGTCAGTGTGAGGTCACGTTGGTAATTTTAGGTCATCAGGGCAGACCAGTAAGAGACTCATTACTTCAGTAGGCTGGAGCACATCACAGAAGTCTAGATTCTGTGTAGAGTTTCAAAATTAATAGCAACCAAAATGAGCTTTTAAAATGTATTCCTATCATGGCCATTATTTGGTTCTCAAAACGAGGAGACTCTATGCTTTGACATGTAAAAAAAAAAATCCCATGAGAGTTTCATTGTAGAGCTGTCATTGATCTGTTTGAAGGGAACACTTGTGCCAACATTGCAGTGTTTCTCATGGAGTAAGGGAAATATCATAAAATATATCAAGATGCAAAGAATGCCTTGAAACCTTTACCAAAAAATATTTCCCTTTGAAAAATTCTCTTTCATTTATCAGGTAAAGATACATGAATATTGCAAGCCTTCTGCATGCAAACCACAAGGTTAGAAACAGAGCCTTGACCTGACTACCCTGCCTTGGTCTTGCCTTTTCAAGTCAGCCAAGGGGAAATCTTGCTTTGGACCATCTCCAGGTCTTGAGTTGGAGAAAGGCTCTGCTTCTCCTGGTTGACTCATTTACTTTGATTGTAACAGGTGGCTCTTAGTGAGTGGTAATGTCTACATGTCCATCTCACTTGTATATCTGAAGCTGGTGATATTATTTGAAAATTTCTTCTACTTTTCCCAATCTAATATATACCTTCAAACTGCCCTGCTGGAATTGTTTACATACCTTAAATATCACTGATGTTTTTGAAACTGGACAATGTGACATGAAATGAGTGGGTAAGCCCCAGAAGGTAGGTATATTGTGATTTAAAGTCATGATATCAACAATCTGAATACAGTGTCCTGGTATATATCAAAACAGTTCCTTAATTTTGAACTTCCTTACTGATAGGAAACTTGAAAAGGATGAATACTAGAATTCCAAAATAGAGGTGCTAAAATTACAGTAAAAAGAGTATTAAGGAAATATTTGGCAATATTATTTGTTTGGGATTTCTTTGTTTTAAGAGAAGAAACAGAGCATGTTACTGGAGCTGTTGAACTAAGTAAATGGTAGGGTGGTAGGTAAGTTCTTCTTCAACAGTCCTGTTTTCGAATAAGAGACTTTCTAACGTACATTACACCCTCATTTTACAAAATGAGTGGGTCATCTGTCAGTCAGTTAATGCCGTTTCAAGGGGGACCATTATAGAACATGTTGCTATGATAAAGCAACACTTCTAGAACAAACCCTATAGTCTCAGCCCTGCAAAATGTAGTTTCCCTTTCTCCTTAATTCTTACTCTCTTGCTCTTGTTTTCTCTGTTCTCATTATCTGGTAACTTCCCAGAGAGACTTTCTTCTTACATTATTTCTGGGCCTTGAGGGAAAAAGAATGACATTTCTTGTAATAGTAACAGTGTAAAAAAAAAAAAAAAGAATGGAATGGTTACTTTCTCAAATTCATATAGCAATTCAGGTTGAATCCTAAGAAATTATACTTCTTAACCCCCAAGACTTGACTTCTAGATTCCCTGTTTCATCATTTGAAATGCCATGGCATTTAAATTATAACTAGTTCCGTTGGGATTTATCCATCCTGTATTATCTGCACCATAGCATTCTCTATAGCCAAGTGGCACTTAGAAAGGTATATATTTTCTCTCCCTTTCAAAGCATCAAGGAAGTAATTTTTAACTCCAAATTTAAGAATCAATGTGAAAGGTGATAGAACTTTTAGCTCAGCAAAAATAGAAACCAGAGTGGGGAAAGTGGATATTTAATCAGGATTTTTAAAATGAAATATTTATCATATTATGAAGAAGCAATAAATGATGAAACGATGTAGTGGGTAAATCCATTTAAATTAAAGAAGGAAACTCTTTTTTAAGACTTGTAAATGGTATTTTTTTTAATTATATTGTGGCATCTCCACATTTTACAAAATTCTCACCATTTTGCCCAACTTTTGGCATAACACTTATGAGTAACCCTGGTTAAAACAAAGAGCTGGATTTAAACATTAATATAATTTAAAAATCCCTTAAGATTTTTTTTCTAGCCTGAAAATTCCATTTACACTAGGTAAGGGGTATTCTCAATTTATATCCTTTCTGAAGCACTGAATTTTCCTTTTAAAAATTCACTTTACTATACCTTGAGTGCACTGGATTTTTCTAATTGTGAGCATCCCTATCCCTAGATGAAGTCATGTTGTCAAGAACTATGAGGCATCTGAAATTGTACCCAAATTTCAAACTAACATGCTAATTTACCATAGTTTGGTTGCTCACAAAAGACAGATGACTTCTGTGTCAGTTTTGAAAGACTTTATTACAAAAACAATAACTGAAATGTCAACATGTCATATTATTTTCCCAAGTCCCAGTTCCGGGGGTCGGGGGAGATGCAGATGGGCCCCTCTGGGTGACTGCACATGCAACAGGTGGTGATCCAGGAGGGGAACCCTAAGCTTGGGGCATCTTCTGTTTGATGGCAAACAATAATCCAGCCTGCTGTTTGTCTCAGAAGGAGAAATTTCCTCAGCCCTGAAGGTTGCTGGCTGCAAACCCAACACTGAGAAATGGTCCAAATAAAGAGGGGTCAGTGGTAGGCATTCTTGGCACACCAATAATGATGGGCAGGAGCACTAATGACTCTCCCAAAATATATAGCACCGTGAGAGAAAGAGGAAGGCAGTGCTTTAAAAAACGATATTTGCTTTGAAAACCAATTCCATTCTTGATAAGTGAATTATTTGCTCAGCAAACAACCTCTTACTCCAAATTTGTTAAAGCTAGGTCAATATTCTCCTTCAATATTTGTGCCAAAAACCACTGTGAGAAAATGTGCTAGTGTCATGGGTAATATATGAATGACTGAATGTCACAGCTTGAGTATTTGCTCAGTAAAAAGTGAAGTGTATGATTTTAATAATACACCTTTCACTTTTTAAAAATTTTGTAAAATAAAAAGGATGTCATAATCTCATCTTCAGAATGGGCTACTTTTAATGCCTCCATATCACATATATTTCTTTTTTTAATCTGGATTTTTGTCATATGTTGCTGGTATTTTTGTTGCAAGCATCTGGAAATTCTCCCTTCTCCCCCCTTTTCCTTCATTTTAATTAATTCCCCTCTCTTTATCAATTTTAGATATGGATATTCTTATTTACTAGAAAAAAAAGTCATAATAGTTTCTTATAGTGAAGTCTCTAAGCAGTGTGGTGAATAATTACCCTTCTTCTTTAGGGATTAATTCCTTTAGTATATTTTTACTGAACAATTACTGTGTGTCAGGTACTGTTCTAAATGTTGGGGATACAGCAGAGATCAAAACATACAAAAAAATCTAGAATATATTTTCAATTTGTGAAATTCAATAAAATATAATTAGCACCTAATAATCCACATTGACAAGACTACCCCACTGCCTTTGCTCTTTGGATTCAGGAGTGAAATTGATTACCTTTTAATCCTGCTAGGGGTTGTTGATAACCCAAGGCTCAAGAGTCTGTGTCTTTTTTTTTTTATGTTATGTTAATCACCATACATTACATCATTAGTTTTTGATGTAGTGTTCCATGATTCATTGTTTGCATATAACACCCAGTGCTCCATGCAGTACGTGCCCTCTTTAATACCCATCACCAGAGTCTGTTTCTTACTCAAAGTGTCTATAGCCTTCGCCTTGAGGTATGGCAGTTTGTACCTGGAGTGAACAGTAGGCGGCGATGTTAGCACACAAGACCTCAGAAGGTTGCTAAGGAAGCTGTCATAAACCAGCCACTGGATTCAAGTGGAGATTGAGCCATGGAACTTAAGAACCTGAGATACTTGTTTTCCGTTTTAGAGTTATCTACTGTGTTGGCGAATTTACTGTTAAGTCACTTAGCAACAAATATAAGAAGGGTTGATTGTCAATATGGGATGATAGCTGATTGGAGAAGAGTTTCTCTAATTACCAGATGGATGTTGCTAAGAGTTACTAGGACATGGCATGAAATATGAACATAGCACATATTATAGTAACTCATCTGGATCCCCCTCAACTTTTCATCTTTTATGATTATAGATGATCTTATTTACTATATTTCTAGCAAGTTCACAAGAAAGGAGTTGGTTAAGGTATGCCAATCACCCAAAAAGTATTTATAATTGTTTAGAGAATGTGATCTGAATCAAGCAGAGATAAATATACATGTTATACAATATACAGTGTGAGCCTGTATTTATATGATTGAACCTGAAGCTGTAAAACATGGCTGATTGGTCATAAAGTCTCATATTCCATGCTTCCCTTTCTCAGGCACATGATTTCTTTGTGGAAAGCAAGCTGTGAAGACTGAGGCCAAATCTACATGGTGTGGTTCTTGGGTGGTCAGCCTAAACGCAAAAATGGAACAAAAGCTGGGACAGCTAGAGCAACACAGCAAAAGCAGTTTGAAATGTAATTGTCATAGGTTCTCCTGCTTCTGCCATCACTGCTGAAAGTGTCATGTCCTCTAAAAAGACACTGTTGCTTTTTCAAGATATGTACAGCAATGCAAACCAGTAATGCCTCCAGCAACATAATTGTTTCAGATGAAAGCAAAATAATTAAGGATGGAATTTGGTACATTTTTTTTCATTTATATATAAGCTATTCTCCCATTTTCAAAATAGATACATTTTAGCCCAGATGTGGGAAACAATGAAGTAAAATGGCCCAGTTGTTCAGATTGAAGAATAAAGAAACCTGTCCAAGTAGAGGACCTAAAAAATATCATCCAGAAGGAATTTAAGATGATATAAATGAATTCATGAAATTAAGCTAATTGTCATTAGACATCACTTTCCTTGATGTTTCCAGTTTTATAATTCTTAGGCAGACTGTCTCAGATTTCTCCTTTCCAGAACAACTTCCCTTTCTCTTACAAAGAACTAAAGCATCTTTTTTTTTGAACTCCCTCCATTCTTCTACATTTCCATTCGGCTAATGTGTTGTATATCTATTTTCATTCATCATATATATATTCTTTAGCTAAAGCAATTAAAGTTACAGTCCTTGCCTTCAAGACCCTCTCAGTTTAGTTTGGAGGAAAGGCAAGGGGACAGGAGTGCTGGACACTTTGGGAAAAGCCCAAAGCTTTTGGAGGGACCATAGAGCCTTAGATAACACAGAGGAGAGGACCAGGGGAAAAGTGTCAAGGAAGCCTTCTCTAGAGGAGGTGCACATCGAGCTAAATATGAGAAGCTGGGGCAAGAAGGGGTTGGGAGAGGACTGAGTGGTACAGAGTAGTGCCTTGTTTGGAGAAACCTAAGGTAATTCATTTTGTCAAGAATGTAGGGTGGAAGCCCAGAATATTGAGAGACAAGTGGTAGAAGCAGTCAGGGAGTCAGGAAGGCCTTGAATAGCATCTGATTAAGAAGTTTCTGTCTTGGGGCGCCTGGGTGGCTCCGTTGGTCTAGCATCTGATTCTTGGTTTCAGTGCAGGTCATGATCTCGGAGTCTCGACCTCAGGGTTGTGAGATCAAGCCCCGCATCAGGTTCCACACTCAGCACGGAGTCTGCTTGGGATCCTCTCTCTCCTCTCCCTCTGCCCCTCCCCCTGCTTGTGCTCTCTCTCTCTCTCAAATAAATAAATAAAATTTTAAAAAAAGAAGCTTCTATCTTATGCCGAACATATCCTTAAATATGAAGAGATATTAAGGACTTAAATCATGATGAGGCAAACCTCCTGATATGGAAGCAAATGATATCTTAATTCCTCCTATATTTGCTCTAAGAGAATAGTTTAGAAACCTTTGGTTTTAGAACCCAGGTATGGGCTCTTTAAACCACAGCAAATATGTGAGAAATATGGCTAAACTATGGCCATAAAATTATTTATGTATAATAGAAAACTTATCAAAGACAAGAAATACCTTAAACATCTTACATTTCTCACGAGAGCCCACAGCTCAGCACATACTTAATTAGTCTTATAATACAGACACTCAGGTTTATTGTTACTCACTCATGAGTGTCCTTCTCTGTAAAGCTATTTAGGTGACTTCTAAGAGAGTCTTGAGTGTATTTATTGGTTTCCTTTCCACATACAGTTTTAACTGTTGCATCTCTCCATTGGTATTAAATACTTTCTTCCTTGTATTGTAGGCATTTCTGGGTAGACTTCCTTTCCTTTGCTGAATTAAAATCCCTTGAGGGTAAGAAACATGTTTATTTTACTTTGCATTCACCAGAACACCTAGAACAGTGCCTTTCAGGTAGTAGATGCTCAATAATTGTTTGAATGATTGAAAGCAGTGAAATATTAGAAACTGTGGGGTTGCAAGGCCAAATACATTACATTGATAGATACATAGAGATTACATTGATCCAAGGTCATTGGAATGAGATTATTTTGAAAGAGGAGAGCTTCATTACTTTAATACACGAGGAACACAAATTTCAAGCTCAATCTCTGTGTCATAGCTGAGAAGGGGAGTAATTCTGTATGAAGAGATTTGTCATCACCCATACCACCTCCTCCAAGAAGTCCCCAGGCAGCACTAATTGCTTATTTTTCATTATTCCCGTAGTATTTCTCTGTGCTCCCTAGAGAGAAATTGTGTCTTCATGATCTTTGCATGCCACCTAGTGTTCAACAAATTTTGTTAAATGAACGAATAAATGACTGGCCATGTGACAAGTCAATTTATGGTTTGAGCCTGAGTTTTCTCTTTTCTAAAATAGGTCTAACAATCCTTATCTACCTCAGAGAATACCATTCAGTAATAAAAGTTCCTGCAACTCATGATAAATGTGCAAAATCTTTTCAGGATAGAGTTGGAGTATAAATAAATAAATGGAATTGTAGAGTATTAAGTGAAAATTTTAAAATGTTTGCTAGGATGACACTTTTCTAAAATAATATGGTAGATTTTGGAGCCAGGCTGCTGAAGTATGACTCTGTTCTAAGACATTTATTAGCTCTATGACCTTAGGCAGTTACTTAACTGTGCATCCAGCTTTTTTATCTGAAAAATAGAAATAATAATTATATGCACCTCAGAGTCATTGAGCTATCTAAATGAGTTAATACTTGACTAGTGCATAGAAGGGCTAAGCACTTACTATGTTCCAGCCATTATTTTGTCATTATATATGCATTTAATATTGCACTAGCCACGCTAACGTGACTTAAATGCTTTTGTTCATTTTCCTATCCCCAGCATGTACCAGAGTACATGCTCCATAGAGTTCAATAAATGTTTGTTGAACAAATGAAAGAAAATAAATGCTTCGCACATTGTAAATGGACATTTTCCCTTGGGAAATGTTAATATTCTCAAGATCATCCCGAAACTAGGTCAATTTAGATAAAAGAAACCAGAAAGTATAAACAATGACTCGCTTGATAAGGTTCTACTAATGGGTCTAGTTTATCTGTTTCATAGATGGGCTTATCTCAGAAAAAGTAAGAGTTTGTCAATACATCCACTTCCTCCATTCCTGGTTGACAAAATGCATCAGATCCGTGCCATTTTCAATCCAAAACTCCTTTTCCAATGTTTTTTCAGCTTTTCCCATTGTGAGGCCAAAACAAGTTTTAGGTAGGCATGATTTTATACATCTCTCATTAACACCACAAAGCTACCTTCTAACACTGGAGGGAGTTCTGGGGTCCAGTAGCGACAATCCTGGAGAAGCAAGGAGTGAGCAGGAGCACCAGAAGGGAACAGCAAATACTGGGAGCTGAAAAGCACATCACCCTTTGGCTCCTGCCTTTCTGGCATTTGAAAGCTTGGGCAGATTTGGGCAAGACCTGAATCAAGTATCAGCTTGCCAAACTGGGAGCCACAAGAAGTTATCTCAGGTGGTGTTTTGGCCTTGATGAAAACTGAACCCAGAGGAAATCTCTGCAGACAGTGGGATTTGGTGCTCTAATGAGAAGCTGAGTTTTGTGTCCTTGGTAATGATAAAGCTTCCAACCAAACTCATTCTCCAGCCATGGAACTCATGAAAGGAAAATTTCAAAGTTCCGCAGTGCTTGAGTTTTTTGTTTTTAACATTGATTCTCTTCAAATAAGTTAGTCTGGAAGCAAACAATACTATTTATTAAGCATCTTTGTGATACAGAGTGATACAAGAATCCTGGCTGACTCATGGTTCTTGCTTAACTTATTAATCTCATAGGTATTTTAAAAAGAGTAAAATGTGCCATGTCTTGATACCATCTCTATTTGATTTGGCCCAGCCTGCTTTGGATCTTGTACTTAAGGATGGAAAGAAAAATCTTTATTAGCATCTTTAAAAAAAACCCTAAGCAACTCCTTAGTCTTTCCAAACCAAAGCAGAAAGAGCTGATTTGTCTCTTCATCTGCGTAAGAACTGGGTGGTACAATATAAAATTGTCAAGAAGCGCTAGAACCGAGAGGGAGAAAATATTATCCTTGGGCTTATATCCTTTTTGCCTCCAGTCCTAAAACCTGTATTTGACCAGCTTTGAAGAAAGAGGGGAACTGTGAAGAGAAAACTAAAAAGGAAATATTAATTCCAAAGGAGTTTATGTGGGGGTCATAGTGTCATTGCCAAAAACAACCTGTTCTATACCATATGTGAGACAAAGAGATTCTTTCCAGGCTGGATCCACTATATCAGGTTCCTTATAGGTCTGGTAAATAGAAAAGCATTCAGTTCTATTCTGGGGATAGATTAAGTGAGAGCAATGATACTTAGATCCTCTCTGGAACTGGTACATGGATTCCTCATCAAGTTCTACATGGGGATAAGAAAAATGAGTTTTGCCTAGGATTCTGACAATCACAGACAGTATAATCTTTTCGAATGGGGACTCCTCTTAAAATCATTAAATTTAATATTTCTGTGGGTTTAGATTATTCCCATTAGGGTTAGGTTAGGATTAAGGATAAAGAATAAGCTCTCTTACAGTACCCAGCTCATCTTATTTGCAAATATATTTGTTGAGCTAACGAAGAAACGCAACCACTCAACCTCTTTTCTTCTGCTATAATTCTATCAAGTGTGATACATAGAGCAATTCATAAGTCAGTGCTTTCCTAACACTTTGATCTTTTTGAGAAAAAACTCTAGAAGAAAATTTGGCTATTTTGATTCTAAGTTATGGGTTATACTGGTCCTTGATATATCACCTCCTTCTAGTGACTGTTTAGCCCTTCAATTTATTCCCATATTATTGAGATATAATACTTTTATGATAACATTCAGGAAGGGGGTGGAGTCACCTCACACATTCATTTAATGTACATGTGGCTTTAGAATCTAACGCCTATGAAGATGAGACCAATGCCCAAGGATATGAGAGTAGCAGCTGTTCCCTGGGACCATAGGAGGAAAGGCCCAAGCAGGATGAATGACCGGCCGCAGATGGTCCTGCTCTTCTCAGGAACTTTTCAAAGATGTGTCCCATCAAGATTTAGAGTAATTGCAAGAAAATATTTTCTGAGTACTTACTCCATGTCCATCCTTATGCCCTAACTTTCATATTTTTTTCCTTCTTTAATTCTCAAAACAACAACAAACATGCATTAAGGTTATAGTGGCTTAATACTAAAACAGTGGAGTGAAACTTGTAGAGAAGAAAAAGCCCTTTGGAATTCTCTATTCTTTCCCCCATTCACAGGAGGAATTTTGGGAATTATCTTAAGGGAAGAAAGAAGTGAATGCCCTGACATCTACGTATATACACTTTCTCTTTATTTCTTCCTTTAGTCTAGCTCAGTGGCTCCAATCCTCAATGTGAATATGTATTACTATAAGCACTAGTTCACATATACTAAATTTTAAGCATGATTTAAGGGAGTTCATGAAAATTTTGACTACACCGGATTTTTGTTTTTGGCACTAATTTTAAAACTAAACTTTAATTAACATGAGACTCTATTCAAAGGAAGCAATAAAAATTTAAAATATAAAACAAAATACCAGAAACAGTGGCTATTGCCAAGTGGCATTTCAATGTGTCTTGGAAAGATTGAGAAAGTAATTCAAATAATCTTTGCTAACATCAGCATCTTGACACATTTGGCTCTGTTGCCAACTGCAGAAAAAGAGGGGGATCAGATAAGGAAGAGTCTTCAGGTTCACAGTTTCTTTAATAAAACTATCTTCCTTTTCCAGTCCTATACAGTGTTAAGAGAAATCACTCAACCTTTCTCCCTATCTTTTCTCACCTACAAGAAGGAGAGGTAGACACTTATTTATAAAAAGTTAAGTTTTAAAATCTTACTTTTTCAGGGGCGCCTGGGTGGCTCAGTTGGTTAAGCGACTGCCTTTGGCTCAGGTCATGATCCTGGAGTCCCGGGATCAAGTCCCACATCAGGCTCCCTGCTCAGCGGGGAGTCTGCTTCTCCCTCTGACCCTCTTCCCTCTCGTGCTCTCTGTTTCTCATTCTCTCTCTCTCAAATAAATAAATAAAATCTTTAAAAAAAAAATCTTACCTTTTCCACCTAAGATGAATGGGCTTCTTGGAAATGTCCCTTCTTTCTTAAGCCTGCCCTGGTAATCTTTTGCCACATGGTTCCATGGGCCACGGTTTAAGAGCAGGGGCCTCAGGGCCAGGCAAATTTAGGACAGAGACCAAATCTGCCACTTAGTAGAAGTATCACGTTGTGCAGTTTATTTAATCTCTCTGAGACTCAGTTTCCCCCACCATACAATGGAGATTTCTCACTTCCATCTAGGGCCATTCAGGACAATGTGCCTGAAACTCAGCAGACATTCCAGAATGTTTGTTGGCTGTATGGAAAGTAATCATGAACCACAGAGTATAGAAGGAGAACATGTCAGTTCTCATTAAACTGGAGTTGATATTGTTACTTCCTATCATCTAAATAAAGGGGAATGATGTTGTTTTAAACACTTTAAGTGATCAGAAAGAACAGATTCAGGAGACATGAGGAAACTGACGGGACTACAGAATATCAACAGATAAGTGATGGGACAGTATTGGAGAGATTTCATTTGTAAATTCAAATTTTGTCCAGTTCTGATTCTGACATTACAACTCCCTCCCTTAGATGGCAGCCAGGCGCAGGTGCATGAGCACATTCACAGAGCTCTGTGGCTGTCGCCTCCACCTTTGGCTTAAACTGTGTTCTCTCAGCATCAACTCAGCCTTGCTCCTCTGGCCGCTCTTCAGGTCTCAGTGGTGACTAGACCCACGAGGCCAACCACTTTCATTTCTCATGAGTCTTCTGTGGACTCTTCCTACTGCACCTGGTGGGCCCCTACCAAGCTCACTGGCTTCCAACTCAACAGTCCAGGAAGGCTAGACTGCTGACTGTGGCACCATCAGGCTTACTGGGATAGGAGTGTTCTTCAGACTGGTATGGAGCATCCCATTGGGTGGCTTCTTCCACTAGTGCCAAAGGGCAACATGGCAAGGGTTCCCTTGCCATGCAGCTTTTCTTCAACTTACCTAATTCAGCTCCTGCTGTCCAGGCCCAGAGTCTGAAATGTGCTCTCAGGACACCTATGAAGACCATTGCACTTTGCTCTCCTTTTGTTTTCCTCATATTACCACGGCCTTCTTTTACTGCCCTCATATCAAATACTCCTCCATCTTAATGCCAGCTCAGCCTTAATGGACAAAAGGGTAGCTCCTCTCTACTCTCTGTTAACTCCATAAACTTAATCCCCCGTGGTTCGTTGCTGATCTGCTAAATAAAGGAAGAAAATCAAGGAATAAAAAAGAAAAAACTTCTCTTTAGACAATATTTTGGTTTGCAAGGCGATGTTTTTTCTGCATAATCCTATTCTGTGTGCCAGAAGCTAAATATTACCTTGGTCTTAGTCTTTGCACAGCTTCAGAACCAAATTATAATCGTTGTAGACAGAGGGATGTCTTGGATGCAGCAGGGAGAAGGTCTTATACTTGGAAAGACAAGGGGTATTTCTTGAATATTTCTCTAGAATGATTCTGGTTCAAAGTGCAATTTACTGGGCAATTTCCTTTTAAGAGCATCACAGAGACATTCAGGTTGTGAAAGTCTGCATAATATTTTTAAAATATCTCATCCATTATTTGTATATAGTACAAAAAGTACAAAAAGCAAGCTTGGCTCTCCGAATTCCACACAGTTATAACTGTGTTGTATAGACACATTCTCAATGTAAACTCTTTTGGTAAGTTTATGGTGTTAACATTTATCTATGCTGAGCTAAGCTATGATCAGTTTCCCTAAATGAAGCCTTAAAACTACACAGCTGTTTTCTCAGACTCAGATTGTTGTTTTTGGTTATGATCAAACTAATAAATTGAATAGGCTGGTTTAATCTCTAGTATTTCATGTACACATCAATGTAGATTTTAAACTAGAAAAGCAGAAAATGAAAGTATGTTTTCTTTGGCAGGCATTTGATGTACTTGGGAGAGTTGAAGCTTACCTTAAGCTCCTTAAATCAGAGGGTTTAAGTCTGCCTGTCTTGGCAGTGAGGCATGAGGAATTACACAGAGAAATTAAAGACTGCACAGCTGATGCTTTGCAAAAGGGACAAGCCTTAATCAGCCAAGTAGACTCCTGTAGGTAAGTCTGTTTCTTCCTCAGGGTAACAAGCTTTTTCACAGTTTCCACAACCTGTTAAAAAAATAAGTTGCACGATTTTTTTTTTCTGCTTCTGATGTTTTGCTGCATTGTGACATGGCTTAAAAGGATCTATTGAATGTTGGTCACCAGTGATTCTGAACACAGCATTGCTCATCCAGAAATGAGCCCATCTTCTGAGCCTGAGGACCCGAAGATGCTAAAGCTTTTTTTTTCTATGAGTTTCTGAGGTGGGGAGATATATATATGTATATATATATATATATATATATATATAGGGTTTGGTACTATCCGTGGTATATATATATATATATGTATGTATATATATATACTATGTTTTTTCCTATACATACCTGTGATAAAGTTGAATTTATAAATTAGGCATAGTAAGAGATTAACAATGGTTACTAATAATTAAATAGAACACTTGCAACAATATACTGTAATGAAAGTTATGTGAATGTGATTTCTCACTCTCTTGTTCTCAGAATATCTTAGTATAGTGTATTCACCTTTCTTGTTGTGCTGATGTGAGATGATAAATGCCTGCATGGTGAGATGAAGTGAGGTGCATGATGTAGGCACTGTGACGTAGGCATTGTGATATAGTGTTAGGCTGCTACTGACCTTCTGACGATGGATCAGAAGGAAGATCATCTTCTGGACCGTGGTTGATCATGGGTAACTGAAACCACAGAAAACAAATCTGCAGATAAGGAAGGGACCATTGAACTATGAATGTTCTCCTTGCATAAATAACTGAGACACAGAGAGGCTAAGTAACTTGCAAAAGGTCACACAGCCAGTTAGTGGCAGAGCCTGAATTTGAAGCCAAGGGCATGGGCCCTAGACCCCATGCTCTTAACGAGCGTGCTGAGGGCAGGTTGCTTTCATGAGCACATTTGGTGAGTGTATCAGGAGTAGGTTTAAATCTGGGTGGAAATGAGGAGAGAGAAGGACCTTGAAACAGAAAGAGGACACAATGGGAACATATGAGAAAGGACAGGATTGGAAGAGAAAAGGGAGATGCTGGGGCAGATGTTGGAACATATATTATATAGGAAGAAATGAAGGCAGGGCTTACATTTTAACAGAGGGAGACAAATGTGTGCAAATGAAATGAACCCAGTTGTTTCTCTTCTGTATCAACAATCTTCTTGAAACTCAAAGACATTAAATTTGAAGAAGAATTAAATAGGTCAAGTGTGGTAAAATTGCTTTATTTCTCTTTATTTACTTTACTTTTTAAAAAGAATTTATTTCTCTTTAAATCTTCATTCTGCTCTATTTTAGATGTGTTAAAAGGTGTTGATTTGGAAAATTGGGGTTTAGGGAATTTTCTTTTCAGAAGACAGTCTGAATCTGGACAGAGATACTTAGCCAGGGCTTGTGATGGTTGCCATGGGACTATGTAAAGCCAAGATCAGAAATAATCCAGGGTCTTCCAACAGGAGCCAAACAGCTGAAGCTATGAGAAGGGAAAATGATTCTCCCCTTTTGAAAACTAACAACTGTAGCTACTAAGTTTCTTTACTTTCCCTCCAAGCCATACATCAGGTAATGGTGTGTTGGCTCTGCTCCAGGAGCCCTCACACACCCATATCTGGCCCCAAAGTGTGGGCATACTCCTTTCTCCTCTCCCCTGCTTAAAGGTCCAGTCTTCCAGATGTATATGTGTCTTGCACAATGCAGAAGCTATCCTGTATGGGGCACCTGGGTGGCTCAGTTGTTAAGCGTCTGCCTTCGGCTCAGGTCTTGATCCCAGGGTCCTGGGATCAAGCCCCACATCGGGGTCCCTGCTCGGCGGGAAGCCTGCTTCTCCCTCTCCCACTCCCCCTGCTTGTGTTCCCTCTCTCGCTGTGTCTCTGTCAAATAAATAAACAAAACCTTAAAAAAAAAAAAAAAGAGGAAGCTATCCTGTAGGGTGCCTGGACTCAGGGTACATGTCAGACACTGATCTGAGTTGTGATGATTGGATTAAGTTGGTGAGGTCTCCAGCTGGAATTTGGGGAATGGTCCCATGTCGTTCCATGTCGGTTTTGCAAGTGAGTCTCAAAGCACAGATACTCCGTTTAGGCTGCTCTTTACTTGTGGTACTTTTCCCTGGCTTGGGCAGTTTCCTTTCATCCATGGGTAGATCAGGAGGCAGCCCAAGACCTTTCCCTAGATCTTTGGAAATCTGTCTCTGGTATGCTGCCCCAGAAATTCCAGGTGCCTCGGCCTCACAAAGTGTGAGCCCTGTCTCCTCAACTCAGCAAGATCTCCAGGCTCTCTTTGGGTTCCACCTCCCTGAGCTTTGGTCAGGAAATTCCCTCTCAGGCAATAAACTGATGTAATCATAAGGCATATCTCATTTGCTTCCCTTCTCTCAGGGACCACCGTCCTGGGCTACCTGTTGTTCAGTGTCTGAGAACTATTGTTTCACATCCATTGTCTATTCTTCTAGTCATTTCAGGCATGAGGGTAAATCTAGTCCCCGCTTCTGGCCAGAAACTAAAGTTCCCTATTCGGTGTTGATGCTTAGCTCCTGGAGTCAGAAAGCTGGTCACAATTTATTACCCTTAAACTGGTCAAAATTTATTACCCTTAAACTTGCTCTAATTAGTAATATTTCATCTTCAATACTCAAATATAAAAGGGAAGTGCTTATATTTTATATTGCATTCTGTTTTCAAGGCTTTAGTGACTGTTTTTAGCCACCCACTTTGTCATGGTCAACATGTTTATTTACTTAGCTAGTCTCATTCTTTTCTCCTTCTTTATTCTTTGTAGTCTTAATTTATACATATATAATATATATGTTATATATATATGCTATATATATATATTTTTTGAAAGGGTATCTACAGTTCTTTTCTTCAGGCTGCAGACTGAGTCTTAATAGAAGAAGCAATAGTGAGGGACTGATTCAAGAAACTTGAATTAAAAATGTTAGGTAACTATTTTTTAAAAAATAATAATTATTATCAATATGGTTTCTTTCAACATCCTAGATATACAAGCTTTCATAGTAGTTCCAAGGTGTTTTGTTGCCCTGAGATGTCACAGTATTTTACAAATCAATACTATTTTTCCATTTTGCAGGAGGAACTGAAGGTAAAGTGAAATTGTTACCTGGCAAAGGACATTTTTGATTCAGAAGGTAGATGTAGAATAGAAATCCATTAAAAACTGAATTAAAATGCATTAGAATCTCAGTAGCAAACTAAAGCCACACATAGCTACGGACCTCAGTCCCATGCATTACATTTGAGACTTGCTTCTTTTCCTCATCTAATGATTCATCTGTTCAACGGTGTGGGTCACCATCATAGGAAGGAAGCAGAACCTAAGAAGGAGATTTCAAGTTGCTGACACTGCTGGAGTGAAGGTAGAATTTAGAACATTGGCAATGGGAATAAACATACTGCCAATTTCAGCAGAGAAAAGTACATGTCCCTGAACATCGCATGGCATCCTAGGTTTCTGAATGTCAGCCACACTTCGAGGACACAAACGACTAAGGTCCCCATTATCAGACATTTGAAAACTGGTATGGATAAGAAACTTAAGATTTAGTATCAAAGGAGTTCTATTTCATGCATTCTTAGGACCAAAACAATGCCATGACTTTTAAACTTAACTTTTCTGAAACTCTTTCCTCATCTGTAAAATGGAGGTTTTTTTTTTAATTGAATGAAACCACTACTCTTTTAACAATTGGTTCACTTTTTTTTAACCTTCTCTACAAAGAGCTTTAAAAGCAAAATATGAAGAGTCACATGGTTGTTTCAAGTAATCACAATAGAGTCAGCAGCACCACATTATATTCATTTTCACGAACTGAGGAAGGTTATATTTGAAATAGGAGAGATAAGCATTTATTTTAAGGTAATAAAAGGCAAAATTTAGTATTAGGGCAGATAGGAATTTCAGAGACCTTTAGATCTAACTTTTTTTTCCTGTTAGTCAACAAAATAGGACTTCGGAGTTCACATTTATCTGAGATGATGCTTCCAGTAAAAATCTGAGACCTTTATTGTTACTTTTCTGTAACTATTGCCTTATTAGGAACAGATCCACATTGTTTTTCTATCCTGGAATCAAACACCTTTGAAGTTGGAGCAGCCTCACAAAATAAATAATGGTTGTTTACATGTTTCCTTGCTTTTCTATTTTCTCCCTGTAATCGGGTGATAATTCTGAATCATTGCTAAATAATTTATTATATTTTCAAAGTATAATATCTGTCATCTAATGTAACTAAACTTTAATTTTAAAGACATCTTCGTACGTTCATTTGCATTTAGTGATGATGCAAGTTACTGCATCTGATAATGGTCAAACTTAGACTTACACTGAAGTTAAAGTTCCTGGCTTCTAGTCCCCCTCACCTCTTCCAAAGCTTGACTTGGCATCGTCTTTGAGCAGAACTAAAAAACATACAAGACCATCTTGTGCAATATCCATTAGCCTTTTCCTGTTTGCTAAAATTAACTTAAGATTTACAAGTAAACTTGCTTCAGTGTTGTTGTTTTTTTTTTTAAGATTTTATTTATTTATTTGACAGAGAGACAGCGAGAGAAGGAATACAAGCAGGGGGAGCGGGAGAGGGAGAAGCAGGCTTCCCATAGAGCAGGGAGCCCAATGCGGGGCTCGATCCCAGGACCCTGGGATCATGACCTGAGCCAAAGGCAGTCGCTTAACCAACTGAGCCACCCAGGCACCCCAAACTTGCTTCAGTGTTAACTCAATCTCTCTCTTTGCAGAAGAGACCAGTTTTCATTCTACCTCGTTACGGTGAATTTAAGCTTATGAACCTCATCCTGACTGATAGTTTGTTGTGGTTTAACTTTAAGTATTGTTTCTTTTGATCTAACATTTATTACCTACTTAATGTTAATCTTCATATATTTATATTTTCTAAAGAAATAAAAACAAGGGGTTTCGCATTCTCTTTTCACAATTTTCATTTATGTTGGCTACCACTACTTCTGTTGTTTGATATGGTGAATGGAATGAACTTTAGACAGAACATGGTTCATTCATTTATTCATTTATGTATTCCAAAAATATTATTGAGCATATTTTATAAATCAGATGCTCCCATGCATCTAATGCAGTAGGGGAAGCGTCTGCCTTCATGCTGTTTATATTCTAGTAGGAAGAAACAGCCAACCAACAGCTAAATCAGGAAATGAGATGCTCTTGCACAGCAATGAGTACTATAAAGGTGAGGTGGGATAGAGAGTCACTGTGGGGAGGGGACCATGGGGATTTAGTCAGGTAAAGATTCTTCAAGGAGAAGAAGCTACCACACACATAGCTGGGAGATGAGGGGACCTAGCAGAACAACAGCAAAGATGTAACAGAAGGGAGTGCAGTGTGGCTGGAGGAGAAGGTGGCAGGAGAGAGAAGACAAGATCATAGCAGGTGCAAGTTAGACTATTCGAACACTCATTGGCAACAACTGCAAACGCTTGTGTGCTTTATATACATTAAAAAATTTAGTCCTGAAAACCACTCTGTGCCATGGGTACTACTATTATCATTGCCTCTGTTTTGCAGACGAGGAAGCTAGGGCACAGAGAGGTTCAGTAACTTTCCCTGCTACCTGTCACATGGTAGAAAGAGGCAAAGTGAGTCCTGGAATGCAGGTCTGAACCACTATGTTAGCTGGCTAGCTCTCTGTCTATTCCTTTCACTCCACTTTAATTGATAACAAGGAGGCTGGTCACATGGATTCTCTTTTTTTTTATTCTGGCATGCTTAAAATGTACTCTGTGAGTTTCACTCAAGTCTCCCCTTCCCTACAATTTTTTTCTTTCTTTCAGTTTATTTAAAAAGTTATTGAATGTATGAATAGGCATTACATATGACATACCAGCACCAGGCTTCAAGGGTAGTCAAAGATATAGAAACCTGGCCCCGAATCTCCAGAACCTTACTAATGGCTACTCAAGGAATGACACGACAAGGGAGTGTGCTCTAGGCAGGAGGAAGCCATGGGGGCAGTGGGGCTTGAGGCCACCTCTTCACAGAAGGGAGACACAATCTCTAGCTTCTGTGATCAGGATAGATCAAGTGAAGGACTTAAGAATTGCTGAAGTTGATTCATTGTTGAATTTGATAGTCTAAGATGGATGAAGGCTCTACATCTAGCCAAGATGAGCAGAATCAATGTCTGCCATTCAGTGTTTTCTAAATTCCTTTGTATTGGTCAGCTCTGTCTCATGGAGTCACTTTTCATTCTGTGGTGTTCTGAATCATTACTTAGTTGTTTGACTTGTAACAGCTGTTGCCTCCTCCTCCAGCTCATGACCTTGTTTTGAAATCAGCCTTCAAGGTCAACCATGTGGGAAGCCTTTTTTTATGTTCCTTATCTTAGTATTTACAAACTAGGTGGCTTGATTTGAAATGTTATGGTGCTGGTATGATATTAAAAAGAAAGCTTTTATCCTCGTAAAAATATTTTTAAAAGATCCTAAGTGGAAAACAAAAACAATCCCCACCCTCCAACAAAAGAAAGAAACAAAAACAGAAATTCCTTCGCCTGATACAGTTATCTATGGTTGCATTTTAGAGGAGTTCTGCCAAGCATTTAAGGACTTAATCAGCCACTTTCTAAATATTTTCAAGTGTATATTAAGTTGTTCTTTTTAGAGGTTGAGTAAATGTCATAACTGCAGTCTGGGCCTGGTAACATTGTATAGGCTTCTATAATTTTGAAACTGTTAATATGGAAAGCATGCGAAGTTCACACTTTCCCTTAAATCTAGACATAATTAGATTAGGTTCTTGTAAGATATCTAGGAGTCACTCACTACAATATGAATATATTCGTTGATGATGTGATGTGAAGTAGCAAGCATCCCAGAGTAAGAAGATCTGAAGCTGCTGAGTCTAGAGAGGAAGGCTGAATAAGGGGGCAGAAATCTATACACTGGATGCTGTAGAAAAGTTCTTTCAGATTAGAGAGGGGGAAAAAACAAAAAACAACAACAAAAAACCCCAGAAAAGAGCAAGGGAGAGAAGTGAGTGGGCCTTTTTATGAATAAAATGCTCATCACGGTGCTGTTTATAATAGCGCAAACCTGAAAACCCTCTAAATAGTCCCAGAAAATAGGGAAACATTTGAATAGGTTGAGGGCATGCACATTGTAGAATGTTCTAAGCCAATATGGAAAGTGTTTTTGAGGTTTATTTGAAGACAGAGTATCCTTGCCATATAATGTCAGGATCCAAATTGCATAGATAGCATCGTTCTAACTTGGGAGGGAGGAAAGGACTGCAAAGAGAAAAGCTTTTTGGAAGGAACTACATTAAAATGTAATTACATATTTTCCAAATTATCTTAAATGAGAATATTGGTCTGTTTAGTTCTTGCTATGTCCCTTTTTTCTGAGGATTTCTGTCATCAATCATGGAAAATTTTCAGGGATTAGCTCTTTAAATATTGATTTTCCATTGTTCTCTCTTTTCTCCTTTAACTCCTGGTAGAGAGGTTGGAGCCTCTGGGTCTGCCTCTCAGACTGAACTGCCTTCCGGACTTGTCATTCGGCCAGCCTTTGCTCTGTGCCCTCAGGGAATCCCTCCCACTGGTTTTCCCCTTGATTTTTTTTTCTAGTTTTTATAACCATATTGATTTCATTTCTGAGATTTCTAACTCATTTTTTTATAGTTACTTTTGTTCTATTTCAAACTGTTTTTGTTTCAGAGTTTCTTGTTCTTTAATTATAGGTGTTGGTTTTTTCTTTGTCTTTCTAATGATCTCAGGTGTATTTAAGTTAAGGTCATTTTCAGATTGCTCTACTTAGCTTTTGTTTCAGATGAGTACATTTCTCTCTCAATTGTTGAGTTGTCTTTTGGTAGGATTTATATTCCTCGTGTGTTTTGAAATTTTAGATTGTACTCTCATCTGCAGTGGGAGGTGCTTGTTCTTTGCTTATTTTCCCTGCTTTGTTCTCTGCTCTTGGCTCTTCCTCTTTAACGGCTTTGCAGTGACTTCCCCCTGAACTCCGTGTCTTCCGTCCAGATTGTATTGTCTGGTCAGGGTCACCCATGGAGAAGCTGTGGCTCTCAGAGACGCAGCAGGAGGTGGAGCGGTGTTCCTGACTGCCGTGATATGTCTGATTTCTTGGCCCCAGCACCAGTTGGCGATAGCATTTTCCAACCTTTTACAAGGAGGGAGAATGCCCTCTCTGTTACTGATTTCAGGTAGAATCCTAGCTATGGTACCCTTCACGCAGGACACCTTTTGCTGTCTGTGCCCTCCTGGGGGTGGAGCTTGTCACGCATCTGGACCAGAATGCAGGAGATCTGTAGCTTCAGCCCCACTTACTACTTTTTAGTAGTAGGCATTCAAAACGTGACTAACTTAAGTCAGAGAAAAAAAATGGTAAAAACATACATTCCACTTCTACAGTATGATTGGCACTTTTTTTTTTCAAAGTAGGGATGAAAACTAGACAATAGCCGTTATTTCCTCCAAAATAAAGATCATGAATGTGAAGGGACACTGTTTGGGTCCCTATCAAAAGAAGCAGCAAGCTAAAGATAAGGAAAATATTTTTTTTTTCCATTTTCAGAGTATAATTTGTTCACAGACAAAAATAAAACTATTATCAGCTGATTCCTTCAGATGAGAGAGTAAGCTGTCAAGTGCTTACCATCTGGTTCAGCTCCTAATCCAGATGGGCTGCCAATAGTAATTTATGAAAGGTTTGAAAGCAACTTGCCATCCTCCGGAAAGAATCATTAGAACACATTAACATTGAGATTGGCGCCCCTCCCCCAGCCCCAGTTTGCAACAGATGCAGAGATGGGGCAACTGCTTCCGTTCAACAAATAGAACCGTCTATTTTTGAGCCAGGAGTCAATATGTCTCTGCTCTTTAGAAAAAATAAGTCAAGCATTTTTCTTCCCCCTTTCCTCTCCTCTACTGGCTCAGTGAGTAGGGGAGAAAGTGCTCCCATGATGGAATTTCTAACAAATGTCTGAAGAAGCCCTCACAGTCTGTCATTTCTGAGTATCTGTGGTGCTTGGAAAAGTCAAAGTCAGCATCAGGAATAATCTGGTGTACTTCATGTCCATGCCACAGGCAGGCACCATCTAATCCATTCGTATAGGAAAACCCAGAGATCAATCAGTATGTACAATGCAAGTTGTAGAGCCACAGACTGTTAGACCCAGAAGTCCATTGTTAACCCCTCTCCCAGCCAGTGAGGCCGTACATGAGCAGATGGCTTCAGAGTCAGAACGAAATGACAGGGTACTTCGTCCAATCAAGTTCTGTTACCTGCCCTCTGTTCTTGCCCTATCATTCAGTTAATATACCTGGGAAGGAATAAGACTCATTCCTGAGTGACTGATGGAATTCTAGTAATTTATTTTCAGTTCATGTAAGAATTGCTGGCACAGAGTGAGGTCGTATTTTTCCTTTGATCAAACCATCTGCTTTTCAGGCTCTGAGAAAATTGCCAATATGCATGCTATACATGTTTTAAAATGTTCTGGAATGTTCAAAAGAAGAGTCTGGAATCAGTGTTTAATATTCCTAACTGAAACTGAGGGAATCAGAGTTGGTTGTCACGTGCACATTAGGTTTTTTAGTAAAAAAGAACTGTGGGAGGGAGGGAGTGGCCCTGGGGTTAGAGGTGTGACAGATATATGCCCATTGGGAATCAGGGAGAGGGAAGAGATTACTGCCTGATCAGACAGATGATCTAGCTGACACTGGGGAAAGAAAACCAGAGCTGGCTAGGGTAAGCAAGATAATTCAGAACTCCTTGTACTGAGGAAGGGGTCTAAGTCACAAGTAAGAGTAGAATGTACCCTGGACAGGCAATAACACACAGCCAAACAAGGAGATTCAGTGGTCCGCTCTGAGGCTTTAAATAGAGGAGGTCCCACTCAACCTAATGATAAATGCCAAACGTCCAAGAAGAAATTGGTCAGTCTTCTGTAAGTGAGCAAAGGGCAAAGTCATCATTGTTTAAAAACTACTGGAGACTTCACTGGTGACATTTTTATACAGTAACTCTCTGTGCATATGTTCTTAAATCTATATCTTCTTTTCCCTTAAATTTTGATTAAAGTGTATTTTATTTAATTTGAAAATATGCATTGATCCACTAACAAGTGTATGTGCTCAGGGCTACAGAGGATATATGAATGAAAAGAATGTTGTCCTTTCCCTTAAAGAATTTACAATGTGGGGCACTTGTGTGGCTCAGGGTTTTAAGCACCCGACTCTTGATTTCAGCTGGGGTCATGATCTCAGGGTCGTGAGATTGAGCCCTGCATCGGGCTGCATTATTCTCTTTCACCCTCTCCCTCTGCCCCTCCAGCCCCCCCTTAAAAAAATTTACAATGCAATAGATATATATGATAAGGCACAAATCACCACAAAATGAGACCCAACCTCCTAGGTCATTGAAAAATTGAAAAGGAGTCATCCTTCCAAAGACACAGAGAGATTGCATTTGCTTGGTTGTGATTCATCTAAATTAAAATTGTAAATTGCTAAAGAGCAATATTTTCACAAAAGGAATGCTTGATCTGGTTTTGTTTCCCCATTTCTGTTCTCTGCTGGAAGGCGCCTTTAAAAAACATGAAGTTGGACAAGTGTCCCTCTAGTGGTCACTTCGCAAACTACAGGCAGATATTGCTTTGGAGAAGCCCGCCAATTTCAAAAGAACACGCCAGTCAGGCTAATCCTGTTTCCATTAACAGTCAACTCGAGTGAAGGTGAAATCTTAGAGGACGAATACCTTCCCATCCCATCATGTGTCAAGAGTGTGGACTCGGAGATCAGATGAACAGGTTCAAATCCTGGCTCTGCCACTTAATAATGGTGACCTGGGCAAGTTACTGAGCCTTTCGTTCCTCGGTTTGCTCATCTACAAAATGGAGATAACAATTACACCCAGATGATAGGGTAGTAATGAGAATTAGAAAAGAAACTATTTAAAACATTAAAAATGCTGCCTTGCCACAGTAGCGCTCATTGTTTTTAGAAAATGTTTACTTTCACTAACTGTTCTCTCTATCTTCTTTCCACATTGCAGCTACTTCACTTTTCTTTGTTACTGGTCTTTCTCATTCCAGATTTGCATATTCTACAGAGAACTTGGAACTTATAATACATAGGACACCTGAGCTTTTAAGTGCTTTTTTAGTATATCATGTCCCAAAGTCTAAAATCTAACCAAAATACGATTGGTATTACCAATATACTGCTTTTATTTACAAAATTTGTGGATTTAAGTATCACTAGAATTATTTCTATAAAACCCTCCTGATTTCTTGATTATACTTTTCAACGTCCCTGAGCTATTAAAATACAAAACTAATTGTTGTAAGTGTAGCATCTGTGGAACACTATGTGTCAGGAGTAAGATTCCTCACAGTGGTTTCATTTTCTCTCCCCAGTTAAGAAGCCCCCATCTTCTCTGGGGGCTCCAGTGGTACCCACAGGACACACATGAATCCCACACACATCCGACAAGATTCGCAAGCTGCCTGATGAATTCTCACCCCTTTGGCAGCTTTATTGTCATTCCTGTGAAGTTACTTTACCTCTCAGTCATATGAGATCTTGCCCTCATTTCATTACTAATTAAATTCATTTTTAAAGAGTCATAAATTAATTATTTGAGGTAAAATTACTGAAATCTGTACCTCACTCCAAGATCTTTTTTAACTTTGGGTAATTAAGTTTCAGAGTTATCATGTTAATCTTTATTAGTATTTGAAGGAAATGACTGACACAAAATTGAAGGCTTCAATTTCTTATGTAGTAGGAGAGGCTCTGTCTTAGGGGTAGGTGGACAAATTAAAAGGTGCTCGTTCCACCAGCAACCTCCCTTCATTGTCTTGCATGGCTGGTGGGCCTACATTGGACATGGGTAGGAAACTTGCTAATTTATCTTTAGACCAGAGCAAATGGGATCTGACTCTCTAAGGTCATGTGTTGTTCTAAAGGCATGTGCGTTTTATGAGCTTTCATGTCACTTTTCTCTTTCTCATGAGAGGTGAAAAATGACAATGTGAGACTCAGTCTCTATTTTTATGAACAAGTACATTAGATTCCTAATTGTTGGTGATAACTTGGTTTTCACTTAATGAATATAGCCTTGAGCATTTGTCATCATCGAGAACAAGGAACTTAGTGTTACATAAATATTTTACCCTATTGGATTAGTAAATGTTTTGTTAATTGGCTGATCCACATTTCTATTCAAAGAGCATCTTTAGATAAATGAAGCTTTTGAATCACACCCCCAGGAAAACTCTTGGCAAACATACTGTTCTTTTTGCCATAGGGTTCTCAAAGTATCTTAGAGAAATATTAAAAAGTAAACCTCTAGAAAAGAAGACTGGACCAATTTGCAAAAACCCATAACTCATCTTTTCCCGCAGGACTGACTGACTGATTGAAACAAGGGAACGTAATTTAATGTTACTTAACTTCTGTTATCCTAAAGCCTAAAGCTTGATAACTTTTATCGACTCATCCCTATCATGAAAGAGCAGACCCACTTTGAATATTCCCTGTTCCTGGGGCTTCCCTATCAGGGCGGGGTGAACTAACAGCTGACTTGTTCCATTCAGCTCTCTGGTAACTGGAGTCCACGAGATGATGGGATGCATTCGGAGGCGAGTGGACCAACTGACCCAACAGTGTTCAGCGCACAAAGAATTTGCTCTTAAGAAACAGCAATTAACTGCCTTGGTGGAGGACCACCTCAAGAAGGTAGTCTCTTAAATGTGCTCTCCGTTGGCTGCTACTTAGATGCAGCTCCTTCCTTGGTGATACTAGACAAGGTGATACAGCACCTGCAGCGTGGGGCATGGTGGGAGGATAGTGGCACATCTCCTTTGGCTTCCCTTAGGTTCCACATTGGATTTTATCATTGAACAGCAGAGAGTTATAGTTCACTATTGCTCAGCAACCATTCCTGTCCCAGGTTGCTAAAACTTGCTGTGTAATCCTCCCTGTCACACCAGCCAGCCCTGAACACGTACACCCAAATGTAGTTCTTGCTTTGCATAGAACTGAACTGTGTGCACATTGGGACTGTGTCCTTGTTTTATGTGGGCCTGTGCCTGGTTCCAAGTATGCACATATTTCAGTTAACATGGTATCATACAACATGAGGATGGCACATAAATACCAAAAATGATGTTTTAGGGATTTCCAGGGATAAGTTGTCATTATCATACTTTATTGAGGGAGGTCAGCACAAAGGACGTGGTCATTCCAAATAAAAACATACATGTGAAAATCCTCTTTCTGCAGAGTGGATACAATGACTCAGTACAGGAGAAATTTATTTCCTCTTTTCAAAGAGGAATAAAACCAGGCAGCTGCTGTTTGGCTAAGTAAACAATTGCTTACTGTAGCTGGGATATACAGCGAAAACTAGCTCGGGGACATTAATGCTAATGAACCTTGATGCCCCTGCTGGGTCTCAGATTTTCAATGATGTCTTCATCTGATACAGTGGACTCATATGCCTGGCTTAAACAAGTAGAATTAGTAGACTTCACGGGAGAGGACGTTAAATAACCACGTCTCTATCCACATTGCCCTCCCACCTGTTATTGATCCTGAAACTTGGGAATCTGAGACTTGTTCCGAAGCCTGGCTCCAGGGAGAGTCCAAATATGGCAGCAGTTGCAGAGCCACATTCCCTGGAGCTTGAGACTCAAGCTAATTTGGTGGTGGTGGACAACACAGTAGGAACTCAGACAACTGTTGATCCTTGTCTTACTGCCAATTCAGAGCCAACTTGCCTGTGGGAGGTATGGGCCCTGGTGAGAGCCAGAAGATGAAGAATGTAACTTGGATGTTATAGAACCCTTTAAAGATTACTTTCCCATTGATTCGTGTGTACTAAAAATCAAATCATAGTCCCCCACATTCATCAATTACATGGCCCATGTGGGTCCCTGTGTTTTACTGTCACATGTACAGGGTTTGGTACTGCCCCAGGGCTCCTAAACGTAGCAACCTCCAGGGTGATTTAATACCCAGGCTTTGGACCTTTACTTCAAGATGTGCCTTTACTGGGCCCCCTTCAACTTACAGTGGATGATTATGAGTTAATTAATCAGATAAATTCATCTCTGCTGATGTGTTAGCAAGTGCATTATCTTTTCTAGGTAATATAGGTGATAAATTCTTAGAAGATGTGGATGATTGTTTATATCTCATTGCTGTTAATAAAATATATGTCTGTTAATAAATATATGTCTTTAAACATATACCCTGGGTATATGGTGGGTCAGTAGCATTACCTCATATGAAGAGCAACATAATTAATTTTAACATGACATTCTAAAATTTTTAAAACTATTTTTAGATGGAAATTGGTATATCCATTTAAAGTACAATGGGAATAGAGAGAGTAGTATTTATCTTTTCTATACATATGCAGACATGTATGCAAATACATGTTTTACTAAGACTGCAATATATTCTTTATTGCTAAAGGTGGAAATGTCAATTCAGAAAATCAGTCCAGTACTTTCCAGTGCAATGGATGTTGGTTCCAGCCTTTCTGAATCAGGGAAGATTTTGAGTAAATACTTGGAACTAGATATGGAAGCTAAGGTAAACTAAATAGGAATTATTATTGTGGTTATGATTTTGTAAATATGACTTCTTTTCTTTATATTCAGTGGCTATAAAACTTAATGCTAGCTCTCTTGAGGGGTGTAATTCTAAATTAATATTGTGGTAAATAATGACTTAAAACTTCTATTATGTGTATCTAAATTATTTATACTTATATGTGCACTTATTAGGGTGTTTGATTTCACTGAAACTTTGTAACCTGGTATTAAACACTCATCTGGCCCCTTTTCCTTGCCTGGGAGATGTCAGCATCTCCTTTTGGGATGCCACAGGATGCAGGGAGAGTGTTTTTCTAAGACTATTTGTGATTTTCTGCTAGAGTAAGTTACAAAAGAAAATTCCCAGAAGCAATATGCATTAATGCAGGATTCCAGGAAGCAAATAAAAAACACAGTCTTGCTGCAAGCCCAATGTTCAGGGACAGAAAATACCCTCCTCTTCCCGGCACTTTCTCTGGCTCCTCCTCACCCCTTTTCCCCTGGGACTTAGGTTCAACTATTCCTGCTAGTAGTAGCTCCACATCTGCACTGAGTCCCAGCCAGCCCCAGCAGATGTTTAGAAAGGTGAGTCTAGCAGCTGTCCCAGCTCACCCAAGTCAGTAGGCAATGGCCTTGTTATTCCATCGGTTCTCAGCCAGAGGACCTCCTTCATGTTTGGGAACTCATAGACAAACTGATTTTTTTTAATGGAATTTTTTTAACTCATTATTTCAAATGTTTAAAATAAAACATATGTATGAATTCAATTTCACTATTTTATTTTAAGAATTGTAGAAGGAGGGAGGAAATGGCACAGGGAGAAACTCCCCTGCTTCCTCCTACCCAGAGTGCTATCTGGAAGCAACACTTGGAAATGAAAATTAGCTTCATTCATTGGAGTACTTGGGAAGCATATTAAATACAAGCAGGGAAGCAATTCCTTCTTGCTGCAAATGACAGTGAAGCTTTTTTCTTTCATTTTTGCTTGATTCCTAGTTCAGTCTCACATAAAATTTTACATGGCTCTTTCTGTGGCAATTGTAGATGTAATGCCTACCATACCAGCTTATCCATTCTCTGTGAGATTTTACCTGCCAGAAATTACACTCAAAAGAAAACCCAGAAGAGCAACCCTGTGGGCTATTCAGATTTCATATAGAACATTTCCCCTACCCTTGTTCAAAAACCTTTCTAGATAGAGATTTAAGTAAGACTGCATAAGTGACATGCCATTTTTTATAAATTAAACAAGGAGTAAACAATTTCTATAAACTTGTCATCTCTTGTGTAACAAAATTAGTTTAAGAATTTGCTAGAGCTATTGTTAAATTTCAAAAAGCAATCCTCATATATAATTGTTAAATGAATTACTCAAAACATTTCTGCCATTTTGTTTTATAACTTTTCATACCAAACAACCTTTCTTCTCTTTGTGACACACACAAAAAATAGAATGCTCCAAATGAAAAGCAGAGCTGGTAGAGTGAGAGAATAATTTGAGATGATTTTCATTTTAAGATTAATTTTTTTTTAAGTTTTGAAAGTTATGCCTTTCTTTCATTGAGGAGAGTTCTGGTACAAGTTCAATTAATAATTGTAATAGATGGATGTACAGAAGGTAATGAAATGTGAATGTTCATGATTCCCCTGTCAGCTTCTGACCCCCTGTGCTTTCCTTTCATAGGAGACAGCACATGAATTAGAAGCAGCTGCAAAACTTATGACAGAGAAAAATGAATTTGAACCTGACGAAGTGGCATTGCTTTCTTCTAAAGCTGAATGGCTAGAGGAAGAATTAAAAATACTTGGCCAAAGCATCGGCTCCAGGTCACAAGTCCTGCAAACTTATGTGGCATTTCTAAAGTCCTCAGAAGAGGTATGGTGCCCATGTGCTGACCTTCTTCAGCAAGGTGGTCTCTGCCCTTCTTCCTACTTTCTCTGGGGTAGAAGCCCTGCTGGGTGGTCCTGTATCCTCCGCTCCCATGCGTGTACTCACTTACTGGCCCTTTATTCTCCAAGGCACCATACAAGGACTCAAAGAGTAGGTTGTTTTCCTAAAAAATAATTCAAGTGTTGGGTGTAGATATATTCACAAATAAGCAAGGTGGTTGTGTTGGAATGCTTTTTACTGTGGCCCACAAGCATTTATAATATCCTAAACAGAGAACAAAATTATTTAAAAATAAGTCATCTTCCACCATGAATCTCTTTGAATACCCAACAATTACTTCGATTCATTTAAAATACATACACAGAATCAGAAATTATGGGCTTTTGGGTCATCTCAGATCTCTCTTGTTTGATGCCTTTTAACAAGTCTACCTCGGAGAGCTTCTTCTGAGGCACTATTTTGACAGGGTTGTACTAGAGAATCTGTGAAATTCCCTCCTGTGGACTACGGTTCCATCTCTCAGAGGTCCCAGTCTCTGGGAGATGGTATCAGTAATGGAAAAGGGCTAGGGTGCCACCTAGGAGCATGCACACTCTGCTGCTCTCAGGGAGGCGGGCACTGGCCTAGTGGGAGGTAGAGCCCACGCGGTCCACTCCGGGGTAAAGCCAACCAAAGTTAGGGAGCATGCTCGAATTTTTCTCTCCCCCACCCTCCCACTGCTGAGTAAACAGGGGCGTTGGTTTGGCCTGGTATTGGGAATTGTCCCCCCACCAGCCCACCAGTGTCCTGCCTAAGCACATCTCCTCTGTCAGCTCTCGTTCCATAATGTTCTGAATTCTCGCCCCTCGGGAGGAAGGCCATGCCCAGTCCCAGCAAATCTCAGGTAACCACTGCCCCTGTTCCATGTCTTTACTCTGCCTTTTGTCACCTAAACTTTTATTTAGTTTTTCTTGGCCCTGAACCCTTATGGTTTGGGAAAGGTATTGCAATTGACAGGATTATCCTGTTGAACATTTTTATTCGGAAATTGAAATGGTGGAGAAGGTACAAAGAAATGCTGTTTTCTTTGTCTTCATTGCCAAAAATGCACCTGCTTGGCTTCTAGTTCAGAATCTACTTCCATGGTCGGCTCTGGCCTTTGGGTCCAAGAGCCTCTCTAGGGCTGAACCTTAGCTTTGCAAGAAACACTTTCTCAGAAGAACCTCACATCCTTCCACCCTCCCTGCGTTCACTAAATCTGTTTTGCTCCCTGGTAGAGGCTTCTGTCCTTCTCATCTTGGCTGTACTCTCAGTCTGTCACCCTCTGACCCTCTCGGGCTTTCCTTCTTTCTTCACCAGCTTTGGTTATTCATTTCCAGCCCACTCCATCCCGTCATCACCCTGCCGTCCACCCTGACTCTCCCTGCCAATTCCCAATACCAGGCCAAACCAACGCCCCTGTTTACTCAGCTTTCAGACACTCCTACGGAAAATCATACAGTTGTGCTGATTGGCACTGTTACAGTGTATGGGTCTCTGCCTCTGCCGGGATCCCCGTACACTCCCTTGTTGGCGCCCATTCAGTAGTGATTCTCAAACATCTTACCCCAGTTTCCATCCCTAAATCTCAGCCAAGGCCCTTTCCTTGTATGTGACTGACACATATGACACAATAAAACATTGGCCTCCTTCGATTTCCAAGCATATTGACACATGGCATCCCCCAGTTGCCAATAACGTGAAGCCTTTATTTGTGCCCAACATGAATCAGCCGTCAGTCCCTCCCTGCACACTCCTATGCCCTTCAGAATCGAGCTTCAACTAGATCCATCCTCCACTTGTTCAAATCTGCTTTTTCCGTTGCTTCCTTCTTGTGGGTTTACAGCCATAGCCGATGGTGTTATCCTCACCAAGGCTGCCGCTCTGTTGTTGTCCTTCCCTTCGCACCTGCGCTCTCCGAACGGGAAGATGACACTTCTCGCCTCTGACTGCCTGTCCTCCCCAAGCCTCACCCCGCTGCCTCTAGTGTATTCCCCCTTCAGTCCTGCCATTTACCACCCTTTCCCTCCATTGACATTGTCCTGGTAAGCTACTTTGCTAGTTGACAAATGAGATGCTGTATTTTCAGTCCTCATCCCTGTTAATCTCTCTGCCACATTTAACTTCTTGCTCTCACCTCCTGTGACTTTTTAAAAGGCAGATTTGTTGAAGTACAATTTACATAGGATAAAATTCCCCTGTTTTAGAGTGTGAGGATTTTTAGTGTATTTATAGAACTGTGCAGGCATCACTACACTCCAGTGTTAGTATATTTCCATCACCCCAAATAGGGGCCTGCTGCATACTTTTAGTCAATCCTGGCTTCCACCCTGCAACTTCAGGCAAGCACGGAAGTGCTTTCTGTCTCTGTAGATTTACCTTATTTGGATATCAACTTAAGTGGCATCATCTTGTCTACTTCTTTATCTGTTCCTTCTCCTTTCTCCTCATTTAGTTTTCTGTTTCTCGAGTGTGGTGAGTCAGGGAGCTCTCACTTGTGCTCTCCTTTGGACGTGCTATACACTTTCTATACAAAATCCACCCCTGCCTGTGGTTTTAATACACTAATAACTCAAAAATGGTTCCTCAGCCCCCTCTCTTCCAAGCCCCAGACCAATGCTTTCAACTTCCAGTCATACTAATTCCTTATATATCCTGTAGGCTCATAAAGCTCAACAAAACACAACCAATTATCTGTTTTTCAAATGTGTTTTTCTTCTGTGTCTTGGCATTGCATTAATGACCCCATCAGTTTTCAGAAGTCCCATGTAGAAGCTTCAGAGTCTTTTCCAAGACCTCTGTCAGTGAGCACTTGTTTTGTATGAGGCCCCATTCTTTTCGTTCCTGATTTCATTTATTTATTTAAAGATTTTATTCACTTATTTGAAAGTGAGAGAGAGAGCGCAAGCAGCGGGGAGGGGTAGAGGGGGGAAGGAGAAGCAGACTCCGGGGAGGCTGAGGCAGTCTCAATCCCAGGACCCTGGGATCATGACCTGAGCCGAAGGCAGATGTGTAACCAGGTGTCCTCATTCCTGTTTTCATTTAATCCTTATAACACCTTTATGTTTAGTTACTATTATTCCTCTTTTACAAATAAGGGAAACTGAGATTCTAAGAAGTTAGGGTATCCAAGATCAAACAGCTAGTAAATGTCAAAGCTGAAGTTTAATCCCTAGCCTCCTCCCTTTGGTCTTTTCCTGTATCGAAGGCCATGCTATCCCTGTTTATCTATAGGGACAACCTAAAAGATTTCTGAATTCCCCTTCCCCTCCACCTGAACCATCACTTCCTCAGTTCAAGCCCTCACCATCTCTTGCTCAGCTTAAAGAAGTTGTCTTCCAGGGCACCTGGGTGGCTCAGTCGGTTAAGCCACTGCCTTCACCTCAGGTCATGATCCTGGAGTCCCGGGATCGAGTCCCGCATCGGGCTCCCTGCTCGGCAGGGAGTCTGCTTCTCCCTCTGACCCTCCCCTCTCTCGTGTTCTCTCTCTCTATCTCATTCTCTCTCTCAAATAAATAAATAAATCTTTAAAAAAAAAAAAAGAAGTTGTCTTCTGCCTGTTCTGCTTCCTGTAATTATCCGCTTCACGCCTTCCAAAAAAATGGTCATTCTAAAGCAAATCTGATAATGTTACCTCTTGACATTCAGGTAATATGACAAATGTAATTTGTGAAACAAATTATAAATGACTTTTTTTCAAATTATAAATAACTTTTACTAAAAATGGGTGATGGGTATTAAAGAGGGCACGTATTGAATGGAGCACTGGGTGTTATACACAAACAAGGAATCATGGAACACTACATCAAAAACTAATGATGTAATGTATGGTGATTAACATAACATAATAAAATTTTTAAAAAATGGATGAAGTATTGAAGTTTATCATTAATTCCCTTAAAGCATAAACTAGTACAGATTCAAGGGAATTCCCATAAATGGCATCATTCTCACTTGCATTCGTTTCTTTGAGCCATGGAAAAAGAGGATGAATTAAAATTTATGTTTTGAGAGTTGCCCATAACCGACAGCCCATCAAATTGACACCCCAGCCTGTAGCGTACAACCCCATAGAAGTGCTGATAGTTGTCATGCTGATTCTGAACCATTGTGACAGATATCAGTTGTTTCAAACTAATGAGAATCTGTCACATCATGTTGGTTAGAGTAGAAAACAAGTTGAAACCTTCTGGCCAGCTTTATCCAGCACCGTGATTCTTCTAGCTTCTTTCTTAACCACTCAGCTCGTGCAACCTGAACTTCACTCACACTACGATCTTTTATGGCACTCTGAACCAGCCAGTGTTTTCACACTTGTGCCTTCACACTTGTTAACCCTTCCGTCTGGGATCCCCTTCTACTGCCTCTTACCCTGGAAAATTCTGAAAGACACAGGTCAAAGGTCACTTCCTTTGGGTAGTTCTTCCTTATTTATTCCATGTAGAGTTGGTGGTCCCTCCTCAGTGGGCCCATAACATTGTGTGTATACTTGTCTTTGTGTTACGATAATTTGCTTATGGTTCTCTTCTTTCCCAACGAACTATCTTTGGGAACCCAAGAAAATGAATCCTTAATTCTTACCAGGGAAACTTAGGAGCCTCCATGGAGGAGGTAGCCATTTCACTAGTTTATGAAGGATAAGTAGAAAATTAAGGAAAGCTCATTCTAGGCTGAGGAAACAAGCATCAGCAAAACAGAAGCATGAATAAATGTAAAATGGGAAATGAGGATAGAACTTCTGTTTCTGAGCACCATTTGCAGGCCCACCTATTAAATGCATTTAAATGATGAATGATGTTAATATATTTAAAATATGGTGACTAACCATTGCCTGAAATTTCTCACCTTGTTTAGATTGCTTTTGGTAGTTGTGAGCTCTTTGAGTCTTGTTCTGTTGGCCGTTAAATATTACTCAAAATGCATAAAACCTTGTGTCAGAATTTTTCTGTTTCTACATTACCCAATTACATGTTAATCTATAGTTCTACAGGCACATTTTATTTTATATAAGCTCTGATCAAAGAGTGATTTAAAATAATCTAGTACTGCTAGCATTGGTTAGGAAATGAAAAAATATAGTTTTAGGCAGGCGAAGTAATGTACCTCAGTAAGATAAGCCTATGGAGGCAGCTTAATATTAATACTTGCACAGAAAATTAGTAATTGTTTGTACTTTTTTTTCTGGTTTATCACTGATTAGAAGGAAATTGTGATTAATAATTATAAATAATTTTTCACTGGCTTACGTTTCTTTCCTTCTGATTTGTATTCCCTCATGTGTGTGTGTGTGTGTGTGTGTGTGTGCGCACATGTGTATGTATCTTCCTTCTGAATTATAAAACTCAGCTTTAAAGGGACCCACACTGGTCTTTGACACAAATAGTCCCCAGTTGCAAAACATGCACATATGTAATACATAAATATGGTTTTGGCTATGGTAACTCGGTCTTATGGGTAACAAACTTGTCAGCTTAATTTGCTACCGAGGGGTAATCCTATCTGTCAACAACCTAAATAGATTTTCGTGTCTTTTCACTTAATTGACAATATTCAATAATAACTTAAAGAATTCTGAAATGTAGTTTCTGTTTAATTTTTATATAGGCTTTTACTAGAATCTACTGCTATTTTTCTTTAAAAATGTTTTTAAGTGTTCTTAATTCTCATTTATATTCTCTTTTTTTTTCTTTTTCTTTTAGGTACAGGAGCAGTGTCAGAGCCTAAAGGAGTTTTACCAAACTGAAATCCTGCAAAAGCAAGAGGATGATGCTGAAGCCAAGCATCGGTCTGACTCAGCTGAGAAGCAATGGCAGCTATTTTTGAAGAGGAGTTTTTTAACTCAAGACCTAGGGCTTGAGTGCCTTAATTTAATAAATATGGTAAGAATGACATTAAATGTTTTACACCTTCTGCAAGGATACCTTGTCAAAGTCAAAACCATAAATTCAAAAGTCCATCTGTTTGCTAATCAGCTTGCTGGTTTAGGAAGTTGTTTTTGGTTTTATTATTATTTTTTATTTTTTTTCAGCTTTATTCAACCTAGAACAGTCCTAAAGCTGAGCATTTATATGCTTATTTGGTCTTAGACCTCCTATTCATTTCTAGTGAAGACTATTTTAACTATTAAGAAGAAAGAGTGACTATAATTCAAATACAACATTGCCATTATTACATAGAGACCTCAGTAGAAGTCCATCCGAAAGTTGTATTATTTTGAGAGCGTGCAACAAGGTTCTTACAAAAATTCCAGGGGTTAAAGACAACATCTAGGGTCAATCATCATTTTGAGGAATTTCTTACCATAGCAGATCTTTTCATAGTAAAACTCCATTATATTTAGAAATGTACTTCAAAATTTTAGTTGTCGAGTTGTATCTGTAAAATACTAGAATCTTTATATCAACCTCTGACCCATATAAAGTTCTCTACAGAGTTTTTTAAAAATGGCTAATCCATCTCTCCTTTAATACCTCAAGTATCTTCCTAATGAAACTGCTCATTTTGTTTTTACAAAATTCCAGCTACTAGAAACCTTTTTTTTTTTTTTTTTTTTAATGTTAAGCCAAATCTGTCTTCATATCTCTTTCTAACCCTCTGTAGCTACACAGGGGGAAAAAGTGTTCATATTTCATTCTTCTCACACATGAAAGTCCTTCAAACACTGAAAATAGTTGCTATGTCTAATCTGGGTTTTTCCAGTAGCTAACCACATAGAAATCCTTTCTATCATTTATGAGATAGCTTCGTTTCTCTTTCCATCCTAATTCTCCCTCCCAGAATTTTCTATGGTTTGTCAAAATCATTCATAAAATGTAACCAAAAAGTGAGGTCCAACTTCAACACAAAGTACAAGAAAGTGGACATCATTCTTTACTAAGGAGACCTAGATTATCCTAACATTTTTAGCAATAATTTCACTTTGCTGGCTCATATTAGGCTTGTGATCAAATAAAATTCCTCTTACATTTTCATTGTAATTCCTACCAAGCTACTTATCTCCCATCTTATATTGGTCAGGCATTTATCTTTTACATACAAATGCAGGCCTTTATATTTATTCCTATTTAATGTCATTTTGTTAGTCTTCACCCATGATTCCATCTTGTTAAAATAATTCTGAATCTGCTCTCTATGGCATTAGCCATTTTTCTGAATTTAATTCTATACATTTTATAAGTAGGCCTTCTGTGGCTGCAAGTAGATTTTTAATAAAAGTGTCTAGGGGCAAGTCGACTTCCCAATCCATTAAGCCATCACTTGATTAACCCGTTTATTAAATGGTCATGGACACTTCCAACAGTACTTCATTTTGACCACTAATTCACAACTTTTTTCCTAAGTCTGTCATGAGAGAGATAGCACAAAGGAGTGCCTACCTACCAATTATCCTATCAATTACGTAAGTATAATCTGGCATAAATCAGGTTGACTCCTTGTGATCAAGGAATTTTTTCCAAAGTGCTCACAAACTACTTGATCCAGGATAAACTTATTTGCACTGATTTTCAGTGTAAGGCTTACCAATCTGTAAATGATGTAGACCATCCTTTTCCCCCTTGTAAAAATCAGGGCATTTTCCTTTCTCTAACTTTCTGGGCCTTCTCTTATTTTATGTCGATTTGCAAAGATAACTGACATCTGCAATTTTCCCAATACTCTGAAATGTGATGAGTCTCAGTCTGGAGTCTGAATTCATTTGGAAGAGTTAGGTTCTATAACTATTCTCATCCACTTTGAGCTACAATTTTCTCTTTTTTTGTGATTTTTTTTATTATCATGTTCAGTTAGCCAACATATAGTACATCATTAGTTTTGGATGTAGTGTTCAATAATTCATTGGTTGCATGTGCAATTTTCTCTTTATCTTCTCTCTCCACTTTTACTGTTTGAAGACTATTCTTATTAAATCTATGAGGAAACAAAATAAGTATAAATAGTGCTAATTTATCTAAAGCTATTCTTAAGCATCAGAGAAAACTTACTAAGCAATTTGCCCATGTTCTTATGTTATACAAGTGCTTTATTGTAAAAACTAATTAAGTTATTTTTCATTTGGAACATTTAGAACACGTATTATCTATCTATCATCTTTTACATTTTTACTCGGTCTCTTGATTATGTACTTCTCTAATTTGTATTCACAAGGGAATTCAAATATTTGCAAACTACATTTTTATATCTATCCTTTTTATTACTAACTTCATTTCAGAAATTTATTTTTCAGTTCTGAAATTTCCAGTTGGATCTTTTTTTATTAGATTTCAATTGCCAGTGAAATTCTCTCTCTTGTCCTCTCTCCATCTCTCCTGTACTTTCTTGACCATATTAATCATGGGTATTTTAAATGTTTGTTGGCTAATTCCAATATCTGGGCCTGGAGTTTTTCTGTTGTCTACTTTTCTCTTGGTTTCCAATCATGTAGTCCTGTGTTGGCAGGACCCATGAATCAAATCTATCAAATCTCAGACCTTATGTATAAAACACATGCTTTACCCTGAGGTCCTTACCACTTTCATATAATAAATTCCTCCTTATTGATAAGAATTAAGATCCACATAATAGTTAACTTTATTGGTTCAGTGACATTCTGAGATAAGAAATTATTGGTAAAGCAAGTAAAACACATTTTTAATCCTCTTCATATTTTTTAGACCATTAGGCTTTTAAACAAACATTATTGTTGAAATGTGGTAACCAGTTTCATTGTTAAAAGGGAAGAAGGCCAACCGGCATTTTCCACTGAGTGTTTTGCTCTTGATTGGGTTGCTGTGGCGCATCTTTTCAAGCTTGAAACTGAAAAATTTTCAGTTCATCTAAAAAAATCATCAAGATCAGAGAAATTGATTTAGGTGAGAAATCTGGCAGACATCTTGATGAAAGTGCCAATTTACTAATTTATAGTGGTGAATATCAAAGATGCTATCCAGGATACTGCCTTCCTGTTATCAACGTATCTAGAAAACAAAACACACCATTAAGTGTGCCTGAATTCAAATGGAAATAGTACCCTATTAGATAAGATTATGACAAATTTTTCCATGCCCCTACACAGAAGTAGGATGAGTATTATGTTTACTAACTAGACCTTAGACAAATTATTTAATCTTCCTCAGTGGTCAAAATTTTAAGTCTGCCAAGTACATCATCACTCTTCTTGAATCCTGCTAGCTAGACAGCAACAAATACTACTGTGCTCTTCCTTTTCCAGACCTCATTCAAATCATGCCCTATGGATTGTGCTTGATGCTGATATGCTGCAATTTCCAAGTTTACATTAAATTATATGTTATATTTTGACTAATAGTTACTTAATAGTATGTGAAAGATACCTTAACTTTATAGCATAGGTAAAAAATACTATCTGGAGTGGGTTTTGCTGAAGTTGTCTAGTATCTTTTATGATATATTAGAATCCTATTAACCATAATTGCAGCATATATCATTTTATTTCTGAACCCCCAAATTCATGGGAGGAAATCTCATTTAGGACCTGCAATTATATTCTTTTGTAATTAATCAGTACTTTATTATGTCTAAATTGATATAAAAATATAAATATGAAATACTGATGTCCTTTAAAATAATTTAAAAACAAGATGGAGTTTTAAAATATTGTTGCATATTTATGACACTATCTTCTGACTACAGTTTAAAAGATCCCTTGACTTTTAGATACCTAGCTGTAATTGCAATTATAGACAACCATGCATATTTGCTCCTTAGAAATTTAAGGGTTCTAGACTGTTGAATCACAGATCTGTACCTCTGAAACAAATAATGCAATATATGTTAAGAAAAAAAAAAGAAGAAGATAGCAGGAGGGGAAGAATGAAGGGGGTGGAAATCGGAGGGGGAGACGAACCATGAGAGACGATGGACTCTGAAAAACAAACAGTTCTAGAGGGGAGGGGGGTGGGGGCATGGGTTAGCCTGGCAATGGGTATTAAAGAGGGCACGTTCTGCGTGGAGCACTGGGTGTTAATGCACAAACGATGAATTGTGGAACACTACTTCAAATCTAATGATGTGTAATGTATGGTGATTAACATAACAATAAAAAATTTAAAGAAATTTAAGGATTTATTGAGAAAGGCTGGCCATCAAAGTAAAAACCATTCTTTTGTCAACCAAATATTCAAATACCACATTTTTTATGTGCAAACATAAAAAAAACACTAGGTCTTATGCTTTACTTCTCTTATCCTTCTGCCTCCAGTTGAATTTCCCCTTGTTTAAAAACAGTGTCTAAAGGTTTTCCAATCAGTCAACCAGAACATATAGAAGTTGGGAAAAGGGCTCTGCATTTAGATATTGTGATTCTGGTGCATAATTGAGATACAAATATAGAGATATATAGACGTATACATTTCAGTTCTCACAAAAGGGAGTAACTTCAAGCACAGTTCACAAGAAAAATTTAAAATAATCATAGTATATACAATAGGATAGTTTAAAGAGAAAAACAGACCCCTCATATTCCTGATACTAAGATTTTGACACATTCTGATGAGTGTGTTAAAATTAAAGGTGGACTACACTTCAAAACTTATGCATTAAAATAATCTTGACTTCAACATTTCTGGATCCTGGTGCTCATTCTAACACCCCTTAAGCCCTAGGAAATAACCAGACCCTGGCCAGGGGTGTGAGGGTGGGGACTCAAACACCACTGGGATTTTGAAGAACTCAGGACCTGGTGTCCAAGCATAGAATATAGGTTCTGAGAGCCCCACTGTGCCTTCACACAGGCATTCCAGACTTGTCCTGATATCAGAACCATGCTCTGCGTTGGCTATGATCAGGTGTTTGCCTTCTAAAATAGTGTATGCAAAAATGCTGTGTCTCTTGGGAAAGAAAAGCCATTATATGGATTATTAATTTAACAGGCAAAAAGGGATGAAATATTAAATGCGAAAAGTGAAGTGCACTTTATGGAGAACACTATGGAAAGCCAGAAGGCAGAAAGAGAAGAACTCAGCCACCTTCGGATGACATGGCAACTTAAAGCCATTGCAAGCAAGCCTGTGAAACAGCAGTGGGGAGCATTCAAAGAACAACTTAGAAAGGTACAGGAACATGCAGTGGATATTATTAAGTCTTAAAAACGAATGAAATTCTGACATATACTGTAGCATAGAAGAGACTTTAAAACATCATGCTAAGTGAAATAAGCCAGTCACAAAAGAGTAAATGTTGTATGATCCCACTTACATGAGGTACCGAGAGTCAAGTTCATAAAGAGAGAAAGCAGAATAGAGGTTACCAGGGCTGAGGGAAGAAGGGATGGGAGTTACTGGTAAATGGGTACAGAGTTTAGTTTGGGATGATAAAAAGTTTTGGAGGTAGATGGTGGCGGTGGGTACACACTAATGTGAATGTCCTAATTCCACCAAACTGCACAGTTAACAATTAGTTAGAATGGTAAATTTTGTTATGTATATTTTACCATAATAAAGCCAGAACCAAGTAAAGGAAACACAGGGCCTGCACTTTTGTTCACTGGTGATTTAGAACCTCGAACTCACTTGAGGTAGTGAGTGTTTTCATGGGGATGGAAAAGTTCGATGACATACTAGTCATCGCTGGAATGGTCGTTATGTATTTGCTGGTGGTATCAAAGAAAACAAACTCATGACTATCTAATGTTTATTTCAGACTACTTACAACTTGCAACTTCTTCAGGAAGCACTTATGCCTGTGTCTGCTCTTGACCTTGGAGGGAGCCTCCAGACCATTTTAGGTCTACAGAAAAAATGGAACGAAAAGAAGCCTCAGCTCCAGGTGAAGAAACAGACTGATAGACTTGGGTGAACGGGAAAAAAATAAAAAACTGAGGCTTTCAGAGGGGAAGGGGGTGGAGGATTGGGTTAGCCTGGTGATGGGTATTAAAGAGGGCACGTACTGCATGGAGCACTGGGTGTTATACACAAACAATGAGTCATGGAACACTACATCCATAACTAATGATGTACTGTATGGTGACTAACATAACATAATAAAATAAAAAAATAAATAAAACATAAAATGGATTGCCATATGACTTAGCAGTTGTACTCTTGGGCATTTATCTCAGAGAAATGAAAACTTACATACTAAATACTATGTACACAAATGTTTATAGCAGCTTTATTCAAAATAGCCCCCAACTAGTAACTACCCAAGATGTCCTTCAACAGGGAATGTTTAAACTAATGATTAAACTAAACAGCCATGTCATGGAATACTACACAGCAATAAAAGGCATGAATGATTTATATACACAAGAGCCTGGATGAATCTCAAGGGAATTGGCTGAAAGAAAACAGCCACTCCCAAATGTTGTTTATTGTGTGATTCATTTATATAATGTTCTTGAAACAACAAAACTTGAGAGATGGAGAACTGGTGTCAGAAGTTAGGGATGGTTAGGGGAGGAAATCATTATAAAGGGAGCCATGTGGTGATTGAATAGTCCCTTATCTTGATTGTGGTTGTGGTTACATTAAGCTACACATGTGATAAAATTGCATAGGACTACACATATACACAGACACACAGACACACACACAAGTGCATGTGTAATTGGAGAAATCCAAAACAACTCTGTGGATTGTACGAATGTCAGCTTCCTGGTTTTTATCTTGTTATACAAGATGTTAACTTTGGGGAAGAGAAGACTAGAGAAAAGGAGCATGGAACTTCCCTGTACAATTCTTTTTTTTTAAGATTTTATTTATTTATTTGACAGAGAGAGAGACACAGCAAGAGAGGGAACACAAGCAGGGGGAGTGGGAGAGGGAGAAGCAGGCTTCCCGCCCAGCAGGGAGCCCGATGCGGGGCTGGATCCCTGGACCCTGGGATCAGGACCTGAACCGAAAGCAGACACTTAAAGACTGAGCCACCCAGGCGTCCCTCCCTGTACAATTCTTTGTAATTTTCTTTGAATCGATGATTATTTCAAAATAAAGATGTTAAAAGACAACACAAAACAAAACGAAACTGTTCAGTTGAGGTTTACCTAATTAATTTTCACAGATGGGTGAGTTACTTTTTTTTTTAAACAAAAACATCGCTTGTCTAAAACTCCACTTTAAAAAAAGACATTTTTCTTACTGTTGTTCTGCACTGTTCTGTATTTGAGGAGACACAAACATTCAGGCTACAAAATGTCCTTAATATATTCTTATCTTAGATTATTTTAATTTATATCAAATTATTTTGTTATTAATATATTTATCACATATATTGACTCTAATTATTTCCCTAAGAGGTATAGACACATTTTAGATGAAGACATCTGAGAGCAAGGATGGGCAAGCTCTGACACAGAGGCCCTGCCACCGTTTGTCCCCGAAATTGCCACTATGATATCACTGTCCCTGCCCACTGGCATCCCAGGTTCCCAACACCCTCCCAGGAATCTTGCTGTGCTCTCCCGTTCTCCCTCTCAGAGAGCCCTCAGGAGATGAGAGATAAAACCATGAGTCATGTTGCCAGGCCCTGACTGTGAATGCATTCCATACCCTCCACCTCCTGCAGCTCCTAAACCTGATACAGCTGCCAAAAGTGATTGCTGGTCATGCTGTCCTCCTGCCTGGCTTCTTGTTCTTTGCTGCAAAGTCAAGCTATCTGCGTTTCTGTTGGTCACAACTTCCTAAGTGTTGGCCTTAAAGAATGCCAAATCAGAAAATGGAAGATTCCTTTAGGGAATATCTATTTTAGATTCTTTAAAATAAAACTGATATCATGGATAACCAGCCCCCCGCACAAAAACACAACATTGTAGCCCATAGTGAACGAGTTCTTGTAAAATCTTAGAAAATTCAACTACCCTACGTGTTAGATACTTTGATATGCCCTGTGTTATATATGCCTTTTTGCATTTCATGTTTACATGTATGCACATGCCCCTGCACATGCGTAAGTGTGTAAATCCCTCGAAGTCAGGGGCCATTTCCAAGCTTTGTTAGTTCTGTCACTGTGTCGTGCATATATTTGATGTCCCTGTGCTTGATTTCAACTTGAAGACCTTTCTGTTACTCTTCTGCAAATTATTTCTTTTGCCTAAATCATTTCCATTACTTTTTTCCTTGATAGAAAAAGATCCATCCCTGATGTTATAGTGACTTCCTCTTTGAGTTGTCCACCCTTTGCAAGTTCTGTCCCAGAATCTGGATTCCTATAAGGGATCTCTGAGCAGTGCTGGGTAAAAACGAAGCTGCTTCATCCCTCCCTACATGTGGTGGCTATTAGTGGATTCTGGGATGACCATTTTTTTTTTTAAAGATTTTATTTATTTATTTATTTATTTATTTGAAAGAGAGAGAGAAACAGCATGAGAGGGAAGAGGGTCAGAGGGAGAAGCAGGCTCCCTGCTGAGCCAGGAGCCCGATGTGGGACTCGATCCCAGGACTCTGGGATCATGACCTGAGCCAAAAGCAGTCGTTTAACCAACCAAGCCACCCAGGCACCCTGGGGGATTATGGGATGACCATTTTTAAGGCAGCATATCTACCACATTGCTCAGCTGGTAGGTCACTCCAACCATTCTGTTATTCTAGAGGACAAATAATTCCCCCAATATATTTTTAGACTTGCCTTCTCTGGTGTTTTTACTACACTGCCTGATTCTAGTCTGTATTAAATATCAGAGATGGTCATGGCTTCACAAAATATCTAAAATACATTCACTTAACAGATAACTGGAGTATTTGATGTGCCACAGACATAGGTGACTTGTAGTTTACCAGCTGGCTTTGAAACATGTTTTTTTGTATTGCTGATAATTTTTTTTTAAATTTCTGAGAAGTTAGGGATAGAACAATGTATCCTTAGCATCAAGCACAAAGCTTGGATTTGCAGGGATGGGGTGGGGCTGACAATAAATAATTGTTAACAAATGAGAGACTGATTTGTGATTTAGGTCTAACTATAGTCAGCTATAAAGTAAAAAGCTCCCTAAAAGCTGGATATTTTTATTGCTTTTAACTTTTTAGCAACTGAATGATGAAGTTCAGTACATTATAAAAGAATCAGAAGAGTTAAGTGGCAAAGGAGCCCCTATGAAAGAGAAGTCTCAACAACTGAAGGAGCTTATTCATCTCCATCAAACACAGAAAGAGAGAATCCGAGATTACGAGGATATCCTGTACAAGGTGGTCCAATTCCACCAAGTCAAGGAAAAGGTAAGACTTGTCACGGATAGCTGGACGACCCTCACTTTTAAACTATGAAGTTAAAAATAAATTATTGTGTAAAAAAGGCCAAATTTTTTATTCTGGTATTAGGAGCTTTCCACAATCTGGCCTTTAACTTTTTTCTCTATCCTCCCTTATGATCCAGCCAAACTGAGCTCTTCTTTGTCCCTCAAAGATAGTGCACACATTCCTAAGTCCAAGCCTGGACTCTCAGGTGCCATTACCTAACAGATCCTTTTCTCTCCCCTCTACTATTTAAACCCTGTCCCTGCTTCCAACAAACCTATGTCACTTGGAATGTTTTATCTCTCTTCTAAATTTCCAGAACTTTCATTGTTTATTTCACACATTTGTCATTTTTAACATCTTAATTCTTTTTTTTAATATTTTATCTATTCATTTGAGAGAAAGAGTGAAAGAGAGAGAGCAAGAGTAGGGAGAGAGGGAGATGGAGAAGCAGACTCCCTGCTAAGCAGGGAGCCTGATGTGGGGCTTGATCACAGGACCCTGGGATCATGACCTGAGCCAAAGGCAGACTCGTGACTAAGACACGCAGGCACCCCTAGCATCTTGATTCTAAATTACTTCTTCCCCTCAACTCAAGTGTAAGCTCTTCAAGGGAAGAAAACAAATTCTTTTTGTTTTGTTTTTTTGTATCTCAAGTAACTGACAGTATGGAGTGCTCAATAGAGTTTTATAATTATTAGCTTCTATTAACAGAAAATGGACATCTATCAATATCCCTTTAAAATAGCCTCTGAATTTACTCAGATCACAAGTCTAAGAGTGTTTTCTTCTTTAATAGAACTGACAGTGTTAATCCCTCAATTTTACCCTACCAATCTGAAGCACTGTAACATTTTTTTGGTCTATAACACTAATAATTATAGATGGGCTTGGCAGCATTTTGACCAGGTAGTAAAATTGGTTATAGCAAGTAGGCTTTTAAAAAAAAAATCTATCTTCATAAAAAATAGGAAATCCATGTTAATTGTTAATGTCCTAAATTCCAGCTGGGTCATCTCAACAAATCAAGGGAAATGGAGTTTTTAGAAGAGCCAAAGGATCTGGATGATGCCCACGAAGCCCAGGTTCACCTCAGTCACTTGCAGGAAAAGCAGGCACATATTGATCATCTCCATAAACTGGCCCTTTCCCTGGGAGTGGATGTCATCTCATCAGTGCAACGGCCTGTAAGCAACTTAGAACACCATCACTCACACGTAATTAAAGCTGAGAGTTGGGTACAATATCAAAGAAACCAGGCAGACTGCCTAGTATATGTTAAATTTAAAAATACATTAAACCATTGGGATAGTTATTTGTGGTGAATCTCTACCACCTATAACAAAAGAAAAGACTTTTAAGGAGAAAAATCTGTTTATAAAAGTCTTGTTTAATACATCTATTCTCATGCTAATTAAAATGTAGAATTGTAGAGCTGTGTTGTCTAATATGGATGGCAGTCAGGTTTTTGCATTTGAAATGTGCCTAATGCAACTAAAGAACTAAACTTTTAATTTTATTTATTTTTAATTAATTTAAATTTTAAAACTGACACTCACTGTAATTATGGAAAAACTTTTAAGTACGTTGGGAACAGCTTGCATATGTGAATCCACATTTTAAACTATAAACTGAAATTTGAATACAGATCAAGTATTTCTTATAGAAGTTTAGCAACAATTAAGAAGTGCTTATAAGTGTGAAATACACGCTAGATTTCAAAGACAGTATAAAAAACTATTAATATTTTTACATGTGTTTACATGTTAAAATGATGATATTTGGTTGAACAAATATATAATGAAAATGAGTTGCACTTGTTTCTTTTTTTACTTTTTAATATAGCTACTGGAAAATTTTTAATTATTCATGTGGCTCAGGTTATATTTTGATTGGACCTATGCTGCTTTAGCATTTCGGATCTGGAAGGTATCCTAGAGATAATCTAGCCCAGGACACTCATTTTATAAAAGAAGGATCTGAGGCCCAGAGAAGCTGCTTTATCCATAAAAGCCCATAAAGAAGGAGCTTCCTGGCTTCACCAAAGGCTTGGGTACTCGTCACTGGATCTGCTTTATGCCACTGGACTGACCTTAACAAAAGATCCTAAAAAAGAAGAAAATATTTCCAGATCATAATTTTATAAATAACACATTGGACTCTGATTTTTTTTTTAAATCCTTCTCCAAATTCCTAATTTGAGGGGAGAAAAGATTGTTTATTCTATCCAATATGTATAACATAAATAAAATAATAATGGCCAATTTTACTTTAAAGTTCATTTACGATCTCCACTAAACGATATGGAATGCAATGAACCTAAAGGTTTTTTTTTTAATTTTTTAACTGAAAGATATAGAAATACAAAATATCTGTCACTGTTTATAGAATTGGTTTTTACCAAGAAGGAGTTTTCTTTTTGAAGAGTTTTATTTTATTAATAAATTTATTTTAAAAAGAAAGAAAAAAGTAAGATGTGTCACTTTGCACAAATAATATTATAAATTGTTCTCCAGCCCTCATCTGGCCTTGGCCTCAGCAGCCCTCTGTGTTGAGCAGAGATTGGCACACTTGCATAATGAACCTGAGGTTAAGTTCAAGTTGACAGGAAAATTATAGTGCAGAAGCTGAATGTTTCCAATGCATATTTTATGCCTTTTGAAGTAAAAATTATACCTTATAATAAACGGCGTCTCTGAAAAGTTGGGTGTGATAAGCCAATCTTTGAAAACTGAAGTTTCAAGACTAGAGTTGCAATGGTTTGCCTTCCCCAACATGTTGGTGTCTGGCTTCTTTCTGAAATCATTACATTCAAATATGCTTAAGGTAAGGTAAGCCAGGAACCGGTTTTTTAATGTCCTTTATAGTTTCATAACACAGGTAAATAGGACATTCGTCCCATTGCCATTTCACCCATTCCTTCACTTCCTCTTCTCTTTCATTTTCAGAACTGCTCTAACATTTCTGCAAAGAACCTGCAGCAGCAGCTAGACATCCTTGAGAGGGACCGTGTGAACTGGCGTGTCAAAGCCCAGGAGTGTGAACAGACCCTGACCCGCAGCTTGGAGTACTGCACCACAAGGGACAAGATAAACGAGGTGGGGTGGCAGGGGTGAGAACCGACATTGTCAAAAGCTGCTCTGAACCTAAAGCACGTGTCTCTTGTCTGTACGTGTGCACCCACAATCAGGAGACCTTTTATTCCACCTTGACTTTTCATCCACCAAGTACGGTCTCAGGGCTCTGAAAGTTTGAGTAAATTTCAAGCACACAAGTCAGTATGTTGTCAATGCATAGAAAAACCTAGAATACACTATTGTGGTGTTTTATTTGCTTTCTTTCCCCCCACTCAAGCCTGTACAGCAATTGCTTGCTTGAGTGGATATAGCCCATTAGGGCAGAGAGTGTAATGCCGTCCCCATGAAGCCAGCTCCGAATTGCTGAGATACTATTTAAGTACCATTGACTCATAGTGAAGGGGGGTGCCAAGGGCCAGGGGAGCAGGCTCTTTGCCTCAGAGGCTACAAAGTATTATCACCAAAGTCAAGTGGCTGGTTTCATATTTACTCAAATGGAGTGGCTTCCTGGCAAAACAACTTCTAGAGAAAAAGGAATAACAGATGAAAGTCATCCTCTACATCCATGCACCTGCTCACAAACACATAATTCCACCTCCTCCCCCTCAATTCTATCCAAACCCCAACCCCCAAACATGTAGCAAGCCACAGTAACCCTCCCCTAGTTAAACTTCCCATTTAAATAAACTTATTCTGGGGAGAAAACATAGATCAGCATAGAAAATATAGAACCTGACTGTTGACTGAGAATTGACAGCAGGATACAGAGTACTGTAATGCCAGATTTATCTCCATTCAGAGCAAAATGTTTCAGAGTCCATCAGTCTCAAGTCCATTACAAAAGCGGGTGAAGGAAAAGGAAGTGGTAAACCTTCTCAAACATTTTGTATATGCCCACTTATTTACATAATCTGGGCCCAGCAAGTATCAAATATCAGACAACATTAGCTCAAGGACTCAAGTATGAGTAACTAAACTTGAATGGTGGTCTAGCTCTGAAGTACTCCTTCCTGCAGGCCACACTTTTCTAGACCACGGGCAGGTGCAGGAAGGGAGCAGGGCTGGAAGGAAACTGAGAGGGGCAGAGAACAGGAGAGGCCATGTGGATCCCAGGAGAGAAACAGGAACATCAACGACGACTTTCATTTTAGCTATGTGCCACAGGACTGTAGAGTTGCTGCTCAGAGTCCATGTTCCAGGGATGCATTCTGGGCTAGAGAGTCATTCGAGGTTAAACCCAGAGTGTAGCCTACCCTCTATGTCCTCTTCCAGTTTCAGCTAACAATACTTCATTCAGGTCTTATTAAAGAAAACAATATTAAAGAAAACATTATTCTCCCCAAGGCTGTAACATTTAGATTTGCAGGCTTGCAAACAATTTTTTTCCTACCTATCCCCAAAGTTATCTTCTTTCTTCCCTTCCTCCTCCTCCCCCTCTCTAATCCCTCCCCCTCTTTTTCTTCTTCTTCTTTCTTCTACTTTGGTAAACTTTTGTTTTGCCAAAAATCTCTCTTGCTGCAGGGATGCACAGCTCTATACTAACTGAAACCACAGGCGGAGGAGGGTAAGGGTTACTCCCAGCTCCCTATATCTCAGTTTCCATCTTCCTGATGTGCTGTGGCTTGTATGGAGTTGGGTCTCCCTGTTCAGGCCTTTCCCACAGTGGTTCTATTTACAGGTTGCCTCGTGATGAGCCTCTGCTGGGAGCCAGCTAGCTGAGATGACAGATGTCCCTTGTAGTCACAGTCGGGACGCCCAAGGATTGTCTGTACCATGAGCAACCAGATACATGTGGGTTTGATTTAGGAATCAGGTATCACTTTAACATGATTTTAAACATTAAGAGAACTAGTCTTCCCACTTGCTTCTACTTCATATCCAACTACTCTTTGATGTAAGTTACAATTTCATATTTAAAGGCTCTTTGAAAATCTTTGGTCCTTTCCTCCTTTCCTTCTTATAGAAATTTAGTACGCATGTCACAGTGTAGCATGCACACCCTAAACTTTCCAACCACAAGCCTAATGGGAAGATAATCAGAAGGAATATTTTTCACGCACTTTAGTGAAATAAATATACATACACTCTAGTTTGTATTGTGAATATCAGAGTGCAGATGGGTAGATTCCAAGTGGTGATAATATTTATACACCTTGACATTTTTTTATATTATCATTATTAATATTTGGCATAGGTACTTAAAACATTATAAAAAATTAAAAGCAATATGTTACACTACTTTTTTTGTATATAAAAACATTAAAGTCAGACACCGCACCAGAGAACTAGAGCAAACATTGCATTTTTTTTTGAAGATTTTATTTATTTATTTGAGAGAGAGAGAGAAGAGGGGAGAGAGAAAAGCAGGCACCCCAGCTGAGCAGGGAGCCCGACACAAGGCTTGATCCCAGGACCTTGGGATCATGACCTGAGCTAAAGGCAAATACCCAACCGACTAAGACACCCAGGGAACCCAATGCATTTTATTTTTTAAATTGATTTGGAAACACATTGTTTTGCTTCCAGTGTGCTTCAAGTGCTTCTTGGAAGTTCACAGATTCTGGGTGGAAATAGATTTTGGAAGATCTCGACTTCGACACATCTTCCTTTTTAGGACAAGAAACCGGAGGTGTGTAGGATTTGCATTTGAACAGTGTGCTCTAGGACTGCAAAGCTTCTGTTCCTGGTGTGTTGAGGAGTCAGCTTTGGGCCAAAAGCTCATCTATTGGTCTTCAGGCTTTACTGGGCACCAATACGATGTCACTTGCTAAACTCAGAGTCCCCACTCACTCCCTGCTTTAACGCATTCAACCATGGCATGATCTGATGCGCCATGTACCCTTCCTCTGTGCTTTCCTCTGCTAGCCTTGTTTTCTGGCATAGCCATGACAAGCTGTTTGGATGCTCTGGTACAATAGCACAGTTCATTTGGTCATTTCAATCAAAATTACTTGTTGATGATGCCCTAACTAACTTTCCTGTTTATAACTGCCCTAGAGGTCCCTAGCAGAGGACTCGGTACCTCAGGGCAAAATAAAGGGAGGTGTTCTAAATGCAATTTTTTTTTAATGTGATATGATATTATTTAAAGACAAAGAACCATGGTTCTGTGCCTTATCTTTAGGTAAAATATTATTTTCTCATTTCATGCACTACATAAGACATAGGAAATTATAAAAATCTCATTTTCTCCATGTCTACCTTCACAGCCTTCAGACTGCCAGATTTCGTGGAGTTTTTTTTCTACTCATTTCACACAAAGATACATTTGTATGCATGAATGTTGAATTTTACCATATATTTTCTTGCCTGGCAACATAAATAAACTGTTAATACACAAAGCATTACAGACATTCTCTGTGGTGAGACATGACAGAACATCATTAGCTACTCATTCTTTTACACATCTTCATTTAGAAACGTACTAAGTTAATATCAAGCATGTTTTCTATCTGCAACCTGACCAAAAAAATTACTTTTACATAATGTTAATGGAAATTTGTAACTGGAGTCTCCTTATGGGTCACAATTACTTTGCTGAAAAAAAAAACCAGCAGTGACAAAATTGGGTTGGTACCCATTCTCTCAAAATAAGTTTTGCAAACAGAAGCTTTCATATAATTAGAATACTTTAGCCTGAAATTTTTACACTGTAGCAACATCCTACCCATCGGGAAGGAAGCAGAAAAGGACTTGGTGTATATATAGGTCTATTCCATATGTCGGAGTCTCAGGTTCCAGTTACACAAATTTTTTTGTCAATTTGGATAAGTCGGTCATCTGAGTTCCAGAGATACAAGGCAAATGAGAAGCAGCAAATTAGAACAGGGGAATAGACACCCAACTCATGAAATCGAACTTCCTGACCTCATATAGCACTTTGCTGTTGACAAAATGACCATGGAGAGTCCCCTGCTGGCAGGATAAGAGGCAGATAAAGAGTGCCCGGACGGGTCAAACAAGCGGTGGGCAGTATTGTGGTATGGTGCCGGGGATTATCATTTTCCAGATCGATAACCCTAACTCGTCATTTTAAGGAAAAAAACTAAACTATCGTCATTTGACACATATCGCCAATGTGGCTACTGTGTACTAGACCGTGAGCATATAAAATTCTTCAGGGAACGTGGAGCCCAGACTGAATTAAAGCCCGTGGGACTTCAAGTCACAGCCAGTCACAACCAGTCCACACCATGGGTCCATCCAGAGGGTATATAGAAGAGAATAGAGAAGATATATTTGTTCTGAAAATGAACATCCATAGGCATAAAAGGTGTTAAAAGTTTGGTGTTTCACATCTGCAAAGTGACTCTTTTTCCTGAAGAATATAGAGAGCTCTAGTTTAAAATAGTTACCATGTCCAGAAAATAAAACCAATGTAACATGAACACACAGACCTTGCGGGGCGGAGACAATAGCCATTACTGAGACACCATGTCAAATGGAGCCAGCGTCCTCTCTCTGCAGGCTGCCCCACTTCTGCAGCCGCAGCGCTGGCCTTGAGCGCACAAAGATGCACAGCCGCGTGGTTGCCAAGCACATGGAGGCCCAGGAAGCCTTGTCCTGAAAGCTCTCCAGCACTTAGGCTGAATAGTCTAGCCATAGTAATTGTAGCAAATCATTCAGGTTGAATTATGAATCTTTGGGTCCTTCCACTTCAAATGCAAGCGTCCTTGGGAGGTGATAATTTGGAAACCTGTTACTGAAAATGAGCATCAGAAAGCTTTTATCTGGGGCAAAAGGATGAGCAAGAAATGAAGCTCGTGAAGTGGACATGAAGAGAAATGGACTATTTGTTTTGTACTTTTTCATCTGGCCAAACCTGTGCCATAGTTCCAATGAAGCCTTTCTTTTTTAATTTTTTTAGTAGGCTCCATGCCCAGTGTGGAGCCCAACATGGAGCTTGAACTCAGGACCCTGAGATCAAGACCTGAGCTGATATCAAGAGTCAGACGCTTAACTGACTGAGCCACTCGGGTGCCCGGAGAGGCTTTTTTTTTTTTATGGGTTTCCTTAGTATTAAAATGTCCCATGTCCCTCATGTAAATTGGCTTTGCCAGCACCAGACTCACAATAATACATTCTTATGCCAAAGCAGCCTCAACCAGCTTAGTCAAGACTAAGAATAGCAGTCTAACCCGGTCATCATCAGCCTCGTTTTGCTTCTGCTTCTTCTCAAAGAAGCTTTGTTCATTCCTAACCCTGAGAGAAGCTCACTGCTCCCTGGGAAATATGGTGAAGATGTTCATTCTGCTGGTTCCAAAAGAACCACAACTTTAAAGTCTTAATTTTATTCCTAAGTATAGCTCTGTTAACTTAGTCTGCTGATTCCATAACAAATATGGAGGAACTGAACAAGTGGAAAGACAGGAAAATCACATTATTCATTAGAAAAAAAAATTCCTCCTGGTTTTTTAAAGACTTTTAGAAACTTTGTTAATATGGATTATAACAACATTTCAATTTTTTGAATAGGGTGAACTATCCTGCCCCAGTGTTGGGTGTTTTTTTCTGCTAACGTGTTCTAGTTGAGCAGTTGTCTTGCCATTTCCACCGTTCCCCATTGTTGACAAGCTAACTAAAGTTAGAAACAGCTACAGGAACAATGGTTCCATAGCCAAGCAACCATGGCACTCAGTTCCTTTAAAAAGATGATCACATTGGGGAGGGTATGTGCTACGGTGAGTGCTGTGAATTGTGCAAGACTGTTGAATCACAGATCTGTACTTCTGAAACAAATAACGCAACATATTTTAAGAAAAAAGAAAAGAAGAAGATAACAGGAGAGGAAGAATGAAGGGGAGTAAGTCAGAGGGGGAGACGAACCATGAGAGATGATGGACTCTGAAAAACAAACTGAGGGTTCTAGAGGGGAGGAGGGTAGGGGGATGGGTTAGCCTGGTGATGGGTATTAAAGAGGGCACATTCTGCATGGAGCACTGGGTGTTATGAACAAACAATGAATCATGGAACACTACATCAAAAACTAATGATGTAATATATGGTGATTAACATAACAATAAAAAATTAAAAAAAAATAATATACAAAAAAGATGATCACAAGTTATATGGGGTTAGATGGGAAGTTAAGTTTTCATGTTGGAATGTGCAGGTAAGAAATTTAGGCATGGTTAGGTTTTTCTGAAAACCTAGTTGCTAAAGGTAGTTCCTTCATGCTACCTTCCACTTGTATCTGCAACAGTCCTAAATTCGAGCTGGGAAAGGCACAAGATTTAAAGTGCATTTCTAGCGGGACCAAAAGAGAAAAGTGCCAGCAACTTTGTCAAAGGAGTTCCTGTGTCAGAAAGAAGCTGATTCCATTTCACATACCCATAGCGCCATGAACTTATATATATCTTATAAATCATTTCAGTGGAAGTGCATACATTCTGAAGCCACAGAAATAAAATTGTGCTCATCATTTATTGGCCTTAAATTTTTTGATCCAAAGCCGATTTAAAATTTCATGGTTTAGAATTACAGTGTTAAGGCTCAGCCTTTCTCCGTTCATCACATAGTTTTCAAATAGAAGTTGATCTTTCCCATTTAAACAAGCAGACGTAACCCAGTGATTATCGACAGAGCCCCTCTTCCTTTCTCTAGACTGAAGTTTGTAATGTGTATCATGTTCCAGTAAGAGAAAAAAGAATATAAAATTTTATTTTCCAATGGATACTTATTAATGATAGGACATATATTTTCCCTTTTCTTTTTTCTTTTCTTCTGTTTATTTTTATTAAAAAACTATATTTTTAATTGTAGTAAAATGCACATAACATGAGGTTTACCTCCTTAACCATTTTACAGGTACCGATAATGATATTAAGTACATTCACATTGTTCTACTACCATTACCACTATCCATATCCAGAACTTTTTCTTCATCCCAAACAGAAATTCTGTACCCATGAAACAGTAACTCTCTACTGGGGACATGTTTTTTAATACAAGAATCTGTGGTTTCCTCAGATGTGGTAGTTATTATACCTACAATTGCAGATTATGACTTTGGGAGTCATAAGAGTTCCTGCCCAAGTTTTATGTGAATAACTCCGGATGTAGTCCCTTTATATCTCAATCCCATTTGTCTTTTCCCACTAAAATCAAACATGTTCATACTAAAACACTGAATGTCAAAGAATTTAAATATTAATTGGTTATTTCAAAAGTATACCAAATGAATATGACTTCTCAAATACTTGTGTGAGTTCTAATAGAGAAATAGTTCTCAAATTTTGAAACTATAGTTCTTACCATCTCTTGAGAATGTTACTGATTTATCAGTTTAAATGTTTAATATGGTCTCTGTGGTTGGCTTAATTGGTAGCTTAAAACTAGCATTCAACAATTTCATTTACCATATAAAATAAACAAAACTGATTATGTATAGGTGTGTCAGAGGCAAAAATTGCATCAGCATAATAATTTCCATGTATGCAAGTCTGCTAAGGCCTTTATAGATAATTGTCTCCAAGAAATGTTAAAGATAAGGTAAAGGTTCTGTTACTACAATATGCAGAATTTGAAATAAGCATTTTGAGAAAGCAAATATTTTTTAGGGCCAATATGCTTTTTATGTATTACAAGTCTAAAATCTAGCATGTACATGGCTTTTGTTCCCCTCCAAATAATTTGTTTGCTGTCATTGAAAAGAATTTTAATGTGTTTCTGACTTTTCTTATCATAGCTCAAATTTATCAACCATGACATTGTTCATTTTTTGCTGTTAAATGCTTCCATATAATCTGAGAAGGTTTATGTTTTCTCTGTACTTCTCTTTGCTGATAATATAACGAGAGAGTTGCCTGTCAATATGTTTATCTTTCTTGAATATGGAAAAGGGCACAGAAAGTGGTGTGTTTAATGGGTCTGGACTGCTTAGAGCTTTGGTTCACTGGTAAAGTTGAACTGGGTGTTCTTAGGCTGTCATAACGCATGCCCTACTCTCGGTTCATCGCCATATGCTCTGTTTATACACAAGTTAGCACTGCCATCAGTGGTGACGCTGTCACTTTACTTTCTGGTTTGGAAGGACATCTGAAGTTAGTGGCCTATATCTAAGAAGGAAATCTCTCCTGGAAACCGCTCATGAAAAATAATTTTTTAGCTGGATTTGGGCAAGTATTTTTCCTACTAATTCTCATATTGGGTCTCTTCTTTTATCCCACTAATGTCCTTGGTGGTCTGAAGGTCAACCCTTCATTGACCTCTGCAACAGGAACAGCACATGAGAGCCTAATCAATTCATTGCTGTTACTGTAAGAGAGCCTCGGGAGGCAGAAGGATCTAGGGCAATGCTAGCACACAGAGAATAGAATGAATGGGAAACATAATGTCAAATAAATACAAATAAGAAAATTAGAGTTGTTGAAAATCTATGATATGTTAAAAACTGTCTTGTTTAGGGCGCCTGGGTGGCTCAGTTGGTTAAGTGACTGACTGCCTTCGGCTCAGATTGTGATGCTGGAGTCCCGGAATCGAGTCCCGCATCGGGCTCCCTGCTCAGCAGGGAGTCTGCTTCTCCCTCTGACCCTCCTCCCTCTCATGCTCTCTGTCTCTCATTCTCTCTCTCTCTCAAATAAATAAATTAAAAAAAAATAAAAAATAAAAACTGTCTTGTTTGGAAGCCAAAGGATATTCTGTACTTATAAATCTAATTATAAATTACAAATCAAGGGGCGCCTGGGTGGCTCAGTCAGTTAAGCATCCGACTCTTGATTTTGGCTCAGGTCATGATCTCAGAGTCATCAGATGGAGCCCTGCATGGGGCTGTGCACTGGGTGTGGAACCTGCTTAGGATTCTCTCTCTCTCCCTCTCCCTCTGCCCCTCCCCTCCCCTCTCTAAAAAATTTACTCATCAGAAAGTACAAAGAACAATTCATATTTATATTTTAGGATATGTTTAAATTTGCATTATGTGTTCACTTAGCAGACTTGTTTTCTATTGAAAAATCACTGAATACATTTTGAAGACTATGAATATTTTGAATTGTTAAGATTTTTTAATTTATTACAAGTCAATATTAGTGTCCTCATTTTAAGGAAATCACCTCTTTCTTTTATTGAACTGCAGCTCAAAGAATCATTCAAAGATATCAAAAAGAAATTCAACAATTTAAAGTTTAATTACACCAAGAAAAATGAGAAAGCTCGGAACCTGAAGGTTCTTAAATATCAAATTCAACAAGTTGATGTGCATGCTGAAAAAATACAGGTAAATAGAAAGTGTGGATGGTGTGTCTGTGTGTGTGTGTATGTGCGTGTATGCACTACTACGATTATTACAAAATCAGTTTGCATTTCAATTCTAGATGCCTAACCCTTGGGCTTTTTTGCAGCATTGGGATTCAGAAGGTGGTTTTCTGCGTTTGTAACAGTTAAGTTCCTCATGTAAAATGTATAAGTTAATTTATCTCTTGAGGCAGCTCTAGAATGGATTCTACCAAACCTACCCAGCCTCTCTGCTTCCACTGTTCCCCACAACACACACACGCACATGCACATATACACCTTTTATACGCCCCGTTTACTTTCCTTACGTATGCCTATGTCAGGAACTTCCTCCACTGCTCCCAGAACCCCTTATACTACCTTGATTACCACATGAACCAGCTAGATTATTTGAATATCTTTCCCAGGAGGCAGTGAGCTTCCCGAAGACAAGAAAATATTTTATTTTATGATCATTATCTTTTTTTAAATCATAATATCATTCTCAAAATCTGGAATAGGACCTGGTATATAGTGAATATTCTATATGATTTTAACGATGGATCAATAAACTATGTGGAAGAAAACCCATTCTTTCCAAAATACATTTGTGATCATTATGATTTTAATATATTATCATGGAGAAAGCTGCAAAAATTTTCTCCAAGTTTTTCTCTCAATATGTAATCACCAGCTAGCCTCATAAATAAAAATTGAATCTTATTTTTAAGACTATTTCTTTTTTGCACAGGCTTTGAAAAAGAAAATGGAAAAAGTTGAGAATAAAACTTCTGGTTCTTTCTTAAATTATCCAAATAATAAAGTTAATGTTCTTTTGGAAGCGATGAAGGATTTGCAAAAACATGTGGATGAGTTTGACAAAGTTGTGACAGATTACAAGGTGAATTTGGACCTGACCGAACACCTCCAGGAGATGATAGAAGAGGTATCCTCTTCTTGTTGTAATGGTGTCCATATGTAATGTTTTTAAAAATTGCTCTGCTAATTTAAAACAATGCTACTGCAGTTAATTTTGTCATTAAATTTATGCATCATCCTCCTTTTCATGATAATTGCCTTAGGATAATTTCTTAAAGTAGAATTGCTGGACCAAAGCGGATGAATGTTACAAGGTTTGATTGTATTGTCCAGTTGTTCTTCATAAAGATTTTACTAATTTACTCTTACCAGCAACATATGAGAGTTTCTCGTTTCTCCATAACTCCATCAACTCAAGATGTTTAACCATCATGGAATTATTCTCACTGCTGGATATCTGTTTAAAATACTCAAAATGACTTATTTATTTCATGGAATTTGAAAATGTTTAGAAAGAAATGTGGTACTGGGATGTTTCAGGTACAAAAATTGTTATTGGTGTTATTTTGTTTTTGTCAAGAGGATAAATGGTAGAGTATGCATAAACTATATGAAATTTGACAAGTTAAAGTTATTATTTGCACACTTCATATTGAAGAAATTCCACACTTGAAGTTCTTTGTGGCCCATTGTTCTGTGATACAAAATGTCTCTTTGCCACAGATGCAGCAGTTTTTAGATTTAACACCGCGCTAAGGAAGATGAAGATGATCATTCTTCTATATCTGATCTATAGGTTTGCTGTGGCCCTGTGGCACTTTTTTAAAGCCAGCTCCTAACAGAGTCATGTGTTTCTATTTCTCACTCATCATAATTGCTCTGGCCTTGGTCAGACACATTCCTTCCATCACAGTTATTTAGTATTTTTGGTGAGAAACTGTCTCAATTCTCCACTGTGCTTTGAAAATATGACTTGAGTACCTTCTATTAAAAAAAAAAAAGGTCAAATGCTGTTCTTTAGATGATACTTCCTCAATCCATAAACTAAATCTCATTCTTAAAAGAGAATTTCTTTATTAGAGTGTTAATCAGGAAGTACTTTATCCATGTAACGTTAACTATTTCAATTATTTAGGCAGGGTTTGTATGTTTGGGCATTTTTCTTCATGTTTAGCTGATACTTGAGTTCTTTTTCGGGACATATGCTTTTTATATTTCCTGTTCTTGTAAGTCTGCAATGTTCTTAGGAAGTCTATTTCAGGCAAATCTAAGAAGGCAGGAAAATCAAATGAATTTCCATACCTTTATTTTCTTATCTAACTCTAATACCCTAGTGCAGAAGCCTATGATCATATTTTGACATTTTTCTTATTATGACTTAGAAAGTTCAAACTAATGTGACTATAAAGTTTGAGGAAATTGAAATTTGATACTTCGGTGGTCAAAATGAAGAACTTTAGAAGGATGGTGTCGCTTTAATCTATGCTTTATCCCATTTTAATTTAGTGTCACTTTTGGTGTGAAGATGCAAGTGCCACAGTTGTAAGAGTTGGAAAATATTCCACAGAGTGCAAGACAAAGGAAGCTGTGGAAATTCTCCACCAGCAGTTCAATAAGTATATCGTGCCCTCAGTGCCTCAGCAAGAAGAAAGAATTCAGGATATCAGTGACCTGGCTCAGCGCTTATATGGTGAGGTCTCTTTTTAAAATATCCAGCAATTTGCCGTTGAACAAATCTATAGCGAACCAGATAGCAGAGCATGGCAAGCCCCCAGGGTCCTTACTACGGCAATTATTCAGGCAAGAGACTCAAGATAAGAGCCCATATCTATAAAAGTAAACAGTAGGGAATAGGGGAAGGAGCTCTACCTGCAGAAGAGGAAGCCTTTGGATTTTAACTATCTTGTGTAAACCCTCCTTCTCTGTTCTCTTTTCTCCCCTATTCCTGTTGATCATCCCCAGGGTAATAAAACCAGAACAATGCTCAGTTTATGTAGACAAAAAAAAAAAAAAAAATCTCATTTTCACAAGGGTGATTTCTGGAAAAACATGCAAAACTCCCATAATACTTTAAGTGGATGTTAAGCTAAGATTGACATCTACACCCCTCATATTTCTATGAGGGGTGTGGTTTGTGGATTTAAGAAACAAGATGGTTTGGTTAGTGTATTTAAGGAACCATTCCCTTGCCTTCCTCTCCCTTGTGGAATAAACAGGAGAACTCAAATTATCATCTCTCTGGTTCTGCTTTTCTCTTCTCCATGACCAGGAAAGATAATACACTTGTCAGTCTCAGGAGACTTTCTATCTAAAGAAGCCCTCATTTAAGAAACCATCTAGGTGATGACAGCCCATGGGGGTGCTGAAGAATAAGTTTCACGAATCCCCTGATATCATTCCTGTAGACCAAAGGTAGTTCCCAGTGGCCAGGCAAATCTAGCTCAGAAAGAAGATAGCAATGGGAGGCACAAAATGCTTCAGCTGGCTGCCCACACTGCTGCCAGGTGGGTATTTTCTCACGTGCCATAAAATGCTACATATGGGTAACCATAAAAATGTGTAGAACCATATATACTGTACTACCTAATATTAAATTATTGAGAATAAATTATTAATGCTTTTCCAAGGGAAAAAGATAGAAACATAAAAATAATAAAATATAGATTGAAAAATTAATGAAAACGAATGCGATGTCTCATTCCTACTGTAGTTACTTATAAGTGCACTAAAAATTTGTGAATGCCCTCTGCCTCCACAGCACTGTATGTGGTTCCCTCTATTTTTGTACTTTCCACACTGTAGAAAATTACCTGTTCATCTATCTTCTCAAGTGACCATAAGCTCCTTGAGGGCAAGGGAAGCATGTTTTGTCACTGTTTTTGAGTGCCTATTCAATTTCAGGACACAGTAAGTACTAGTTAAATTCCCCTCCCTTCATGCATATCCTGCATCCTGCTTTGTGTTCCTGGCCCTTATCACCAACTGACAGATTGTATCGTTATTTATTGTCTGGCTTTTACACCAGAGTGTAAGCTCCATGGGAGAAGGGATTTTGCCCCTTAGTTTACTGCTTCATGATACATACTAAAGTGCTTAACAAATACGTGATGAATAAATGAATCATAGACTGAATACCTTGAACAAATAAATAAAAGTCATGAATCTTCATCTGCTCAGTATGGAAGCTATGCAATTTTTAAAATTTGCAATAAGTAAGAAGCTTTAGGAATATTATATTAACTGTTACAGTCCACCCAAGCATCATTGGACCCAGAATTGTCATGCAAATAAATTTATCTCAAAAAAAATTGAGTACCTATTGTGTATGAGGAGGTGTGATTGATATAAAGACAAATAAAACTTAGTTCCTTCCTTCAAGAATCCACAGCCTAGGCCTAGAAGTCATGTTACAGTAAAGGCAGTAAGAAAAGTATGAAAAGTGTGTATTGATTTACTAGGGTTAACATCACAAAATACCACAGACTGGGTGGCTGAAACAGGAGAAATTCATTTCCCCACAGTTCTGGAGGCTGGAAGTCCAAGATCACAAGATCACAGTGCTGACAGGGTTGGTGTCACCTGAGGCTTTTCTCTCTGGCTGGCAGCTGGCTGCCTTCTTGCTGCCTTTTCACATGGGCATCCCTCTGTGCACATGCTCGCCCTGGTGTCTCTCCCTCATCTTATACCGGTGGGATCCAGTCTTACTGGATTAGAGCCCCATCCTCAGGGCCTCATTTTAACTTAATCACCTCTTTAGAGATCTTATCTCCAAATGTGGTAACATTCTGAGATACTGGGGATTGAGGCTTCAACATAGGAGTTCTGGAGGAGACACAATTCAGCCCATAACAATGTGAAATATCGCTTAGTTTAAAACGTGGGGTCTCTAATCCCGGTTTCAAATCTCTGCTCCTGCAGTTACTGTCTGGGTAACCTGAAGAGGCTCTCTGAGCCTCAGTTGCCTCATTTGTAAAATGCAATAGAGCCTAGAGAATCCAAGGAGAATTACATTAATGCATATAAAGCCATAGTCAAATAATAAATACTCACTACGTGGTAGCTATTTTTATTATTTTATTTATTTTTATTATTTTATTATTTTTTTATTATTCCAGTAGAGAGAGATAAAATCTACATGGGCAAGATTAAGAACATGTCACAAAGATACTGGTATTTGAAGTAGACAGTAGGGGAGTGAGGGAAGGGCATTTTTGGTACAGGAGAGAATATTCAGTGGCTGTGGGGAAGAGTCGCTGGTGCACTTTGACCAGAGACTAAATATGTGAGGGAACTACGGTGATAAACATTTGGGAGAAGCACCTTGGAACCATTTCTGAATGCATAAATGAAGAATTGACAATGTTCTGAACAGGAAACGACTGATTAGAGTGGTGCTTTAAGAATATTAACATAGCAACATGATTTAGGTTACATAAAAGTGACAAGGTATAGCAAATGTAACCATTTTTCTGGGGTAAGTGTTTTTTCAAAAAATGCCTTCGTTCATTTATTTATCTACTCAACAAGTATTGATTAAGCAGTTACTATCTACCAGCCTCTACACCAGACACTGGGGAGGTGAATTAATACCTGGGATTTTTTTTTTCTGCTAGGGATTTGACCTCAAAAATAGTTTTTTGTCCCTTCTCCTCCCCAGGTTTTGAAGAAGGGCAGAAATACGCTGAGAAAATAGTGGCAAAACACAAAGAGGTTCTTGAATCTATCACTGAATTATGTGTCTCTCTCACAGAGCTTGAAGAAAAGCTGAAGGTAATTTCTTCTTCCCAGAATATGTATTTTCAAGTGACATAAATAAAAATGTGTTGATAAGTATCTTCTAGTGCAAAGATGTTCTAATAGAAATTCTCAAGGGACATAATGTGCACATTTGTTTCACAGCTTTCTAACATAATTATCTGGGTGTTTCTGATAATTAATTCTGTTTCTTTTCCATCACTGCAGAGAAAAATATTGCTGGGAATGAGGGCTAAACATAATTAAGGTGTCTCATTTACATTTTCATGGATCACATCCTAAAGGATAAATGTGTGCCATTAAAATCAAAGTAAAGTCTGTATTAAGTAGCCTTATGTTTTCATTCCCAAATAATAAATGGAAGGTTTTTTTTTTTTTCCTTCCAAATTGTGGCCCCAGAGAAAATAAAACTAAATCTTCAGGTATTATATTCACTGAATATTTAGCTTCATGGAAGTATTAAACTAATCATTAGCATCCTTCATGAAATAAAAAGTTGATGGAATAAAGAATAGAAAGTATGTTGATGCCTAATGCCTAGGCAAATCCAGTTAAAAGAGAGAAATGCATATATTGTTTTGTCTGTATTTTGTGAAAACTAGCTTCATTAGTACTGTTTCAATGACTGGCTGAAAGAATTGGTTACTTAGGAGGGAGAGAATAATGAAGTAATTAAGAACAAAGAGTAAAACACAGAGTAAAATACAGCTGCCTAGGAATACCAATTCTCCAAATTACTGGATTTGTGATTTGGGGTAAATTACTTCATCTCTTTGCGTCTCAGTTTCTTGATCTGTACAATGGAGTGAATAGGGGAAACTCATCACAGAGTAACCCCAGGAATTGAAATGTGAAGACACCCATAATTATTGTGATCATTGTTGATATCAAGACATAAGGGTGCTCTTGTAGTTCATAGCAGAATTATATTTCTAGCAATCATTTTTTCTGTATGAATTTACATGTCATAAATTTGAGTACTCAGTCCATTCAAAATAGTTTGCTAAGCTTTTAATTGAGTGAGTGACCAACCAGATTATCTTTATTCCTTAAGAAACTAGATTTTCAACTTTTTTTACCATTTTATATAACACTGCAATGAACATCTTCACACATAAAGATTTTTTTTTCTCTTGTATTGTTCCCTACACATAAACTCTCCAGAGCAGATTTGGGTAAATGAGCATGAAATTGTTAATGTTTCTAATATACATATGTTAAATTACATTCCACAAACATTTTACAATTTTAATGCCACCAGTAATGTATGAATGTGCCATATGCATATTATCTTTTTAAACAATGATCATTTCTTCTCCACCTCGACCCAGCCCTCTAAGGATCTGTTTCTTCTCCCGACTTCCAGTACACAGCTTGAAAATCGCTGCTTCCTCTGACTCTTTGCTCTTTATTATCTACAACAGCCCTCCCATTTCTGTTGTACATCTTCAAGTGAGGTCCACTAAAAAAAATTTACCCTATCCCTGTCTCCTTTTCACCTTCATGACTATTCTTTCTGAAAGCTCTTGCCACTCCCTCTCCCCACTTCCTCATTCCCCATTCCTTTTACACCCCTTGGTCAGGATTGCACCCTCTTTTCCTCATTTTCAACCCATCACTTGGATTCCCTTTTGCATTAGTAGGAGCCTCCTAATTATACACTCTCGCTAGATTAACCTTCCTACATACAGCTGCTAGTATTGTTTTTACATTCAAAGCACTTCACTACAAACTCTTCATTGCTTACCCAAAACAGTTGAAAATCAAAGCCTTTTTTCATTGTTCTGAGGCTGAGTCTTTCCAAATTAGTGTTCTTCTATATTCATTGTAGGTCCCTGTCTCACTGGTGTACTACCCCAGATTCCTGAATTTTCTGCTTCTAAACCTTCATGTACATGACCTTCTCTCTCTGCTTATCTAAATTTTACCATCTCTCAAAGCCAAACCCAAATGTTGCCTCCTTTACAACTCCTTTGCAGGCTGTGTCCCTGCCTCTCTGATTCCCCAGAGCACTTGTGTTCTTTCCTACTATAATCATCACATGTAACTACCATCACTACCCCAACTCATCTACTTGATTACACCTGAGGAAACCCTATGGCTCTGTTCAGTTTAGGGTCCCACATGACATTTAACACTGTGCTTTGCCCAAAGCAATTTCTCCAGAAAGAGTTTTGGCATTTGTAGTAAAAACTCAAAGGATTAGTACAGAGAAAAAGAATCATTCAATAGCTCAGAAAAGTTTGATTTGGGTGGATATAAAAACAAGGAAGGGCCTCTCTGGCAATAGTTATGGGCATCAGCAAGGCTCTTACAAGTTAGAGCCTGAACAAAACTTGTCAAAGAATGCTTACTAACACTTTACAGATATTTGCATGAGAGCATAAAAGTCTAGTTTTTATGTTTTTAAGGTTGATGCTATGGCTATTTTGTAGGAGTTATTTAAAAAGGCCTAGAAATCCCTATCAAGGCTGAAACAGTGATAATAATCCTTTATATTTGTATTAACAATTTGAGATTTACAAAGGCTTTTCGTATATATTACTTCAGTGATTTCCAAATAACCTTGTGATGGTGATAATGGCAAATGTTGTTTTCCTATTTTATGTATTTTAAAGATTTTATTTATTTATGAACAGGGGCGGGAGGGGCAGAGGGAGAGAAGCACAAGCAGACTCCATGCTGAGTGTGGAGTCAAATGCAGGGCTCCATCTCACAACCCTGAGATCATGGCCTGAGCTGAAACCAAGAGTCGGATGCTTAACCACTCAGGTTAATGAGCCACCCAGGTGCCCCATTTTCCTTGTTTTAGAGGTAGAGTTCAAAGAAGGTAAAAGTGCTTTGCCTGGGGTCTCACCATCAGTAGTGGTAGAATCGAGAATTAAATACAATTCAAAATCTAGCATTCTTTCCACAACAACTGCCATTTTGAGATTAGATATCAAGAGTACCTTATCCACTAACACCAACCAGCTTACGTTTTGAAGTTAGACTAAAAGCTAAATCTCTCCCCAAATTCTCTGAGTCCATATAGCACATGCACTTTGAGGAGTGTGCTATTTTCTTAAGGCCCATCTAACGACCATGTTCCAGATGGAATAGAGAATGTTCTGGTGTGGTATAATCCATCATCCTAAACTTGGTGTACCTGAGGCCCCTTTCACCTTTACAAAGACTTCTCAGCCCTCACAGGGGCTCCCCAGCAGCTTGCAAACCCTTGTACTTCCATGACTAAAACAGCTCCATGAATGATAGGAGTAAAATATCATCACCCACAGGAAGCATCCTTTGTTCTCAATTTTTTTCTTTACCATACTCAGTGATCTTTTCTTCCTCTCTTCAAGTTTCCCAAGCATTTGCTTATGTAAATTCTCTGGATTTCCTTTTTGTTCTCCACCAAAATCTTCAAACATTTCTTCCTTCACACTGTTCCCCTAGACTCTCCTAATGGCTTAGACTGCCATGTACGATGATTCCTTTCTCTAGAGAATGCTCCTGTAGGCATATCCTACTGCAATAATGACTTTGTTCTGGCTGGGCCTTTGAACAACCAATTTTTATGGCAATGAATTTTATCAAAGGAGTGAGGTAGATGGGAAACTGTGAGCTTGACAAGATAATTTTGTAAATCACATCATGGGAGTAGTCAGTCTCTTGTGGAATACATTTCCTGAAAGGTTCCAACTGGTCTATGTTTTCTTCCAAGTGGTTATTGTGTAGCACTGTACCTCCAACTTTCCTGGCCCAGGCTCTCACTTTAAACACTGCTTTGTACAGCAGGGAGACATTTTAAAGACAAATGTAAATTTGGAAGACTTCCATGATGACTTCATCGACCTGCTAAAAGAACCAGCAAGAAATAAGCAGACAGTATTCAATGAAGAAAGGAGTAAGGTAAAGAAAACTATGTAATCTCAGTTATTCATTTTGTTTTGAGGTTAGAGTCCTTGTTCATTGAAAAAAAAAAAAGGGGAGGGAATTGAAGCCTTGTTATCTACCTGAATCAAATCTTTCAATATACATGCAATGTGAGTGTCCTTACCCTGTACTTTCTTTCTACCCCTTACTTAGTCCTTCTTCCACCTATGCTATTTTCCTCTGAGCGCTTCCTATTTAGTAGTGGGACCACGGCATTGCACAGTGGTATTGGGACCACGGCATTGCACAGTGGTATTGGGATAGCCATTCAGTCACCATACTGTCACTCCAAACCACTTCTATTTCTCCCACCATTAGCTGCCTCTCCCATTTTCCTTTTATAGTCAATCCCAACTTCAAATTTGACTTCTCTCTATCATACCACCAAGCTATGGTTCTGATGTTTTACACTACCCACTGGAAAACCTTAGTACATGAACTTAGCTTGTGTCTTATTCCACCGAAGCTATCTCCAAGATGATATTTCCAGGTACATATACTAAAACAGAATCCAACTGAAATATAAATACTAAAGCAGAGAAATTTTTAAATTACTTTAAAATCTATGTATTACAGATAAATTAAACATGTAGCAAAAACTGCAAATATTCACAAAATGCAAATGTTCCATGATTTCAAAAGCATTATTTAAATCACGTCATTATGGATTTTCAGTATAAGTTGCTCACTCTCTATTCATAGCTGCTGGACTATAATTAGCTCCTATCATTTTGCTTTGCCAAGTTTGCTTCTAGTGTTTCTCTTTCTCCCAAGGAACTGAAGGAACAAACAGAGTCAACATTATTCTCAACTGCCCCCAAATTAATAAAGTATACTTCTTGTGACATGAGAATTTAAAATAAATATCTCCCCACTTTCTCGTAGAGAAAAATTTCTTTCCTTGAAGTCAGTACAATTCTTAGATCATCTATATAAACTTTTATAATCTTTTCCACAGGTTAAATCTATGTCAAGGTCTACTGCAATTATACAATCTGCAGGCAGCAAGTATCATTATGCAAACTGGCTTTTTTGCGGTATGGTCTTGAAGCATTTAAGCCCTGATTCTACTCTGAGGCAAAGGAAAGCAGCCAAACCTTGATCACTTTGTTGAATCTTAGTCTTATATCAAATTGTGTTTCATTATTGTGATTGGTCTATCAGTGTTTCTCAATCTCAGTATATTGACATTTTGGTGCAGAGAATTCTTTGTTATGGAGTGCTGTCCTGTGCATTACAGGATATTTAGCAACATTCCTGGCCTTTATCAACTAGATGCCAGTGGCACCCCCCCCCCCCACAACTCACCAAGTTGTCATAACCAAACAACATCCATGAATATTGCCAAATGTTCCCTGGGGAGCAAAATCACCCTTGATTGAGACCAAATTGTTGAAATAGTAAAGAATAACATTCAGTGCATCACATTTTCTTAACTAGGTTTCTTTCTTTTTTTTTTTTCCCTAAGACTTTATTTATTTATTTGAGAGAGAGCAAGTGAGAGAGAGAGCACAAGCAGCAGGGAGTGGCAGAGGGAGAGGGAGAAGCAGTCTTCCCACTGAGCAGGGAGTCCGATCTGAGGCTTGTTCCCAGGACCCCGGGATCATGACCTGAGCCGAAGGCAGGCACTTAACCTACTGAGCCACCCATATGCCCCTTCTTAACTAGGTTTCTAAGAGATACTAAATTCAACTTATTTTTTAAATTCTGCACATTGTCCACACTGTCAACCACTAATTTACTAAGAATTGAAGTGAAGGTCATTGATACCAAAGCAAACACATTCATTTATACTTAGTAAATATGAATTTTCTTTCTTTTATTTATTTTTCTTAGAAAAAAATTAAAGGAACAGATTCCTGTAAATAAAAAAGCAAGATTTATTTTCATTGAGAAATTATTTATTTATTTATTTATTTATTTATTTATTTATTTGAGAGAGAAGAGTGAGAGAAACAGCATGAGAGGGGAGAGGGTCAGAGGGAGAAGCAGGCTCCCCACTGAGTCGGGAGCCCGATGTAGGACTCGATCCCAGGATTCTGGGATCATGACCTGAGCTGAAGGCAGTTGCTTAACCAACTGAGCCACCCAGGCACCTGAGAAATCAATTTTATTTTAATATAAATTAAAAGGTCTTCTGTTATTTAGTATGATAGTGAAGGCCCACAATTATAACTGTCAAAAACTCTCACTGACATCATTTACATATACATTCTGGTGCAGTTGGCACAGAGAGCAAAATGAAAGGATGGCAGTAATCTTCCCTTTAAATAGCTCAATCACATTTACCATTTTATTGTCTCTATCATTTATATTATGGGTCAGATGTAATGATTTCCCAAAAACCATGTGGACAGATAACAAAAATCACCAAGTAAAAAAAAAGCTTATCTGGGAATCATTGTGTCCAATTCTGTGTCCAACCCAAATGGTGTTGATCTTCCTTGGAAAGTTATTTGACTCAGAAAGAACAATTCCAGAAGTGTTTGGTCAGAGGAAGATGGCAGTGGAGTAGGAGGGCCCTGGGCTCCTCTTGTCCCATAAACACAACTAGATAACTATCAAATCATCCTAAATATCCCAGAAATCAACCTGTAGACAGACAGAACAAACTCTATAACTAAAGGGAGAGAAGAGGCCATATCAAAGAAGGTAGGAAGTATGAAGATGTGGTTTAAGGGAGAAACAGATCACAGATGCTGTGGACACAAAGAAAGGTGAGAGAGGAGCACAAGGAGAACATTTCCCCAAAGACGTTGGCTTGGAAAACAAGGGGCTGAATTTTGTGAGTTCTTGCAACCAGCAGGGCTTAAAATCTGGAGTTTTAAAGGTCAGCAGGTTTGGCTGGGATAGAACCCAGAGGGCACTGCCCTGCTTCTAGAGAGAAGGCAGGCAAACAACCTGGGGACAGACAGCATGGAAACAGCAATCTGAAGAACACCTGGGGCACACAGTGGGGAGATTATTCACTCTTCTTGGAGTGGAGTGCATTCCTGAGAGGCAGTGTTTATGGAAATGCCTCTCCAGGAACAAAGAAGCTGGATGACACCATTTTCCTCCCCCACCCCATCTATGGGAAGCAGTGCAGTGCCAACACTAGCTGCCTAACTTGCTTACACCAAGCCCCACACCCCTGTGTTCTCAGGGGGCTTCCCCTCTCGATCAAGCTTATCTCAGTCCTAGCACAGCAGCCCCTCCCCTGAACACTAGTACAAACCCCTGCCCACACCGTGTCTCCTCACCAGAGTTCTGCAGGGCCTCAGTTATGGTGGAGGTGGTGTCTGATCTCATTTCACAAGCAGACCAGAGCACATGTAGTTAAAACTCACCACATGCAGGCAGAGAACCAAACACTGCCCACAGCAGGCAAGAGAGCCTCTCCAGATGACTACCCTGAAGGATAAAGCAGACAAAACACAACAGCAGAGCACAGGTAGCACACACCAGAGACACTCCCTGAAGTGTCAGGCACTGGGCACTACATGACTTCTTCATTAGGCCATTACTTTCAGGAGCAGAAGACATAACTGGCTTTTCTAACACAGAGAAGAAGGCAGAGACTTAGACAAAATATGAAGATGGCAGAATTTATCCCAAATGAAAGAACAAGATAAGGCCATGGCCAGAGATCTAGTAAAACAGATATAAGTAACATGCCTGATGGAAAATTTAAAGCAACAATCATAAGGATACTCATAGGACTTGAGAAAAGAATAGAGGTCATCAGTGAGACCCTTCACAGAGAAAAGAGTTAAAAAAGAATCAATTAAGAGTTGAAGAGCACAATAAATGGGTTTGGAAATATACTCCATGTAATGAACAGCAGGCTGGAAGAAGCAGAGGAATGAATTAGTGACCTAGAAGACAAAATACTGCAAAATAATGAAGCTGAACAAAAGAGAGAAAGAGAATTATGCAACACAAGAATAGGCTTAAGGAACTCAGTGACTCCATCAAACATAATAACATTCATATTATAGGAATCCCAGAAGAAGAAAGAGAAAAGAGGGAAGAAACTTTATTGGAAGAAATAATAGTGGGGCACCTGGGTGGCTCAGCAGATTGTCTGCCTTTGGCTCAGGTCATGGTCCCAGGGTCCTGGAATATTGAGCCCCACGGTGCGCTCCCTGCTCAGTAGGGAGCCTGCTTCTCCCTCTCCCTCTGCCTCTCCTCCCTGTGCTCTCTCACTCTCAAATAAATAAATAAATAATCTTAAAAAAAAAAAAGAAATAATAGCTGAAAACTTCCCTAATCTGGGGAAGGAAACAGATCAAGGAGGCACAGAGAACTCCCATCAAAATCAAACAAAAGTAGGCCAACACCAAGACGTTTGCCACTAAATTTGCAAAATATAGCAATAAAGAAACAATCTTAAAAGCAGCAAGACAAAAGAAGTCCTTAACTTACAAGGGTAAACCCACAAGGCTAGCTGGAGATTTCTCAACAGAAAAATGACAAGCCAGTAGAGTGGTATGATATATTCAGCATGCTGTATGGGAAAAATCTGCAGCCAAGAATATTCTGTCCAGCAAGGCTATCATTCAGAATAGAAGGAGAGATAAAGAGTTTCCCAGACAAACAAAAACTAAAGAAGTTCATGACCCTAAACCAGCTCTGCAAGAAATATTAAAGGGGACTCTTTGATGCAAAGAAGAGACCAAAAATGACAAAGACAAGAAAGGATCAGAGAAAATCTCCAGAAGCAGTGAAAAAACAAATAATAAAATGGCAATAAATACATATCAATAATTACTTTGAATAAATGGGCTAAACCCTGCAGTCAAAACACATGGGTTTCAGAATGGATCAAAAAAACCCACCAAAAAATGACCCATTATATGCTGCCTTCAAGAGACTCATTTTATTTTTTTTAATTTTTATTGTTATGTTAATCACCATTAACATAACATTAATCATCATTAGTTTTGGATGTAGTGTTCCATGATTCATTGTTTGTGCATAATACCCAGTGCTCCACGCAGAACGTGCCCTCTTTAATACCCATCACCAGACTAACCCATCCCCCGACCCCCTCCCCTCCAGAACCCTCAGTTTGTTTTTCAGAGTCCATCGTCTCTCATGGTTGGTTTCCCCCTCCGATTTCCCCCCCTTCATTCTTCCCCTCCTGCTATCTTCTTCTTCTTTTTTTTTCTTAACATATATTGCATTATTTGTTTCAGAGGTACAGATCTGTGATTCAACAGTCTTGCACAATTCACAGCACTCGCCATAGCACATACCCTCCCCAATGTCTATCACCCAGCCACCCCATCTCTCCCACCCCCCACCACTCCAGCAACCCTCAGTTTGTTTCCTGAGATTAAGAATTCCTCATATCAGTGAGGTCATATGATACATGTCTTTCTCTGATTGACTTATTTCACTCAGCATAACACCCTCCAGTTCCATCCACGTCGTTGCAAATGGCAAGAAGGAGACTCATTTTAGACCTAAAGACACATGCAGATTGAAAATGAGGGGATGGAGAAACATTTATCATGCAAATGGATGTCAAAAGAGAGCCAGAGTAGCAATATTTATCAGACAAGCTAGACTTTAAAACAAACACTGTAGCAAGAGACAAAGGATACTATATAATCATAAAGGGGACAATCCAATAAGAAGATATAACAATTGTAAATATTTATGCATCCAACATGGGAGCACCCAAATATATAAAACAATTAATAATGAATATAAAGGAATTGATAATAATACAAGAATAGTAGGGGACTTTAACACCCCACTTATATCAATGGAAAGATCACCTAAACAGAAAATAAACAAGGAAACAATTCCTTTGAATGACACACTGGACCTGATGGACTTAGCAGATATATTCAGAACATTCCATCCTAAAAAAGCAGAATACACATTATTATCAAGTGCACATGAAGCCTTCTCCAGAACAGATCACATACTAGTTCATAAAACAGGCCTCAACAAATACAAAAAGATTGAAAGCATACCACCTTTTCTGCCCACAATGCTATGAAGCTGGAAGTCAATCATAAGAAAAAATTCTGAAAGACCACAAGTACATGGAGGTTAAACAACATCTTACTAAACAATGAATGGGTCAACCAGGAAAAGAAATTTAAAAAAATATATACATGGAAACAAATGAAAAGGAAAAAACAACAGTCCAAAACTTTTAGGACGCAGCAAAAGTGGTCCTAAGAGAGCAGTATATAGCAATACATGCTTACTTCAAGAAGCAAGAAAAATCTCAAATAAACAACCTAACCTTACACTTGAAGGAGCTAGAAAAAGAATGGATGACCCTCAAATCAACAAATGTCCCTGCTGTAAAGGAGCTTGTAGCGCAGTAGGAGCGGGAATTCCCAAAAGGTGACCCGAATGATAAAAGTCCTAGAGTCAAGGCAGAAGAAGACCTGGAGGTTTTAGTTCAATGAAAGAGACTGAGAGGTTGTGGCACCAATTCTCCAAATAGTCAAAAGGCTGTTAAAAGAGGAGAGCAGTTCGACATCTATGTCGCTCTGGGAGGCCAATTCAGATCCATTGTTGGATACTGAGTGAAGGCCTGTCTTCACTAAATACAGGAAGAAATTCTTAATACAGGTAAAGCATAAAATTATTTTCAAAGAAAGCACCCTTTCGGGAAAAGTGTTCAAACAGAGGCTACCAGAATGTCATAGAGGAGATTACCTGGACTGAACAGGAAGTTGGATCAAAGTCCCTGTGAAAAGGAAAATAAAGGCAGAGCTAAGCCGAAGTAGGAAAACCAAAAGAATGAGGGGCATTTCCTATTGTCTCTGTGTTTATTTAGTAATTTTTTTTTAATGACAAGGACTTTTAAAAACTTTTGGCTTGGTTTTTGGACCCAGAGTTTAAACTTCTACTACATTGGGGCACCTGGGTGGCTCAGCCATTAAGCTTCTGCCTTCAGCTCAGGTCATGATCCCAGGGTCCTGGGATAGAGCCCTGCATCAGGCTCCCTGCTCAGCGAAGAGCTTGCCTCTCCCTCTCCCACTCCCCCTGCTTGTGTTCCTGCTCTCACTATCTCTCTCTGTCTGTCAAATAAATAAATAAAATCTTTTAAAAAAAATAAAAAATAAACTACTAAATGGCTGAAGGAAACAACTTTCTCTAAAGCCATGCTTATACTTTCTCTGAGGATAATTTGTATCTCTGGGGTGGGGGGTGTAGAAGGAACATTGTTTTGTTTTTGCTTCTGATCTTCAACCTGAAAACACACTTATTTCTCAAAAATTATTTATAAAGTATGTGTCAGGGGCAGGACTATGAGCTAAAATGCAGAACTCAAAATCAAGGCAAGACCTAACTTTCTTGTGTGCAAGCAGTAGCAAAGGGACAAAACCTGGTAATTGCTAAGTAAGTAAAAATGCACCTAAATACTGAAGAAAGGCAAAAAAAAAAAAAAAAAGTGATATAAAACAACAGGTTGAGACAGATGAGATCCTTTTCAGCTTCAATGCTCTTTTGAGTCTATGCCAGAAAGGATATTTGAGCGTCTTCTGAAACCAGAGATGGATGTGGATTAGTGGGGAGAATTACTAGTTCAGCATAAGCAGGAGGTAAAGTACTGCTGTTCACGGTCTCCTAGCATGGCCTGCACTCCACATGGCATGGAAAGATAAGTGGCAGATCTTCCTCTTTCATATCTTGTGTTCTCTTGTGAAAGACCGTAACCTGTGATTGTCCCATTAACATCTACCTCTCCTGCTAGGCTGTTATCTCCCTGAGGGCAGAGACTGGGTTTACTTTTACTCATTTCATCTCACCAATGCCTGGCATGGTACCTAGTATGAAACAGGTGTTCAACAGATACTTTTTCATGGAAGAATAAAAATAAGGGGCTTTAAGAAAATAAAACCAGTCATGAAAAATGCTTTTTTCCATATGGAGTAAATAGAGTTGTCAAATTCATAAAGACAGAAAGTAGAAGGGGCTGGTGGGAGGGGAGAATGGGGAATTTAGTGTTTAATGGGTACAGAGTTTCAGTCTGGAAAGATGGAAAAGTTCTGGAGATGGATGATGGGTGGTTGCCCCCATGTGAGTGTACTTAATGTCTTTGAACTGTACACTTAAAAATGGTTAAAATGGTAAATTTCGTGTTGTATATATTTTACCACCTATAATGATAATAATAAAGAATGGCTTTCCTAAGAAAGAAAGAGAGATTATTCTTAGGAGGGTCAGAGGGATTGCCTAACAAGGGAGCCTCTGAGATTTAGGAGCTATGCATCCCCATGGAGTGTAGACAAATAAAACAAAGCAGAATTTGCGGGTGGGAGGAGATTCCTCAGATCATATTTTGGAAGACATTGATCCATTTCAACCTGCTCATTAGAGATGAAAACTAGGGCTTTCTTGCCTCTGTTTCCCAAGGTCTATACATTTCATTCAGAGCCTGGAGGTCAGTTTACCAGTTCCTTAGGCATGGCATGGGACTGGGCCCAGGTTCAGCAGACCTATGGTTTCAAGTTCTGTACCGCTTGTGCCAGCGCCCCAACCTTTAACTCACTGTTTTTCTCAGATTGTCTGTCTGATGGAGTTTGAGACCTGGAAAAAGAAAACTCAGTGACTAACCCGAAGCTTTGGCTTTTCTGTTCTGAAGGCACAGGTAGCAGGTGTTTGGGCCATCAGTGGAACAGGAGAGGGTCAGCGTCCCCCGCACCTGAAGCAGCCACCCTGTGACAGAGAGGGTGCTGTCCAAGGCCGGCTCCTGCCTGCAGACATACTTTCAGGAGAAGAATACGAATGTGTCTCACCTGATGACATCTCCTTGCCTCCACTCTCAGGAAGCCCCGATTCCCCCCTTGCCCCGGCTGCCATGGACGTGGAGCAGCATGCCAGCCCTGCCCTCAGCCTTCACACAAGCAGCTACAGGATGCAGACCGGGGCCAGCAGTGCAGGGGAGGCCCAGGAATCGGGCATTCCACCAACTGCTGCTTTGGCTGATGCTTACAGTGATAACAGAGAAACATTTTCAAGTCATTTTGAGAGGCCTTACCCCCAGTCCAAAGCTGAGCTCCCATTAACCTCCCGAGGATTTCTGGAAAAAAGTACTGCCTTCTGCAAAATCAGTGCTAAACATCCAGAGAGCATGCCGAGTGAAGTGCATGAGAGAGCTTCACAGCAGCACCCTCAGGCTCAGGGAAGTTTGCTAGAAACACAGGAGAAAGTGCATGTTGATAATAACATCACTAAAACCCGAGACAGGCTGCATGCTTCCCAGGATGCATTCTCAGGCCTTGGGTTTCGATCAGGCCCCAGCCGGGCCTATCAGAGGCAAATGGTCCCCCAAGAGGAGATTAAATGTACATCAGCAAAGAACACGGTGGTCAGCCTCGCTGGCCAGGCTCCTAATTTCTCCAGGCTCCTGTCTAATGTAACTGTCATGGAAGGTTCTCCAGTGACTTTGGAAGTTGAAGTAACAGGATTTCCAGAGCCTACACTGACATGGTGGGTAGCTTATAATGACAAGTCATAAACGCATTGAATGACTGAGCAAATCATTCTATGTGCACTAACTTAAAGGTGTAGGGATAGCTTATTAATATTCTGTAACACTGCAACTGTGCATGATTCAACCTCACACCAACCCCCAGCTCTCCCTGTAGGCACAGGACGGCTAATACCCAGAAGAAGCAAAAGGAACCACATAAAATAATAACTTACCCAACTCCAAAAGCACTGCAACTTAACTGCACTCTTTTGTGGGTTTTTTTGTTTTGTTTTATTTTTCCTATTAGTTTAACATTCCACATTTCTGAAGATGTTGGGTTGAAATTGTTTCCTATTGCTTATTTCTGCATAAGCATGACATTTCTTAGCTTAATATCCTGTATTCGATTAAAAAACATAAGAATTTGGGTTTTCCCCTTTTCTTTCATTTACCCATTTCATCTTCTCCCTCTTCCTAACAGAGTCACACATCACTTTTGTAATATTTGTTTGTTTCACTAAGATTTCTTTCTATAAATTTCTTCAGTGTGAAAGATGGAATAAAAATATTTCTTTCACAGTTGCTCCCAGTGACAGGTAATAAACCCATTTTTGAAAGGTGGTGTAATAACTGAGCTGTGAACAATAGGATTTCCCTCTGGAGACATCATTATTTTTTAGCATATTTGTTTTAATAGAAAGTAAACTGCAGAATACAGGTTTTGAATCACTGTTATTTTAAAAGTAGTTCTCACTTTCTTACTACGTGGGTTACTTCTAAACATTTAGAAATTTTTCATCTGTAAGTAGATTTATCTGAGGACAAAGTTACAAATTTGTGAGACTGAGTTCATACTCATAAACTAAGATAAGTAAAACAGCATTTACTTATCATAGTATTTCAGTAGACATTACATTAACAATTTCAACTATTATGCATGCCCACTGATGATACTTGAAGTGTGAGTTGCTTATCTAAAGAATCTATGAGAAAACTCTGGTCTCTCAGATGATGAAAAGAGACTACACTTGTGATACAGTGCAGCCATTCATGCTTTTGTCTTATTGTTTTTAAAATTGCATGTTTTTTTAATAGATCAGGAATTTCATATTTATGAATTTAAAAAATATTTAATTCATTATTAAATATCAGTTCATCCCAAAGAAAAATGTTGTCTGCAGTGTTTCTTGGTTTTGTCCACACAACAAATAACTTGGTTAGTATTTATTGTTGAAGAATTATCATAATATTGTGAAAAAATACCTTGCTTTTGGATTTACAGTGGTTTTGCTCAATTAGCAGCCGGCAAGCTCTTGGAAATAAACATTCTTAGGACACTCATAAAAATGCAAAATTATCACATAGGCAATGGGAACAGAAAATGATTCAGGTTTGTCACCGCTTCTTAGGTGAAGGAACATGGGTATGAATAAACAAGAATCTAGAATATACAAAATAAATTGCTTTCTAAAAAGAGGCAGCTAAGTACTCGTGTTCATAGGAAACTTTTAGAAACATGTCATTAACAGTAATAATCCAATTATATAAATGCCTTTTACAATTATAAATCATTTTCTTCTAATGAAATTAATTCATAAAAATGAACTCATTTCACCAGGAAATGTTGTATAAGTACCTTCCTCTAAAATAGCATGTTTTTATTCTCACATGATCTTGTGGGGTGAATATGATGGGGTGGATGAGTCTCACTCCAACATAGATTCTCAGAACTCACAGGATGCTATTCCATAGCAGCTGAAAGAATGACACAAGCCAAATAGAGGGGTGCCATTTCACACTCTCAGTAATTGTTGCCGTAAGCAAATGGTGGCCCTCTGTGACCAGATGGTCTGGGTTTTTCTTGTGTTTTGTTGTTGTTGTTTGTTTGTTTTAGAGAAGGAGAGAGAGAGGTAGGGGGTGGGTAGGGACAGAGGGAGAGGGAGAAAGAGAATCTTAAGCAGGCTCCAGGCCCAGTGTGGAGCCCCACGTGGTGCTCAATCTCATGACCCTGAGATCATGACCCGAGCCGAAATCAAGAATCGGGTGCTCAACTGACTGACACAGCCAGGCACCCTGTTTGGGTTTTTTTTTTTTTTTTAAAGAATAGTTGGATATCTGAATTTTCACATGCAATATTCCAACTGTTAAATGTTGTCCAAAAAGTCAGTTTTTTGAAAAATATGGTCTGACCTGATCAAGCACTTCTCAGGCCACAAGTCTCCAACCTCTGCTTGAAGGATGAAAGGCCCATTGGAATCTGTGGTAGCTGCAAAGTTCCTGCTAATACTAGAGAGAGAGAGTACTACAATGGTAATGGGCTTGTTTGCAATGGTTTTTAGAGCTTAGAAATGATGTGAATATACAGTGATCCTGACTTTAAAACTGACTCTCTGCTTCAGGTACAAGAAGGGCCAGAAATTGTCTGCAGATGGGCACTTACAGGTTTTACACAAGGAGACAAGACATTCGGTGTTCATTCCAAAGGTATGTGAGGCAGACGCAGGCCTCTATGTGGCTCGGGCCCAAAACTCTAGTGGCATTTTCTCTTCCAATGTCATCCTCCACGTGACAGGTAACCACAGGCCGCCAATCACAAGAATAAACTGGGTAATGCTGTGTGTCATCTACATTAGTGTGTCCCTAATGTACTGGGTACTCGCACAGTAACTGTGGGGTTGTCGCTCTTGGACATCATTCTCATGAGCCTAAAGAATGACCCCATGGTTGTTTCTTTTACTGCATCTCTTATATTTGCTTGCCTCTCTCCACCAAGTGTACCCACATTCTAGTCATGTTGTTTGTTTGGCTAATACCAAACAGCGAAATAATCATATTTTCTCTAGTGTTTTAGTATATTTGAGGAGCTTGGTAAATTCTTAGCAGTGGATAAGCATACATTTTTGTATTGTAGAAAGAGATGTGTTCAATATAAAGCCCAGTAAGATTACACAATGTTTACTCCATCCTCACTTAAGAGCATGTATATCAAGGCTTGAATCAGCAGAGAGGTGTGAGTTAAATTTCAAATCCAATTGTTTGATAATTTATTTTTAATTGTACTCATAAACATCTCTGTAGAATAACAGGAGAAATATTGAAGTGAACCTGTAATTTACCTTATCACATCAGCTGTCCTTTTGTTGCGTTTCATGTCTTGATTTCATTTATCAAAATACATTCTATGTAGTTTCAACCTAGCCTACCTTCCTAAATCTGAGGCGGCCAATGTAAATAGTCATTCCTTGTTGATCTCACGGGTTTCACCATGGCGAATAGATGTGCTGTCAACTTCAGAGGGAGTTTCAAACTTCCATCAGCTGCACCTGTCATAGAGCAAACTGGAACACAGGCTGCAGATGGACCAACATAATTCCTGTCATGCCATGGTCACGTTTTGGGCAGCCACATATATACGATGGCAACCTGTTCCTCCTGCATCTTCTCTTGATTCTGCTGCTGACCATTTTTTGCAGCCTGTGGTATAGACATCTCAATGCCTTAGTTTCCCATTTGAAAAATGGGTTCATCGTCTACCTCTTGGGCAATTGAGAGTTTTCTTTTCGTGTCTTGTAAAGATTTGGAAAATAGAAAGCATTCTATGAAGGCTGAAGGTAATTCTATTGTTTGATGCGACTTATCATCACACTGCCTCCTGCCCACTATTCTCATTCAGATGCTGTTTCTTTAGAATATTAGAATGGTATTAGTCTGTGATTTCCAACCTTTCCCATGAGGGGAGGTGATGTATTATGAATTGGAGCTTAAATTCCTTTCTAATTTCTTAAGATTACATCTTTTTCAAAGACTTGAAATTAAACTTAGGAAGATGCATTTAGTATGATCTAGGGGAAAAAGTATGTAATAAGACAACATAAAATGAATTCTATCCTTTTCTTCTAATTATCACTGTAATATTGAAGAATTTTCTATGCATTTCTGAAATATATTATTCAGAAAAGAGGACCTTTTTTAGTTCCCTCTAAAAATAAACATGAATGAGAGAAGCATTTGTTTTTAAATTTTAAACATAGTCTTGTCATGGTAGAACAAAATCTTTAGTTGAAAGAATATAATAGATTTCTGATGAAGGGAAGGAATTAATTATGTTGCTGTAAGACTATCTACAATAATAAAAATACTTAAAAGTAATATATTCAAATAATGTATAGAATTTGGGTAAACTGTAATCTTTTAGGGTTCTGAAAACACTCTATTACATTTTGTTGAATTAATGAGTCTGGTAATAAGTAGAAAAAAATAATATATTCAAGTTAATATTAAAAAGCTACTGAATGTTATTTGAAGATATGAAATGTGTGCTTGAGTAAAGTTGACATATTTTTTTCTGTGCATCAATTTACTTAAACAATTAAATCTCTTAATTTTCTTCCAAATATCGACAGAAACCGATTAAAAGCTTATATATATACAATGTCCTAGGGAACTCACAGTCTCTTAAGTCTCCTATCCATTTTATCCACTTTCACATATTTTACATGTCTTGCCTAACTGCTATTCCCATGTTGAAGCTAAATAGTAAAATCTAGTCATGTCCAAAGAGGGCAGGCAGGACCAGGTAAGAAATTCTTGTCTGACCCTCTGTCTCTTTCTTGTTAATTTAGTAAGATCTTCTTTCCCATTTTGTCGTCTTGGTTGAATTTGTGGCTAGAGGTTGTTAGGGCATGGGACTTGCTTGTTTGCTTTACATGTTGCATGCCCGTTAAAGGCTAATGGGGAGCATTAGTGGGCAGCAGGGTGGGATATATATATATCCATCTATCCATGGTGTGTGACTAAATAAGGTATAAACCCCGGGTGTATTTGATACATATATCAAATATAATATGTATTTGACATATATCAAATATATGTATATACACATATATGCACATACACATAGAGCTCAAATATTGGGAAAAAGCATTAGGCTGATATTCTAGATATAGTTCAGCTAGCTATCTGTATATCACTCTATCTGTCCAACCATTCATCCATCTATCCATTCATCCATCCATCCATCTGGTCATCTATCCATCCATACATCTATTTACATACCTATCTACCTACATATTCTTTTGTGCTATCAATTGACTATCTAGTAATTCCCACAGCAGTGAAGAAAAATTAGCTATTCAGTTATTCTTCCAGTTATATTTTAATTTCAAAGACTTAAGTGTGATTTTCCTTTTGCTAGGATTTCTGTCTTGATCAAAGAAGTCTCCTTATGAAAGTATGAACTAAAATTATTGATTAAAAATGAAAAACCTAGGCAAATGATGTTCCTTTTTAAAGATATATATACTATTTATATGCATTTTCTTCTAGAGAAAATTCCAGACAGTTAGTAATATCAAAACACTTCTCAACAAGAAAATGTAGATGACAAGGAAGATTAAAAAGAACATGTACTTGACACCTTGAAGGAACGCAACACAAAATCTCTTTTGAGCTTCCTAAAAGGCAAAATTATTGAGCTTTCCAGTTCTGATTTTCTAATAATAAGTGTATAAACATTTGGTGGTAAAATTTTTTCACACTCAATTCCAAGAGAAATTTACTGCCGAAATCCTTACATTCGAATCTTTGTGTATTCTAAAATATCTAAAATCTTTGGAAAAAGAAGTCATAGACAATTAGTTATTTTATTCCATAATGCTAACGCTCATTTATAATCAAGATGCAGGCTTAAAATAGATTACTGCAAGAACCTTCTAACCACCTCACTCAAGTTTAAATTTCTTCAAGTGGTACACAAGGCCCTTTAGTACCTGCCTTCCCCTTCCTAATCTCTGTTCCATCCCTTCTGATCCCCCCCACAAAATGACATTTTACTTCAGGTTTTTAACCTACCATGCTCTTTCTTCCCTCTAGTCCTTTCTTCCCAGATTTCCCTTACTATATCCAAAACTATCTTTGTGTGGCTTAACTCCTGCATATCCTTCTTGGTCCATTTGAGACACAACTTCCCCCAGGAAGCCTTCTGAGCCATCAAGTCCAGTGTAGATATTCTTGCTACGGGCACTCTCAGCACCTGACCTGCCCATGTCATATCCCTTGAAAGATTGCATTGCAGTTGCATGTTTGAGCATCTGTCTCCTCTGGCTAGAGTGTGAGATATTTAGCAGCAGGATTTGTGACAGCCCTGTTCATCATTATACTCCCAGCACCTAAGCCACAGTCATACTCAATAAATATTTCTTGAATTGTTGTTGGAGGTAAACAAAGATAAACCTAGCTTTTTTTTTTTTTTTTTTTTTTCTGGAGAGAGTTAGTGGGGGAATGTAAAAAGGGAAAGATGTATTTGTTACCTCATTATTCTTTCTTATTATGGACATTGGCCAATCAGAATCAAGTTCTAGTCATGAAGTATGTAGGCATACTACAATGACTATGTCCAAAATGCCAAAACCAGAATTTATGTACTTCTTTAGAACACTGTACAAATTACCAGTATTTTATTGTAGTAATCAATAATCTTGGTAATCTTGTTGTATCTTATTTGAAACCAGCATTTCATTCATATATGTAAATATTAAAAAAGCCAAATCCAAGAATTTAGATTATTTGATTTTCAAATGAACAAAGGAAGAAATATTGCATTTTTTGGTTTTGTTTTTATTTATGATTATTCCCTACTAGAAATTGCCATCTGAAGCTTTTGACATTCCTGTTGTGTGTACATTATTTTAAGTGTGACCATGAAATAAGTTATTTGAAACAAAATAAAATATATCCTCCTAGTATTCTCTGATATTGTGCATGTCAATGCAAATGCCAAAGCATGACAGACTGTTTTCCATTAGCAGAATCTTGAGCTGTATCAAAGAGCCAAAAGATTTGCATTCACTGAATGAAACAGTGTCCTGCTTAAAGCAAAACAATTCATTTTCTCTGCTCTCATTACATGAGATGAGATTTGAATGTTATCAGTTGTGTATGAATTCAACCTTAAAATGGAAAGCACAAAGCTGCTAATTTGGCCTTCACCCGTGAATCCCCACATCACTGTTCCTTGTGTTGGTGAGAGTTTATATAACATTATCAACCACCCAAGCATCAGTGGTGAAGGTTGGATGCATGATATTCCTCCAGATGAATAAATCTTTGATTCTGGAGTTTGAGTGTTTGGCCAGATAGCTCTTTCTTCTGTTCAATGGCAATTTCATCTGTATAAGCCAGGGCCTGGCAAATCCAATTCTTTGGATTCTCCTTTTTATATCATAAAATTAACACCCTATTTTCCTTAAAAGACAAGGAAATACAAAGAGTTATATAGACAAGCATGTTTGTGTGCATGTATTTCCAATTAGCACAATAAAGACTGGCTGAAATTGAAACATATTTTAATCATAGGAGTAGCTGGAAAACATTTGTCCAACCTTATTTTTCTTTAAACCAGAGAAATAATAGTTACATACTTTGACGTTTTCAATCTGTATTCAGATGGCTCCCTGCTATGGCTTTTTCCATTTAGGACCCACTTAAATATCAATACTTGTGAAATAACAGCTCCAGAGCTAGCTAATGAAATAAACTTTTCCCTTTGACATTCAACAACTGTTCTTTCCAAGAACCTTATTGATCTAAACAACTACAAAATGGTATTTTTATCTCATGTTAGCATTAAAAAATCATATAATGAAATATTTTGAAGATAAAAATTCAAAGGTTGAAATATAAAGAAACATAATTTATTCATGGTGAATAGTCTCCAACCCATATTATTCTCATGATGCCAGAGAACCTTTCTTTGTAATAAGTATTATGCAAACCCACACACAAACAAACTGTTGGCAAACAGGGCCACTGGAAATGCAGACAAAGTAGGAAACCAGTTACCTGGCAGGATTGGAAAGGCTAAAAAATGCCCATCTGCTCTGAAGTGTCTTCCCTAGCAGTCATTGCCATGTTGACTCTCGGAGGCCTGCCTTTGGTTAAAGTTAATGCAGCTCCAGAAGATGCCTCTTAAAATGAATATTTATCATTTCTATTACTCTTAAAGGAGTAATAGAATTTCTCATCATATCCTGGTCTCGGTTATCAGATTAAATAAGAATGTTTCCCCCACTAAAAATGATAAATTCTTGTGAGGATATGGGATAATGCAGGAACCTGAGAGAGTTGTATGCTATGTTCCACTAAGCGTTGGGAAATGTAAGACAGGAAGGGAAAAATAGCCAAACATCAGGGTGAGGAAACTGAGTGTCAGCTGTGGGTTTCTCCTCCCCCTCACTGTGAATTTCCTCTAGATTGAGGAAATGCCTGTGGGGACCCCCTGAGAGGGAGTTAGAGACCACAATAAAATGTGTCTGTATGACATTTTTCATTGCCCAAGTAGAGGACTATACTGGATTGAATAGCATCAGGGTGGCCCTAAACCCAGTGCCTGGTGTTCTTATAAGAAGACCATAACAGACATAGAGACAAAGGAGACACAGAGGAAAAGGCCATATGATAAAAGAAACAGAGATTGGTGGCCTTGTCAGCTTCTACAAACTATGGAGCGCCAGAGATTGCAACCCCAAGGAACAAGAAGAGGTAATAAACTATTCTTCCTTAGAGACTTCAGAGAGAGCCTGGTTCTACCGATGCCATGATTTTGGACTTTTAGGCCTCAGAACTGAGAAAGAAAAATTTCTGTTGTTTTAAGCCACCCAGTTTATGGTTCTTTGTCACAGCAGGAAACCAATACAAGGACCATGTTCTAGAAAAGTCCATTCGAGCCTTTCTCTGGTGAAAAAATTCCCCGAGACATTCATTGATAGATACCAACCAGCCTTTCAAAACGGCACTCCCAGGGTATGCTGGAAGGCCTCAGTCCTCTTCTTGATTTGGGGGATCTTGGCACATTCCAATCAATCAGCTGTTATATTCATCTTCTGTGTGAACATTGCCCCCTACATGCACCATAGTGCTAGGAGTTCTAAAGGAAGCAAAAGTCCTTCAAGACAAGTCCTAATGAATTTACTACTTGCTTAATGATACTGCACATATAAGAAAAAGAAAAAAGAGAAAACAAGGCAGTATGTAATCACAGTGAGAAAAAATGGCCTCTGGAGTAGGGGGAAAGACAAAGGGAAGCTGTGATTAGAGATGTGAACCAAAATACGAAGGTACAGTATGACACAGTATAAGGAAGAAGAGAGAAGTTCAATAAATGGGACCACTAACACCTAAATATTAGGATATATATATGACCTAAAAGAGCACTATCAATCAATTGGATCCAACTGACATTTGTAGAGTATTTTATTCACCAACAGTAGAATACACGTTCTTCTTAGGCTCACATGGAGTATTCACCAAGATAGACCATATTCTTGGCCATAAAACACACCTTACTTAAATTGAAAAGAATAGTAATCATACAAAGCATGTTCTTAAATCATAACAGGATTAAACTAAACATCAGAAAGATAGCTAGAAAATCTCCAAATACTTGGAAATTAAACAACACACTTCTAAATAGAACATGAGTCAAAAATAAATCTCAAGAGAAATTTTTAAATATTTTGGAAAACATAAAAATATATCAGTACTGATCCTTGGATATTAAAAGCCTAATAAGGGAATGTTATAAGAAACTCGAAGCCCACAAATTTGATGAACTGAAATGAGATGGATCAATTCCTTGAAAGATATAAACCACCAAAACTCACAGAAGCAGAAAGAGACAACCTGGATCACCCAATATCTCTTTAAGATATTGAAGCAATAATAAATAAGTTTCCAAAAAAGAAAGTATATGCCCAGATGGTTTCACTGGTAAAGCTACCAATATTTAAGGAAGGAATAATACCAATTCACCATAATCTCTTCAAGAAATAGAGGTAGAGAGGACATTTAAAACTCATTCTATGAGATCAGAATTACCCTCATACTAAAACCAGATTTTAAAAAAAAGATATTAAAAGAAAGGAAAACTATAGTCAATATCGCTCATGAATATAGACATGAACATTCCCAACACAATACTAACAAATCAAATACAACAATGACTAAGTCAAATTATATACACCAATGGGATTTGTTCCAGGTATGCAAGTCTGGTCCAATATTCAAAAATCAATCAATATAATCCACTGCATCTACAGGCAAAAGAAGAAAAATCACATGCTTATGTCAATTGATTCAGGAATAACATTTGACAAAATGCAGCGTGTGTTCATGAAAATTAAAAAAAAAAAAAAAACAGAAAACTCGCAACAGAAGAAACTTCCTCAGCTTGATAAAGATTAACTACAAAACTCCTGTAACTAACATCACACTTAACGAAAAGAGATTGGACATTTTGCCCCTAAGATTGGGAAGAAGGTGAGAATGTCTTCTCACAACTCTTATTCATCATTGTACTGGAAGTCCTAGCCAGTGAACAAGATAGGAAAGGAAATCAAAGTTTTGCAGGTTGGAAAAGAAGAAATAAGACTATCTTTATTTGCAGATAGCATGATTTTCTATGCAGAAAATCCCAATGAATCTACCAAAAACTCTTAAAACCAATTAGTGAACACAGCAAGTTTACCGGAAGTAGGTCTGCAACAACTGCATCCAGGAGAAAGGCAGGGAGATAGCAATAAATGAATCACAGTGAATCAGCATTTTCAGAGGCAGGGGCAAGGGCAGGTAACATGAATTTGTCCCTTTTCCATAAATTTGTTACAGACATCATGGATATTTGTCATCTACTTGCAACATTTCACACTTGATTTTTCTTGCAGCTTTCCATGATATTTTGGGGATTTCAAAAGAGATAAATTATTTGAAGGAGATGATGCTCACCAGGGCAAGGGGATACTTGATGTGGAACATAAATCAAATTTGATCATTTGCTGGCCATTGTCATTATCAACAGACCAAGAGAGAAAAATTTAAAAGACATTGTAATTATAGCATCGTAGAGCTGTGCTTTCTCCAACAATAACAATTTTAATATTAGAAGAAAAGGAGCCCTTTTGGTCTCTGACATCAAATCCTAGAGTGGACGATTTATCAGTTGGTATTCTGCTACACTGCAAGAATGAATGTATCTTTCATGAATTAGTACTTCCTTCCAGCAAGGATGAGCTTATGCTGCTAGTATATTCCTAAGACTTTTTGATAGAAACCAGGACTAAAATATGCCAGACATGGTATTATAGTTTTAAAAGTAATCAGTTCCGTAAAGTCATACCTTGGTCTATTAATTAAGTGAAAGGTAGAATACAAATGACTACTCTGGCACCTACATTTAATTGGAAACTTCAATGAAACTAATCATTTTGTATTTTCTAAATGTTAACTATAAGTGCTTTCTTTATTTCCATGTTCTTGAAGGTGATTTTTGGTCATATACATCATTTGTCTAAAATAGAATGGTATTATTCTTTATCACTTAAAAGAAAACTAACTGATGCATTACAAAGACAAGTACTGACCTTGTATTTTATCAAAAGCTTTGTAAAGATAAATGTATAAACAGTGAAGTACTGTTAGGATACCATCCAAGACTTAGAAATGGATATTCAAGCAGAGTACTCATTGTAGTTTCTGTTCAAACTTATGGCAGCATATCATATATTGGAAACAAATATCAATTTACTCTTACAATTAAAAATGGATTATGAAAAGTGTACATGCAGCAAGGTACAGGGCCTAGTTTTCTTGGTGAATGAGTCCCATTCCGTGCTCTGACGTCTAATCCCTCTGGCCCATCAGCCAGTTAGAGGAATGATGCTATCTCACAGGGAGACTTAGAATGAGGAAAATCTATATGGTTTCTTTAAATATGAGAAATTATCATTGATTGTCTTAACCATGGTTATATAGCACAGTATATCACATGTCATTAGTATCGTTATGAATTAATAAAAACCATTTAAGTGTTTTGGATCTTGGTGATACAAATGGGGTGTGTGTGTGTGTGTGTGTGTGTGTGTGTGTGTGTGTGTGTGCATACCTATTTGTTAGTATGAGTTCTTATCTGTATGAATTCAGTAATATATGAAATGCCCAGGTGATATGTGATGTAATGAGGTTAGAAAAACACTTGATGGTACCAATACAATGAGCAACTCATGACCAAGAGTTAATGAAGAAATGGACTTTTCTTATTTTAGCATGGCATAATACAGACATGTATTTATATGCGTCCTACAAGATAAATAGTCAGCCAAACTCCAGTTTTGTAAATGTATAATTAAAAACCAGTATTTTCAAACAGAATTCCCAGATAGCAGATCAAAACAGGAAAATACTATTCCAATCTATATACACATATATCAACTTCAAATATAAGTCTATTTAAATTCCTCATAGATAGCAATCCTAAAAGAGTTATTTCTAAAATAGAACTTAGAGGTTACTTTTATTTAAATGTAATACCATAAATCATCCTCAAGAAGCTGCTATTGGGTTTTTTTTTAATCCATTGGCTATTGTATGTGAATATTCCATATGAAGTACTGAATGTGGTCCTTAAAGGTGGATTTCTCTAGCTCATTTCTTAAAGTTATTAAAGCATATATGATTACTTCAAGAACAAATGTTTTGTGTGTTCATTTCTTTTTTACTGCTAATGGTTTATGCATGTGGATAATGAAATGTATATTATGTCTACTAAGTACCTAGAAACAATAGAATTTACTTATCTGTTTCTTTGCTCTACTGGGAGCTCCTTAAAATGTAATTCAACATTAAATCTCTGTAAAAAACAATACATTTGTCATTTCATTCAGCCTCTTGCACCTGGGGGTGTTTATTCTTGTATAAATATTGACTCACAAATGCTCTTAATAAATGCAACTGCTCAAATCATCATGGTGTTTAATATTTGATAGGAAATATTCTCCTATTTAACATCCCATTGTAGAATAGTGATCTGTTTTATAACCGGACAGTAATCAAAGCAAGTGAAGACAGTTTTCTTAAGTCAAATTTACTGATTTCTCACAAGAAACTAGTCTGAGAGTGGTAGAGTCCTGTTTGAAAATGAATTCAGATTTAGGTATCACATGTTTAATCACATAGTTTTGATGATGTGTGGGATGTAGGCAAGACCACCAAGAACTCTGCAAAATAGATACCTGAAGAATAGCAAACTTCTGTGTTCCAAACCCATAGTGCTGCCCTACTAAATCTCTTACGGCCACAGCAGGCCAGGCATATTATAAAGTGCTTGTCTGTTTGAAAATATGCCAAAGGTTTATTCAGAATGGGAAAAATATTCTCTTTATTTAAAACTCCCTTGGGGGAAAAAAAATCAGAAACCACTGCAGTTACACTCAGAATTACATGCTGCACCAATGAGCATATCCTTTCTCTATGAAAAAAGAACTAGCTATTGAATTCATTTTTCCTATATTTTCTTACCATGTCATTAATTTCAAGGAGAAAATGTCTAGGAGAGATGAAATAATAGTAAATCTCTTTTCCCGGGCACTAAGTCACTAGTTGTGTGCTGCATACACACATTTCATCATTTAATCCAATGGTCACATTAATTTTTCAGGTTCATGGAACTGTGGTGATGAAATTCACTGAAATGGAATTCCATGTCAAACACAAACAGGAAATATTATCTAAGGCAATAAACGGGTGATATGGTAAAGACAAGATGTCAAACAATAGTTTTAACAATATTATGTAATGACAAATGGGAGGAAGGATGGGAACTGTTGCGGTGCTGAAGGGGAAATGCAAACCCCTTCAAACTGCAAACACAAGTTACAATTGTGTGTTAATGTTCTTCTCTAGGGCGTTGGGTTCTTTTTTTTTTTTAAGATTTTATTTATTTATTTGCCAGAGAGGGAATACAAGCAGGGGGTGCATCAGGCTGAGCAGGGAGCCCGCCGTGGGACTCAGTCCCAGGACCCCGGGATCATGACCTGAGCCAAAGGTAGCCGCTTAACCAACTGAGCCACCGAGGCACCCATGTTTCTTTCTTTCTTTTTTTTTTTTTAAGTATTCTCCTCCTTCTTTCTCTGTTCTATTTTGAAGTAAACACACACATATACATACACATCCATACATACCTAGAAACTCATATATGAATGCATCTAATTGTATCTATGTCCATAATGGTTGTCCTCTGAAAGTCTTACAAAGACTTGTTGCAGAGAGTCATCCCAGGCCTCTTCAGAGTCTCCATATACTCACGCCACCAGGAATGACCCTGAGAATCCTTGGGCTAGCTTCAGGGAAGTTTCCTCTGCATTAGTATGCAGACACTGTGAAGAAAACCTCTAAGATTTAGCCTGTGTGAAACAATCTGCAAAATTTCAGATTGATAGAAAAGAACATTTCTCCATTGTGTATTTACACTTGGCAGCCCCCCAGCCTTTTATATCTGATTTTCTCTAAGTGAAGAGTTAATATAAAGTAGGAGAAAGCCAATCTGCAAAATTTCAGATTGATAGAAAAGAAGAACACTTCTCCATTGTGTATTTACACTTGGCAGCCCCCCAGGCTTTTCTATCTGATTTTCTCTAAGTGAAGAGTTAATATAAAGTAGGAGAAAGCCAATCTGCAAAATTTCAGATTGATAGAAAAGAAGAACATTTCTCCATCATGTATTTACACTTGGCAGCCCCCCAGCCTTTTATATCTGATTTCCTCTAAGTGAAGAGTTAATATAAAGTAGGAGAAAAATATTTTTTTCACAACCACTTTGGAACTATACATTCTAAAAATAAGTTGCTATAAGTCAACTGCTTGATTTTATCTGGTATTTTCTAAAGCCTTGCTACAGAGGACTAGCAGCATCAGCATCACCTGGGAGCTTATTGAAAATGAAGAACTTCAAATTCCACCCCAAACCTACTGAATCAGAACCTGCATTTTAGCAAGGTTCTCAAGTCATTTTTATGCATATTAAAGTTGGAGAAACACTGTTTTTAGAAAATACCTTGGGTTTTAAAGAGTTCAAGCCGTGAATGCAATAATTTCATACTGGTTACACCTGTGCTCCAAATTTGTAAGATTCAAAATGGAAGAATTCAACATTGGTTTCCATAGAAACACTGAGATAGATTGACAGATTTCTATAGAAGAAACAGTAAAAGAAGTTAGAGTGATATAGACCACTCTGAGAGTGGTAGAGTCCTGTTTGAAAATGAATTCAGATTAGGCATCACATGTTTAATCAGATAGTTTTGACGATGTGTAGGGTTTAGGCAACACCACCAAGAACTCTGCAAAACCAGGAGGTACCAGAAGAATAAAAAACTTGTATATTCCAAACCCATAGTGCTGCCCAACTAAGTTCGTAGGGCCATCGCAGGTCAGTCATATCATAATGGCTATAGTGCTTGTCTGTTCGAAAACATGCCAAAGGTTCATTCAGAATGGGAAAAATATTCTCTATATTTTAGAACTCCTTTGGGGGGAAAAATCAGAAACTACTTGCAGTTACACTCAGACCTATATGTCCCACCAATGAGCATAAATAGCCAATAAATCCATGCCAACATTATATGTTCTTTGGAAAGTTTAAGCTGAGTTCCCAGAATATACTATTTCAAAAGACCTAAAACCTTGAGTTATGGTGTGCTCACTTAAACGTTGTGCAATAAAAGTAATCAATCTAATTTTTAGAAGATTATGATCTACTGCTGCCATTTCTATAAATAGAGATTACCAAGGAAACTTTGGTATTCATGTTATTAACATTAAAGTACAGTTTTGACTCCATATACAATACAAAGTTCATATGTCTATTTTAATAACATTGGCAAACATATTTAAAATGAGTATCATTGGTATTTAAATTATATGACACTGTGTACATTATCAGAAATAAATTATAACCAAGGTTCACTTTCACTTTCATTTTATTTTGTTAATGATAGATAGGACTTTACATGTCTAATCTAGAATTACCATTTGGAGATAAAGTAGATGAGATAAAACTCAGCCCCTCTACTAATGCTGCTCTGAGAAACCTACAGGCATCTGAATCCTTTTTAAATTGGATAAACATAGGCTTTTTTGTTGAGGTTGTCACATACATTTTTACAAGTTAATCGAAATCCTTAAACAATGCTTATTAAAATAGTGAAACAATGATTTTATAAAATACATCACTCATTTGAGCCTATTTTAATCATCTTGCATTCATATAGAAGTGAGCACTTGTTTTAAAGATATGGGCTATTCTGTATTACTCCTCTTAAATGTTACTCTTTTAAAGACCTAAAGACCTAAATTCTAATCCCAGCTCTCTTACAGAAAAGCTCTGAGGACTTAAGCAACTAAAATCTCTAACCCTCATGTTCCTTGCCTGTGAATAATGGTATAAATTACACCATCTCTAAAAGTGCTTCCAGCTCTCACTGATCTCTAAGGGGTGTTAAACACACAAGTGCATTCTTGATTTTCTCATTAGTACAGGCAGATGATATTACCAAGGACTTGGTATTTGGGGGCCAAATGATCAAGAGGCCAGCTAAATTTTAGGATAAAATTTAAAGAAAATTCCCTGGGAAGCAATAGACAGATAAGAACTTTCTTTGGTGAGAATAGTATACTCCTTGGCGGTCATAGAATGTTCTCTTTATTCACCAGAGAAGAAAAAATATATGTAACTATCGGACTCCAAATAGAGTCAGCTGAAAACCTAGTATCTTGAAACACTGTCCGGCTCTTATTCAACCTCCAAAAGTCCCAGTGTCAAAGCCCTTTAATGCAGAAATGCTGTTGGCGGTGTATGAATCATTTGACTGATAAAATAACTGAGAATATCGCACATAGTACTTGATGAAAAATTATCTCTGTATTAGAAAAGAGGAAGTCAGTTGGTATAGATCTTGTCATTCTATGATGCTGTGACATGCTATGACATCCTGAACATTCTTCTTGTGTGGAATGAGTCTAAATATGCACAGTGGCATAGTAGAACCTAAAAATTCATTTCAACATGTTTACCATGTGGAATCTTGAAGCACCTCATACATGGATGACTTCATAAGACTGTAGCACTCTAAACAGGGTTATCAACATGTCTGTTCACACAATACCTGCTTTAAAGTAAAGCTCAGTACCAGTGTCAGGCAAATTAAAATTCTTACATTTTTTTAAAGATTTTATTTATTTATTTTTGAGAGAGAGAGCATGAGCAGGGGAGGAGCAGAGGGAGAAGCAGACTCTCCATTGAGCTGGGAGGCCGATGCAGGACTCGATCTCAGAACCCTGGGATCATGACCTGAGCCAAAGGCAGACACTTAACCAACTGAGCCACCCAGGTGCCTGGCAAATTAAAATTTTTAATCTTTATTATATTGAAATGAGGACAAATTATTTTTCTATTGTGATCTCTTTTGAAATAAGCTTTTACATATTCTAATGCTTTCTTCTAAATGGTTCATATAAATTCATGTTTTCTAAAATATATTGTTTAGTTTCACTTTGATCAACTTCAGCTCTCATTCTCAGTAAGAGAAAACTAACCATGTTTAAGTCACTTTTTAAAATGATATTTTCTGGGATGCCTGGGTCGCTCAGTTGGTTAAGTGTCTGCCTTCAGCTCAGGTCATGATCCCAGGGTCCTGGGATCAAGTCGCACATCGGGCTCCTTGCTCAGCAGGGAGCCTGCTTCTCCCTCTGCCTGCCATTGTTTGTGTTCTTGTTTGTGTTCTCTCTCTCTCTCTCTCTCTGAGAAATAAATAAAAAATAAAATAAATAAAATATCTTCTTTTTGCATCTAGACCAGTTACAAATAGAACACTTCATAATTTTCTTCTAAATTGAACATAAGCCTGGGTATTTTTTAGTGCCCTACATATTCAAAAAACATTTTCCTTGTTTTTAAAATGTTTAAAGGAAGAGATTGCATGTTTAATTAAGAATACATATCTGAAATGAAAATCTGATTTTGTGAAATTATAAATTCTTGTTTTCAAAGTGAAGATAATCCTGAAAGAGAAATTATCTGAGCCTTGTCTGAGGGACTAGAACCCCTCCCCTTGTCCTAAACACTACACACACACACACACACACACACACACACACACACACACACCCATTCCCCACAAGTGTGACCAAACCAAGGAAAACGAGAAGCAGGAACATAGTTACACAAGTCACAGCCAAATAAGAAGAGTAAAAATAGTATCTTAAGCATTCAGAACCACCAATTTTCAAAGTGAGCCAGAGGGCAGAGCAGCAGCTATAGTTTCAAAGGGAAGTAACTACATCTTTCTAATCAGCTACCCTGTGATAGAATATCAACTGCAGTAAATCATGACTTAGTGTCCAAAGTGTTATATATCAGATAAACAAGGGGAAGGCTCACTGGTGGGTTTTACTTGGGAAATATGCTTACTGCTATGCTTAAGAAACATATACAATAAATATATTCCACGTATGCCCTTGAATGTAATAGAATGCTTTAAAAATTTTTCAGCTTATATGTACATTGACCAGAAAATGTTCTACATAGAAACTGCATTTTGCTTGGGTTTTGAGAAGAGGCTTCCATAGGATATCTATATACTTACTGAAGTTAGTGAAAAAGAAGTAAACTGTGGTTTTCATGGTGTATTCCTCAAAGGCAGAGCTCCTCAACCCTGGCACGATTAACACTGGAGGGTGGCTGTCCTGTGCATCAAAGGGTGTTTAGCAGCATATCTGGCCTCTAGCCTCTAGACACCATTAGCATGCCCCCCCCTCAGATGTGACAATCAAAACTGTCTTCAGATTTTGCCAAATATCCCCAGTATAAAATCATCTCCGCTTGAAAACCGCTATTCTAAAGATACAAGTTAGCATGGGCTTGGTCAGGATCAAACACCGGTGCTTTGTTCAACAAAATTTGGAAAATAAAATCCACCAATTAACATGGACTTCATTAAAATGTTGCTTCATTATTTAACCTTATCTTTTATCGGTTTTTTCTTAAATGGATTGCTACTATCCTGGTAGTAGATTACGTAATCCTGGGTAGATTACGAAATAGTTTTAGTTGAAAAAATTGTTATGAGAACTAAAATTTCTGACATATCACGGCCCAGTTTAATGGTAATGATAATGCTTAATCAAATATATCAAACAGAAGCCCACAGAATTCATCAGATTGGAGTCTACATTCTCCTGGAATTTGATAGGAAAAAAGATATAAAGGATACCATTTTTTTTTGGCAAAGAAGCTAGATCCATTTTGCAATCAAAGGTTACTTGCTTGGTTCTAATTATCATTGATATCCATTTGTTGAAATCTGTGTCTATAGTATATCCTCCAAGAATGTGGCTTTTTTAAAAAAGATTTTATTTACTTATTTGTGAGAGAGAGAGTGAGCTTGAGAGAGAGAGAGAGTACAAGCAGGGGCAGAGGGAGAGGGAGAAGCAAGCGTCCCATGGAGCAGGGAGCCCGATGCAGGACTCGATCCCAGGACCCTGGGATCATGACCTGAGCCGAAGGCAGACATTTAACCGACTGAGCCACCCGGACACCCAAGAGTGTGGCTTCTTACTCTGGAAACCCTTACTGATCCCCCAGAGAGCATAGACATTTAGTAGCTTAAGAAAAAGCTCCCCCTCTGTCCAGTCCTTCTCTCTCCCTTATATGTGAGGAAAGTAGAATATAACAAGATGACTCTATTCTTCAGATAAAGTCACCTTAATGGGTTTTGGTTTTTCTTTTGCTTTTGTTTTTGTTTTTTTAGTTCAGGAAACTATTGGTGATTGCTAAATGTTAAGAGATGGTAAGATTGTAGTAAAAGAAAATTGACGTTGTTTATAAATACTTCTAAAAGTGAACACATTTTAAATATTGCACATGTGCCTTATATCAGCAATCCCAAGTATCTTTTTCTTTTTTAGTACTAGACAAAATTCCAACATTCCTAGAATGCATTGGACCTGCCCACCCCCAAGAAGGAGAGATGAACCCCCCCTGCAGTATCTGGAATACTAGCTTATCAACTGTGACAAATGCACTATGCTGATGCAAGATATTAATAATAAGGGAAATTGTATGTGTGGGAAGGGAATATATGGGAACTCTCACAACTCTCTGCTCAATATTTCTGTAAACCTAAGGCTTCTCTAAAAAATAAAGTCTGTTAGTTTTTTTTAAATGGCTCTAAAAAGAAAACTAATTTTCAAAGTGATAAAAAGGTGAAGTCTATCAAATTATGGTTCTTACACAAAAATGGAGCCATTGTTTTAAGCATCACTTAGATTTTTCAGTTGTGACACTGTTACTCAAAACTTTAATAATAAAGAAATCTATTTTAAAGGGAAAATATATTGCAGATCCCAAGAATTTTTTCACATTGCTTTTAATACTTTATCATTTAAATTTGTACAAATATTAAGCTAAATATAAGTCCTTTATGTTTACAAAACTAGAAAACAAAAAACTGCAAACCAAAGATGAAACAAAAGCAATAAAATGATATCTATTAGCATTCGTAAATGTGACAGGTGATATGTTGCTGAAACTAATCACTGCTTAAAATGTGAATATGGGTTTTTTTATTTAAATTCAATTAGCCAACATATAATGCATCATTAGTTTCAGATGTCGAGTTCAGTTATTCAGCAGTTGCCTATATAGCAAGCTACCAGCAGAGCCGAATTACCACTCAAAGGGCTGCTCCGTGAGCATGGAGTTAGAAGGATATGTTTGAATTCATTATCATTAGACTCAGATGGCTTGATGTGCTTCTCCTCCTAATACGATGGTGCCTCAGTGGACGTGGGCCTTTCAGAGTGTGAGGTGCCTGCCTGCTTTCAGATGGTGCTGTAAGGAATGAGGAGAGCCAACTCTTGCCTTGGTAACTGCTTTTTCTGCGCTCCATTTCTGAACAAAATGTTCATGACTTTTTAAAATAGTCTTCTTTCTATTCTACTCTTGCATGTCGTTTCTCTAGTTTACATAACTTTTTTCTCTTATTATTCATAGCAATAATCTTTATTGTAGAAAACTCAGTATATATAGATAAGCAAAAAATAAGAATATCAAATTAACCTGTAACCTACCACCCAGAGACAAATACTATTAATGTTATGTTATTTGTATTTCCAGGCTTTATGTTGTGAACACACACACATGCGCATATATAGCTATCTATAAACATAAAATCTCAGTACCTCCCAACCACAGTCCAGCAGGAACATATCCGCAGTTAAACATGCTGGGGTACGGCTTATTGCAACAAAGGGAACCGCGGGGCACCTCGGTAACAGGGGGCTAGAGACGACGTACGATTAGGTGACTTTGGGGAATGTTGAGGGTGTTGTTGTGGATCCCAGGTGGGGATAAGTCTATGTTTCAGTATCTTACTACATTTTATCTGTAGGGCAGAGAGACTGGATAGAGGTAAAAGCTAGAACTTGGCAAGAAGTAGCAGTCACTTGCGTGAGTGGGGCAGGGAGGGGGGGATTGCTGGGTCATTTGGGGGGCTTGGACAGTGTTCATGTTTGTGTTCAGACAAGATGATGGGGCAGTTGTGTCCCTGTCTTGATCCATCATGGTTCCAGAGTCGCCTCTTTTGTGTTGTTATTCCATGTTTATGTTCAGTCGAAAGACCCAAGCCCTAGCTGTAGGTGCCTGCTGGTTTCTAGATGTCAGGACTGCTTTATATTTTCTCAAAGCTTAGAGGGTTCTCAAGCCTACGTTAGGCCTTATACTTGTTACTCATCGAAACCTCTACTGGGTGTAGATTCTGTAGGGTGAGTCATACTGTTTTCCTCCTCTGGGCCTCTGCAAGCATCCCCAGCCCACACCACAGTCTATTACCACACATGCAAGTGGGGAGTGTTTCTTCACTCTAAAGATGAAAAGAATTTGCTGAAGGTAGGACTTTACTGCTAATGCTTTAGCTTTTTAAATGGGAGAGTAAACATTTAACACTTAGATGCAAAGTGAGGGCCAAAAGCTGGGCTCCCTTTCCACTGGAATATTGTAATCAGCACCTGGAAAGGCCCACCTGCTCCAGCCTGCTGCACTCTTATTTCCTTAAAGCAAGCTTCAGGGCTTCAGAGAAAATCAGTCACCAAAAAGTCATCAATGCTTTTCTCCATTTCTTCCAGAAAAACTCCATTGAGCCCTGTATAAGTGTGTGAGGGCTGCTATAACAAAGTACCACAGACTAGGTGGCTTCAGCAGCAGCCATTTATTTTCTCACAGTCTCAGAGGCTATAAATTCAAGATCAAGGTGTCAGCTGAGTTGGTTTCTTCTGAGGCTTCCGTCCTTGGCTCGTAGATCACCATCTTCTCCCCGTGTCTTCACATGGTCTTTCCTCTGTGTATGTGTGTATCCTAATCTCTTCTTCTTATAAAGACACCAGTCATATTGGATCAGGGCCCACCCTAATAACGTCATCTTAACTGAATTACCTCTTTAAAGTCTCTATCTCCAAATACAGTCACAGTCTGAGGTACTAGCTTTAGGATTTCAGCATATGAACTGTGGGAGGGGAGGAGGACACAATTCAGCTCATAACAAGCACTCAGTTCATGTCAATCACTGTTGTATGCAGTGCTGCACCTGACCATCAGCTGCGCAAAGTGAAAACGGGGGACCAGAAAGTCAGAAGTGGAGGAAAATGGATTCGGTTGGTCTATCAAGCAATGCAGACTTCCCAAGAGTTGCCGAAGATTTAAATCAGGGAAGCGATAGGAAACTTGTATTGTGGAGTGCTCGTTTGAGTTTTGGTGTGGAATTTAGATTGGAGGTGGTCAAGGACACTTAAGAACTAAATCCAATCATACAAGCGAGAAATAAAGATCTGAGGGTGGCAGTGGTTAACAGAATCACAAAGATTCAGGATATATTTAGGTGGCAGAATTAGAACCATTTATTGACCTCTCGGAAGCAGATATGAGGGAGAGTGAAGAATAACAACTCCCAGTGCTCTAAGTTGGGTGATTGGGTAGAACGTGACCTTACTAAGGGAGAAAAATCAAGAAGAGGAACAGATTTATAAGGAGTTCAATCTAGGTATTTTGAGTTTAGGATCCTCTCAGCGATACCAAGTAGATGGTGAAAAGTGAATCCGGAGCTCACGGGAGTTGAGAGGGCCAAAAATATCGTGTTGTTGTTGTTGTTGTTGTTTTGTTTTCCCATGAAAACATTTTTTTATTATCTTATGTTAATCACCATACATTACATCATTAGTTTTTGATGTAGTGTTCCATGATTCATTATTTGTGTATAACACACAGTGCTCCATGCAGAACGTGCCCTCTTTAATACCTATCACCAGGCTAACCCATCCCCCCACCACCCTCCCCTCTAGAACTCTCAGTTTGTTTTTCAGAGTCCATCGTCTCTCATGGTTCATCTCCCCCTCCGATTTCCCCCCCTTCATTCTTCCCCTCCTGTTATCTTCTTCTTCTTCTTTTTTTTAACATATAATGTATTATTTGTTTCAGAGGTACATATCTGTGATTCAACAGTCTTGCACAATTTACAGCGCTCACCATAGCACATACCCTCCCCAATGTCTATCACCCAGCCGCCCCATCCCTCCCACCCCCACCACTCCAACAACCCTCTGTTTGTTTCCTGAGATTAAGAATTCCTCACCTCAGTGAGGTCATATGATACATGTCTTTCTCTGATTGACTTATTTCGCTCAGAATAACACTCTCCAGTTCCATCCATGTCGTTGCAAATGGCAAGATTTCATTCCTTTTGATGGCTGCATAATATTCCATTGTGTATATATACACCACATTTTTTTATTTTTTATTGTTATGTTAATCACCATACATTACATCATTAGTTTTTGATATAGTGTTCCATGATTCATTGTTTGTGCATAACACCCAGTGCTCCATGCAGAACGTACCCTCTTTAATACCTATCACCAGGCTAACCCATCCCCCCACCCCCCTCCCCTCTAGAACCCTCAGTCTGTTTTTCAGAGTCTATCGTCTCTCATGGTTTGTCTCCCCCTCCGATTTACCCCCCTTCATTCTTCCCCTCCTGCTATCTTCTTTTTTTTTTTAAGAAAATCACTCTTAATAATTTTTCTGTATCATTCCAGAAGTTTACCACGAATTTTCATTAAACATATATGTAATGATCATCTTCTGTCTAGTACAGCACTGTACCAAGAGTCGGGGATTTAAAGGCCAACTAAACAGATTTTGTTGCTTAAGAAATTTATGGAATTTACAGCCCAGCAGGAGAATCAGGTAATAATCAAGAAAATAGCAGAACATACATACAATGACAAACAAGTCAGATGACTGCGACAGATTGCTGTGACCTGCAATGATATGCATTGTATATCATTCTGCAACTTGGTTTTCACCTACTGTCATGGCCATCTTTCTGGGGTACTATGTGGGTGGGTCTAACTCATCTTTAACTGCTGGATAATAGTCATACCATGCTTATACCATAAATCATTCAGCCATTCCCTGTTGACTGACATTTAGATTATTTCCAAAATTTTCCCACTTCAAACAGTGCTAAAAAAAACATTTTTATACTTATACCTCTGTGTTTTGAGGCACTCAACCCTTTACTGACATATACAGGCAAATATTCCTTCAATCTTTGGAATTTGACCAGGGTAGATTGTGCCGTACAAAATTATTTACTTGGTGCAGTGCTTAGTGTTTTTCTTAAAGCATCTGAGTTTCCAGTGTTGCTTAAGATAGTTTCTCCAACCTGTGAGGTTCCACAGATATATTCCTATAAGTTGTTATTGTATTTTATTATGTTATTTTTACTTTTAGATATTTAATCCATTTGAGATTTATTTTACATGGTGTGAGGTGCTTTCTTCTAAATAAATCTCCAGTAATGTCAGCACCATTATGAACAAAACCATCATAGATTAATTCCTCAGATTTGCTTAGATCAATTCTGGACTCTCTACTTAATAATTTACTTTTATATTACTGTGTCAGTACCTTGCAGTGTGGTTTCTGTAGTTTTATAGTATGTTGTAATTTCTGGTAAAAGCAAGTTCCCTTTTACCATTATTCTTGTTTTTCAAGAGGTCTATTATTATCAGTATAAATACTCCCCACTGGCAGACATATGTTGCTTTCAGTGAATATTTTCTATTACAAATTCCTAGAACAAGTGTTTTTTATCATGTAATACAATTCTATGTAACACAAGTAGAGAACTAAAGCCACACATTAATGAGCCTCTCAAGTGCTATAGGCTCACTTATTAGCAAGTGACGCTCTGGTACACAGCTGTGTTATACACATGATTCAAATTCACATTTCCTCAAAATTAACAGCCATGATTCCAACAGTGTGAATATACTTACAATGTGTCGAACTCACAAACATTAAATCTCTCAATGTCAAGAACCTACTATGTAAACATTTGGCACCCTACTGGATTTATTCTATGGATACGCACAGCCTTTTGACCCTCAGAACTTTGAAGATCAAATGCTTAAATTGACTAATCACTTTAGTTTCTTTCTCTAGTGGTTATTTCTGCTCATCCCTACTGCCAAATATTATCTCCTAACATCTTTAAACGAGTCTTAGAAACAGAGGTTTGAGGCAGTTATCTTGACTAGGCAGGTTCTAATACTGACACATGACATGGCTTCATCTTCAAAGCCAATTCATGTCGTGGACTCCTGAAAAACACGTAGCAAGTGCCTTTAGCCTTCTCATGGAGCAGCAGGTTCTGACACTGGGAGAGATGTATTTGCATTTCAAGTTGACCTTCCCCAGGGTGTTTGCTTGCCTCTCGCACATTTACAAAGAGAAGATCCACTTGGCATCTCTAAGGACCATTCTAAATTCATATCTACACTCCAAGACGATAATGATCAAACGAAGTGGTTTTATTTACAAAAAATATAAATTACTCGGTAAATGTGAAGTTGTGATTGTTAATGCCAGTGAGAAAATGTGGAAACCTTTACAACAAGGAATGTGATCTTTGTTAAACACTCCTAAAGATAACATTAATCACTTGTCTGTCAACCACACAGAACATCAAGATCCTAACCAGAGTATTCTTGGCTTTCAGTTTCAATTCTTATCGGAGGAACACCTGAGAGAGGTGATAGTTACCCAAGATCTTTGGCATGTTATAAATCCTACCCATGAATCAGGGGCTGGAGCCCCACTCCCATTCTTATTTTTTAGAACTTGGACTATATTTCCTTAGTCCCTCATTCAGTTGCATTTGGTGAATTGCCTTTTAGTGTTATGCCCTGGATTTTGTTAAAAGCTTTCACCAAAAATATCAACATATAAATTAGGTCACTACATCTGCTCTAAATATATTGTTAAACACTTATGTTCTGTATATCAGTCAGTACCCCCTCTTGGAAAGTTGTACATGGCTTATCTTTAAAATTCAGTGTTAGAAAAATTGCACTCAATTTCCTCAAGAAATTGGTGTGCTTCCTTCTCTCTATTGAGAATTATGCTTCTGTTTTTTGTTTTTTTTTTTATTTTATCCATTTATTTGAGAGAGAGAATGAGATAGAGAGAGAGCACGAGAGGGGGGAGGGTCAGAGGGAGAAGCCGACTCCCTGCCGAGCAGGGAGCCCGATGCGGGACTCGATCCCGGGACTCCAGGATCACGACCCGAGCCGAAGGCAGTCGCTCAACCAACTGAGCCACCCAGGTGCCCTATGCTTCTGTTTTTAATTAACTTCCAGGAAATTCCCATTCCTACCTGAAGATCAACTATAACAAATATCGTGGCATGTTGGTTTGCGAATTTATGTTGTTCTTTGACGTGGTTTTTGTCTTCTACTTTGTTCCTATTTTCTCTGAAAGGTATTCTTTATTTCCATTTCTCTTATCTATTTTTTGTGGTTTTGCTGAAATACTTCAATACTTTTGAAATAAAAACACCACCCCAAGTTACCCTCTCCATGAGAAGTTCTGCTTTTTGTTAACACCCTGTACTGCCCTCCTCCATCACTGTGTTTCTGAGCACTTAGTGTCTCTAGCAACCATTTTGACCCTTTCCTTTCATTGTGTCTCCTTGCATTGTTACATAGCTCTCTTGTCTTTCCAACTAATATCTAAGAGAAAGACATTACATTTTCTGTATCCCCCATAGTTCTTGGTACGTGGAAGACATTTGAAAATCACTTGAGAAGGAAAGAAAGGAAGAAAAGAAGAAGGGAGGGAGGGAGGGAGGGAGAGGGAAAGGAATGGAAGTCCGAACTTAATGTTAAAAATATGAGCTGCCTGGAGGGAAAAAGGGATAAGGAAGAAGTCTATTGGGAATTGAGACAATTATCTAGCAATGGAGAGAAATGCTTAGGTTTGTTTATCTTAAGAAGGAGAGAAGTTTTTATTATTGCCTCCATACAAGGTCAGGTCATAGTCAGGGCAGGAAACACATACAACTCAAGAGCACAACTGCAGAGGGTTTAGTGAAGGACTATTACAAGGTGTGGGCAGGTTCATGAACACTAACAGGGATGGCAAAGAGCTTTGGGAATAGCAACAGTACAAAGCCCTAGTTAGAAACATGGGAATGGAGCAGTTACTGGAACCCAAAGAAAGTACCTGTAGGAAAGGGGAAAGGGGTCCCTGACAGGAGGAGCATGGCCATGGCAAATGAAGGCCATGGCCAAACTATAGCCAGGCAAGGAGAGATCCTAGCGAATTAATATCCTAAACTCTCTCCTGCCAGCATTTCCCTTGGGCTGCTATAATCCCAGTGCCAGAAGCCAGAGGCAAGGGAGGACCCCTCTAGGGCTCAGCCTCTTAGGGCCCAAGATAGGATGGAAAGGGGTAAGAAGTGTATAGAAGGGCAACCAGAGAATATCCAGCACCCCACACTTGGCTTTCACAGTAAGGGCTTATTTCAGAAGGATTCTATATTTGTAATTAAGGGTAGAAATGGAGTGGAGGGGGTACTTGAAATAGATGGGGTAAAACACAGAAGTAAGAAGGCCTAAATCTCTTCAATAGACACACAAAATCTTCAGAATTCCATATGAACACAAGCCATCACTTAAGGCTCAAAGGGTCTTTCAAGTATTTCAAAGCTTACCTTTGTTTTTTGATACAATAGAGCTGTCTTCATTTTTAGATTTTTGTCTCACATAGGCTCTTTTACTTTTGGAGGATCCACCCCCTAATATATCAAGCCTATTAAAATATACCCAACATAAATGCAGTTGATTAGTTGACTTGTCTTCTTTTGTAGGCATTTGATAAACATGTATTTTTCATTTTTGCAGATTTGTTTTTGTATTCATACATTTTTGACCCTGAAGAGCCCTCAATCCTTATGGAGCACTGGGTGTTATACGCAAACAATGAATCATGGAACGCTACATCCAAAACTAATGATGTAATGTATGGTGACTAACAAAACATAATAAAATAAAATTTTTTTAAAAAGCCCTCAATCCTTAGTCCCGTGTCTGTAGTAGTTATGGATAAAATGAGCCTGACTTCCTCTCTTCAGTAGGTGTAAAACTTATTATCTGATGACAATATCACCTCCAGTGAGGATCTGCTGGTGGTTGGATCTGATCTGGTTTATGGTGTCCTATCTCACACTTCCAGAAACCCAGCTTATTTCTTCTTTAGGGGTCCAGTAGTTGGAGCGCCTGGGTGGTTATGTGTCAGACTCTTGGTTTTGGCTCAGATCATGATCTGAGGGTCATAAGATTGAGCCCCATGTCGGGCTCAGCACAGAATCTGCTTGAGATTCTCTCCCTCTCCCTCTTCCTCTCCATCTGCCCCTCCCCCCACTCATGCACACACTCTCTTTCTTTTTCCTAAAACAAACAAATAAAATCTTAAAAAAAAAAGTTCCAGTAGTTTCATTCCATGTGTAAATGTCATGTCACCTTCTGAGATTCCTCAGAGAGGGCCAAGACGTGTTTCTGTGAATTCACTTTTGGACTTTTCAAAGATTTCTTAGAAAACACTAGCCTGGATATTCAGCTGGGTAGTTAGATAATTGATCAAATCAATATTACTAAGCACAGAAATGATGATCTTTTGTGTCCCACTTGGCAGAAGCAAACAAACAAAATGCCCACCACGTGTCTGATTCTCCCTGTGCTGGGCACATTCATTCTGTTGCTTAATCTTTCCAATAACCCTTGGAAGTTGATATTATAATCCCCAGGATACAACAGACAGATCTGACACTCAGGAATTCAAATGAGTTGCCTAAAACCCATGTAAGGTAGGAATCAAATTACATGTGCCCCTGGAGTCAGTGCTCCTGAGAAATGTGAAGCTAAAGTTTTGATCTTTCTTATTTTGGTAGAAGTATCGTATGTGTGTAAAATAATCCTTTTGCATTTAATGTGGCATTAAATGTGTTAGTGACTATTAGTACACCTATAAATAGTTAGAAATCAATCGACTTGATCTTACTACTAAAGCAGTTGTAACTGGAGCTAGTGAAAAAGGGATAAAGAGAAGTCTTCTCTTGAATTTTAACCAGCACTTTCTTGCCTCTCATATCCCCAGGGTAACTTTGCCTGCCTTTATAACTCAAGGAACACACACAATAATGCATTAAAATGGCTTGTTTGGGTGACAAGTTCTTCCCTGTGAACTTCCCGAATTTGCTTTACTACCTTCTTATGTATTAACAGCTCAGTGATGAGCTTACATTTTAGCTTTGAAATACTTTAGAGATAAATCTGTAGACTTCATAGATATATTACTGGTACTATTGTTCTTACTAAAATGCAAACTCCTTGAGGGCAGAGATTCTTGTCTGCTGTGCCCATTGCCATAATCCCAGTGCCTGAACTGTGTTTAAAAAAAAGAGCTCACACACACAAAAATGTTAATGAATTATAAATACATTAATTTTACTCTTTTCTTTCAGAAAGGACTCTTACACTAGCTTTAAAAACTGTACCCATTTTTCAATCTCCAGTAAGTCCTTCCTTTGGTAATGGTTCTAGGTAGTATAAATAAAGTCTGCCACCAGGGCACCTGTGTGGCTCAGTCGGTTGAGCCTCTGACTCTTGGTTTCAGCTCAGGTCATAGTCTCAGGGTCCTGAGATTGAGCCCTGCATCGGGCTCCCGGCTCAGCATGGAGTCTACTTGAGATTCTCTCTCCCTCTCCTTTTGCCCCTCCCCCCTTCTCTCTCTCTCTCAAATAAATTTAAAAAATCTTAAAATAAAAGAAAGTCTGCCACCACCAGCAACTGTGTAGATGGAGTGACTGAGTTAATGCATATCCCAGTCGAGGTCTCAGTCATAGATACTGAGAATGTATTAGAATGTATTAGATTGCAGTCCCCAGGAGTGCAGGAACCACAGCTATCTTCTTGGTCACAGCTGTCTGGCCATCATCTAGCAAAATGCCTCACACAAAGTCACCGCTCAGTGGATATTTGTTGAGTCACTAAGTGATGACAGAATCTAGAATTATAATTTAGCACAGTATTCAGTCCTGAGCATATGCTTAATAAATGTTTATTGAATTGCCTTGACTGATGTTCAAAAACAGAATCACGCCATGCATTCCAAAACTAAGTAGGCATTATATTTGAATTATCAGCTGTTTTGGATTATCTATGGGACCCTGCCCCACTGTTAGGGTGGTAAATTAAGATCTTACTGCATCAGCAAACTCCCCAAATCAGAGTAGTATTTGGTTTCCACTGGGATAGCTTACTATATTCCAACTATAGCATACTTAATTTTAAAGCTAATGCTTACCATGATATCACTACTATTCACTAATCCAATAATATGGCTTCTTTCTAGAGTAGTGTGTTATTTACTAATAGTCCTTCTCTATTTCTTCCTTAGTGCTTTCCTTCCTTTTTCTTTTTTCCTGTCTTTCTTAACTCTGACTGTCATATAAGGATGTAAATGTCAAAAGGCAAGGATCTGGGCACCTGGGTGGCTCAGTCAGTTAAGTGTCTATCTTTGGCTCAGGTCATGATCCCAGGGTCCTGGGATCGAGCCCCACATCGGGCTCCCTGCTCAGTGGGCAGTCTGCTTCTCCCTCTGCCTCTCCCCACTGCTTGTGTTCTTTTTCTCTCTCTCTCACAAAAATAAATAAATAAAATCTTTTTTTTTTTTAAAGGCAAGGATCTTGATAATACTGACAAGTCTAGAAATGTTCAAGAACAATGAAAAGACAAGCAGCTTTGGAGGCAGACACTTGACCTTATTTTTATAATATATGGTCCATCTTCCCAGCTCTCGAGCTTCCTGTGTTGCACCAGCTTGCACTAGAAGACACAAGTTTCAAGGTTCTACCCACTCGTTCTCTCTAGTTCCCATAAGAAATAAATTACTTTGACTTTGGTTCCAACAAACATAACAAGACATCAACATGCTTCACATTAGGTCAAATGAATCTAAAAATACACACACATGCACACACCATACACCACACACACACACACACACACACACACCCCACATGCATGCACATACACACAAGTACAAACATATTTGAAATAGATAGCCAATTGGTGAACACCCCAAATCAGAAAGATCACACATTTCTAGTCTTACTTTGCCTTATGACTGGCAGCTTGCCTGTAACAGAAGTCTCTAAATGGAAATATTTTTTAAGACATCTGACACGAAACTAGGTGTTTCTGAATAAGTCAATCAAACAGGATCACAGAAGATAGAGTCAGTAGAGGGGAAAATGATGCCACCGATGCAGGTGTCACCACTGAAGTAAAGGAGACGATGGTGAAGTAAATACACGGTGTCATCTCGTCTATATAATTGTGCTACATCAGTCGTCCAGGATTGTTTAGCTCTGTTCAGTGTTAACAAATTAATCACCGTGTACGTAATTATAAAGTATAAAATATTCAAGAAGTGAAAAAGTCTGATGCATGGCCAAGTTCTTCCACAACCCAGAACATTTTTATTATAGATATAAATAAATTGAACTTAAGTTTTAAAATTTTAGTCCATTTTATTAAGAAAAGTCTCTTCCCAGTATCACCAAGACAATTTTCTTCCCACTCAGTGAAGTATTACAAATCTCTCGGCTGAACCATTAGAAAGATCTTTTGGTATGCTCTTTTGTATTTGAAATATCTCCTGCTTGAAATTAAATTCAGTCTTAAAATAGCAACTATATCATCTCCTAACCACTTCCCATTAGTAACAGTGAACTCCAGAGATAAGTAAAGCAGCCTTCATGTGTCTGGAAAAAGAACCCTACGGATGATTTAAACGTTAAGAGTTGGTTACTTGTTAAGAAACGGTGCATGCACATTTGTCAATATGAATGCCAGAAAGAAATGAAATCTGAAAAAAGTGAAATCATTATACCGTACAGACTAAATCTAAACAGAGTTCAGATTTTGTCTTTCACCGTTATTTCTTCCAGGGCTGAATAAACACTTAGCTCATTAACATTGCCTTAATTCTCTCTAAAGTACCAGAGGATTCTGGAGAAGTAGATAGTATAAATGAGCTCTCTTGATGCTAACGTTTAGAGGCACTCATTCTTCAAAGAAGGTGAAGTCTGATGCCTGAGATAAATGCCCTCATCTGCGGTCATGATTGACAGGTGCATTTGGTCAGTTGTATGGGGGAAGGGAAGGGGAAATGGGGCCTGAGTCCCAGGGCAGGAGAACCCTCAGGTGAAAGGCTAGTTTATAAAATCGCCCACAAATACCTTCTACCTTCGCAAAACCTCCTCAGATCAGTGTCTGCAGAGGCTAACAATGGGCAACAATTGCTCTTCTCTGAGCCTCCATACAGTTATTCTTTAAAGACAGTTCTATTTCCTTGGTAAAGCCTCTTTTGAGGTGCTAAATTTAGCACTGCCAATGAGAAGAACAGGTGGTGTGTGACACCACCAGATAGATCCGTCTCCCGTCATGCTTTCGTGAGGCAGCCAATCAGCCGGGGATGTGGGGCTGTCAGCAGATCGGGCAAATAAAAAGGCAGAGCCCAGCCCTGGCTCTTGAGCAGTCGTGCATTCCCAGCCTCGCCTCGGGTGTAGGGATTGCATAGAAAAGCAAAACTACACAGTCTCGGACTGTGTAGTTTTGTTTTTAAGTTTAGAGGCTCACCGATTCATGTCGGAGATGGTCGAAAAAACCAGCTCCAGATAGGACGTCGTTTCGGAAGCAACCTGGGGCTTCGTCCCACCCTTTTTGGGCACTCTTGAGAAATCAGGTGAGCGGCATCTTTACTTTTTTTTTTTTTAAATAGTAGAGCCCCTGCCTTATTGATTTCTAGTTCCCAGTTAGAACTTTGTATTCCGGCGTAGGCGACGTGCCTATGTAGGGGTGTTTGTCTAACTACTCGTTACTCGTTGTTGTTACCGATCCATTATTTAAATCTGCTCGTTCAATTTTCTTTAAAAAACTCAGTGCTTTGGCGCATCAGCCTAGGCAGTGATTCCAATTGTGTGAACCCACCCCATGGTCTTAAAAGTGTTGAAGTCGAGGTCGGAAATGGTGATAGAAATGTTTGCTTCTGTCCTAGACTCTTTTTGTCTGCTGAGAATGTTCAAGGTTATGTTACTCAGTGAAAAAGTGAGACGCACCAAGAATAGCTCTGATAAAATGCATGTGGTATCAGCTACACCCTGATGACTTTTTAAGGGAATCGACTGCTGAGGGATCAGTTGCGGGACAGTGACAGAACACTTGCCCCCTGTCAGTCAACAGTGGAGAGTTTATTTTGGGAGCATGACATTTTAGATGCATACCTTCAGCCCTAATTTACACAAAGGCATTCAAGAGCAAGTGCTAAAGCAACAAAATGGACCTATCCACTAGGAATAAATCACCAATTTAGACAAGTTAATTGTGACATATTTAGAAATTTGGGGGGAAAGCTACATTATAATTGTTTTATAAAATACCCAGTATCTCATGTATTTTAATTCATAATCAAATGATATGAGCTAAATGTTGGTGTTAAGGGCAAGAAATAATATTTTAGAGACTTTTGATATCTAAATGCCCTTTGACTTCCCATCTTCCTGGATTTAGATTACTCATCATAAATGCCTATAATTGCATTGGTATATAATACCTAAATGGTGCAAAAGAATATAGCTATTTTTAGAAGATGCACTAGGTTGTAAACAGGGAAAGTGAGGCATAAAAAGTTATTTGTCTTACATGTAATATGCTATATGGAGTTCTTGGCAAAAGATTCACAAAACTTTTGGATATTATTTGAACTTTCCAAATATACATTTTATTGTCTTGGAATCCTGGTTTCATTTTCTTTTTAACAAAGTAAAAAGTTACAATAAGGCACAGAATTTTCACTGGAAAAATTACCATTCCATAAATTTTTAGTGAACAGAGAATTTTGTGAAAAGCAGTAATGAAGTATCTGACAATTGAGAATCTGCTTTTTATATCAGAATAGTGGAGTAGTTGCGTTGAATAATAAGGTGTTTGTGCATCAGAAAATTCTTCACATCATCTCTCTGGAACTGAGGGACAAAGGACTTTCTTCCACTTAAAACGACTTAACTGCAAATTTCACATTCCTTTCTTTGATTTGGAATATTTGCATTGAGAAATCAAGAGGCATTTAACTTTTTTACATTTCACGGCGGTGTTCTCTCTGTAAGGTTTGGACCTTGTTCCTTACTAAGTGCTCAAGTCAGTAGTTTCCTTTCAGCTCTGTAATAAAAGTTAGCCAATTCATGTAAGTTTAAATTTTCCTGACTACTGACTTCAGCAGTCGCACCATTTATTGAGCAGTTACAATATGAAGAAATATTAGAAATAGAAAGCACTGTAAGCTGTCTATAAAAGGTTTGCATAGTCAGTAAGACTTGCCAGAACTTCCCAAGTAAGGATAGAAATTGAAAAGCTCAAATTTTTAGTTTTGGTGACTACTTTAAGTAGCCGCCTGGATTACCTAAAGTAATACTAGTAAGACCCAAATCTACGCCAACCTTAAAAATACAGAGTGAGTGAGGGAGTGAAAAATACTGATAGGAAGGAAATATTTTTTAACAATTATCTCTCAGCCATTGAACCGATGCACAGATCCATTCTGTTCTTTCCACACTTCTTTTATGGTGCTTCTCTACTCCCACTTACTCTAGTTTTCCTCTTTCCATCTCTCACTTAGGTGTCCCATTCTTGGTAAGACGGAATTTCCCTCTTTGACCACTAGAGGGCATTCCTTGCTCTGCTTTCCTCCCCCCGCCCCCCATTTCTCTTTAGACCCGCTACTCTGTTAGGCTCCAAATCAATGCAGAGTCCTGTGTTCAAATTGAAACCACGAAGGAGAAGCCCGACCCATCCCTCTAGGTCCCACAGATGATCTCAGGAGTAATCTGTTTGGAAAATGTGTGTCTCCGCCATCTCCACAGTAGCTCAAGTGGCCCTTAGCTGGGACCTTCTAACTTCTTTTCTCTTCCTTTTCAGAGTGCCTGAAAAGATGACAACTCAAGCACCGACGTTTAAGCAGCCGTTACAAAGCGTTGTGGTACTGGAGGGTAGTACCGCAACCTTTGAGGCTCACATTAGTGGTAAGCTCACACGTGCGCACTTGTTTGCGCCTCGCCTCCTCCCCACCCCCGTATGTGAGTTTAGCTGTAGGACTCGACACCAAGTTTAAGCCCGGCTTTCACTTTGTAAAATTGGTCCAGCTGGATGGAAGGGCCATCCTAAGGGTATACCGTTCACAGAGTACTGACAAAATCTGACAATATAATGGCTTGGAAATGTTTTATTCATATTTATAATTCCGTGAAGCAAATAATTAGCATTGGATTAAAATTGCTGTCAGAATCCAGCAGCTAAGTACGACCAAATTTGGTCATTCTATATTTGGGTTCAGCTGCAGAGCCAGACTGGAAGCCAGGAACCGAAGCCCAGTAGGGGCGGGCCGTGGAGCTGCGGGGCAAGGAGGCTGGGGCCCACTCCAGGTGCCCGAGAGTGGGAAATAACAATACCGTGGACTTTTCTTAGAAGCAGAAAACTTGCAGTGTTGAGCTAACGCCTAATGATCTTATTCTTGTATTTTCAGTCTTTATTAAGTGATTCTAGTGAATTAAGATTTTCCAATCTTTGGAAATGACAACAAAAAATAACATATGCCACCAAAGAGAAACAAAGATTGACCTTCGAATTTTATTTAAAACAAAGTTAGGGTTTTTCCCCTTCTTTTTCTCAGTTTAGAGTTCCAAAAAATGCATGATTTCAAGGACTTACCATCTTCTGGGAAAAATGGGGGTCATCTACAAACTATATTATAAATCTCAAAAATTATTTAATATTGTCTCCATCTGTAGTATCGTAACTGGTCATATAAAATGGCATGGGTTAATTGAAAATCAAGTTTATACCTCCACGGTCTACTGTCCCCCCCCTTTTTTTTAATTTTTTGGCTTCTAATAAAGATATAAAATAAGATCTCTTCCTTGCTCCTTTCATTTTCTATTTTATGTGCCAATCTTATTCCTAATTGGATAAAACATTTAGAGACCAATTCCATTCTTCTCACACATGATAGACTCTGACTTTCCAGTAATACGATTATGTATCTTGTAACGCTCAGTAACTTTTGAATTGTGCAGAACACAATTGGCTTCAGTGGGAATTTTGCCCATTTGTGGAGTAGTGCAAGCTTCCTTCTTTGTAGCTTCTTGTTCCTTCACACTATGTGCTAATAAATTATTAAGAAAACACCACTGAAAATATTTGACATTCATGAATTAGTCAAATAAACTACTCACTTGGCCGTGGTGGGAGATTGGTTAATATAAGGACAAGAAAATAAATGTTCTCTTGGTTCTCTTCACTTCCTCCATTTTAATATAAAATAAACCCTGCTCTGAATTTGCTTCATGCCTTCTCAATGTACAGAATTTTAATATACTTAAATTATCAAACCACATATATGTAGTTCTTAGCTCCACAATTTATGGCGACTGAAAAGAATTCAGCTTTTCTACCTGCAACTCCAGGAATCCATGTTGTTCTGTAAGACTCGGTTTGCCTTTGTGTCTTCTTCTACGAGAACCCACTCTCTCTGCATTTTGTTTTACTGATTACACATTTGAAAGGCAGGAGAGTTCAAGGAGACAGTGTCCCTGCAACCACAGAGGAGGGACACAGATGGGTTTGTCCTCTCGGGCTTGCTAGGCAGCCCTTTTAGATCCTTTGCTGCTTTTGTTCTTTACTTGTTTCTGAAGAGGACAACAGTCACTTTTTATTTCAAAGTTTCCTTGGCTCTATGCTTTTTTAAATCCCCTTCATGATTTTTATGATGTCTATTAAATTGTATCTGGGAGAACCTGGGACAGGAGGGCAAGAGATAGAAATTCTAGTCTTCTGTGTGTACCGCTAGCTGAGGGACCTTGGGAAAAAACACTGAGTCTCTTTTGGCCTCTTTCCTCTCCTATTAAATGAAGGTATTGACCTCTACACGACCCCACAGACCACCCTAATTGTTTGCAAGAGGACCCTGGGGTTAGGACAAGGCAGTGAACATGGCGGGACAGAGCGGAGGACATTGCAGGGCCCCATTCCAACATAAAGATGAATTGTGTTTGTGCTCCAGGTTTTCCAGTTCCTGAGGTGAGCTGGTTTAGGGATGGCCAGGCAATTTCCACTTCCACTCTACCCGGCGTGCAGATCTCCTTTAGCGATGGCCGCGCTAGACTGATGATCCCCGCCGTGACTAAAGCCAACAGTGGACGATACTCCCTGAGAGCCACCAATGGATCTGGACAAGCGACTAGTACTGCTGAGCTTCTTGTGACAGGTAGGCTGGAGGGGACCTGCCTGTCCTCTGCCCCAACCCCAGGGCATCTCCAGTCCATGGGGAAGGAGGTCCAGGAAGAGCTACTGAGGAATAAGTAGATGCAGCTAAGATCTAGAGAGGGACCTACTGGAGGCTGAATTGATAGCAGAGTAGAATTTAATTCTCCTCTCAAAATCCAGCACAAAAGTGGCTGAGAATGTTTCCTCTATACACATATTAAACACTCAAAAGTACATAAAGGGAATATTACAAACCATGTTTCTGAGCAAGTGGAAAGGCTTGGAGCCTTGTTTATGAGTCTACTAAGGAAACAGGTGCATCACCAGGAATTTACACGTTAACAAGCTTCTAGATGATTCTGAAGCAAGTGCTCCAAAGACTGCCCATTTAAGAAAAACTGCTCTTATCGATAAAATTCAATAATTCTTTACTTACTTTCCATATCTAAAACTATTACACCGTGGACATACACAGAAAAAGGCAGATGCATGACACAGTTTCCTCAGAAAAGTTACCACCAGTCTTCTTTGCCCCCGTCATTTCTCTCCATCCTTCACTTCCTGGTAAGATGTTAATCCACAGAACATTGTATATTACTTTATACATGACAAACAGTATCTGTATAACGAGCTACATAATGTTATATGTGGTTAGCCAATACACTATACCACCAACACTGTTCAAGTATAGGGCTGTTATCGATGCATCAGGGAACATCATGTGTGAACTTTAACATACATCCAGAAAATTCAGAAATGGAAAATGCACAGGGGTGACAGTTTGTTTATTACTCAAAAACATGTTAAAATTGATCCCATTCTCTCTTCACATTTCTAAAAATGTTCTTTCAACATAATGGACCAAAAAAAAAAATCCCCTTTCTGTAGCATAACTAACATTAAATCATGTCACTATTTGGAATAACATTTAAATGCAAGTAAATATTTGGGTTATTTGAATACTGATCAATTTGGAGACAATTTAGGATATTTTTAACATAAGTTAAGAGTTGGTGATTCTGTAAGTCACAGATACACTTATCAAACCAACCATCAGAATTCATTTTAATGCAATTTACTGAAATATGCAAAATTACTTTAACAGGTTAAGATAGTGCTAGATGTGAGGCTGGGAGGAAGTGTCTGAAAGATTCTCTAAAAATGTTATAACAATATGGAAGCTTTTTTTTTAAAAAAAAAAAAAAAAAAGGAAGGAAGAGCGGTGGCTTACAGCTCCTAAACAAAAAGAGCAAATAAAAATAAAATATGGTGGCAGGATTACCTTCTGCCATCTTCTGGCTCCTTTCTTGCTATCCTGTGCGTGAACTAGGCTCAAGGACAGTCAAGGGTGTTTCGTTCAGGGAGTCACTGCCTTGTTTTGGAAATGGAGCTATGATTGTTTAAAAATAACCTGTCTGGATTACCCTGGCTAGTGGTCCTGATTTTCCTCGCTTCCCCCTGCAGCAGAGACAGCGCCACCCAACTTTGTTCAACGACTGCAGAGCATGACCGTGAGACAAGGAAGCCAAGTACGACTCCAAGTGAGAGTGACCGGAATCCCTACACCTGTGGTGAAGTTCTATCGGGATGGAGCAGAAATCCAGAGCTCCCTTGATTTTCAAATTTCACAAGAAGGCGACCTCTACAGCTTACTGATTGCGGAAGCATACCCTGAAGACTCCGGGACCTATTCAGTAAATGCCACCAATAGCGTTGGAAGAGCTACTTCGACTGCCGAATTGCTGGTTCAAGGTATGTGCTGGAGATGGAGAAACTGGGAGAAGGAGAGAGTACTTACTGATGGAGGCCGAAGTGGGGCCGGAGGTCCTCCCATCTCCCCTTGGAGGCCTCAGGGATGCTGCGAGCTGAAACCAAAGCTGGCTTTTCAACACCCATGAAAAGAAAAGTCTCTGAGATTCCAACTAGGAGCTCAGAATCACTGACGCACTCTGTGCTTACTAAGCCCAGTAGAAACTAGAAAGCATTTCAATTAAGTCATCTGTTTTCAAATTATTGACCAATAATGAATTTTAAAAAAATGGTTCTAAGTAAATTCTTATCTAATAACAAACGTATTCTATTTTAAAACCTAATTTATATTCATACAAAATCCAAAACTTCCTGCATTTTCCTCCATTGAGACATCTAGAAAATTTTCTTGACTCTGTAGTCAGAATTAACATCATCTCTTTAGAAATGGGTCACCATGCCTCCTCCTAAATAGCTGTCCTTCCCTTTCCACAGGTGAAGAAGTAGTACCCGCTAAAAAGACAAAGACAATTGTTTCGACTGCTCAGATTTCAGAAACAAGACAAACCCGAATTGAAAAGGTATTTTTCTATACTGTTGGTTTTCAGACCTTTCAGATTGTTGCTTCGCCAACTGTTCCCCCTCAACATGGGCTTTGTTTTCATCTTTTACAGAAGATTGAAGCCCACTTTGATGCCAGATCAATTGCAACAGTTGAAATGGTCATAGATGGTGCCGCTGGGCAACAGCTGCCCCATAAAACACCTCCCAGGATACCTCCTAAGCCCAAGTCCAGGTCTCCCACACCACCATCCATTGCTGCCAAAGCGCAGTTGCCTCGACAGCAGTCCCCGTCGCCGATAAGACACTCCCCTTCCCCGGTCAGACATGTGCGGGCACCAACCCCGTCTCCCGTCAGGTAAAGCCTTTTAAAGTAGAGCAAGTCATTGTGCATTTTTGAATTAGGTTTCATCCAATAAGATGAGAAATAAGAAGACAAAGAAGGAAGAGAAATAGAAGGAAGCAATAAAAAATGTAGCATGTGAGAAAGGAGGTAAGCTGAAAGGTCCTGAATCCTCACTGTCACAAATCTTCACCGTCCACAGCTAAACTGGACGACTTTATAAACTCTACTTCTGAATTCCTATTTGTATTCCATTTAAGAAACATCTGCATTAAAAGCCAAGAGAAAGCTGAGAAATAAAAAGAGCATAGAATGTAGGGTTGGAAGCCCTATGTTCAATCAGCCTGACCGTTTGCTAACAGTGTGACTTAGGGAAATAATTGTAACAGTGAAATAGTTGCTGTTATATATTGGCCACTTTCTCTCTATCAGACATTTGATTGGCATTGTATGTATATTATCTCCTTAAATATTCACAGCAACCTCTAAGAATTATCATTCCTAATTTTATGGATAGGTGAGTGGAGCTAGAGGTTAAATAATTTGCTTAGGGTCTTAGTCATACCATTTGTACATTAAAGAAAATCACAATAAGAATGATCTCAAGGAGTGTTGTGAGGATTCAGTGAGATAATTAGTTGAAGGTACTTTGTATATGGAGCATAAGAACATTTGTATAATTATTTTCTGATAAGAAGTAAAACCTTCTAAATATTTTGCATTTGCTTATGTCATTTTCCACAGAAAATAAGATGGGTTTCTATGCTTAGTTAATACGGAGGTATTTCAGAAAGTAAGCATGTATCATCAGGGCTCAGAAATTCTGTAAACAAGTGTAGATTATCCATAACAAATTTGAAACTTTGGAACTTGGCTTAACCTGCTGAGGTTTTTAATATGATGAACTGAAAAAAATGTCCAAAATTTGGGGTAAACAAGAAAATGTTTCCTGATCAATTTATACCATTGTTTTAGTGTAGAGAGAGTTCCCCTGCCAAGAAAAATTTTAAAAGGAGAATAATAAGCAGATAGTTGGCCTAAAAATAGTCAAGTTTACTTAAGCTACTGAAATCAAAATACTGTGGTATTGGTAAGTGAATAGAAAATACATCAGAGAAGCAGAACAGAGCATCTAGAAATAAATTCAAGTATCCAGTAGATTCCATTTTTAATCAAAGTGACCTTTCAGTTCAGTGGGAGAAAGGATATTTTACTCGATAAAGAATGCTGGCCCAATAGCTATCCTTTTGGAAGAAAACAAATATAAACCTCTAGCTCACACCATTTACAAAATAAATTTCAGCCTGACTACAAAAGCTAAATTAAAAAATAAAAACTAAAAAAAAATATATGAGACTGTTTGGGAAAACATTTGTGAGGGAGAGCTTTTAAAAATAGATTTGGAGATTCAACTACATTAAAATAAAACGTATGTATGGCAAAAATTAGGTCATTGCTAAACCAAACAGTGCATTTGTGAAAATATTTTAGAAGTGTCTCTTCCTCAAGATATTTCATTGTTTCTGCCTTGAAAGCATTATATCAAGTATACAGTGGCTACAATATGTATGGTAGAAGCCTCAAAACCTTGCATAATGTACACGACTGTATACGTTGATGCTCAATAAGACCCCTCAAAGAAGCAAAGTGCAAACAGTAGATCGGGGGGGGGGGGAAATGTTTGCAACAGTTGTGACAACGAACTAAGTAGCAAATATATTAAAAAGCTTCTACAAATTAATGTTTAAAGGAAAAAATAAGCAACACAAATGGAAAAAAAGTGAACAGAAGACAAGCATTTCACACAAGAGGTGATGCAGAAGTCCGATAAATATATGAAAAATGCTAGATATTTTCCAACTTTTATTATATTGGCCACTATGAGAATTAAAGGTACTTGCAAACACTAATATGAAGGAAGACTTGAACCAAAAACTCAGTTTTAAAAACATGTCTAGCTATCAAATAAATAGTGTTCTGTCCCAGGCTAGCTCCAAGTTTGCACACCATGAAATCACAAGACAGGCCAAATGTGATTTCTGGGGGCGATAACAACCTCACTGTATTTTTAATCCAAGCCTAAGGGTCATTTAAAATTACAGAGCCTCCCTGATTCTGTGGAGCGTTTTGACTGTCTTTAGCAGCCCTGGTAGTTCATTAATAACACTCCCCATTACTCAGTCCCTGAAATTTACTTTAAAATAAGAAATAAAAATAGCAATTTATAGAGAAAATAATGGCTATCCAAGATAGAATACTTCCTAAAATGTCTAATGGTTTAATCTTGATTTTTGTCGTAGAGTAAGGCAAACATATTTTGTTGAATAAGGTACATGTATCTGGCTTTGACCAGGTGATTATGTTTTATTGTAAGCAAAAATAAGCACTTTCCTATAATGACTCAAATTACATTGATTTTTCACAGTTATGGGCTTACCTGCAGCCTGCTGCTAATCACTCATGTCATGCTAATCATGTCTTTAACTCCTTTTGAAATAAACTCACTTTATGATGAAGAGCAAGAGGGAGGCACAGGTTGAAACTTGGAAGTACATGTCACTTTGCTTTTCTTCAGTTAGTGTAGACCCTCCATTTAGAACAGTGTTAGATGTCTTTGTTATATTTCTAAGGCAGTCGCTTTTAAAATAGAGACATGTTCCCCTAGATTTCCCTTTACTTGATTACGACTTCATGTATAAAATGTAAATTGATTTTCACCAAAAAGCCGTTCTTCAAGAAAAGGACTAAACATTTCTTCATGGAACTGGTTAATATTGTAGTGTACTATTAAGTTACTCTGTCACTTAGAGCAGATACCAACGGTGCCTTGAACCTTAATTAGAAGAGTCGTTTCATTTATGATCAGTGTAAGTTAATGCCAGAGTAAATTTATTTTTTTAAACCTTTTTTTTTAAGATTTTATTTATTTATTTGAGAGAGAAAGAATGAGAGACAGAGAGCATGAGAGGGAGGAGGATCAGAGGGAGAAGCAGACTCCCTGCCGAGCAGGGAGCCCGATGCGGGACCCGATCCCAGGACTCCAGGATCATGGCCTGAGCTGAAGGCAGTCGCTTAACCAACTGAGCCACCCAGGCGCCCGCCAGAGTAAATTTATAAATATTTTCCTGTAGGCAGTAGTTACCGTCAATGATGAGGCAATACTGCCATCTAGAGGGAAAAGTTGATTAAGAATTGATCAAAAATTAAATTATGAAAACTGTTATCTTAAAATAGTTGGCCAACCCCCAGAATTATTGGTGTAGATCAGGGACTGTATTTTTTGGCCATAAATGTCAGGAGTTAGCACCTAGATTCTTCAAATGATGCTGTTCCACTTGGGATATACACAAAAAGCAATGAAAATTATTTTAGAAGAAGCACTTTATCAATTTAATAGAAAAACTGTGGAACCCTTGGATTTCTAAATAGCCAGTTACCATAGTAACTATATGGATATTAAAAAGTCCAGAGTACAACACATTGAGAGTGAGGGTAAACACAGAGAAAATTAAAAAGAGCAGTTCACAACACTGACCATTGCACAGCCCATACCCAAAAAAGCTCTGCAAGAAGAGTCCCAAGAAAGCTTCCGCCTAGCCTGGAGGTTCTCAAGGCCTGTGGGCATAGGTGAAAGCTGCAAAAAGTCTATAGGGAAAGAAAAGAGGCCAGACTTCTTTAGCCCAGAACTGCACAAACATTTTGGTTATAGAAATTTTTCTTTGTTCGACACCTGACATACCCTCCCCCGTTGGGAGAACAGAGAAATTTAGAGCTCTGATTACTGTAGTCACCATGTCCTTTCTTTTGCTGTATTTGAAGACCTTCTGCTGTCTTGACTTTTTTAAATGGTGAGAAGGTGGGGCAGGGCACAACATTCTTTAGCTTAGAATTCAGACTGATTCTCTTACCGAGTTACAGCAGATAAGATTGGGGCTTACCAAGATTTAAAAACAAATTACTTTCAATCAAGTACATTATTTGCCTCTGAATAGGTTATTGGGGAACACATTTTGAAAAAACTCGGCCTTAAGCACTTCCAGATTTTCCTTCCATTATTCAGATCCAGTGACCCGGAGAGGAGTTCTGGGTCTTGCCGTTCCTGACCTCTGCCCTCTGGTTTTCAGATCCGTGTCTCCAGCGGGGAGGATCTCCACATCCCCCATCAGATCCGTTAGGTCTCCTTTACTCGCCCGGAAGACCCAGACCCCTGGCGTGGCCCCCAGCCCCGAAGTGCCTCCGCCTTGGAAGCAAGAGGGCTATGTGTCCTCATCTGAGGCTGAGATGAGAGAAACCACGGTGACGAGCGCCACCCAGATCAGGACAGAGGAGAGATGGGAAGGGCGATACGGGATCCAGGAGCAAGTGACCGTCAGCGGAGGAGAGGGCGCCGCCGCCAGCCTGTCGGCTGGTGCTGCCTTCGCAGCGGGGGCTGGGGCTGCTGGGGCCACCGAGGTAGGTCGGGACAGGGCGGTCCTGCTTTGTCTTCCTTTCCACGCTGGTATCTCCAGCCAGCACCCTGCCATGAAACTCCATCTCATGGGGCTTGGAGGGGAATTGCATATGAACAGAACGACATAACAGAAACTGAAGGTCAAATTTGACTCATGCTTTGGAAAGTCATTTTTTTAAAAAGATTTTATTTATTTATTTGACAGTGAAAGAGGGAACACAAGCAGGGGAAGTGGGAGAGGGAGAAGCAGGCTTCCCGCTGAGCAGGGAAACTTAGATGCGGGGCTCGATCCCAGGACCCTGGGACCATGACCTGAGCGGAAGGCAGACGCTTAATGACTGAGCCACCCAGGCGCCCCTGGAAAATCATTTTTAATTGGGATAAAGGCTCTATTCTGTGAGGTTTTCAGAAAAGACAGGTTTTAACAATTCATGCCCTCTCTCGGCAATGACACACTTATCCCACGTACATTTTACTGGAGGCAGCTCATTTCCTTTTTTTTATATAATTTATTTTATTATGTTATGTTGGTCACCATACAGTAGATCATTAGTTTTTGATGTAGTGATCCATGATTCATTGTTTGCGTATAACACCCAGTGCTCCATGCAGTACGTGCCCTCTTTAATACCCATCCCCAGGCTAACCCGTCCCCCCATGCCCCTCCCCTCTAGAACCCTCAGTTTGTTTCTCAGAGTCCATCATCTGTCATGGTTCGTCTCCCCCTCTGATTTCCCCCCCTTCATTCTTCCCTTCCTTCTAATGTCCTCCTGCTTTTCCTTATGTTCCACAAGTAAGTGAAACCATATGATAAGAGGCAGCTCATTTCCATTGAACTTCCGTATTGTCTGCTGGGCATGTCATTTTGAAAATGGCCTTGGTCATTTCTGATCCAGGCAAGACAAGAAACGGACAAAAGTGCCGCTGTTGCGACCGTTGTTGCTGCTGTTGATATGGCCAGAGTGAGAGAACCAGTCATCGGCGCTGTAGAGCAGACTGCTCAGAGGACAACCACGACTGCTATGCATATCCAACCTGCTCAAGAACAGGTAGGCACGCAGCTGGCCAGAGTGAGCTGGGTGTGCAGAGTTCCCATGGCAAACCAGTGCTTCAAGCACGTGGAGCACGGCACCGAGCCCAGTGTGACCCAGACTTGCAAAAGATGGCCTGAGATACCAAGGGTATTCAAGATATAAGTACCTAAAGCTCCTGGTCCATGTCAGGCAGGTAGACAAAAATGAACTACCAAAATTTGGTACAGGAGGTCAGAGAAGGAATTCAAGTATCAACATGGTCCTGGGTCGAGATAGGCAAAGGGTGGCCAGGAAAGCAGGCTAAATGAGGAGTGTGCATGTGCATCCATTGCTGTGGTTCCAGATCAGTCAGTCCAGAGCTCGGTTGCTCCAAGAGCTGGGGGCGGTGGGGGGGGAGGACCATTATTGCAGGGCAGACGTTACCTTTCTCCAAGCTTCCCCCAAAGACCTTTGCTTTTACTTTCCTCAAAACAAATGTGACACTTGATTCACGGCTGAAAAGTGTTATAAATCCAGTATAATTTCCCACCTCATATTTGAATAGATTTCTTTTATAGCTTAAAATCACTCCAGCTTTCCCCCTTATCCTCTCTTGTGTGACGTTTCTGTCTGCGTCCTGATTTATTATTGGAATTTCTATATAAGGTGCATGAAACTACTTCCTTCCTTTCCCCTCTGAAATTCAGATTAAAAAAGAGGCAGAGAAGAAGATGGCTGTAACTAAGGTAGTAGTAGCTGCCGATAAAGCCAAGGAACAAGAATTAAAATCAAGAACCAGAGAAGTAATTACAACAAAACAAGAGCAGGTGCACGTAACTCATGAACAGGTGAAAAAAAAATGGGTTTTGATGTGAAATTATTGTTGTCGTTCCCTGTGTCAGCACACATAATAATGTATACCATGAAGGGTTTTGTTTCTTGGGCAACATAGTTGTTATCACACTATTAAAATCCCCTTGTATCTGTGTATCCCTGGGTACCGGATTCCAAGGTCCCTTCGAGTCCCCAAATGTTTCACTTATGTAGACAAAAGGAACTTCTTTGAATACAAACGAGGGGTTCCATCTCTGTTGCTCTGGAGGTGCACTGACTAAATATGTGCCTAGAGCGAGGTCAAACCAGGAAGAGTAGATGTTGAGGAAGGAACAGAGAAGGACACTAAGCACATATTGCTTTGAAAAAGAGCTTGGCAACTGCTTCTTGACCTCTTAGAACCTGGGAATATGGATTTGAAGTGGAACGGACAGCATGGGTTTTGTAGGTCAAATGACCAAAAAAAAGGGGAAAGGACAGTCGTGATCGGAGGCATTCAGGAATAAACTAGCTTAGGGCCATTTGGTAGGGCTTTTGGCCAGGGGAGCCAGTTGTCAGCTGGGGGATTTGAGAAGATGAACTTTCAAGTCTTTAAACCCTGAGATCTGTAATGTCAGGGATGGTGTCTGAGACTGGAAAAGAGGAAAGAGGCAAATGGGGAAAACTCCCCTTCCTCTTCCCCCTTCCCCCTCCACATACCTTAGGCATCCAGATCCGAACAGCCTCCTTCAGAGGGTTAGGGATTGGGAAAACATTTTGCCTGGGATGTGTACAAAACTTTTCTCCCCATAACTTCTCAGAAAAGTAAGTCTGGATATTCCAAGCAATCATAATTAGGAAAATTTCCAAAGCAAAAATTTCATATAAACGTAGATTGTAAATTGTCCATACTTGATTTCTCGTATATAAAACTAAAGGGTCAAATTACTTCTAAGGCCTTCCATTCCAATATCCAATTCTCTAAGAACACCTTTAGATGACAGAAGTGGCATAGAATAGTATTGCCCATATATCCATTTATGGAAATTGGAAGTCTTTTCAAAGAAGATGGCAATTCTCCAATTCAATTAAATGGTATTGAACCCAACTTTTTTTTTTTCCATGAGCAGCATAAATTATGGTTTAGACAGAGAAAGAGCATGGTCCTATTAAGGAAAATGAGAAGATTTATTTAGTGATATCTCCAGAAAAAGAGGATTGTACTTCTTTCTTCAAAGAAAGAAAGAAGTTTGTTTGGTATATTGTTTATATTTAATGAACATTATGTCACTTCCGTTAGAGATCAGGAGACAATAAGAGTTTGTTTTTATCATTGATTTCAGATAAGAAAAGAAACTGAAAAAACATTTGTACCAAAGGTAATAATTTCCACAACTAAAGCCAAAGAGCAAGAAACTAGAGTTACTGGACAAATTACTACAAAACAAGAACAAAAACAAGTAACTCAAGAAACGGTAAGTCGGATTTTGTGAATATGTGGTAGTTCGTTGACACGTAACACACTCTGGTGAGCTTGTACCCTATTACCAAAACCTCCAAATGGAGGAGTCTTTTGTTTGTATTTTTGTTGTTTCTCTGAAACTCTTTCATGATGGAGATTCTGTTTTCATTACACAACTTTTCACTCAATTCATCAGTTTTGGGGAGATTGTCTATGAGAACCATTTGGGAGCACATCTATGACATTTCTAGAGCGCATTTAAATGGAAGACGGATATCACCCCAGTCGAGTTTTCTCACGTGTAGCCTCAGCCCTCAGTCACTTCGGTTGTAAGACCTATCTATGCATGCACACATGTGCACGCCAGCCGTGAACACTCCAAGTAAATATCAAGGGAAAGTGAGGAAATGCTGGACATCAGGAAACACTGGTCCTTCTTCAAGAAAATGTCCTAATTTGTGATTGACAAACAGGGACCTAGAAGTGTTTGCTGCTTTTGTGCCACAGAGCCATGTGCAAACAACCTCAGTGTCACCAAAATCCACTTCTCTTCTGTGTGTGACATCCAGCCTTAAGGTGTCAGGAAAGAAGCATCTATTTTTAACTCTTTCCTGTTCAGGAGGGTGCCTCCCCTCACCAATCTTGATCGCCTGTTCTTTGCTGATCCCAGAGCTCTTTTTTAAAAGGCCTAGCTGAGAACACTCTATTCTCTTTGAAGGCTGGCCACAGGCTATTGAATGAATTTCCCTCTCCTTAGAGGGAGGGAGAGACTTTGAATGCCCACATCCCCTACTTGGCATGATCAAGGGCGTAGAGCTCCCTGTTGCCATTGCAATGCCAGTTACTGGCAAGTTCAGCCTGACTAGTTTTCCAGCCATTCGCCGGTGGCCACTCACTGGGTCCTCATGTGTCAACATGTCTCAAAGATGAGATCTTTTCAGTTTCTAGGACAATTTGCAAAGGAGCAAGTGGGTAGAAATGAAGCCTATTCCTCAGGAAAACGAAAGTCTGTGTTTTAAACGTTGTGTTGGCCCTTAAAATGGAAATGTGGTACTTTCTCTCTTACTGCTAAACATTTTGTATTCTTCTGGATATTGCAAGGGTATCTTGCCATTTCTTTTGAACCTCAAACCTTTATTTTACTCTGAAAATCAGATAAGACAGACAGCTCTGACAACCACTGCATCCGTGGTGGTAGCTGCCATGGCAGAGTCCACAAAGCTAGAAACAATCCGGGGAGCTCAAGAAGAAATTGCCACACTCCATGATCAAAGGCACATAACTCAGGAAAAGGTGATGACTCCCTGCCGGTGTGCAATTCACTCTTGTCATGTCATTTCCAAGCTGCCTACGTGTTCATCATGGGTCTTACTCAACAGTTTTTCACCTCGTCTTTTTATAACTCGAATAGAAAACTCCCTCAACATCTCTCACAAACCCTTTGCCACCTCTCCAGCTTTCACTGCCACTTTTCATTCCTAACTTTCAAACTTTCTTTGGATTGTTACTAACATGACCCTATAGTTCACTTTAATATCTTCCAGTTTTCAAGTCACTTGATAAAATGCAAAAGTATGTGTTAATTATGGCTGTACTGGGATTTCCCATGGATTATAAGAAGAATGTGAGAATCAGAAATGCATCCTTTTTTCTTTTATTGCTGATCACGTTTTTTTCTTTTCGACTGCACTTACTTTGATACTGTTAGCAATGAAGCAGTACAGACGATCCAGGCAACATGTGATAGGTTTAAGTGTGATGGAAGTGTCCGCGAACAGGAAGAAATTTGCTTCCTTTCTTGGATTTGACTTAAGTTTCCTTTATTAGAGGCTGTATGAAATTTAATGACCATTTTCTCACCTTTCTTTTTATCATATGACCAGACAATGAAAGAAACTAGGAAAACAGTGGTACCTAAAGTCATAGTTGCCACGCCCAAAGTCAAAGAACAAGATTTAGTATCAAGAACTAGAGAAGGCATCACTACCAAAAGAGAACAAGTTCAAATAACTCAGGAAAAGGTGAATACACATCTTTGAGATGGGAAATGTTCATCCTTAAACTAATTTCTAGCAAACCGTTAACTATGATGTGCTATGAATTATTAGTCTGTATTTTCCTTTTTGAATCCCAGACTAAAAGTAAAATGAGGACTGTGTGACTGCTTACCATTAATTTTATCTGCACATTTGATTTTCATCCATCTGTAACATGTGTAATTCATTTTATCCCCCATTATTCTTTGCATGAAGATGAGCGTTTTTAGCCTGATTTTTAAAAAGCAATATATGGGATCGTCTGGAGATTTTGTTTTTTTTTTAGTTAACATTTCTAAGTTTTGTGATTCCCAGTCAGTATATGCAAATAATGTTAAGGAACTTCTTTTGTGTAGTTAACCCTGAATAACTTCATCCTGCATCCCCACCAGGCACGGGGCAGGGGGCGGTGTTCATACCATGTGTGTCTAAAGCCCTGTGCAATTTCAACTTTGATTTTACTGTAACAATCAGATGAGAAAGGAAGCTGAGAAAACTGCCTTGTCTACAGTAGCAGTTGCTACTGCTAAAGCCCAAGAACAAGAAACAATACTGAGAACTAGAGAAGGAATGGCTACTAGACAAGAACAAATCCAAGTTACTCATGAAAAGGTGATGCTTGCTATTCCAAGTGTGCAATCCCTCTTTTATAATCCATTAATCCCAATCTCAGAATTTCTTATGTATGAGACACTATTAACCTATTTATTTTTTAGATGATTAAATGATTAGAAACTAAAAAACCAAATTATTATTGTTAATATTACTACATATTCCTCTCTCCACTGATTTCTTCACTACTATTTTCCATTTTTTATTATTAACATCTAGAAGTTCTCTGGAAGTTGGTGACTGAAATTGCATGCAGGCTGATTTTAAGATATTTCATGAACATTAAAGAAAAAAGTATAAGTAAATGATGAATCTTACTGTCGTGAAGATGTATGTTTTGAGGGTCATAAATTCAGTAGCTTACATTGTAAAGTATGGACTTATTTCAGGAAGATACCCATAATTTTTTCAAGTGAAAGTTTAACTTTTGTTCTTTCTGTAAATATAAATACCAGATGAGAAAATTATAGTGCCTACCATACTAACTCCTGCTAAAGCTAAACAAGATGCAATATTAAAATCTAGAGAAGGAATCACCCAACCAAAATACACATAAGCCATGAAGAAGTTTATTTGTAGCATCTATTGTAGTTATGTAGTTATGTAGTTATGAAATCTCCATGAATTAACCAACTTACCGTGACTCTGTCATTTACCCCAAATAAGCTATTTACCTAATTTTATTCCTTATTGTCAATATAGTATTTGGAAATTATCAACTAAATTTCTTTAGTATCATGGCTGAGTCCTGTCTGTATTTCTCTCAATGTTGTTTTCTATCTCTACATCTTTAGGCATTGTTTTCTATCTCTACACCTAAGGCATGATTTAAGATCAACTTTCTAAACCTTTACCCAAGTCTCATATTGAATGGCACATCAGCCTTTCAGAAATCTCATTGGTGACAGCAATTCCAATATGTAACATACTTCATCAGTGATTATATTTAAATTGCTGTTGTTTGTTCTGAATCACATCAATTTGACTTCTTATTTTTGTTGTTAAAAATTAGCTAAGAATGGAAACTGAGAAAATACCTATACCCAAAGTAGTAGTTACCACTGCAAAATCTACTGAACCAGCCACACTGCCAAGGACTAGAGAAGGATTTGCTATTAAGCAAGAAGAGATCCATCTTTTCCGTGAGGAGATGAAAACTGATGCTGTGGAGGTGAAAAGCACTGCTTCATCCCATTTCATCATCAGCACCCATAACTTTTCATCTCACATCAGTCATTGTGCTCTAGTGTTCCATGTAATTGCTGAAGCGATCACCAAGCATTAGAGACGATTAGACCCCATTCAGCTCTTCCGGTGCAACAGTTAGCATTTCTTGTTGTGAAAAGCCAGATTAAGTAACACTTTTTTTGCATCTCCTAAGTTAATTTTCAGCATTTAACTTGTCTGAATTGGGGTCTCCTGCTCCAAATCTTCTTCCTGTTGATCTAGGTTCAAAAACTATGAGAGATGTGAGTCCACTAAGAAAGCAAAATGGTACCAGCAAAGAGGACACACCTGTGGTTGTCCATCAAACAGCATATGTCTATGAACTCGATATATAATAACTCAGGAAAAAATACATAGATGCTTCTCCAATTTGAAATATCCTACCCATAATTAAGATTCTTTTCCTTTGCATAAGTTTTAAATAATATATATTTGTACATGTCAGTTGGCAAATAATTTCTTTGAGCCTAAGTTTTCTCGTTAAAATAAATAAAACCTGATTATCGTACAGACTACAGTTGAAAGATTCAAATGAGATATAATGTAATGTAACCACTCTACAAGCAAAGTGTAATATATGTTAAGTACACACACATACATATATATAAACATATTTATATGTAGAGAGAGAGAATGGTATATCAGCCTTTACATATGTATTAAAAGTGTATGTATACTTAATACATATTACTTTGCTTGTAGAATGATTGCATTTACATCATATCTCATTTGAATCTTTGGCCTACATTAAATATGTATAATATATGGTAAATATATATATTTGTGTTATCTGTCAAAGATGCATAACATTTTAAAATATCTATAAAATTCAAATCAACTAATGGCCTATATATTTTAAAAAAGAACAGATGAACAAACTTAAGTCACCTAACCCTCGCGTATATTTTACAGTTTCTCCTATGATGCAATGGTAAAGTGAAATCGGCATTTGCAATCCTTCAAGGAAGATCAGATTGTTTGTGGCTTACTGGAAAGAAGCACTGAATGAAGCCCATGATCACTAAAGGCCTAATTTCATCTCAGAAAAAAGCCCTTATTTGTATCTTAAATGATTCTGAGAACAATTTTAACAGATATATAGGTAGCATCCTTGAAGGACCTTTCAGATGTGATCTAGATTTCATTCACAGCAGCAGAAAAGAAAACTGGACATTAATAAAATATTCCAGCATTATTTTTAAAGAGCACTGATGGACACCGATATGCTATTTCCAAGTATTGCATAGACTCGTAATTTGTAAGCCACATCATGTAGCTAGTTTGCTTTCTTTAAAAGAGAAACACCTTTGCAGACTGTGTTTTCATTTATGTTAATCAGATTCATGGAAATGAGAAAACAACATTTCTGGTTTTTTCTTCGCTTTACCTCCCAGTAATAATGAAAGTAAATTGAACTTCACTGCGAAAGGTTCTCTTGAATCCAAATATTATTAACACTTTCATTTTAATCAGAATCTCTTCATTCACATTTAAGAAAGATATTTTCTAATAGATTAAAAATTCTTATCCCTAGGGAATCATAAGAAAATTAATATGCTCACTATTGTTTCATGAGCTTTCACATTATCTCATATTTGCATGCAACCATACAACTCTGTAGCAGCTGATTTTTCTCGATGGGTCCAGGAGGGGTTTGAGTGCATTTTTTATCATCGCTGTCATTGCAGCAATATTAGACTAAATGATGGACAGAATAATAAAAATAATCAATGAAGATAACCACCCCAGAGTTCTGATTTCCCAAGTGTTAATTAACTGCCTCAGACAGAATCCTAGAAAAACTCAAAATCTCCTTCCTGTTTTATATAGGTACTGTGTTGTCCCATGTGGTGTGTGTGTGTGTGATTTAAGGTCTAGTCTAATTAAGCAGGTATGTATAGAATGTATCTAGCTCTCCATTACATTATAATAATCAATGAGATATTAAGTTCCTAAATGTATCTGTGAGCCACATTCCTGGAGGCATTAACAGAGCCATATAACATGGGTGCCATCTACCTACCACACCTTTAGGCATTTGTCTGTTCTCAGTGACCGTCCTTGGAGGAGCTACCCTGGCTTGAGTTTGACGTTACTGATATTAATTCTGGAAACCTTGTCTCCAGGTGGACATTGGGAAAAAGGCAGAAGCTGTAGCAACAGTCGTTGCTGCAGTAGACCAGGCCCGCGTCAGAGAGCCCAGGGAGCCCAGGCCCCCTGAAGAGTCCTATGCTCAGCAGACCACTATGGAGTATGGCTATAAGGAGCGCGTTTCCACCACAAAGGTAGCTGAGCATCCCCAGCGTCCAGCCTCGGAACCCCATGTTGTTCCTAAAGCAGTCAAGCCTAGGGTGATCCAGGCTCCTTCTGAGACTCATATCACAACTACTGATCAAATGGGAATGCACATTTCATCACAGGTGGGTCTGTACCTGCTGGATCTTCACCCTACCCATGGGAAAGCAAGCTTAACTGCTCTGGTCATCTGGTGGACCGTGGTGTCACTGAGTCTCATTTCATTGCAGATCAAGAAAACTACAGATCTAGCAACTGAAAGATTAGTCCATGTGGATAAACGCCCCCGCACAGCAAGCCCTCACTTTACTGTTTCAAAAATTTCTGTCCCTAAGACAGAACATGGATATGAGGTAAGAAGTTACATAGCGTGACAAAGAAATGTCTGGCTCAAAGGCGTTAAGTACCTAATGTTTCCGGTCATGGCAGACTCCGAAGCCCCTGAAGCCTGGCTTCTGAAACTTGCCGAGCAGGCTAAATGTCGGGGAGCAGAGGGGGTTATCGTACGCCTCCAAGAGGACACAAATCCATACAGGCTTCTCTCTGTTTCACATTTTGTAAAAAGATGGTTATCACACAGTTTAGTTTTCTTTATGCTGTGAGACACTTCAGGCTATGAATGTATATCAATAATAAAGTCAGATATTGAAAAATCATACGTTCATTTACTCAATATAACAAGATGCAGAGGGGTATTATGGGTGGTAGTTGGGTTGGATGGCGGAATCACACAGCCTTGGGTTTGTGTCCTAGCTCTGACATCAGGGGCAAGTTGGCAGCATGTAGTAATCCTTCATATCAGTCACTGTTCTTCTTCTTATACACACCTAAGATGTGGAATGCAAATCTCGAATGCCTCCAAAGAATTGTAAAGCACATTTAATACCTATATTTGGCATAGCCCCAAATTACTATTGAAATAAAAAAGCCATAGACAGTGACAGAATAAAAAGAATGAGAAAGCCTTCAAAATATTTTTCTGAATGTCTCCATTTTCACCTTCCACCCAGATTTGAGGCTGAAACTTTACAGTGCTATTTTAAAGTAGTTCTTAGGAATTTACCAAATATTTTAGTAATTTCCTGATTTTGAATTTCCCGCTGTGGTATTTTTAGGATGGTTAAGTGAAAATTCATGACTGAGCTTTAGAAGACCCTCCATCCCTTTATGAGAAGAGCATAAAATAAGGAGCTCTAAATACAACTCTTTAAGAAAGATATTTTCAAATGTATTTTTACAGACTGGCAGGAATGCCAGTGAGCTTTATAAGTGGCTTATCTCTAACTGACTTTTCATTAATCATTAGAGTGATAACGAGAGCGCTAAAAAACAGACCATACAGAACATAGACTCAGACCCCCCTGCTGAATGAATGTTGGTGGCGGTGTGCTTCTGAATCATGACCCAGATTGCTCCGTTTCTGTTTAGGCATCGATAGCTGGTAGTGCTATCGCCACATTACAGAAAGAATTGTCAACCACGTCTTCTGCTCAGAAGATCACCAAGTCGGTGAAGGCACCTACTGTGAAGCCTGCTGAGGCTAGAGTGAGAGCAGAACCCACCCCCTCACCTCAGTTCCCCTTCACCGACACGCCAGACACTTACAAGAGTCAAGCTGGCATTGAAGTGAAGAAGGAGGTAGGGGTGAGCATCACTGGTGGCACAGTCCGTGAAGAAAGCTTCAAAGTCCTACACGAGCGTGAAACCAAGGTCAGTCCCTGAATCACACGCTGTTTCTTGAGCCACTCCTATCGAGCAGGGCCAGGCGCACGGCCAGTTTGTGCCACCAGAGTACTCAGCCAGGCGTCCTGCCTTTCAAACTTAATTCTTTTGAGTCAGTGTGCGTCAGAGCTCCTTTTCCTCAAATTATTTTTGTAATTTTGCATGTGCTAAGGTTTTTGATGAGTTTGCCCCCTATTCCATGGGCTTTTTGTAACATCCTTTGTAAAATTTGTAGGTGACAGAAACGGCAAAGGTACCTGCGTCTGTTGAAATCCCAGTTACTCCACCAACATTGGTCTCGGTGAGTAACGAAATTGATGCGTAGCTGGTCAGATAATTTTAATATATGCAAAGATCAGCTTCTCAAAACGACCTTAGTGAGTTCACAAATGCTAATTTTAAGACAATACACTATTTGGCAAGAAAAAGGGGAATTCTGTGTGGCAACCGTCAATCACATAGTCAACAGACTCAATGGGTTTCTATGAGGTATAAGGCTTTATTAGGAGAGTTATAGAGATATAAAGACCAATCCAGCCTTCTTTGATATCTTAACCTTTGTATCAGAGAAAAGCATACATACAAAAGGTGACAAGCATAATATAGAAGGTGAAAAGCGCCTCAACAGAGGAAAGATAGAGTACTTCTGATTGGGAGTAGTGGGAAAAGCTTTGTTGAAGTGGCAGGATTTGCTGCTGAGGCTTCCAGTTCTGTTAGGGTTTAAATATGTGAGAATAACAGAGGGTACAGAGTTGCCCCATTATATGGTGTTAATACAGTTCTGCCTTACGAACTTGGAAACACCTGACATTTATTCCAAGTTAGGAGTATTCCATTTCCAAGGGAGTCTCTTTACTAATATTTCTAGAGTCTTTTACCTTTAAAAAAATTTTTTTGGCCATGAGAATGTGCAAGTTCAAACCTCTCTGCTTGTCATGACTCATAGAGATGATTAATGACTATGCACACCTTATCAGTGTTTCCATTTTCTTCTTTCTTCAGGGCTTAAAAAATGTGACTGTTATAGAAGGTGAATCTGTCACCTTGGAGTGCCACATCTCTGGATACCCATCCCCAAAAGTGACATGGTACAGAGAAGACTACCAAATAGAAAGTTCCATTGATTTCCAGATAACCTTCCAGAGTGGAATTGCCCGTCTTATGATTCGTGAAGCCTTTGCGGAAGACAGCGGGCGATTTACCTGCAGTGCCGTAAACGAGGCTGGGACAGTCAGCACATCCTGCTATCTAGCTGTGCAAGGTTGGTGACCACGCCCCCACTACCTTCCGTTTGCACCGTCACCCTCAGCTGACCCTTTCCACAGCACGGTTTCTGCATGACTTGCATTGATGGCCCCTTTGGGAACTGGGGGCCCATTAGGGGGTCAACTAGGCTGTCACGCTAAGCAGAGGTCACTAACAAAATGGACTCAATGAGAGACTTAAATGAGAAACTTGTCTTCTAGCATCAGAAGAGTTTGAAAAGGAAACAACTGTGACTGAGAAATTGACCACAGAAGAGAAACGGTAAAACATTCTAGTAGTTTTGATTTTTTTCTGTCCCTTTGGTAGTGGCAAATTGCAACCGCAGAAGCTAATATGAAGGGAATTCTCTTTGCAGCTTTGTAGAGTCCAGAGATGTGGTGATGACGGATACTGGCATCACAGAGGAGCAAGCAGGGCCCGGAGAACCTGCCGCTCCTTTCTTCATTACAAAACCGGTGGTCCAGAAACTGGTGGAAGGTGGGAGCATTGTGTTCGAATGTCAGGTTGGCGGCAACCCAAAGCCCCACGTCTACTGGAAAAAATCTGGTGTTCCTCTTACCACGGGATACAGGTATTTTGATGGCTGACGGATAGAATTCTCTGTGATTTGTATGATATGTATATGAAGCCCACAGAGAAATAGGCTTACCCCACCATCCCCTGATGTAGACTCTTTCATTATGGAAACTTCAGAGTATATTTTGAGGTATTTTTACATTTTTGCACAAAGTCTTACTGAGAAACAAAGCTATGTGACAAAAGTGGATAAAGATATATTTTTTTCTGTATTCTAGTTTGACTCATGAATAGTGCTAGTAAAATAGAGAAAATGTGAATTTTTACACACATATATTCTTCTAGAAAGCGTCTAAGACAGTGTTCAATAAAAATGCATAATAATTAAGTCACTAAAAGATAAAAGAATAAGGTCATGTGATGAAGAAAATTATACATGAGCATCTATGCTAATGAATTGGCTGTAAATGAATGTAAAATTTAGCTTTGAATTTTCTGCAACTTACAAAAAATCAAAAAATGTAGTTCTTATATCTTAGTAAGAAAAAATATAGTATACCAGAGGCTTAATATTGAAATATTTAAAAGAATTTATTATTTTGATTAGTCATTTGATCTTCACATGAAACAAAGAGGAAAATAATTAACAAAGGGGAATACCTAAGTGTTCAAATGACCTCATCATTTGCTAACAAACACTAAAGTCCTTTCCATATGGTTGATTCTAGTAGTATTCTATTATTTATTTCAAAGAATATATGAACCTTATTTAAAATGAAAATTTTAAGTTGTTTGACCCTCATTACTCATGTCCATGCACTTTCCTCAATTTTCAGCCATCTTATATCCTGCACAGAGCTTAGTCACATGTTTAAGATCATTGAATTTTATACCACAGATCCACATGAGGGTTAGTTTCTTCACATATGTTTATTTGTGACTGATTTTTATGTGTGTTCATTTCCATAAAGATACAAAGTGAGTTACAACAAACAAACTGGGGAGTGCAGACTGGTGATTTCGATGACTTTTGCCGATGATGCTGGAGAATACACTATTGTTATTCGTAATAAGCATGGCGAGACTTCTGCATCTGCCTCCCTGCTTGAAGAAGGTAAATGCAGCTCTGAGTAGTTTCTATGTGCATGATAGGAAGGGAAATGCAGGGAAGTAGCAGTACTGTGTGTTTGTCACAAGGCCTGTAAAAACACCCCAGTTCTGATACTGGCTGTGTCTCCATCGGTACCCTCTCTTGGCCTCAGCTATATAGGAAATGTTTTGGACCGCGGGGCCTCAAAAGCCATACTGGTGCTAAACCTCAAGGTTCTAGCACTAGTTTCTATTTGGTGCATTCATTTTGAGGCATATTTTGAGGCTGTAGGGATTCCAAATCCAGTTGCCTTCCAGACCCAGGCAGATAATATTAGTGAGGGCTATGAAGACAGTGGCAAACTGGAGAGCCTGTGTCCTGCCTTAAGGGTACAGTAGCTTCCCACCCCCACTGTATTGTTGCCATGCACACGCATGTCAGGCCTAATGTTCCTAGAGTTTCTGATGTTTTAAAGAAAACCTGGAGGGGCGCCTGGGTGGCTTAGTTGGTTGAGCATCTAACTCTTGGTTTCAGCTTAAGTCACAATCTCAGCGTCATGGGATTGAGCCCCAAATCAGGCTTCATGCTCAACGGGGAGTGTGCTTGAGGTTCTCTCCCTCTCCCGCTGCCCCTCCCCCTACTTGCACACACATGCATGTGCTCTCTCCCTTCCCCCCCGAAATAAATAAATCTTTAAAAAAAAAAAGAAAACCTAGAAATCAAGATTTTCAGTATTCAAAGTAATTTGACAAAAAGTATAATGGCATTCAGGCCAAACAAAATGTATCTGTGGGTCACATTTACTTTTGCTTAATTGTTCACATTACAGTGGACAGCCCATGTTCTGTCTCATTTGATCTGCACAACACCCCTTAGAGAAAGTTAGGATATTATCCTCATTTAGCAGATAAAACACTCAAGACCCAGGAAGATAAACGAATTGCCAAAAACCACACAGTAAATTAGGAAGAGCACTAGGATAGATCCTGAAGAACTGACCACTAATATAAAGTTCCTTCTACAATAGTAGCAGCTACTTTGACTTGTTAATGAAAATTTGGTTTTGGAATTCAATCTAATATAGATTGAGCACTTTGATAGTAAAATTTGGAAAATCCAGCTTTTGGTTATCAATTTTCCCTAGCGTAGGGCTTGTCTGAGTGAAGTGGCATGAACACTTTTTCGTAAGAACATTAAAATTAACTTATGTTCCTAAAACAAACAAGCAAAGGGGAAAAAAGAGAGGGAGAAGGAGACAAACCAAAAAATAGACTCTTAATTATAGAAAACAACTGAAAGTTACCAGAAGGGAGGTGGGTGGCGGCGGGGGGGGGGGGGGAATGGATGAAATAGGTGTTGGGGATTAAGGAGGGCACTTGTGATAAGCACTGGGTGATGTACGCAAGTATTGAATCACTCTGTTGTACACTTGAAACTAATATTACGCTGTATATTAACTAACTGGAATTTAAATAAAAACTTAAAAAAAATAACTTGTGTTCTTAACTTCTAGCTGAGTATGAGTCACTGATGAAGTCCCAGCAAGAAATGCTTTACCAAACACAAATGACTGCCTTTGTGCAGGAACCTAAAGTTGGAGAAATAGCACCTGGATTTTTATACTCTGATTATGAAAAAGAGTATGAAAAAGAACAGGCTTTAATTAGGAAAAAAATGGCCAAAGATACTGTAATGGTCAGAACTTTTGTAGAAGAACAGGTGAGTAGAATAATAATGACCAAATAAAATATTTCATAAATTGTACTTAACACCCAGTGTCCCTCTTTTTGTTTGATATTTTCATTTTCCAGGGATGGGGTCAGGGTTAGTCTATGAGTAGTGGGTCCAGATTCACTGCTGATGAGTTTCCTTAGTCTTCATAACATGTTGGCTTTAGAAATAAGGATTCCATATATGTAAGAGAAGACAAATATTAGGACAACCAAGTGCACTACTGCCCAAATCCTGTCATCTGCAGGATGAACAACCCAAATATAACCTGTGCCCTTAGACTATCATTGACCCAAGATGCCACAGCATGAACTGATAAAGTTATGATGATAATGCAGATTAAAAAACAAAACACTGACTCGTCTAATTCTCAACAAAACAAAAAGCCTTCTAGATTTTTCCCCAGTCAAAAACTTTAATCAATCCTTATCTCTGAAGCTAATACTCTTAAAGATTATTTGTCAGTCAGGATATACATTTTTTAACAAACTCATTTTTTTTTACTATATAGGAATTCCATATTTCTTCCTTTGAAGAGAGGCTTATCAAAGAAATTGAATACAGAATAATAAAGACTACATTAGAAGAACTTCTTGAAGAAGATGGAGAAGAAAAGATGGCAGTTGACATTTCTGAATCAGAAGCTATTGAAGCAGGATTTGACTTAAGAATCAAGAACTATAGAATTCTTGAGGGGATGGGTGTTACTTTCCATTGCAAGATGTCTGGATATCCATTACCCAAGGTAAAATAAAAACATCATGTCTGCATGCTACAATAGAGATACAAATCATTACAAGAACTATTTTATCTAAATTTTTTTCAAATATGCATGGTATTACTTGCAGATTGCATGGTACAAAGATGGCAAGCGCATCAAGCATGGAGAGAGATACCAAATGGATTTTCTGCAAGACGGCAGAGCTAGTCTACGCATACCTGTTGTTCTTCCAGAAGATGAAGGCATCTATACTGCATTTGCCAGCAATATTAAAGGAAATGCAATTTGCTCAGGGAAATTGTATGTAGAGCCTGCTGCACCTCTTGGTGCTCCGACTTACATACCCACACCAGAACCAGTGAGCAGAATCAGGTAAGACTCGGAATAACTTGGGTTAAGATTTAAATTAAAACACCAGATATCCCAGTAGCAAATTGCTATTGCGTGGGGGACCAAAAAAAATGAAGGCTGAGAAAGCACAGAAACTTGCCATTAGTAATACAGATGATTGCCAAGCATTTTTATTTCTTGCCCCTGTGTAACGTGAGCAAAGCATTTTCATTAGTGTAGCATGCTATTTATTTTGCCAATGCTATAACTAATGTAATGAAAACTATAAAGATTTCCTTAACACCTAATTTTACATGTTATCCCTACTTTATACAACAACCCTGCAATGTGGGTATTATTATTATTATTACTATTTTGGGAGTGGGAGCACTTGATCTCTGTGAGCCTATGAAAATTGTCTTCGCTCACGCACCCTGTAGGTGGTGGTGCCAGCACTTGAAATCCAATCCAAGCCAGTCGGGCTGCAATGTGTAGATAGGATTTGGGGTTTTTTTTCAAATATAATTTCTATGTTTTCCCTTCTCTTGGATAAAAAATTATATTTCTTTTTTTCTATAAATGTGTTCATTGGTTTATTTAACCAACCAATATTTATTGAGATGTTTTCGCAGTTGAATCAAAAGGGTTGGTGACTAATTAAATGCAGGTGGTGAGGAAAAGACTATTAAAAATTGTTCCAAGATTTTTAAGTCTGGGTACCTGGCTATGTTGAAGAACTACTGACTGGAATTGAGGATGTATGAAAAACATAGATTTGGGGGCAATAATAATATATTCTGTTTTGGATCCTGGTGATCCTGAAGTGCCTTCTAATATGTACATGAAGTCGATTCTAAAATGATGTTAAGAAAGAGTTTGTTCATTTTGCTGTGTTTTCTCTATGCCTCATGAAAATATTCTGTTTTGCCTTTGTTTTTCAGATCTATCTCTCCACGTTCAGTGAGTAGATCTCCTATACGCATGTCTCCTGCACGGATGTCCCCTGCACGGATGTCCCCTGCACGGATGTCCCCTGCACGGATGTCCCCTGGGCGTAGGCTAGAGGAAACAGATGAGTCACAACTTGAGAGACTGTATAAGCCAGTCTTTGTGTTAAAGCCTGCTTCTTTCAAGTGTTTGGAAGGGCAAACAGCCAGGTTTGACTTAAAGGTCGTTGGTAGACCTATGCCAGAGACCTTCTGGTTTCATGATGGTAAGTATGATAAGTTTTTACTTATAAGTCATTAAACACAAAATTAAGTTTATATGTGTGTACAACACTTTAAAAAACACTTATTTTTAATATATGTTTTCCTTTTTACTTAATTTTTTACAGGCCAACAAATTGTCAATGATTATACCCATAAAGTAGTCATTAAAGAGGATGGTACCCAATCACTGATTATTGTCCCTGCAATGCCCAGTGATTCTGGGGAATGGACTGTCATAGCCCAAAACAGGGCAGGCAAATCTTCGATTTCAGTGATTTTAACTGTGGAAGGTATTTGCTCTTAAAAAAAGAAACTACCTTATCACTTGGGCTATAGACAGGTATTTCAGTCCTACTCACTCTAAATCATGACCTTTCTCTTCCAGCTGTGGAACATCAGGTAAAACCAGTGTTCGTAGAAAAACTAAGAAATGTCAATATAAAGGAAGGTTCTCGACTTGAAATGAAAGTCAGAGCTACAGGTAATCCCAACCCTGATATTGTATGGCTGAAAAACAGTGACATCATTGTACCTCATAAATATCCAAAAATCAGGTAAGTTCACTTGAAAATAATAAAACTAAGCTCATTACACAAATCCAATAACCAAGGAAGCCATAACTACTTCTGTATTGATTTTTTTTCACTTTTTATAGAATTGAAGGAACCAAGGGAGAAGCTGCCCTTAAAATTGATTCCACTGTCAGCCAGGATTCTGCCTGGTATACTGCAACTGCTATTAATAAGGCTGGCCGAGACACTACAAGATGCAAAGTGAATGTTGAAGTTGAGTTTGCAGAGCCTGAACCAGAGAGAAAATTAATCATCCCACGAGGGACGTATAGAGCAAAGGAGATTGCAGCCCCAGAACTGGAGCCCCTCCATCTGCGATACGGTCAAGAGCAATGGGAAGAGGGTGATCTCTATGATAAAGAGAAACAACAGAAACCATTTTTCAAGAAAAAACTCACTTCCTTAAGACTCAAGCGCTTTGGGCCTGCCCACTTTGAGTGTAGGCTAACACCAATTGGTGACCCAACGATGGTGGTGGAATGGCTCCATGATGGAAAGCCACTTGAAGCAGCCAACAGGCTCCGTATGATCAATGAGTTTGGGTATTGCAGCCTTGATTATGGAGTTGCATATTCCAGAGACAGCGGTATCATTACTTGCAGAGCTACTAACAAATATGGAACAGATCACACATCTGCCACGCTTATTGTTAAAGATGAAAAAAGTCTTGTGGAAGAATCTCAGTTGCCTGAGGGGAGGAAAGGCTTACAGAGAATTGAAGAATTAGAGAGGATGGTTCATGAAGGTGCACTCACAGGTGTAACAACAGATCAAAAAGAAAAGCAAAAGCCAGACATTGTCTTGTACCCAGAGCCAGTAAGAGTACTTGAAGGGGAGACTGCTAGATTCCGTTGCCGAGTGACAGGTTACCCTCAACCCAAAGTCAACTGGTACCTCAATGGACAGCTGATCCGCAAAAGCAAAAGGTTCAGAGTTCGCTATGATGGCATTCATTATTTGGACATTGTGGACTGCAAATCATATGATACAGGGGAAGTCAAGGTCACTGCAGAAAATCCTGAAGGTGTGATAGAGCATAAAGTGAAACTTGAGATCCAACAGAGGGAAGATTTTAGGTCTGTTCTCAGGCGAGCCCCTGAACCAAAGCCCGAGTTTCACATACATGAACCTGGAAAACTTCAGTTTGAAGTGCAAAAAGTAGATAGACCTGTTGATACCACTGATGCCAAGGAAGTTGTGAAGTTGAAAAGGGCTGAAAGAATTACCCATGAAAAAGTATCTGAAGAGTCCGAAGAGCTGCGCAGTAAATTCAAGCGTAGAACAGAGGAGGGATATTACGAAGCCATTACTGCTGTGGAGCTCAAGTCTCGTAAGAAGGATGAATCCTATGAAGAGCTCCTAAGGAAGACAAAAGATGAGCTACTCCACTGGACCAAAGAATTAACTGAAGAGGAGAAGAAAGCCCTTGCTGAAGAAGGCAAGATCACTATTCCAACGTTTAAACCTGATAAAATTGAACTGAGTCCTAGTATGGAGGCTCCTAAAATCTTTGAAAGAATCCAAAGCCAAACAGTGGGCCAAGGATCTGATGCACACTTCCGGGTCAGAGTAGTGGGAAAACCAGATCCTGAATGTGAATGGTACAAAAATGGTGTAAAGATCGAACGCTCTGACCGAATCTACTGGTATTGGCCTGAAGACAATGTTTGTGAACTGGTCATGAGAGATGTGACTGCTGAGGACTCTGCCAGCATCATGGTGAAAGCCATCAACATAGCTGGGGAAACCTCAAGCCATGCATTCTTACTTGTCCAAGGTAATTTGAATGACTTTGGTTTGATGGATCTGTCTCTGTTTATCCGTGAATATCTGTTAGTGTATTTCTTTTTATTTTCTTTTCCCATTATTCAAATTGTGAATTTAATTTAATATAATGTCTTTTTCTCCCCCCCCCCTTCCTTGTAGCCAAGCAATCGATCATTTTCACACAGGAATTACAAGATGTTGTTGCTAAGGAAAAAGACACCATGGCAACCTTTGAATGTGAAACTTCAGAGCCATTTGTCAAAGTGAAGTGGTATAAAGATGGTGTGGAGGTTCATTCGGGAGATAAATATAGGATGCACTCTGACAGAAAGGTTCACTTCCTCTCCATCCTGACAATTGACACATCTGATGCTGAAGACTACAGCTGTGTACTCGTGGAAGATGAAAATGTAAAAACAACAGCGAAACTTATTGTCGAAGGTAGTAAATAATAATTTCACTATTTAAGTTCTAAAGTCACCTTTAGTATGTGATAAAATTAGCTTTGCAGTTTTCCTTTCATAAAAGGAATTATTTAGGAATTGGATATAAGCTCCAGAGCAAGGTTCCTGAATTTATACCAGTAATGAAGAATATTGACAATTTGGGTTTTTAAAAGTCAAGGTTATTTTGATATCTTGTTTTTAAAATTTTATATTGAAATAAAATTCTGTGCTTTAAAAAATAATTTAGGGGCACCTGGGTGGCTCAGTCGGTTAAGCATCTGCCTTCGGCTCAGGTCATGATCCCAGGGTCCTAGGATCAAGCCTGTGTCGGGCTCCCTGCTCAATGGGGAGCCTGCTTCTCCCTCTCCCTTTGCCCCTCACCCCCCACTCATGCCCTCTCTCTCTTTCTCTCAAATAAATGAGTAAAATCTTTAAAATAAATAAATAATTTAAATATCAAAATAACCTCTTTTTATTAAAAATGTATTTCTCAGTCCATTGGCAGGTAGATATTAAGAATATTCCTGATAGCATGGGGGACTTAAGAGACTTACAAGGAACTTTTTCTACCCTAGGTCTAGATATGTAACTCTCCAGAGAAATTAACTTCTCTTTATCTTATGCCTCAGGTGCAATTGTTGAATTTGTGAAAGAACTTCAGGACATAGAAGTTCCAGAATCATTTTCAGGAGAGTTAGAGTGCATTATATCCCCAGAAAATATAGAAGGCAAATGGTATCATAATGGTGTGGAGCTAAAATCCAATGGAAAATACACAATTACATCTCGCCGTGGACGTCAGAACCTCACAGTTAAGGATGTGACCAAAGAGGACCAGGGAGAATACAGCTTTGTTGTTGATGGGAAAAAGACTACCTGTAAACTAAAGATGAAACGTAAGTCTGCCTATTCCTTTTGGCCTGCATTGAATATCATCATGGCTTAGTGATAAAGAAAAGATCATAGCGTTCTTTTTTCTCCCCATATTTCACAGCCCGCCCCATTGCTATCCTACAAGGACTTAGTGATCAAAAAGTCTGTGAAGGTGACATTGTCCAGCTTGAAGTGAAGGTCTCCTTGGAGAATGTGGAAGGTGTCTGGATGAAAGATGGCCAAGAAGTGCAGCCCAGTGACAGAGTTCACATTGTGATAGACAAACAGTCCCATATGCTGCTCATTGAAGACATGACTAAGGAGGATGCTGGAAATTACTCCTTCACCATTCCATCCCTTGGACTGTCAACCAGTGGGCGTGTCTCTGTCTACAGTGAGTGCAACTTACATGTTTTTATGTGTACATTGTTAAGTGAGGTAAGGAACTTTAATAAGCAGGCATTTAAAACAAAATTCACATTCATAAATCTTTAATTGCGTGTGTGTGGTTTTGCAGGTGTTGATGTGATAACTCCTCTGAAGGATGTTAATGTGCTTGAGGGTACCAGGGCTGTGCTTGAATGTAAGGTCTCAGTCCCTGATGTGACTTCTGTTAAATGGTACTTAAATGATGAACAAATCAAGCCTGATGATCGCGTACAAGCCATTGTCAAAGGCACGAAGCAACGACTAGTGATTAACCGGACCCACGCTTCAGATGAAGGACCTTACAAGTTGATGGTTGGCAGGGTTGAAACCAGCTGTGATCTCTCTGTGGAAAGTAAGGATTCTTCCGTTTCACTTATTAGTGTCTTAAGCCTTCTATTTTTCCAGTGTAATATTAACCAAGTGATTATTTTTTTCCCCAGAAATTAAAATTATCAGAGGTCTTCGTGACCTTACCTGTACAGAAACCCAAAATGTGGTCTTAGAAGTTGAGCTGTCCCACTCAGGAATTGATGTTTTGTGGAATTTTAAGGACAAGGAAATCAAACCAAGTTCTAAATATAAAATTGAAGCTCATGGAAAAATATATAAGTTGACAGTTCTAAATATGATGAAAGATGATGAAGGAGAATACGCATTTTTTGCCGGAGAAAATATGACATCTGGAAAACTTACTGTGGCAGGTTGGTACATTTATCATTTAATATAAGTTCTTATGTGGGGCAGTTGTTTTAATTTAAGAAATTGTGGCCCATTTCGTTCCAAATTCTCATTAGTTTTCACTTATGTGCCTCTGCTTATGCTGTTCTTGAAGCCAGTAGTTTCCTCAACACTGTTCCCACCATGTTCTCCTAGGCAGACTTACCGCAAATGCCATCTTCTTGTGAAGCCTTCCTTAATCTTCCCATCTGTGTAAGATCTTACTCCTCCAACGTCAGGATTATTTATGTGTGTCTCTTCCATGGCCCTTATCACATACTTGTGTTACTGCCCATTTCTTCTTCTCACACCATAGTATAAGCTCCCCAAATCTGGAATTGCTTCTTTCTCATCTGTGTTCTCCAACATATTGCACATGATAGATGATCAATAAACATTTGTTGAACTGAACTTAATTTAAAATTTCCTACTCTAAAGGTGTATTTCTTTTTTTAATCACTCTTCTTTCTTTAACTTTTGTTTCCTTTGTTCCCTTCATATTTGTTTTATGAACCCAGTGAATATTTTAAAATGTAAGTCAGTGTATCTGTGTATCTCTTTCTTAAGGCATGAAGTAGACCATTCTCATTCAGCAGAAATCCCTTGCTTCAAAATGAAAAACCAAAAGCATAAATCAACTATCAAGAAAAAACTAGAAGTCATCATTAATTTGTTTGGTTCATTACAATTTAATTATTGAGGAGTTGAGATATGACATTGGGATTAAATTGTAAAGTCCATGTGGGAATTGTGTGTCCCACCACTTTATGTGAAAGTTTCATGGCTTATACTTTATTACATTATAATATTTCCTCAGATATTCGACCGTGGAAAACACTTCTGAAACAAAATTTTAGACCCTGCACTTTGACATGTCTAATATAAATTGCATGTTTTTCAATGTGTGCAAACACGGAAAAGCTATGAGTCCTTATGTGATTCCACTCAGCATTTTTTAAGGACCAACCATAGGCAAGACACTGCTAGAAACACAGGACACAAAAACAAAGAAGGCATAATGTTTTTGTCTTGAGGAATTCACCATTTAGAGAGGGACAGATACATTAGCAACTAACTTGCTGAAGGAGTAATTTTTTCTGCCAGTGGATAAAGGCCATGGAAGCAATAGGGGGAAGCTTCATAAAAGAGATGACATATGTCAAAACAGTGATTTTTGGGGTGCCTGGGTGGCTCAGTCAGTTGAGCAGCTGACTCTTGATTTTTAGCTCAGGTCATGATCTCAAGGTCCTGGGATCAAGCCCTGCATCAGGCCCCGGGCTCAGGGAGGAGTCTGCTTAAGGATTTCTTTCCCTCTCCCGCTGCCTCTACCCTGGCTCATGTGCACTCACGCTCTCACTCTCTCTCTCTCTCAAATAAATATTTTTTAAGAAAAATAGTGATTTTTAGTATATAAGAAGCTCTGATCTTTAGAAATATTGATGACTGAACATTTTGCTTAGCACATCTTTTCCCAATCAAATATTAAACATATTTGCAGCAAACAATCCTTAGCAAATTTAAGTAGAATACTTTTGAAGGAGAAATTGAGTTAGAGGCCATCCAGGTGGTATTGTTCTCAAAATTCTATATTAACAGTTGCTTTCCCTTTGCAAAGCCTTCCTGATTCCAGAATTTTTCCTGGTTATCAGTCATTCATACTAGAATAGGGATTTCTGCAATATATTCTCAATATGGGTAAAGATAATTGTATTAGGCATTTCATGATATTCAAAATCACATTTTAAAATTTGGTATTTTGTATTTAATTGTTCAAAGATTTCTTTTTTGGATAAATATTTTTTAAAGGACTCACACTTATACTTCTCTTGTTCCAAAGGGGGGGCCATTTCGAAGCCACTCACTGATCAGACTGTGGCTGAATCGCAGGAAGCTCTGTTTGAATGTGAAGTTGCCAACCCAGATTCCGAAGGCGAATGGCTGAAGGATGGCAAACACCTACCACTGAGTAGCAATATCAGGAGTGAATCTGATGGCCACAAAAGGAGACTTATCATCACTACCACCAAGTTAGATGACATTGGAGAATACACCTACAAGGTGGCCACCTCCAAAACATCTGCCAAACTCAAAGTTGAAGGTTAGTGATATAATAACAGATTTATCCATTTCACATCATATTACATTCTTGATAGTTATCAGTTTAAAAGTCAATGGTATAACCATCCTGGATGCCATAAATCTTGATTTCACAAAATCATTATATACTCTCTAAACTTTCTGAGCCATATACCACAAGGGCAAAAAAGCCATTGTGCTGTGTACATTTCAAATTGGATCTTAGGTTTTCCTAAATAATCTCCAGGTGTCTTTTAAAATAGGGGTGCTGCATAACTGCAACATTTTTGATAACCATTCTTTTGCAAGATGACCAGGTAATGATCTTATTCCAGGACTTCTTTTACTTAATGATACCATCTTTATTTCCTAAACCAATCATAAATTTGTCTTCAGCTGTCAAAATTAAGAAGACTCTGAAGAACCTCACAGTCACAGAGACGCAGGATGCTGTTTTCACTGTTGAGCTTACTCACCCTAATGTAAAAGGCGTCCAGTGGATCAAAAATGGGGTTGTGCTGCGATCCAGTGACAAGTACGACATCTCAGTCAAAGGAACAGTTTACACTCTGAGGATTAAAAACTGTGCTGTTGTGGATGAATCTGTATATGGTTTCAAGCTTGGAAAGCTAGGAGCCAGTGCCAGACTGCATGTTGAGAGTAAGTTGATTTAGAAACATTTTACAAGTAGCCGATGTGTGGTTACCACTAAGTTAACTGTATCATTGAATTGCTTCAACTTTCCTTGTTAGCTGTCAAGATCATTAAAAAGCCGAAAGATGTGACCGCCTTGGAAAATGCCACTGTTGCCTTTGAAGTTAGTGTTTCCCATGACACCGTTCCAGTAAAATGGTTCCACAAGAATGTGGAGATTAAGCCAAGTGACAAGCACAGACTGGTCTCAGAAAGAAAGGTCCACAAACTGATGCTGCAGCATATTTCCCCCTCGGATGCTGGGGAATATACAGCTGTGGTGGGGCAACTGGAATGCAAAGCTAAACTTTTTGTGGAGAGTAAGTATTAGACAGCCCCCTATGGCATTTCCCTAGATGATCCCTATGTGCTCGTTGGTTGGTTGGTTGGTTGATTGGTTTCATCCATTTTTTTTTCATAAAATATATTAACTGAAGTGCTTTTTTGATTTTCCCAAGCATTACATATTACAAAAACTATGAAAAACATTGAGATACCTGAGACCAAAACTGCCTCCTTTGAGTGTGAGGTGTCCCACTTCAATGTCCCTTCCATGTGGCTGAAGAATGGCGTGGAGATTGAGATGAGTGAAAAGTTCAAGATAGTCGTGCAGGGGAAACTCCACCAGCTGATCATCATGAACACCAGCACAGAGGACTCAGCAGAATACACATTTGTCTGTGGCAATGACCAAGTCAGCGCCACCCTGAAAGTGACCCGTAAGTAAACAAATTATATAAAATACTTGATAAACTCATTGTTATTCCATATCCTACACTTTTCCTTCCTGACCAGTTAATCCACTCCAAAAATCCTTTTTTTGAAACATCTGTGTGTTCACCCTGAGTTAGGCACTAGCATCTCCACCTGGATAAAATTTTCTGATTAGAGTAGCCTTGAAAGGCTACCTATAAAGATGCTCTAGTAGCTATCGCTAGCTCTTTCTGTTCCTCGGGCACTTGTTATTGTCCTATAGAGGGGTACCTGGAAGATATCATAGCTCATATCCCTGAACTATAATCACCTTAACAGATATACCAAACACATTCCTAGTTTTCACTCTGTGCTTGTTATGATTCACATCATACTGATACAAAGTCTCCTTGGGTGTATTTCCTTCCCCCTTTGCAGCAATCATGATTACATCCATGCTGAAGGACATCAATGCTGAAGAAAAAGACACCATTACCTTTGAGGTAACGGTGAACTATGAAGGCATCTCTTACAAATGGTTAAAGAATGGTGTGGAAATCAAGTCAACTGACAGGTGCCAGATGAGAACCAAAAAGCTCACACACTCACTGAACATCAGGAACGTTCACTTCGGGGATGCAGCTGAGTACACCTTTGTGGCTGGAAAAGCTACATCAACAGCCACCCTTTATGTGGAAGGTATGGTGTCATAAATGTCTTATCCATAAAACTAAATGTCAAACATACCGTATAAAATATTAATCAGTGCATTAATTAATGAAGCATGTGCCATGTGAGTTATGTCTTAAAGCCATTAGAAAGGTTCATTTTTGTACATGCTATTTTCCAGCTCGCCATATAGAATTTCGGAAGCACATTAAGGACATTAAGGTTCTTGAGAAGAAGCGAGCCATGTTTGAATGTGAAGTTTCTGAACCTGACATCACTGTTCAGTGGATGAAAGATGGCCAAGAGCTGCCGACTGTGGATAGGTCAGTTGTGTTGCTTGGCTACATTCCAGTAATTCCCAGTTTGCTTTGAGTCACCATTCATTAAACTCCAATTTCCATGTCATCCATAGAATAAAGATACAGAAAGAGAAATACGTCCACCGTCTCCTGATCCCCTCCACCCGGATGTCTGATGCAGGGCAATATGCAGTGGTGGCAGGCGGCAACATATCCACTGCTAACCTCTACGTAGAGGGCAGAGATGTCCGCATCCGAAGTCTCAAAAGGGAGGTTCAGGTATTGTCTACATGCTGAATTTGGGGAGACATCATAAGAGCTCATAATCCATAATTTGAGATCCTAATTTTTTAAACTTTAACATCTTCTAACCACAGTCTTCTAAAGAATGAAAACAGCTGATCCCCGTTGGCTTAGACTCTTAATCTGACATCAATTTAGTCACAGTTTTCCCTCACTTAGGGAAATAGAGTGTCCTTAGCAGCTGTCTAGATACTTTAATTACAGCAGCTGTAGAAACTTCGCTGTCTCATAAATGGCTACCTGCCAAGCAGCACAAACCAGGAAAGAGCTAAAATTTACATGGTGGTGCTTACACAGCAACTAGAACTCAAGAAAGGTAGAACAAGGTGGCATTTTGTCAGATGGCTTCTATTATGGAGAGGCAGGGATGTAGGGACTTGGCAGGGAACACTTCTTCTGAGGTCCAGGAGGTAGACCAGTTTGAGCAAAGCTGGATTCCTAGCAAGGGCACTAAGCCAGACACCTTTGCTCTCTACCACATGTGCAGAGCTTGTTCTCATGAGTGCCTGTCTTCCCAAATGGCAGAATGGAGAGAACATGTTAGGAGAAATATCATTTGAATTCAGATTTATCATATTGCTCATCTGAGGAGAACCAGGCATGATAGGCCTTAGGCCATAGTGAAAAAGCCTTCAGTGAGGACACAGACGACCTGAATATGTCTTCTGTCTTTTACTGTCCAATTCTGAACCTTGATTTCCTCACTTAAAAATGAGGCTAATACTTTCTACCTATCCCAGGAGGTTCTTGTTCATGCCACATGAAATCAAATGAAATGGTAGAAGAGCTTTGTCAAAAATGAAAAGCCCACAAATATAAGGTGTTTTTATTTCTGTTGTGATTAGTCAAAAAGCAAACATTTAAGGATTCAAGTCATGGTCTCTTTGGGGTGGCATTTCTCCTCAGTACAGGTGTAAGCAGGATTCTCTACAGAAGTTAGGGCACCATTTGTCTAACGATATGCAGGACAAATTAGAAGGCGCTTCACCCAGTCAACTTTTTATGTCATAATGTATAGGTTTGGCATGCTCTTGAAATGAGCAGTTTTAGAAACAGGATAAAACCGAAAGGAAAGCAGGATTTTGATTCTCTTTTTATGTTGCTCCATCAAAAGGTTATTGAGAAACAACGTGCTGTCGTTGAGTTTGAAGTCAACGAGGACGATGTTGATGCCCACTGGTATAAAGATGGTATTGAAATCAATTTCCAAATTCAAGAACGACACCAGTATGTGGTGGAGAGAAGAATCCACCGGATGTTTATCTCTGAGACCAGGCATAGCGATGCTGGTGAATACACCTTTGTGGCAGGAAGGAACAGGAGTTCTGTTACTCTCTATGTCAATGGTAGGTAGAGGTATCAACATATTTTGTGGACCCATCTGGAATAATCCTCCCCTTTAAGTTCCTAAAGTGCTAAAAGTTTCTGGGCAATTTCTAAAGAAGCCATGCTACTTGTACGTTTGCAGCTACATTTATTTTCCAATTATACCTGTGGTAAAGGGACAGCAGCTATTAAAAAGACTGTAAAGATGTCATTTCCAGAAAGTGCCTAATGGCTAGATCCTCATTTAGTTGGTCAACACTATTGAATATCCACTGTATGTCAATAATAATAGACCCTCAGTGGATTTCTAGATAGAGCATTCAGCTGGTTGAGTTTTCTGCCCTTGGTGTCAACTGCTTAAGTGCTAGTAGTGCTACCAAGCCTCAGGGGCATTTCCAGCCTCTAGTGTGGAGTGCCTGGGAAAATCCAGAAGTCCTCTTTGAGACCCCAGAGGGCCTAGAGAGCTACGGGCGATGTGGAGCTCAGTTTTCTCTGCCCCAAGCCCTGGGACCAGACACTCTTATTCCACATGCTACCGAGTCCTCAGAGGAGTGCCATGAAACCACCCACTTTCCTCATTAGAAAGCTTAGAGCTGAATTTGAGGCTGACCTAGAAATGAGACTAACCTAAATACACAGAGAAGAAGGACTGTCCCTCCCTATTTTAATCTTGAGTCTACTCTGAACAAATACCCCAGAAGCAGATGAAAGAACACTAGGAATAACCTTGGTTAATAAAAATGAGCCATTTTGGCAACATTCCCTTAGTCCCTAGAAGACCAAATCATCATGGTATCCAGTTCTTATTATTTCTAGATTAGTGTTGGAGATACTGAGGCACAGACAAGCAAAGGTCAGAAAACCAGCCTCACAGAAGTCCTTTCCCCCTATTTCTGTGTTCCCTGAACTACCCAGTTCCCCTCAGTCATCACAACACTGAGAAGATGCTTTCATTAGCACAGTAGGAAAGTGAGGTTTTACGTAAGTCTACCTAATTGCCTTTAAGTAGATCCAGAATAACATTTATTCCTTTTTTTCATACTTAGTGATTGTACTTCATTGGCACTTATATATAAAGAAATGACTATGACACATATACAAATACTTGCAAAACAAACCTAAAGGTGATGAACCACCTGGCCACAGGGTTTGCCCAAATGATATAAAATAGGCAGTGCACGGCAGCTATTCTGGCATTCTTTGGGGTACCGGCCATTGCTATACACCCACAGACCCCAACAAGGAAAGGGGTGATCACATCATGTTGACAAGCTCAACACTCTCAGCAACAACCCCCGACCGAGCCTCAAATATCAGAAGTGTCTTTCTAAAGTTATTCTCTCTATCTGAGGACAAAATTCCAAATGTTCTCCTATTCTGAGGCAAGTTCAGCTATCACAATTCCAAAGTTTGGCTTCTGGATGCATTACCACTGGCTACAAATTGACGTAGGCTTCCACATGTTCTCCGGTGTTTTCACACTTTTTCACAAGCTCTTGGTTCTCATTCACTCCCAGCCCCAGAACCGCCGCAGATCCTGCAGGAGTTGCAACCCGTTACTGTGCAGTCTGGCAAGCCTGCTCGCTTCTGCGCTGTGATATCTGGCAGACCACAGCCCAGAATTGCCTGGTACAAGGAGGAGCAGCTGCTCTCCACTGGCTTCAAGTGCAAATTTCTTCACGATGGGCAAGAGTACACGCTTTTGCTCATCGAAGCCTTCCCAGAGGATGCAGCTGTTTACACCTGTGAAGCCAAGAACGACTATGGAGTTGCCACAACCTCGGCTTCGCTCTCAGTGGAAGGTAGAAACACCTTGTTACGTCTCAGCTTAAAACAAAACCTAAGAAACCCACTGTTGTGTTCTCTGACTGCATTGATAAATATAATGTGGAGCTCATAAAAGTAGATTGCTACGCCGCTTTTAGAAAGATAATTAAAATAAATCAGCACACTCCATTCTGTGCAGTGTGTAAGTGACTTAATCATGACCAATCTTGTGGTCCCTTCCTTTAGTTCCAGAAGTTGTGTCTCCAGATCAGGAAATGCCCATTTATCCTCCTGCCATCATCACCCCACTTCAGGACACTGTCACTTCTGAGGGACAGCCAGCCCATTTTCAGTGCAGAGTGTCTGGAACAGGTAGGTTTGTGAGCAAAGGTATCATTGTTAATATTTACAAAGAATGATCTGAGGCAAGGTTTCTCACCTTTTCCTCCATCATAAATATCTCTTGTGCATAATTCGACTTTTAATGGGAATCTTGCAGAAGACTTACTTGAATTACTGAATAGAGGAATAGACCATGTTTTCCACTACTGAGTGTATATCTAAGATGGTTAAGGTGGTAAATTTCATATTATGTGGGTTTTTTTTTTTTTTACCACAATAAAAAAAAAGAACTTGATCAGTGTTCTCTGATGTTCAGAAGATGTCATGTTCCCTTAGATAACTTTTGTTATCTCTTGAAAAAAAAATACAACAAAAACTACAATTATTATTATGTTAATTATAATTGTATCTACATATATTTCAAAAGAAGAGTCTATATGTAAGACATTATTCAGTCTATAGACAGTGCTTGTGTGGAAAGGTATATTTCTTTGGAAGGCAGTAGCCTGTAGCATCAAAAGTAGGGTCATTATAATCAGAGGTTGGATTTGAATCTTGGCTCCACTGTGTGACCTTGAGCAAATATAAGATTTCTCTGGTTCTCTGTGCTTCATGAGTAAAGTTAAGGATAGTGTTGTGTTTAATCTTAGAATGTATGTTTCACGAGGGCAGGGACTCTGTCTTAGTACCTAGAACCTCATGCCTAAAAAGGCAGTAGCTACTGGAAAGTACCAACCTTGGCAGCAAGGGTGTATCCTTGTCCTAAATAGCTTTGTAGATAGTGTATACTCAATAAGTGATTGCTAATTGGACAAAAGAATGATTGTCAAATGACTAATACCAGTCAGGATCTTGTTAGATCACACACACCAGCACCTAGCACAGTGTTCATCATGCAGTAACCCCCAGTCAGTTAGCTCTTATACTCTTTAATAAGGGCACGCTTCCCAGATATTCCCACCCCCCCAACATCAGGAGTCCAGTCTTAGTAGAATGAGACAAAATGTTTGCAGCCATTTCAAGCCAATTATGATTGTAAATTTACCTCAGATAGGGTAAATCAACTTTATCCCAAATGAAAGTCACTCTCATTTGCATGGCCTTTTTGTACAACCACCAAAGGGAAATTCTTAGAGCTTGGTCTTCTCACAGCATTCCTAGCAAGTGTGGGTTTTTTTTTTTATTATTATTACGCTTCTTCCATTAGTTTATGACTTAGTCTCTGCATTGCCATGAGCCATTTTCCTAAACAAGTTAGTATTTCAATTGGCTTTCTATGACTTGATTTCCTCCTCTTAGATAGAGGTGTTGATCTAGAAACCAGATGAACCTATTTGATTTTTATGAGCATAATTAAAAGATATTATGTATGTAAAGTACCTATAGGCATGGGTGGCAAGTGACTAGTGCTCAATATACTAATTTTAGTATAGCCATAGAGGGAAATTATATAAACATAAAAGTCTGGTATTGGGTGACCAACATAGACAAACACCATAGACTTTGTGACTTCAAAGCATAGAGTTTGTTTGGGGCACCTGGGTGGCTCAGTCATTAGGCGTCTGCCTTTGGCTCGGGTCATGGTCCCAGGGTCCTGGGGTTGAGCCCCACATCAGGCTCCCTGCTCGGCCAGAAGCCTGCTTCTCCCTCTCCCACTCCCCTTGCTTGTGTTCCCTCCCTCTGTGTCTCTCTGTCAAATAAATAAATAAAATCTTAAAAAAAAAAAGCACAGAGTTGGAGAAATGCTAAATATCAAGAAATAGGGACTGATTTGATAATATTCTGCTAACACAGTAAAGAAAAATGCATTTTAATATCAAATTCACAGAAATCACACTAAATAATTTATCCTTTCATTGAATTTTTAGAGGAAATTTTCCAAATCAATATACATATAAATGATTGTCTTAAAACAGTAGTCTTTATATAGTGCTTTTTAGTTTATAAATATAGTAAAATGCCCTTTTAAAAGCTTACCAAAGCTTTCATGCCCCTGCAACTGAAGGTATTTCTACAACTTCCTCTGACCAGGTACTACCCTAGCAGACTAAATTCAGCCCTGCCGTCTACAAACTGGAAAAAAATTATGAGTCTTCAGAAACCCCAGTCACATGTTTTTGGAACTCAACATTCGCTTAAGTGTGGAACTTGGTTGGCCTTGAGCATTGTAGTGGGGCTTTTATGAGAAAGTGTTGCCTGTGGAAGGTCTCTGGTGCCACCTACTGGTGGAAAAGCAATTTGGAAAAGTAGAATTTTAAAAACTTGTACTAAAATTAGATTTTGCTAATGTTTATTCTACGGATAATCAGTGTCATTTGGAGGCTTACTGAGGAACAGCTAGCTAAATGAAATGATAAATAATTAGTCTAGCAATGATGAATGCCCATTGTTCATTTAAGTATCTCTTCAGTTGTATTCTACCCATGTCAGTGTTCCTGCTATTGAAACATTATGACATTAGCTGCTAGAGCTGGGAGGACCTTGGTGGAGCTCAGGGTGTGGGCAAGGAGATGCTCGCACATGCACAACTAGATCACAAGGTTGTAAGTGCTGTAACCGCCCATGTACTCAGTGCTGTTTGTTTGCAAGACAGAGAGAGAGGAGCATGGACTGGGCATCAAAGAATCAATTCCTGAATCATTGAACACAGTGGCCTTCTAGGAAGAGAATGATATTTACAAGTCATAAAAGCCTGCAAGAGTACTTCATGTGCTGGAAATGACAAGTGGCTTGAGTATGGTTGGAAAGTGATGTAATAAGTGGAGGAGAAGGCCAGAAAAGAAGGCAAAGGCCAGATCCTAAAGGGTTTGGTATTCTGTGCTTAGGATTTTAGATTTTATCTTGTTTGCACTGAGGAGCCACTGAAGGATTTTTAAGCCTCTGGGTAACATGATCAGGTTTGCTTTTCAGAAACAATACTGTGATAGTGAAAAGAGGAATGGACAGATTTAGGAGGTGAGACCTGGTAAGGATCAAGGGAGAGGCCATCCTGATAGGCTTGGAAAGTGCTGACAAGGCCCTCAGCTGGGGGAGTCAGGAGGAAGAAGGGTGTAGATTGTGGGAGAATTCAAGATGGTGGAATGAAAGGAATTTAGGGACCAAATATAATGGAGTGGTGGAATGGGGAGCAGGAAGAGTGGGGTGGCCTCACAGAAGCCAAAAGAGGTCAGTGACCAACACAGATAGTGGCAGCAGTGTCAGAAGCACCAAGTGCATTACTGAGAGAGGTCTCACCTTTTAGCTCATTTATTGTTGGCAGTGCATGCCTGTCCTAGGGCTACATTCCATTCACCAAAGGAAGAAAGAATATGCTGAGAACCTCATAAAGGGTGGATAAACTCTTTGTCATTCCATTTCCATTGAGGTATACCAGACAAACTAAATGGTTGTAGAATGATTGTTAAATTCCATGTGATGGTGTTATCTATTATATTACATGGCCCGGTCTTGGGGCAAATTATTAAAGGCACTGCTGATCCCTTGGAGGGGGTGGGGGTAAAACAGTCTTGCTTTAATGACTGACTTGTGCCAGTAGTTTACAAAGCCCTTCCCATGTGTAAGTCATTTAATTCACACAATTCTTTTTTTTTTTTTTGCAATGAGGAGCTCATGAATTATTATGCATCTCATTTTACAAATGAGAAGACTGGATCAGAGAGATTAAATGATGGGTCTAAGGTCACACAGCTGGGAAATTGTGGTATCAGGGTTCCATTTTCTATTTTACCTTGCTGCCTAAGGAAGTGATTTGTGCCTTTAAAAGGAGAACCTGTAGTTGATAAGCAACTATCATCATGGGCAGGAGGGGAACCTTCCCAAACCAATATTTGTGCTAAAATGCAAAAAATGCTAGCAGAATGGGCTACTAGAGAATCCCCTTATGGGTGGTATTGAGATAAGGAAGTGATATAGTGATCACACTCCGAAAACAAGAAGTCTTTTAAAACTTGGGACTAAATTTAAATCCACTCTTGACTTACAGGGTGATTGTTTCAATGGAGGTATAATATTTTTTTTCAAGTTCACTCCACCTTAAACTCTAACAACATAATGTTATTTTATCTTTGCTTTGGGGGTTATTTTCTACCATTAAAAGATGATTCAACTCTTTATGTGAAAAGAGCTAGTTTTATTATTATTTATTACTGCCACTTTGATAAAAGCCAAATATATCTAAGATGCCCAAATTCCATGACTCTTTCAGTTTTAAAAATTATTTTTTGCTATGCTAAGACCTTTCAATGCTTGTTCATTGGTAACGAAACTATAGAAATTTTTTCTTCAGCCTATAGGGTGTCTGTTTTAGACTTCTAGGAATGTTGATCTTCTCAGCTCTCTTTCTGATTGATTTTTCTGCCCCCCCGAAGTACAGATTTCCCTTACTTCCTGTCCCAGTAGGCAACCACAATCCTAGATCAAACCCATCACGATGACTGTTCGTTAGGATGATCTTTTTCTCAAGGTCACTGACTATATCAAAACCTTGTCCCTGTTTCCACAACATGACCTGCAAGTGGTTAAAAAGAATATAACTAAAATTGTAAAATTTCAAACACTACAACCAGCCTCTAAGCTGGATTTTTCTAGAATCATGTTTCTTTTTGAAGATGAAAAGAAATCTTGTAAGAGCAGTTGTGGCATGCCCAGAAATAGAAATATAATATTATGAAGATAAATATGAAATGTAGTCACCAATATAATCAATATTGTGTTTGCAGGTAAAAATATCCACCACTTTTTTGTGATTTAAATATCTTTTTTTTTCCTTTTGTGATGCAGATCTAAAAGTGTCTTGGTACAGTAAAGACAAGAAAATCAAGCCATCTAGGTTCTTTAGAATGACTCAGTTTGAAGACACTTACCAACTGGAAATTGCTGAAGCTTATCCAGAAGATGAAGGAACTTACACTTTTGTTGCTAATAATGCTGTAGGTCAAGTATCAAGCACAGCCAACTTGAGACTGGCAGGTACAGTAAACAACCTTAAGAACCACATTTAAATATGGCTCTAATCTCACAATGTCAGTAACAATCACTAAAGATTCCATGTAAACCATCGTTGGCCCTACCATTCTCTTTTAATGCAACTAATTGTTTCCATGTTATATGCTACATTCTCACTTTCCATTTATCCCATGTCATGAATCACAAACCATCATTTCTCATTTTGCCCTGCTTTGTCTTTATAATGTTTTGTTATGTATTGCTCTCCTCACCAGCTTTCATGCTTTCTGATCAGCATGTATCAGAATGGAGAGAAACATGCTAAAGAAATAGGTAGATTTGTTTTCTCATTTAGCTAGGATGAAAATTTTTTTTAACATGCTGTAAGGTAAGCATTATTATCCCCCCACTGTCTTGACACAATTCTGAATTTACAGAAGCTACAGAGGATGATTTCAGGTCTGTATACCAGCTAGGTGTATTCACCGTCATTCAAAGAATGCCTGAAGGTTGAGAGGCCCAGTCCTAAGATGGTTTAGCATTTCTGATACTTGGGGCTTTTAAACTGCCATCAGAAACACTTCCTTATTAGTGGAGGGCACTTTGTTTCAAAACAAGATCACAATATTTTTATACAGTCAGACTATTTTTGCTGAGCTAATTTAGTCTATGTATTGTTAACTATGTACAAATACATACGGATTGAGGACAACTTTGGTTTTTCCCTTAATTTTAAACACTTACTATAATAATCAGATATTTTCTTAATAATCAATTTAAAATGACTTACAACATAGAAAACGTGATTTTACAACCAGAGGGGAAAAAAATAAAAACAAAAAACAGGAATACCTAAACCAAACTGTGTACTTCTCTACTGCCTTCACGAACAATACAGTGAACTTTCTTAGACCATTCATGCCTTGACTTGTTTGCCTGGAAAGTGGAAGTGAACATGTGTGACTTGGAACCAACCTACATTGACGAGATATTAGGATTGGACTGGATTCTAGTCCACCATTGAAATTTGCAACATATCTGTAGACAACTCCAAATGAGTTCTGGTTTCAATGCAGGGTAAGACATTAAAGGTTGGCATGCTTCTTTTCAGGATTTAGCAAATTTGAAGAAGTTACATCAGACTCCCAGTGGCATGTTTCTTCATCAGTTTCATTTAAGAAGGAGTCCCTTGGCCAAAAGCCCATCTTCATCCAGCCTCTGTCAAGCCTCAGGGTGCACAGCGGGGAGACAGTCAGATTTCATGCAAGGGTTTCTGGCATTCCCAAGCCAGAAATCCAGTGGTTTCATAACCAGCAGCCAATTCTACCAACAAAAGATGTAGTTTTCCATTTTGAGGAGTCCACAGGCATGGCTTTAATGTTTATAGTTGATGCTTATTCAGAGCATGCTGGGCAGTACTCTTGCAGAGCCTCCAATAGTGCTGGGGAAGCCTCTTGCGCAGCTGCACTCACAGTGACTCCAAAAGGTAAAGCTCATCTTGCTTTAAACACTTGGATTTGCTTCATACCTCCTACTCCCACTGTTACTAATGAGAGTCTCCGCTGTTTGTCTCATTGCATAGTGTGGTCGGTCTGTAACTTACTAATAAAGTAACACCCAGCAGGTCCTCTTAAATTCTCAATTTTGGGTTAACCTATACGGTTTAAATCTCTCTGAAGTATATAATCTGTGCATTACATTAGTAAGTATTTTTTTAGGCATCAATTTTGCTTGATGTTTTTACTTCTCTAAACAGCGTTTCATCATTGGATTACCAATGATCCATTTGCCGTATATTGTTTATACAGTATATGGAAGAAGGGGGACAAATGGTACTCCCGGGGAGCGGGGGTAAGAGAGAGACAGAGAAAGAGAGACTGTGTCACTCTGGTTAGCTGCAGTGACAACAGAAGGAAGGACCCAGATACTCTATGGCATCCACATGAGCCTTCATCATCCATTCATCACTGGATCACTGGGAATAAACGTTCTTTGTGTGATGTGACATCCTAGAGCACACTGCATCTGGCATGCTGCTTCCAAGTGACAATGATGTCTTTCATCTTCATCTTCCATGCCATTGTCTGTTACTAACCCAGCCAAATGACAAAGCTTAGATCTTAATATTCTTTTCTTTTTCTTGTCACTTGATTATACAGTGCGAGCCCTAGCTAGGCAGAGTTCTGGGAAAGATGTAAGAAAGTCCACCAAGTCCCAGGCAGTGACAGATTCCTCTTTCACAAAGCAGGAGAGCAAAATATCCCAAAACGAAATTAAGTCATTTCAAGGATCATCCTATGAATACGAATCACAGGTTTTTGAAAGTATATCTCAAGGTTCCGCCCACACAGCTGCATCGGTTCAAAATGTAGAGTTGCGCCATACCGCGTCCCTTTCACAAATTGCAGAGAACACTGAGTTCTCTGCGAACTGGGCCGAAGAGGCGGTGGGCGAGGCCCCACGGATTCTCCTGCCGCTTCAGGACCTCTCTGTGAAGTGTGGCGACACGGCTCAATTCCTCTGTGTTTTACAAGATGAATCTTCTGTTGATGTAACCTGGACTCATGAAGGCGTAAAGATAGAGGACTCCGAAAGAGTGAAGTGGTCACAAAATGGAAATACTCAGTTTCTTATCATATGTCACGTTCAGCCGGTAGACCAGGGATTGTACAGCTGCGTTGTACACAGTGACTATGGAGAGGAGACCACGTCGGCAGTCCTAAACATAGAAGGTGCTTCTTTGGTTTTTAGCTCTGACTTGCTTCATTTCATCCTCATCGCTCTATGCAGCTTTTCTGCCACGCAGATCGAATCCGTGAATATGTTAATTAGCATATCCCTAACTTAGCACTCTGTTGATAAAGGACTTCTGAAAGGCAGCCTGGTCATTGGCCAAACCTGTGACGAACATTTAACTTTCCAGTCTAGCTAGATTCAAGGAGGTTTAACTCTCAAATCTCATTTCAGAAGGTTATGATTTATTTCATATGTGCTGCTTTTTCTAGTACTTACCAATGAGCCACCTATGAAGTATACTGAAGAAGGTCAAAATGTTAGAGTTCATCAAGTATTAATTATTTATTATTGTGTCTAATACTGTACCAAGTTTAAATTTAATTATTTTAATAGGAGGCTCAAAATTTCTCATTTCTGCCCTTTGCTTGCAGATCTGGAAGTTCTAGATGCTTATTAAGGAAATTATGAAAATAGCAAAATTGGACACTGAAAATAATAGGGTTCTGTCTGGACCAAAATTTGGAGTCTGTAGATATTTCTCAATAGATGATATTGCTTTACAGTCTCAGATCCCCCTGGAATCATAGAATTCTCTCATGGCAAGATTATTATTTTTGTTGTTATCATGCTCAATTTGCCCACGTGTCTGGAAGGTCCTGAATAAATTTGTCTTGGAAGTGATAAGTTCTTCCTTTTATCCATGGACTTCCTCTTAGATACTAACGAAAAGAGGAAAGTTATTCTTCAGGTGCTAGAATCCCATGCTATATGTCGATAAGTAAAGGATCTTCACTGAGTCCCATGGAAGAAGTTCCAGCATCTCCAAGGGGTCCATGGAGAACTGTGACCTCAAGGTCTTTCCTGATCTGTCCATACCATTTTTAAGATGTTAGAGATGAGCAGGTTATAGTACGGAGCCATGTGACTGCCATCTTGGCTCTGAATTTTGAAATAGGTTCATACATCATTTAATATATCTGTAATCCTCACTCACCCACAGGAGTCTTTTTTTTTCTTAATCTGACATTTTGTTCTGTAGCTATTTCTGATAATACTTTCATAGTCCTCAAAGGGAATATCTCAAGAACTGAGGTCTAGTTATGCAAATGAAATGGAAAATTCTACCATCCAGAGAGCTGACCCTCAATTTCACCATAGCTGCTGGCTAGTGCAATAATCACACAGAGTGACTATTTATCTGGAGGTGATGCGGGTGACAACTGGCATGGGTTCTCCAGCTATATAATTGGGAGTTGGCTGTGTTGTGGAGGTAGGAGAAATGTAGGTCTTTCAACTTGCTTCCTAAGGAACCTAGGGCCACATTACATGCTTGATCATCATGTTGCCAGAGTGGATTTGAGCTGGACATTTTTGCCACAGGGTTTCCAGTTCACTTGGTTCTAATTGAATACAGTATTAAAGTGTTCTTGGAGCATGAGCATTTTTCTTTTGGAAGGTCCAGACTGCCTCTCATACTTAAGAATGAAGTTGAAAGATAAGCCACTTTTAAGTGTTTGAAGAATGAAGGATCAGGCACAGTTGTCTAATCATGAAACATAAAAGACCAGTCTTCATATGTTCCTCTTTTACTTTGGCCTTATAACTTTATTTAGGCTGCACAGTTATCCATGAAGATCAAGTAGGAATATAAAACCCCGTAAGTCTGTTTGAGTAGAGTTCTTCTGTGAATAGTAAGCACAGATATATCATATATTAGTTTGGGGACTAACATGCTGCTTTCCTTCTCATCCTAATGACATGTCATCTTCTCTAAATTCAGCATGTGTTTTACTCTTACAAACACAGCTAATTTATTCCTTTTCCTAACTTTATTCTCACCTAGCAAAAGAATCGCAAACCAGAGCAGTTACAAAAATTGCCCTTGGTTCAGACATTAAAAATATTAAAACACTCAAAGAGGCACAAATTAAAACAAGCCACGAAGTAAAGAGAGAATCATCAAAGAAAACATCAAGTTTGTCATTCACTTCGTGCCAAAGCCTGCAAGGAACAGAGAAGCCAGGGAGTCCAGCACACGCACGTGGTGCCACACAGATGGATGGAAGACTGAGCGGGAACCGGGGCCCCCACCTTGTTCAGCAAGCTGCCCCAGAAATGATTGTGTCTAAAGCCTGTGCCTTTTCCCTATATAATAAAAGCCATTTTGAGTTGAGGGTTCTTTGTTTTGCTCCTTAATATGTCATCAGACTTTGTGTAGTTTAAAGTTTTAAAGGTGGTTCAAATCAAAGGACTACTTACTAGCAGGAAGCATTTAATCCTGCAGGAAAACCTGAGAATAGCCCTCGGCAAAAAGCGGCAAGTTAGAAAATGCATGTTCCTTCTCAATGTGACTCCATCTCTTAGTCTCTTAGTGTTCAGTTGATAGGACGTTAAAAAAAAAAAGAATATTCCTATAGTTTGTGGATTGCTTTTTTGAATGCATGTAAAGGCATGGGGAATTATGGAACTAAAAGTAGAAATTTCACAGAGAACCTAAAATAAATATGTTTTTTTCAATCTTTCTGCCAACATTGTCATGTACTTTAGCAGCTCATTGATTTGTTTGGCATGGATTTGGGGGATGCATTTGGGGGATGTAGTTTTCCATTACCAGAATAAAGAGAAAATTGTAATTGTATGAATATACGTATCAAGGCAGAAAGTATATGGAATTAATCATTAAAATCTCCATATATGTTTTTCCATTTTAGCCCCAGAATCCATTTTGTACGGGAGGATTGAAGAGCAGATTGAGGTGGAGATGAAAGGTATTGTTCTATTGGATATGAGATTTAAGTAGAAATTCTGAAGGATTAATAGAATCCTTGAGCTGCCTACTTTCTCTTAGTAATATTGAGAAAAATGACATAGATGTATAAATATATCTCTTAGAGTATATATTACTATGTCGCATGCCTCATTTAATATGCTGATGGTTACATGCATTTCACGGTAATTTGTTTGATGGTAATTTAAAATTTTGTATTTAAAATGTATCAGCCACATTCAACTTCGTGTTTGCAGCCATTTTCAAAAGCGCGTACCGGAAAAAGTTGTCATCTTAATGCATGAAATCAAGAAGTAGAAGTTTGTTTTCAAAATCACAGTGAATTAAATTGAACAGTGGGCAATAACCTAGCTGTCATTCTCAGAATGCAATGTCATGAATGAATTATGATTGAAATGCTACTTTATTTAGGGTGTGTGAAAATGTTACATTCCCATTCCGGTGTACACTTCATGCACATTCATCATTTTAACATTGATATGTCTCTTACACTGGCTTGCAGATAAGCTGCCTTACATGATCTGTATTGCCTGCTTTCCTTTGCATAACACTGTGACTTCATGGCTGTATTAGTTCGAATAAACGCCTTCTCATTTTATTTTAGCTAATTATTTATGGTTATAGTTCTTATATTTTTAAATGGTTAATTCTCAAAAATATAATAATTTAATCTGCAATCAAAAGGATCAGAAAGGGCGTTTATTCCACTCTCTGCAAGTCAGGTAAGATTTTCCTCTTAGCCATCAAAAGAACAAAGTTTTCCTGCTCTCAAAACAAACATGCACAGGAACATGTTATTTTGAAATGCATTTTTGCTTGTTCAAGAAGACATTTCAACAGTTTGAAGAAAAGACCAGACAACGAACGATTTTCGTGTCAGAATCTTTTAAACAGAGCATGGTGTTGCGTTTATTCGAACAAATATGGTGAGTGAATTTTTTTTATGGATTTGTGAGAATCTGTAGCATGCATTTTATTTTATTTCCATTTTGCAATTTCATTTATTTTCAACTTTTTCAAATACTATGGAAAATAGTAAAATGCTTTCTAATTTACTTTTTTTTCAGAATTGTTCTCCGAGGGGGACTCTGAACATTCTGAAAGAGATACGCACGATGCCTTTTCAGATTCTGAAGACTTAGACCGCAGCTCCATGGCTGCTAAAAGATACGCAAGTCGAATATCATCTACGAGCTCCTGGCCCGAATATTTCAAGCCTTCTTTTACTCAAAAACTTACGTTTCAATATGTTTTTGAGGGGGAACCCATTGTTTTTATGTGTAAATTAATTGCTTGTCCAACTCCAGAAATGACTTGGTTTCATAACAATCGGCCTATCCCAACGGGTCTTCGACGGGTTATAAAAACTGAGAGTGATTTACATCATCACTCTTCCAGCTTAGAGGTTAAAAGTGTCCAAAGCAGAGATTCTGGAAGTTACAGATTGTTAGCAACTAATAGTGAAGGGTCTGCTGAATCAACAGCATCGTTGCTTGTTATGCAAAAAGGGCAAGATGAGAAATGTTTAGAATTTCTGAAACGGGCAGAACAGACACATGGAAATACAGAGACTTTAGCTGAAAGGAGAGAAGACAGGATAAAGGTTGGCCTGAGGTTTACTGGCTCTCCCTTTAACAAAAAACAAGATGTAGAACAAATAGGAATGATGCGAACTATACACTTTAAGACAGTAAGTCCAGGCAAGAAAACTGACTTTCCGTATGATGAAGAATATTTAGAAAGTAAATCTGACATAAGGGAATGGCTTAATGTAGGCGAAAGCTTCCTGGACAAGGAGACCAAAATGAAGTTGCAACGTTTGCGGGAGGCTAGAAAAATGTTAATGGAGAAAAAGAAATTATCTCTTTCAGATATGCCCTCTGAAATAAGCGCAAGAACTCTGAGAAGTGAAGCTAGCGATAAGGACATTCTGTTCTCTAGAGAGGAGAAAGAAGGCAGGTTTGTATTGGATCTAGCTGAAAATAGGGATAAGGTAGATCATTCTTGTGAGGGGAGTGTCCAAAATCCACAGGTCCTTCCTAACCAAATGGATCAAAATGTAGAATCTGGAGAACCTCCCACAAGCTTTCAAACTACTGTTGATGAAGAAATCCTCCAGACTGAAATAAGAATGAGCCAAGAGGCATTTCTAAGAGAAGGTCTCCAGAAAGACCATCTATATGGTGGGATTCTAGTAAGCGAGGATACCCAAGCAAGAGAACAACTTGAAGAAATTATGACCAAAACTGAAATTGGAGAGTCCTCTAGATACATCACTGTTGTAAATAAGAAAGAGGAAATATATGAGACTCCTGAAGAGGTGTCCCAAGTTGTTATTCCACATGCCAGTGAAGCTTTTGGTGCAGTTATAAATATTGAAGAAAATACAGAACTAGATAGTGAGAGAATAAGAAAAGATGATTTGAGAGAATTACAGCACTCCACTTTCACAGAAGCTGATGAATTTGAAACCAAGCAAGAAGGAAAGACCGCAAGATTTTTGGAAAGTTCCTTCCAAAAGCATCCACAACGTTGCCCACCTTCATTTCTTCATGAAATTGAATCTCAAGAAGTTTATGAAGGTGACGGTTGTAAATTTGTGTGTCACTTTCAAGGATATCCTCCACCCATAGTGAATTGGTATAACAATGATATACCAATCCCACGTAACCGAGGCTTTATCACTCATACCTTGGAAAACTATTCAATATTAACTTTTTCTTCTGTTCTTCCTCAAAATGAAGGTTCTGTTACCTGTGTACTGTCTAACCAATACGGAACAGTAAAAACAACTGGTATACTTAAGGTGAAGGTAAAGCAAGGGCACGGCATTGACGCACGTACACTCCCAGTGTTGTGCGAATACACTGATGAGGAAGAGGAGCTGGCATTGGTGTTTGACCAGACAAAAGGCATTCAGCCATCTTGGGGACAAAAGGGCCAAAAGCATCTCCAAACGAACTTCCCAGTTCCTCCCTCTGCAGACACAGAATTGCTCTGCTTTCCTGTAGAAATTCAGGTAACAGCAGCTACTCCTACCCCAGAACAGGATAAAGAGTCAAGAGAATTGTTTCACTCGGAGGAGTTGGAACCTAGAGCAACACCTCAGGATGAGGCTCCTCAGTCACCAAAACACAAATTTATATTTTCGTTGGATATTACTAATGAGCCACCAAAAATGTTACAGGAAATGCCAAAGCATACCATGTGTAGAGAAGGGGATGCCATAGTATTTGAATGTTTATTGTCTGGTGAGCCTAAACCAGTCGTGACATGGTTTCAAAATGGGCTCCAATTAAAGCAGAACCAGAAGTTTCAGTTTGAAGAAGTTAATTTTAGCTACAGATTATATATTAATGATATCAATTCTCAAGATTCTGGAAAATATAAATGTGTTGCTGAAAACAATTCAGGAACAGTTGAGAGTGTTTCAAATCTGACAGTGGAACCGGTCACTTATAGGGAGTATAGTCAGTTAGAAAATACTGGTGGAATTTGTGCAAAATATTCCAGAGATCAACAAATTTGGGGAGAATCTGTAAGGGCACATTTTTATGAGGATCCACCTGGTCCTTTTACTCCCCAGTCCAATATAAAAGAACATTCCGTAATGGAATATTTTCAAAGCCTTGAGACAATTGAACAGATAGATCAGAAAGATCAGGTTCGTTGCACATATTCTAGAGAAAAACTACCCAGATTTATGCAGGGTGCTTCTAAAGCCATAAAAATCAACAAGCCTGTCAGAGCCAAACTCATACGGCGTCAGGGTGAAGGGAAAGAGGGACACATAAATGAAAAATCAAAGCTGTGCCAAGCAGAGGGTACTGTTTATCCATTTGTTGATGATTTCAGTGAAGTTAAAAGAATTAGGAAAGAGGTAAAAAATGATTTCAGAAAAGTTGGTGATGCAGAAAGGGAAAATGTGCAAGAATATGCCCAAAGTGACCATTTACCAAATATCCAGTCTGAGAGAACTTCTGATAGTTACAATCCAAAAGATTCATCTATCCTCATATATGAAGAACCCCTTGAAGAGAGACACTACCCAAGGAAAAATGTGAAGCATGGAATCATTGCATTTGAAAAGTTACAACATGTAGAAAAAGGAGTTCTAGAAAAAATACTTACCAGGAAATCATTTGTCAGTCCTCCTCAGAGGAAGCTTGGTGACAGAGACTTAGCATTAAAGCAAAGAGAATCAAGATCAAGTAACCTAAATGCAAATATGTATCAGGCAGAGACAATGTCTCCAGACACTGAACCAGATTCATCTGACATTGTAATGAATTTAAAGCTGCTTTCTTCTCAAACTCATAAGGAATTTGAAGTACAAGAGAGGGAACAACAGAAAGAAATAGGTCTTAGAGATCAATCTGTAATTTCTGGAAGGGCAGAACATGAAGCACCTATTACATTTGACTTAAAGCAGTCCCACTCTCAAATAGAAAATGCAGATCTAAAATTCCAAGCATTAGATGGTGGTCAACCAGAAGAAGCTTATTTTAAAATCCAACATCCTGCTTCTGAAATAGCTGATGCTGAGAGCATTGTATTTGATCTAAAACAAATGTATTCTCATATAGGAGATCGAGCTAAGGAATTCCAAGAGCCAGAAACTTGGCAACAGGAAACACCTTATAAAGAAGAAATTGCTGGCACTGAAACATTGCAATCTGAGACACAAAATACTTTTAAAAGTGTGCTAAATAACATATTTACCAGGCCAGAAATGTCTTCCTGTCAGGAGTTTTCAAATAGGACTGTGTTGGAGAAAGGTCATTTTGATGAAAGTATCCTGTCTTTGGAAAAACATATGCAGGAACATAATTTAGAAATTTTAAATCCCAATATTTCTCTTAAATCCTTTTCCAAAGAAACCCATGATGAATCATGTGCCCTACTTCAAACCTCATCTGCTGATGTAGGAGAAACTGATATTTCTGAGGAAAAAAGGTCTCTAGAAAATGGAGATAGAAGTTTCATTTCACATTTGAAAAAAGCAGCAAGCGAGGAAAAGCTTTTAGAGGTCTGTGAAAAGGAAGACGAACACACTTTGGAACCAGAGTCAGCATTATTTCAGATGCAGGATGGAAGGACACAGGGATATGTCACTGGAATTTTGGGAGACCACAGAGGTGATGTTCACGAGGCAGCCACATGCCACAAAAAAGTCTCCTTGAGCAAGTGCTTTCCATTCTTGATGACTGAAGAACAGCAGAATCCAAATAAACAAATAAGGGGAAAAAATGATGCCTTTGGAAAAGAAAAATGTTATGAAGTTCAGGTTCAGAATGAAACTTCTCTCTCCACTACTGAAGAAGAAAAGATGGAAACTTGTTTTTCCGAAAATCTTCCTAAATCAGATGATGCACATACAGAAGTAATGGACTCTGAGACCTCCCTAACACAATATTTACTTGCTGCTGGAAAGCACGAAGTTCCTCAAACTAAAGACACCAAACACAAGGCAAAGCTTCTCCAGAGTGAATCAATCACATCAATGGAGGTTGAAGAAGTAACTTTCAACACTGTGTATGAATATTACAACCAACAACAGGAATCATTATGTCGCCCATTTTCCCCTGAATCTGATATTTCGATTGATGTGGGAAGTACAAGCAGTGAAGAAATCTCAGAGTTAGATCAGTTTTATACCCCACCATCATCTGTTGAACATTTTGAAACTCCAAAGTCTCCTGATTTATATTTTACTCCTTCAGATACAACTAAACAATCTGCAACAAATTCGGGAGGTGAGACTGTAGAAAGAACTACACCTTTAGAGGAAGCTGCTGAAAGGTACTCCACGCCTTCTGAAGGCGAAGTAGCAGAGAGATATTCCACACCTCCAGGAGAGGCACTGGAGAGATATTCCACACCCCCAGGGGAGACACTGGAGAGATATTCCACACCCCCAGGGGAGACACTGGAGAGATATTCCACACCCCTAGGGGAGACACTGGAGAGATATTCCACACCCCCAGGGGAGGCTCTAGAGAGATTTTCTACACCGCCAGGAGAGGCACTGGAAAGATATTCTACACCCCCAGGGGAGACAATAGAAAGATATTCTACACCTTTAGGAGGAGAAACAGTTGAAAGATACTCTATTCCTACTGGAGGACCAAATCCCCCTGGAAACTTAAAAAGGTACCCATCAAAAATAGAAAGGGAGGACAGTACACCAAATGAACATTTCCATACACCTACAGGAGAGAGAAGTTCAGCTAATGAACTATGGCGTTCCGATTCATTTGGCACACCCAATGAAGCCATTGAACCAAAAGACAATGAAATGCCGCCATCTTTCATTGAACCTCTGACCAAAAGGAATGTATATGAAAACACAACATTAGGCTTCATTGTTGAAGTTGAGGGCATTCCAGTTCCTGGTGTGAAATGGTATCGAAATAAATCTTTGCTAGAGCCAGATGAAAGAATCAAAATAGAAAGGGTGGGTAATGTGTGTTCTTTAGAAATTTCTAACATTCAAAAAGGTGAGGGGGGAGAGTACATGTGCCATGCCGTAAACATCATAGGGGAAGCAAAGAGCTTTGCAAAAGTAGACATAGTACCCCAAAAAGAAAGAGCAGTGGCCCTCCCACCTCCAGTAACACATCAGCATGTCATGGAGTTTGATTTGGAAAACACAACATCATCAAGAACTCCTTCTCCTCAAGAAATTGTCCTGGAAGTTGAATTAAGTGAAAAAGATGTTGAAGAATTTGAGAAGCAAGTGAAAATAGTCACAGTTCCTGAATTTACTCCTGATCATAAAAGCATGATTGTGAGTCTGGATGTTCTACCACTGAATTTAGCAGATCCAAATATGGCCTCAAGGGAGGAAGAAGACAAAGATTTAAAAATTGATTTAGAAGTATTTGAAATGCCTCCTCGCTTTATAATGCCTATTTGTGATTTTAAAATTCCAGAAAATTCAGACGCTGTGTTCAAATGTTCAGTCATAGGCATCCCTAGCCCAGAAGTTAAATGGTACAAAGAATATATGTGTATTGAACCAGATAACGTCAAATATGTGATCAGTGAGGAGAACGGAAGTCACACCCTTAAAATTCGAAACGTCTGTCCATCTGACAGTGCGACATATAGGTGCAGAGCTATGAATTGTGTAGGAGAGGCTCTCTGCCGGGGATTTCTCACCATGGGAGATTCCGAAATGTTTGCTATGACAACAAAGAAAAGCAAAGTGACTTTAAGCAGCTTGAAGGAAGAGTTAGTCTTAAAGAGCAAATATTCAGGCAGCTTTTTTGAATTTCAGGTGGTGGAAGGGCCTCCCAGGTTTATCAAGGGTATTTCTGACTGTTACTCACCTTTAGGCACAGTAGCTTATTTCCAGTGTTTAGTTCGTGGCTCTCCACGACCCACAGTTTACTGGTACAAAGATGGGAGATTGGTGCAAGGTACGCGGTTCTGTGCTGAGGAAAGTGGCGTAGGGTTCCACAACCTATTCATAACGAGCTTAGGAAAAGATGACGAAGGTGAGTACAGGTGTGTGGCTATGAACAAGTCAGGAATGGCAGAGACCTGTGCAGCCCTCACCCTAACTTAGTTTCTTGGGCAAAGTTTCAGTGCCTCGGTAATGATTAAATTGATTTGAGGGCTTCCATATTTTCCAAATTATAAAGATCCAATCAATTTCCAAATATGTCTACTTGGTCTGAATTTGATACATTGAAAACCCCTGGGAAAACAGTTTCTCTCTGTAGAAATCTCATATTTGTAGCACTTGTAAATATTCTGTGATCTCAACTATGGAACTATGATTGTGTCAACTCTGCTGTGAATCATCAAGCACGATTAAATATCTCCATGGCTACCTAAGTGTTTGTACCACTGCTTTACCCTCGTGCCTCCTCCAAAAAGAGTTTCGGTAGAATGCAGTCTCTTTTAGCAGATAAACTATTTACGTAAAGTAAAGCATAAAATGAAAGACCGGGTCAGATGACCATGCAGACAAATTGGTAAAGTAAATCTCCTCTCTGCTCTGAGTATGTCATTTTTGAAATTGTAACCCTTTTGTATCCAAATCCAGGCTTACTGACTTGGATTTAGAATAGATACAACAAACAACAGAAACCAGCTTCACTCAGTCTAACTAGTTCTATAATCTGTTTTACATTGCAACTTTTGTATATTTGTTTGGCTCTTTTAAAAATATTTTCATTATTAATATCCCTCTTCTTCTTAAGAGTTTTAACTCCTGCTAGTTTTGAAGGGACCAATGGTACTTTCTTTTTGGGTGGAGTTCATCTAGACATTTGTACATTTGCAAAATATGCAAAAGAAGATCTTTCACTTTTGGGAATACCCCATTTTCTCAATTTTTAAAATACTATCAGGTGGTAAATGCAGCATTCACTTGATACTGGCCTGGGGGAGAGGGGAAACTACTATATTACATTTATATAGAGATTTTAAACTGTAGTCCAATTTCAGAATCTTTAACATTAGAAAGTAGAAGATGAGCATTTTTAGTATTGAGCAAAATGGTAATTTGTATTTCAGATTATATGAAAATAAGATAATAAGCTTTCCTGTCATTTTTAAGCCAACTAGAAATTTTTAAAACTAGAAATTAAAAAGCATTCAAATTTAAGTTATATATGTCTCTAAAGTGACTTTGTTTTTCAAAATTATAATAAATTCACAAAATTCTTGACAGTGTACCTATGTACCACTGTGAACCTGAATCTTCTCACATAAGATGTAATAAATATAAGACCACTCAGTTTTCTTATCTGAAAATGAGGAGTTGGACCAAAAGACCTCAGAGGTGATTGTTCAACTCTGTGATTCTGTGTCATCCCAGTGGTAACTTTCCTTAATATAATTTAGGATAAATTTGTTTTGCAACAAATGATGAGAAAATAATAGAATATAGTAATGAAGTTATGAATCTTTCCTCCCTCCAACTCTGAATTACTCACTGTTACCTAACAGCTGGATTTGTCCCCTGCATTGAGCAACTTTTATGTACCATGATCATATTAAACATACTGTCTTTAATTCTGAAAAGTTAAGCAATTTAAATTTAATTTTCAAAAGAATTCATATATTCAATTATGTTTGTTTCTTTCATCTATCAATTTCTTTATTCCCACAGTAGGATTCCCTTACAGCCTTCCAAATTCAAGGAGCAATTGAGAATGTGCAGAATACAGACAGAGCAGTCAGGCTTACACCCCTCCCCACCCTACTCCCCTAAAACATCTGTTTTACCTGTTTTGAGTCACCATAACTCATCCAGATAGATATACTATTGTGGAACAATCATTTCTGTTTCAACCAGTGAGACCACTGTATCTGTGATAATAAGTATAGATATAATGTAATATATCACATCATAAATCCCTGGAATAAAACTAATTCTATGGTTTAGGGACTTAGGGATTTACTCTACTCCTAGTTACAAAATGGATGTTTCAATAAATTAGAGATTCAGGTCATGACAAACAGGACAACGGCTGGTGCAGTGACAGCTTAAAACCTGTTTCAGGAAAGAAGGAAGGAAGGAGGAAAAGAGGGAAGGAAGGAAGAAGGGAAAAAACGTTGTAAGGCTTATTGAATTTGCAGGAAGGAAGAGTTTGATTTTGCTCATTAGAATTCTTTTATTCTCAAATGCATTGAATTGAGGATATTCAGAATAAGAAATGACTGAAGAAAGAAAAATAAGCTTTGTCTAACTTATTGTTGTAGATAATTAAATGGAACTTTTTTCTGATTCAATGGCACATAACTTAAAAACCTGAAATATTAATTTCTCTGATGCTAGATAAAGAATTTATTGTATTATATGTAGTAGAGTTAAGACATAATTATTAACTGCTCCTACTACATGTACTTTTAACTATACCTTTCATGTTTCAGCACATTTGAATTTTATTTACTGCATTTTTTTTGGTCAATACACCATGTTAGAAGTAAGAAAAAACAACTGAAAATATTTCAACATATTAGTGAGTCGGGGTATTTTAAATATTCACATTCATTCCCTTTACAGATATCTTGGGAGCTCAAGTGAAGGGACATGAATAATAAATGTAAAGTTAAGTGGTCACCATTAGTATGTGAAATTAGTCGATGGTTTTGTGACTTACTAATTGAAATAATAAATGAGTATGTATTCTACATGCCATTGATAAATTTTGCCAGTACACTTATAGCCAATAGACACTAGAGTTGTGCCTCCTAATGTTTCTATGCCAGAACAGAGAGGAATTAAGGCATGACTATTCCATGTGATGCAAGGGGAGTGAATTAATAAAATACCAATTCTGCTTTGGGGGAAGGTAATAAAACTATTACTAACAGAGCTGTTCTACATTCCTACCAGATTTAATGAAAAGCCTAATTCCTTCTTATCAAATTATGCCTGTCATCCATGATATTGTTTAAAGAATATCTGTTATTCACTCTTTTGTTTTTTTGTTCAACAATGTTGTATAGCTTTTTCTCACACAATAAAGTACAATCCAATTTTTAATATTGGAGTTATTTTCTTTCATTCCTGATTCTCCCATTTTCTTGACTTAACAAAAGCCTTATTATAAAAGCTTTGTTGAAATAATATGGCAATTTACACGGCCAATGAAGGCCCGAATTTCTAATAAGTAAAAATGGTGGTTCTCTTACAAATTCAAATTAAGTATTTCCTATAACCTCTTTTTAATAATAGCTTCAGTTTATAAGCAGTAACTGAAACATAAGTGTTTTATTTGGGAAATAATCAGTCTTCAGTTTGACAATGGCTATCATTAACTCAAGAAAATTTTAAACATAAATAATAATCTGGATCTTTTTAGAAATTGATTTAAATTATCCTGGATTTTTTTATTATAACTATATAGGCAACAGTTTTTTAAACTTTAGAATTGGGATTATATCACAGAGAAAAACTCATAGAACAGCTTTAAAATTTATAAACTCTAACACAAATGATATGGATTTGCATGAGTATAATATTTATAGTATGTGATATGAGCTAAGATTAAAAATTTAGAAATGTGCTTTCTTATAAATCTCAAGATAATCTAATTATTCCAGGAATAAAGCAGAGGAAGGCCATCAGTTGGTGCATAATTCTTTGACTTCTATTTTTTTGTTGTTGTTAAATAAAATTGATAGTAAAATACTAATCACTTTTCCCCATCCAGAGTTTTCTGTTTCTCTTCTGTCTGCTGAGGAAGAAGGATTCCAAACCTATAGCTCTGGGCTTCAGTTATCTAATAGAAATGAAACACTTGAACTTTTGTCTGAACCTCCAATTCGTTCAACTACATTTGATTCCAAAAAGGAAAGCCATGTTCCAGTTTTCATCAAAGAAGTGTCAAATGCTGAAATAAGCATAGGGGATGTGGCTAAACTGTCTGTTACTGTCACTGGCATTCCCAAGCCTAAAATTCAGTGGTTCTTTAATGGAGTAATGTTAACACCTTCTGCCGACTACAAATTTGTTTTTGACGGCAATGATCATAGTTTGATCATTCTGTTCACCAAATTTGAGGATGAGGGGGAGTATACCTGTATTGCCAGTAATGAATATGGACAGACAGTATGCAGTGCCTATCTAAAAATAAGTTCCAAAGGAGAGGGGCATAAAGAGACAGAACCAGAACTAGTGGAAAAAATTCGGGAAAAGTTTAAAGGTCCTTGTCCTCCTTACTTCCTTAAGGAGTTCACACCAATTCACTGTGCTCGGGGACTCCCTGCTGTCTTTGAGTACAGGGTTCTTGGAGAGCCTGCACCCACTGTTTCGTGGTTCAAAGAAAACAAGCAGCTTTGCACCAATGTTTATTACACCATCATTCATAATCCTGATGGTTCTGGAACATTCATTGTCAATGACCCTCAGAGGGAAGACAGTGGCCTCTATGTCTGTAAAGCAGAGAATATATGGGGTGAGTCCACCTGCGCCGCAGAGCTGCTTGTGCTTCTGGAAGACACAGACATGACTGATGCTCTGTGCAAAGCAGAGCCCACACCAGAAGCTACTAAAGACTTTCCACAGATGTCATTAAAGGGTCCTGCAGTTGACGCATTTGATTCAGAGCAGGAAATTGCAGCTTTTGTAAACGACACCATTTTGAAACCTGCTTCAATTGCAGAAGAAACCCAGCAGCTTTTTTATGAGCCTATTGTTAAAACCAGTGAACTGAGTAGTCAGGTTACTTTAGTGGCTAAGCAGTTGCAATACACAGTCATGTTGGAGCAGAATGTACCTGATCCAGAAAGCACCAGGGCACTTCTTTCCATCAACGGCACTATTCATGTTCAGCCTATCAAGGAGCCATCTCCCAATTTACAGCTGCAGGTTGTCCAGGCCCAGAAAACCCTCCCCAAGGAAGATGTCCTAAGGCTTCAAGAGCCTGAGTCACAGGTGGTCCTATCAGATACCGAAAAAATCTTCCCAAGTGCCATGTCTGTAGAAGAAATTAGTTCACTGATGGTGGAGCCCCTGCAAATTTTACTCGCTGAACCTGAAGGGAGTTATCCACAGTCTGCAGTAGAAGAAGCTCCGGCCTATTCATATCCAACCTCTGTGGCTGAGGAAGGGCTGTCACCGAAAGAAAGGACGGCGTGCGCAATGGACAAAGAGCAAAGAGTGACCCTTCCAAAGCAAGAGGCACAGAGTGCTCTCAGCCTGAGTCAGAGCTTAGCTGAGGGAAGCATGGAAAGTTTTAAGGGTCCTGATGTCATAATCTCTGAGGTCAACTGTGAGCCCCGGCTCCCTTCAGAACACACATACACAGAAGATGAAATTTTGATGGAAAGTGCAGATCAACTGGAAAGCACAGGGCAAGATTTTGCAGCCAGGACTAAGGAAGGCAAGTCCTTAAGGTTTCCACTAGCATGTGAGGAAAAGCAGGTACTGCTCAAGGAGGAGCTTTCTGACAACTTGGCCGTGCCCCTGAACCAAACCAGTGAGTATAAAAAAGAGCCCATGATGATAAATGGTGTGCAAGAGGTGCACGCAAGTGACACTTTTTCTAAAGAGAGTTTGCTTCCTGGAATTCCAGAAGACCAATTAAACCTCAAAACTCAGATCCGCAGGGCTTTGCGAGCAGCAGTGGCCAGTGAGCAACCAAGTCTTTTCTCTGAATGGTTAAGGAACATTGAAAAGGTGGAGGTGAAGGCCATAAATTTCACCCAAGAACCCAAACGCATTCTGTGTACCTACCTTATTACCTCGGTGAAGACTCTAACGGAAGAATTAACTATTATTATTGAAGGCATTGATCCTCAAATGGCTAACTTGAAAACTGAACTTAAGGATGCTTTGTGCTCTATCATATGTGAGGAAATACACATCTTGACAGCTGAGGATCCCAGAATCCAGAAAGGAGCCAAAACAGGCTTGCAGGAAGAGATGGGTCCTTTTTCAGATTCACAGAAGGTTGAAGCAGTCTGGGAACTAGAAGTCGAATCTAAACATCTTGTCTCTGCGGAAGAGGTCAGCTATTTTCATGTGGGAAGTCAGGTCAAAGTTGCGGATACCGCACCTGTCCCTGATGGCATTGCTCCGGCTGCTAGGCCTGATGAAAAACAGAATGAGACCCCAAAGCCGTCAGAGGAAAGAGAGAAGTCCTCTGGAAGTGGTACTGGGGAGGTTGGCCTAGGAGAGCTACAGGAAGCTGAGGGTAGCTTAGTCGAAGAGGACGGTCCTGTCATACACACACCCTTGGGCGACACAACTGTGGAGGAAGGCGATATTGTAAACCTCACGTCATCCATAACAAATGCCAAAGAGGTGAATTGGTATTTTGAGGGCAAACTGGTGCATTCAGATGAAAAGTTCAAGTGTTTACAAGATCAAAATACATATACGCTAATAATCGACAAAGTAAATACAGAAGAACATCAAGGAGCATATACCTGTGAGGCCTTGAACGACAAGGGAAACGCAGCGACTTCGGCCAAACTCACTGTAGTCAAAAGAGGTTGGATTTTAAGGATGAGGGGGCTCAAGCTCTAATGTTCACTGGATCGTAATGATTTAGTTTCCATCACTGAGTGTTCACTTACCTACCTCTGCCACAGTGTGATTTGTGTAGAGTTAAGAACGAAAGCACAGACGTAATCATGGTTATTAATTCTTTTTCCTTACTGCTTTACAGGGTAGTACATTATCCTATCTACGTTACTATTTATTTTTAAAATAAGACATTATTTTCATATGTTCCATAATACCAATATGTTTTTTAGTTTATATTTACTTGAAAATACTTTAATATATAATAAAAGCTGTCAGTGAACACCTCGCTGTCTGAAACTGCCAGTCTCGTCCCTAAATTCAGAATAACCATGATTAACTGTCCATTTGTGTTTCTTGTTTGTATTTCTTTTTTGATTTGTTTCACTTCATCACTGTATTTAGTATATCACCTTTTTTAAATGCTGTTCACAGTGTTCTTAGCATGGTATATTTAAAGAATATATCATGTTATGCATGTAAGCCCATAGCATCACATATTAATCATGTTTTTCACAATCCATGGCAAAGTAACGATTGAATATGTTAAAAGCTACTTATTGTCTTCTTTTACCTTCAATGATTGTTCTCATTTTCCAGTCACTTGTCTTCAACTGCTGCAATCCATCTCACCAATTTCAGCTGTTTTACTTCACTAACAGCAACAAAAGTGAGAAGAAAAAGAGAAATGTGGTCTGCCTGATAAGGAGGCATGCTAATGGCCTCTGTTTCCCTTTGCAGCTGCCCCAGTGATCAAAAGGAGAATCGAGCCCCTGGAAGTAGCTCTGGGCCACCTAGCCAAATTCACCTGCGAGGTCCAAAGTGCCCCCAATGTCCGGTTCCAGTGGTTTAAAGCTGGCCGAGAAATTTACGAAAGTGACAAGTGTTCTATTCGCTCTTCGAAGTACGTCTCCACCCTGGAAATCCTGCGAACCCAGGTTGTGGACTGCGGCGAGTATACCTGCAAAGCTTCCAACGAGTGCGGCAGCGCCAGCTGTACGGCCACACTAACTGTGACAGGTAAATGACACAGATTGAGACAGTTGTCCTGTTCCACACTGTTGCCTATTGTGCTTTTCGTGCAGGTGCAGGATGGGCTGGTCCTGCCAGCTGGAGAGACCAGCAGCCAAGCCATAACAGGGTGGCTAGGTCATGCAACGTCCGTGTGGGACGAGAACTCATTCTTTACCGTCCTTTTTCTAAGAGCAGCTAAAGAAAAAAAATAACTTATTATTTTGAAACAATGTCAAGGAATCCAATGAGCAGTGGCACCTGAAAGTTTGGTTTGGGGGTTGTTTTTTTGTTTGGTTCGTTTTGTTCTCTCTCTCTCTAAAATGACTAGCTGGGTGGAAGTATCTTGGCTGACTCCTCGTGGCCTGGCTTGGCGCTGAATATGACACATTTCAGGACAGTTTGTTGTGACCAAAAAAATAAATAATGTCCCATTGTATTTAATAATTTGCAACCAGTTAACCAGTTAAGAACAGCGTTACAAACTGAAAGAAAAAAAAAAAAGCCAGAGCATAAGACTGAAGTTAAATCCTCAAATAGGACAGGGAGCTATACAGGATGACAAACTAGGATTCTCACCGTAGTCTTTATTACTGATTTAAAAAATAAGAGCAACTACATAAATATTCTGTTCTCAACTTCCTAATTGATAAACAAGATGACTTTTGAGTAGTTCACACTCATCAAGTATTTGAATTCCCTCATTAGCAAAAAAAAAATAAATAAAATCAATAGTGCTTTCCTTTTCTTTGTCTGTCTCCATCTCTTGCTCTTTTGCTTTCTTCTTCCAAGGGAAAGTGTGAATGTAAACTCTGGGGTAACAATTCCCTGTTTTTGAGAGAAGACATGCACTAAATATCTGGATGGGACAGCCCCTTGGTCTTTTCCAATAGAAGCACGAAGAGGAAAGGCAAACACAGCATGTCTTTGGCTTGGAAGAGTCAGAGTTCCCTGTAGCTCCCTCCCCCACAGCTCTTTTATGTATCAAAAAATCTGAAACCCAGGCCCATGATAACCCATCTAGTGGTTTCACTTTGTTATCAGAGTCCCATGTAACCAGCTGCATGGCAGTATTCTTAATGACCCTTTTGAAAACCTCTTCACCCAAATTAGGCCAGTTCAGTAAAGGGACTAATACCTGAGCTTTCAAATAATAAGGGGAAAGAAGGAGGAGGATAATTCTTTTTAAATTGGAAAGAGGTTCCTAAAGTCTTCCTCCAAAGTGCAGAATGGAAATGGGAAATTACTGCTCTAAATATTTTTACAAGTTTGAAATGACTTAGGGATGAATTCAGAGTTGGGCCGCTGAAGGATTTGCTGATGGTTGACATGAAGGTTAGAGAGACTTCACAAAACTACTCCATCTTCTCATCACTTAATGTCCCTACTCTTCAGGAGAGTCAAGTGCATTTTCTTTATCTTCTTTACACAGTCTTCTAATTCACAGAATTAAAGGAGCAGCTGAATTACTTATCAAATAATTCAGACAGCTAATCAGCTACTAAACTCTTTAACAATAATAAGTTAGTGTCACTAGACAAAGTAACATTTGTTCTTTCCTTTAATGAAGATATTGAAAGTGCTGTCTCACTCCTCCATAAAGAACTCTCTCATCCCTTTCCTTTGATAAATCTTTTCATCTAATTAATTTATTATCCTATTTTAAATAATGTCTCATGTCTATCTAAATATGTAATTTATCTTTTCTCTTTCTTAGAATATATAATTACAGCAAGAGCTTCTGTGGGGACAGAATATAATGTTGAAAAACATTTCTTTTGCAGAGGCATATCCACCAAGCTTTTACTCCAGACCTAAGTCCGTTACAACTTTTGTGGGTAAGACAGCCAAGTTCCTGTGCACAGTATTAGGGACTCCCGTGATTGAAACCATTTGGCAGAAAGATGGTGCTGCGCTATCACCTTCCCCTAACTGCAAGATTTCAGAGGCAGAAAACAAACACAGTTTAGAACTCTCAAATCTTACAATTCAAGATAGAGGAGTTTATTCTTGTAAGGCTTCTAACAAGTTTGGAGCTGACATCTGCCAAGCTGAGTTAATCATCATCGACAAGCCGCATTTCATTAAAGAATTAGAACCTGTGCAATCAGCGATCAATAAGAAGATCCACCTTGAGTGCCAAGTAGATGAAGACAGGAAAGTGACAGTAACATGGAACAAAGATGGGCAAAAACTCCCCCCTGGGAAAGATTATAAGATCTATTTTGAAGATAAGATAGCATCACTTGAGATCCCTCTGGCCAAACTAAAAGATTCAGGAACCTATGTTTGTACTGCTTCCAATGAGGCTGGGAGCAGCTCCTCTTCAGCAACAGTTACTATCAGAGGTAAGAAATGTGTGAATATTATTTTTCACTTTAAGGATGCCACTGGAGAAAAACTGTTGACAAACCACACAGTCTGTACATTTTATTCTTAAAGTAATTTCATCCAAGGAAATGTTTTGGTTTGGGGAATTCTTGGTATTGTCAGATTTTATATTTTCAATCTTCTTCAGAAGCCACTCTGTTCTTTTAAAACTGCCATTAATGAAACTTGCTTACAATTCCTTCTAAGAATTTCAAGTGTCTAGGCAATCCTTAACTATCTTCTCTTACGCAATTGTTTTTTTGTATAAGACAAAGAGTGTGCTTTTTGTATAAGACAAGAGTTCACTTGCTTTTGTTTGTTTGTTTGTTTGTTTGTTTGTTTGTTTAATTGAGAGACCAGGGAAGGGTTTTAAAATCGTGGAACCCTGGAGAACTATTGAGGGCACCACAACCCTTTCAGAAATTTTATCGAGATATTTGATGTTTGTTGTGTCTTCTTGTGGCATATGTCTCCTTTTCTCTTGTGGAGTTGATGCTTCAGATCTCTTCCCTTTTTCTTTTTTGTTAACTTCCTGTAGAGCCACCATCCTTCATGAAGAAGGTGGATCCCTCTTATTTAATGCTGCCAGGTGAATCAGCACGCCTTCACTGCAAACTGAAAGGCTCACCTGTGATCCAGGTCACTTGGTTTAAAAATAACAAAGAACTTAATGAGAGTAACACTATTCGAATGTCTTTTGTCAATTCTGAGGCTGTGCTTGATCTGACGGATGTCAAAGTTGAAGATAGTGGCAGTTACTCTTGCGAGGCGGTAAATGACGTTGGCAGTGACTTGTGCAGTGCTGAAATAGTTGTCAAAGGTTTGTTTACTTGGAGCCCGTGGGTTTTCTGAGAAAAGATTTTCTTTTTACTTGCTCGGGACACCTTACTTACACAATGCTTTCGTACTTTTGTAGAGCCTCCTTCTTTCATCAAAACTCTTGAGCCTGCAGATATAGTGAGAGGAACCAATGCCCTTCTTCAGTGTGAAATCTCAGGCACGGGACCGTTTGAAATTAGCTGGTTCAAAGACAAGAAGCAAATTCGAAGTAGTAAAAAGTACAGGTTGTTCTCTCAGAAGTCTCTGGTGTCTCTGGAGATCTTTTCGTTCAATAGCGCAGACGTTGGTGAATACGAATGTGTTGTTGCTAATGAAGTTGGGAAGTGTGGCTGCAGTGCTACACGCTTATTAAAAGGTCAGTGCCTGCATGAAACGATGCTCTCTAACAAATTGTCAAAATAGCTTTCTTAACCCATGGAAGGAAAACTGGTGATTTTTCTTCTTCTCCTAACCCATGAAAATATGTTTCCCTCTTGCTTTAACCTGGAAGCTTGGGGACAAAGTCAGTGATCTTCATCCAGTCTTTATTCTGAGGTGACTGTAAATATTCACTCTCCGATAACAAAAGTGGGTTCCATAATAATCTGTTATGACCATGTTGTCTGCTGATATAACCATGTATCTTCTGTGCTTCTTTCTCTCGGATAGAGGTGTCATTCTTCTTAAATTTTAATTTATTCTTCTCATTAACCGACACTATGGAAGGGTGGTATTGGACAAGAGAAATGTAATCAAGAGGAAACACTTAAATGTATTGGGTGTCGGAGGTGTTTGGGAATTGATAAGCTTTGCCTGTTCTCTTTCTTTAACTAGAACCGCCAACCTTTGTAAAGAAAGTAGATGATTTTACCACACTAGCAGGTCAAACTGTTACCTTACAAGCTGCTGTGAGAGGGTCCGAACCCATCTCTGTCACCTGGTTTAAAGGACAAGAGATCATTAAAGAAGACGGGAAGATCAAAATGAGCTTTTCTAATGGTGTTGCGGTCTTGATCATCCCTGATGTTCAGATTAGTTTTGGTGACAAATACACCTGTCTGGCTGAAAATGAAGCCGGAAGCCAAACGTCTGTTGGGGAATTAATAGTTAAAGGTTCGTGTAGCAACATCTTAACTTAGAATCGCTATTTCCCTGTAGAGTGGAACCCTAATGTACACTTGGTCATACTTACTATTTAATACCATTGTAGAACCTGCCAAAATTGTTGAGAGAGCAGAGCTGATCCAGGTGACAGCAGGAGACCCAGCCACGCTGGAGTATACGGTCACAGGCACCCCAGAACTCAAGCCCAAATGGTACAAAGATGGAAGACCTTTGGTTGCTAGTAAAAAGTATCGAATAAGTTTTAAAAACAATGTTGCCCAGCTCAAATTTTATTCAGCCGAACTGCACGATAGCGGCCAGTACACATTTGAGATTTCCAATGAAGTGGGCAGCAGCTCCTGTGAAACAACATTCACTGTATTAGGTTAGTACCTTCAGAAGCCAATGCTTACATATTCCTTTGTAACGCAACCAATGAGCAAGAATAAAATCACCAAGCACGCTTCCATGTTTATCTTTCTTCTCTTCTTGTGCCACGAACAGATCGAGACATTGCTCCATCTTTTACCAAACCCCTACGCAATGTGGGCAGTGTTGTTAACAGTACCTGCAGGCTGGACTGCAGGATCACTGGCTCTCTCCCCATGAGGGTGTCCTGGTTCAAGGATGGTAGAGAAGTAGCTTCTTCTGACAAATACAGAATAGCCTTTGTGGAAGGCACGGCCTCTTTGGAGATAAGCAGAGTAGACATGAATGACGCGGGGAGTTTCACTTGTCGAGCCACGAATTCCGTGGGAAGCAAAGACAGCAGCGGAGCCCTGATTGTGCAAGGTTGGCCCGAGACTTTGCATTTCATTCTAATGTAGATGATGTTCAAATTAAGTCTTGTGCCCTTAGATCGCACCTCTTAACTCTTAGAAATTCTTTCTTATACCCCTCCTTTAGAACCACCCAGTTTTGTAACTAAGCCTGCATCAAAGGATGTTCTGCCTGGCTCAGCAGTTTGCCTGAAGAGCACCTTCCAAGGGTCCACCCCTTTCACAGTCAGATGGTTTAAGGGTGGCAAAGAACTTGTCTCTGGTGGAAGCTGCTATATTACCAAAGAAGCTTTAGAAAGTTCCCTGGAACTCTACGTGGTAAAAACCTCTGACTCGGGCACATACACCTGTCAAGTCAGCAACGTCGCTGGAAGCGTGGAGTGCAGTGCAAACTTATTTGTAAAAGGTTTGCATGGTTTTCTTGACATCTTTGTGCTACCGTCGTTATAAATTCTTTCCTCTTCCTCATGTTTCTTAATAACTTCCTTCCGCAGAGCCTGCCACGTTTGTGGAGAGGTTAGAACCATCACAGCTGTTAAAGAAGGGAGATGCCACCCAGCTGGACTGCAAAGTAACTGGTACCCCTCCAATTAAAATAACATGGTTTGCAAACGATAGAGAAATTAAGGAGAGCAGCAAACACAAAATGTCTTTTGTGGAGTCCACTGCGGTTCTAAGACTTACAGATGTTGCCATTGAAGACAGTGGAGAATACATGTGTGAGGCCCAAAATGAAGCTGGGAGTGACCACTGTGGTAGCATTTTAATAGTCAAAGGTTTGTGTTCACATTGCCCCTTGTGTTACCACAGTCATGGCCCCTAGCCCAGATTCTCCCCTCATTAACTCAAAGTAATTCCTTTCTCACTATAGAGTCACCTTACTTTACCAAAGAATTTAAGCCAATTGAAGTGTTGAAGGAATACGATGTCATGTTGCTGGCCGAGGTGGCAGGCACACCTCCCTTCGAGATCACTTGGTTCAAAGACAACACAACACTGAGGAGTGGTAGGAAGTATAAAACCTTCATTCAGGACCAGCTGGTTAGTCTGCAGATCCTCAAGTTTTTGGCTGCAGATGCTGGAGAATACCAGTGCCGGGTGACCAACGAGGTGGGCAGCAGCACCTGCAGTGCCCGGGTGACTTTAAGAGGTTAGTGTCGGTTCGAGGGATGCGCTGGCTCTCCCCTAGAATGAACTCTTTGTTCCAACAAAAATCCACTTTTGCTCTAAAACTGACACTGATTGGGAATTATTCTTCTATTAGAACCCCCAACCTTTGTCAAAAAGATCGAGAGTACCAGCTCCCTTCGGGGAGGCACTGCTGCCTTCCAGGCCACTCTGAAGGGCTCCTTGCCGATCACCGTGACGTGGATAAAGGACAATGATGAAATCACTGAAGATGATAATATAAGAATGACCTTTGAGAACAATGTGGCTAGTCTGTACCTCAGTGGCATCGAAGTCAAGCATGATGGGAAATATGTCTGTCAGGCCAAAAACGATGCAGGAATACAAAGATGTTCTGCATTGCTCTCAGTGAAAGGTCAGTTCAGGTTTGCTGTGGGTTTTAGGAAATAAGGCAGATGTGAGCCTTTCAATGGAGTGATTCACAACCCACACCTATCCCTTTGTTTTCTACAGAACCAGCAACAATCACTGAGGAGGCTGTGTCTATAGATGTCACCCAAGGGGACCCAGCCACTTTGCAGGTTAAATTTTCAGGGACTAAGGAGCTTACAGCCAGATGGTTTAAAGATGGCCAAGAACTGACCCTGGGCCAAAAATACAAAATCAGCATCACTGACACAGTCTCTATACTGAAGATTGTTTCTACTGAAAAGAGAGATAGTGGAGAGTATACTTTTGAGGTCCAAAATGATGTTGGGAGAAGCAGCTGCAAGGCTAGCATTAACGTATTAGGTTGGTATTGAAACTGAGCATCTCCTTGCTCTTCATCTCCTATAATTTTACCGAAAATACAAATTGCTGCAGTTGACCTTTTTTTTTTTTTGGTTTCTTGCCTTTTCATTGCATAGATCTTATCATACCTCCCTCATTCACCAAAAAGCTGAAGAAAATGGACAGCATTAAAGGGTCTTTTATTGACTTAGAATGTATAGTGGCCGGGTCACATCCCATCAGCATCCAGTGGTTCAAAGACGACCAAGAAATAACAGCTAGTGAAAAATACAAATTCTCTTTTCATGACAATACTGCCTTCTTGGAAATCAGTCAGCTGGAAGGCACAGACAGTGGGACGTACACTTGTTCGGCCACCAATAAGGCAGGACACAACCAGTGCAGTGGCCACCTCACAGTCAAAGGTTGGCATTTTTTAATCTCCCCTTATCAAGGACTGGTCTGCTCTCTCATTTCTTAATTCTCACCCTCGTTGCCCCATTCCCAAGTAAACCTTCCTTTCTCCTTTTGCTTCTTTGTCTTTCATCCCAGAACCCCCTTACTTTGTGGAAAAGCCACAGTCCCAAGACGTCAGCCCCAATACAAGGGTTCAGCTAAAGGCTCTTGTGGGTGGCACTGCGCCCATGACCATAAAGTGGTTTAAAGATAACAAAGAGTTGCACTCGGGAGCAGCTCGCTCAGTTTGGAAGGACGACACCTCCACCATCCTGGAGCTCTTTTCAGCCAAAGCTGCCGATTCTGGGACCTACATTTGCCAACTAAGCAACGATGTTGGTACCGCAACCAGTAAAGCCACGCTCTTTGTAAAAGGTCTGGTCTCTGCATACATCTCTCTTGCTTGCTTGTCTGGATTTTTCTTGGTGGGAAGGGAAGAGGCCAAAGAAAGTGATGCCGGCCTTTGTTTTAAAAAACGTTCAATGTGGGGCACCGCGTCTGCCTTCGGCTCAGGTCATGATCCCGGGATCCTGGGATCGAGTCCCACATTGGGCTCCCTGCTCCACGGGAAGCCTGTTTCTCCCTCCCCCACTCCCCCTGCTTGTGTTCCCTGTCTCACTGTCTCTCTCTCTCTCTGTCAAATAAATAAATAAAATCTTTAAATAAATAAATAAATAAATAAATAAAAAATGTTCAACATGACGCTTTCTTCCCCATCTTTAGAACCTCCTCAATTCATTAAGAAGCCCAGCCCCATATTAGTGCTGAGAGATGGACAGTCGACAACATTTGAATGCCAAATAACAGGCACTCCTGAAATCAGGGTTTCTTGGTATGTGGATGGGAATGAAATAACAGCGGTGAAGAAACATGGCATTTCCTTCACCGATGGTTTAGCCACTCTCCAGATTTCTGGTGCCAGGGTAGAGAACAGCGGGATTTACGTCTGCGAAGCCCGGAATGATGCAGGCACAGCAAGCTGCAGCACTGAACTAAGAGTGAGAGGTGCGCTACTGGGTCCGCTCCCCGGGGCTGTGCTGCTGGCCAGGCCACCACTCTTCCCTCGAGTAAGCTCATCTCTGTCTTCCTTCTGAATCTTTAGAGGCTCCCACCTTTATCAGGGAGTTGAGGCCCGTGGAGGTCGTGAAAGATGGTGATGCACAGCTGGAGTGTGAAGTGTCGGGAACACCTCCGTTTGAGGTCACGTGGCTGAAAAATAACAGGGAGATTCGGAGCAGCAAAAAGTATAGCCTCACCGACCGAGTGTCAGTGTTTGACCTCCACATAACCAGGTGTGACCCCTCAGACACTGGCGAATACCAGTGCGTCGTATCCAATGAAGGCGGCAGCTGCTCCAGCAGTACCCGGGTCTCCCTCAAAGGTCAGTGGCACCCCTGAGAAGCAGGCTACCTCATACAGACTGGCTAATGCTCTTTCATTTTATGATGATGAGGAGAAGCTCAACTATGCCTCTTCTTTTCCCCACTGTTCCACTGAATCACAGAACCACCATCGTTCCTTAAGAAGATAGAAAACGTCACTACCGTTTTGAAAAGCTCTGCCACCTTCCAGAGTACGGTGGTGGGCTCTCCTCCCATTTCTGTAACCTGGCTCAAGGATGATCACATTCTGGATGAAGACGATAATGCTCGTATTTCATTTGTGAACAATGTCGCCACACTTCAGATCAGAGCTGTGGACAATGGACACAGCGGGAGATACACGTGTCAAGCCAAGAACGAGTCGGGCATTGAGAGGTGTTATGCTTTCCTCTTAGTACAAGGTCTGTAAGCTGTTCTCTTGGGGACTGAGTCGGTGGGGACAGTCTCATAAGCACCCCTTATTTCTAGCAGAATTAGCGACGCAACTAATTTGCACTTTAATTCTTACTGCAGAGCCTGCTCAAATCCTAGAGAAAGCTAAGTCTGTTGATGTCACTGAGAAAGACCCAGTGACTCTGGAGTGCGTGGTGGCCGGGACGCCAGAACTCAAAGTCAAATGGCTGAAGGATGGAAAACAAATTGTGCCCAGTAGATATTTTTCAATGAGTTTTGAAAATAACGTGGCCAGTTTTAGGATTCAGTCAGTCATGAAGCAAGACAGTGGTCAGTACACGTTCAAGGTGGAAAATGACTTTGGAAGCAGTAGCTGCGATGCCTACCTGAGAGTGCTAGGTGTGTACTTTGGCCCTAGTTGGCTTCCCTTATCTCTGTCTGGTACCTCAATCCCTTGTAAACAAGTGGCAATGTATTAATGGATGTGTTTTGCTGTTTGCATTGGATAGATCAAGATATCCCTCCATCTTTCACCAAAAAATTAACAAAAATGGATAAAGTTCTGGGCTCTTCTATTCGTATGGAGTGCAAGGTTTCTGGCTCACTTCCTATTAATGCTCAGTGGTTTAAGGACGGAAAAGAAATATCTACAAGCGCAAAATACAGACCCATCTGTCATGAGAACACAGTATCACTGGAAGTTAATAATCTGGAATTAGAAGATACTGCGAATTACACATGCAAGGTCTCAAATATAGCAGGGGATGATGCATGCAGTGGCATTTTAACTGTTAAAGGTTAGAACTTCTTTTCCTCTTCTTGATTCTTCTTTGTGATTGCATTTTAAATGTGGCACTCTTCCCTTGTATTCTTTAGACCTAAAAGTCTCAATAATTCTGTTTCTTAGATCCATATTTATTGAGTTCAAGAAATACACGGTCATTGCCTCTTTTCAGAAATGATTGCTTACACATCCGTAAGACTGTCAAAACAGTTTAACTACAAGAAATCTATTAAGTATATTTCTCTTAATGTCTATAGAACCACCAAGCTTCCTGGTGAAACCTGAGCGACAACAAGCCATACCAGATTCTACAGTAGAATTTAAAGCAGTACTGAAAGGAACACCACCATTTAAAATAAAGTGGTTTAAAGATGATGTGGAACTTGTCTCTGGACCTAAATGTTTCATTGGCTTGGAAGGGTCAACGAGCTTCTTAAATCTCTATTCAGTGGATGCTTCCAAGACGGGACAATACACTTGCCAAGTTACCAATGACGTTGGTAGCGACTCTTGTACTACAATGTTGCTTGTGACAGGTGTGCACGTTTGATTGTTTCACGTTTCTGTCTGACCTGTGGCTCCCTTCTGTACAATGCATCTACCCAATCAAGAAAGTTCACTTCTCTCTAACAGTACACTGTATTTGCCAGGCATTGTTCATCTTTTCCTCTTTCCTGCATACTACCTAATTTAGCGTTTGTTATTTATATCTGTTCCCTCATAATCTCCTCTTTCTTTCACTCTCTAGAACCACCAAAGTTTGTAAAGAAATTAGAAGCATCCAAAATAGTGAGAGCAGGTGACTCTGCACGACTTGAATGCAAGATAACTGGATCCCCAGAAATCAGAGTTGTGTGGTACAGAAATGAACACAAACTCCAAGCCAGTGATAAATACAGAATGACTTTCATTGACTCAGTGGCCGTCATACAGATGAACAATCTCGGCACTGAGGACAGTGGGGATTTCATTTGTGAGGCTCAGAATCCTGCCGGCAGCACAAGCTGCAGTACCAAGGTTATCGTAAAAGGTAGAAGTCTCTTTCTTCTGTTCCTCATTACCTGAAACCCACCTTCTTCCCCCCTGGGGTATCCTAGTTCTTTATTCTTTTACTGTCATTTTAGCTTCCATTTGAGATCATAGAATATTTCCCCAAACTAGTATTATTTCCCTTTTTGGTTGTTCTTTCTTAAGATTTGCTTACATGTAGCCAATCATTCTGGGATATTTTTCTTGTTATTCCAATGTCATCATTCTGATCACCTCAACTCATTGGCCAGGCAGTTTCAATTTGATGTTTCACAAACATAACAAAACAAACAAACAAAAAAAAAGTAAGGAAAGGAAAGGAAAAGTAGGCATTTTAAAATCTATTTTTGTCTTTTTGTTTTCAGTCAACTTATGAATATATCATCATCCTCACTATAATCTTTAGCATTAATAACAGAATATTTACCACATATATATAAGATGCAAGCAATACAGGTTTTAACCTCACATTTAAAACAGGACAATTATAGGTGTGCCTCGGTGGCTCGGTCAGTTAAGTGTCCAACTCTTGATTTCAGGTCTTGATCTCAGGATTGTGAGTTCAAGCCCCACGTTAGGCTCCACTCTGAGTGTGGAGCCTACTTAAAATATATATTTATATAAAATACAGGACAATTATATATATATATATATATTTTCTCTCTCAAGAATTGGTTCCTGTTTTTTTTTAATTATATGACTATACCTTGGTGCAATTAATACCAGTATTTTCTGTGGCCATTTTCCAGTATTTTTATCAGAAAGTCCAAGTTTGTCATGGTGTGAAGCCATTATTTTAATAACATTTGTTGACGTGGATGACTTAGATCACAGGTGTCATAATGGCTTCCAAGTATCTCGGTTATAGAGCATATACAAAAAAATTTCATCCCTGAAGTCAAGATCCTAAACCTCATGCAAATCATCTTAATTAATGTACTTGGGTTTGGTTTTCATTTACAATTTTTGCATCAGTCCTTATGGTCCAAGATAAATTAGTAAGGTAATGTAGATAGAAGGTTGAATTCCTCAGTAAGGACACCTAGGGGTCTTGTCTGGGCTCTCTGCCAAGGAAGCGGAGTGATTTTGTAAAGGCTAATGCCTTCTCCAAAGCAGTCATTCCTCAACACTAAAGTGATAGTTCTGGACACTGTTTCCCCATTATAGTATCTTGATTCTTTCTTCCAACTTAAAAACAGAGAAATACATTCTGTGAAATTAAATAGCCCAATTCATTAGAAATTCTTGTTTTTTACAGAACCACCTGTTTTTAGCAGCTTCCCTCCTATAGTAGAAACCCTTAAAAATACTGAAGTTAGTCTTGAGTGTGAACTTTCGGGAACACCACCATTTGAGGTGATCTGGTACAAAGACAAGCGGCAGCTCCGAAGTAGCAAGAAATACAAGATTGCCTCCAAAAACTTCCATGCAAGTATTCACATTCTCAATGTTGAAGCTTCAGACATTGGGGAATACTACTGCAAAGCACAGAATGAAGTCGGAAGTGATACTTGCATTTGTACTGTAAAATTAAAAGGTAAGCATATTTCCTGCAAAATATGAAATGGCAGGAATATGCAAAACTTATTTTTTCTCTCTCTCTTCCATTATCTGGACAATGTTTTCAACAATCTCCACCCATCTTTCCTTGTTCAGAACCACCAAGATTTGTCTCCAAACTGAACAGCCTCACCATTGTAGCTGGCGAGCCCGCTGAGTTACAAGCATCCATAGAAGGAGCCCAGCCTATTTCTGTCCAGTGGCTTAAAGAGAAAGAAGTGATCAGAGAAAGTGAAAACATCAGAATTACATTTGTAGAAAATGTTGCAACTCTGCAGTTTGCAAAAGCAGAACCAGCTAATGCTGGGAAGTATATCTGCCAGATCAAGAATGATGGTGGAATGAGGGAGAACATGGCCACACTGACTGTCTTAGGTTGGTACAATATAGTACTATGGTCCCCTGATAGAAAGTGATGCCAAACACCGAGATGAGTCACTGGTAGAATCTCTTATTCTGAATTTCTTCTAGAAGGATATTAATTCTTACCTGTTTGAAAGGTTTAGGAGAGGGGTGCCTGGGTGACTCAGTCAGTTAAGCACCCACCTTCGGCTCAGGTCATGATCCCAGGGTCCTGGGATCGAGCCCCATGCTGGGCTCTCTGCTCAGTGGGGAGTCTGCTTCTCCTCCCTCTATCTGTCTCCCTGTTCCACCTCTCACTCTTTCTCTCTCTCTCTCTTAAATAAATAAATAAATAAATAAATAAAATAAAATCTTTAAGAACAAAATGAAAGAAAAGAAAGGTTTAGGAGAAAGGACCTAATCGATCTTTTTTCCCCCTAATTGATCTCTCAAACTCATTCCTGTGTCTGTGATCTTAACAAAAATTAGCCATCTGTTTCATTGTTTACTTACTATTTTTCTTGATGGATTAGTTGATATAATCATGACTCTCTTTTGTTTAAGCATGAAAACTATTGGAAGCCAGCATATGCAACAAGGAAATTTTGTTTCCAAAGTACTAGCTGTTAATGCTGACAAGAACTCCCAAGATCAAAGTTAGATAGGAAAGATGACTTGCACTTGCATCTTTGGACATTTTAATTTAGCAATTGTTTGGATAACAGCTTTGAAAACCACTGGCTTTAGCACCTTAAAATAAAGCAAACATATCAAGTAATTCATCATAATGTGACTCCTTTGCTCTAGAGGGGGTCAAGAGCAAATCAGTACACACTGTCTAATATACATTGTCGGAATTGTTTTGGAAGTCAACTAGTGCACCAACATATTTCTTAATAATAACCCAGAATTCCACAATAGTGTGCAATTATGGAATCATCCTCTCTAGGGAGAGAGCCCTAACACAATCACACCATGGGAAGAAGCAATCTCGGTGAATCTGAGAGTAGAGGCATGGTAGAGATAACGGACTTTGACAGATGGCTATCACATTTTATTTCAGAGCCTGCAGTCATTGTTGAGAAAGCAGGATCAATGACCGTGACTGTGGGAGAAACATGCACTCTGGAGTGTAAGGTGGCCGGCACTCCCGAACTCTCAGTAGAATGGTACAAGGACGGAAAGCTGTTGACCAGCAGCCAAAAACACAAATTTAGCTTCTACAACAAAATCTCTTCCTTAAAGATACTCTCTGTTGAAAGGCAAGACGCAGGCACATACACCTTCCAGGTTCAAAACAACGTTGGAAAAAGCAGCTGCACAGCTGTAATTGATGTTTCAGGTCAGTTCTGCTCTATCCTGCCCGCCCCCCCACCACTGCCCCACCGCCATTGCTTATGCTAATGCCTCCATCAGCTTCCTTCTCTCACGGGTCTTCTACTCTTTCAAATCATGATGATATCTCTTGCCTTTCCTCACACAGACCGAATGGTCCCTCCCTCTTTTATCCGAAGACTGAGAGATACTGTTGGGGTGCTGGGTACTTCTTGCATCTTGGAATGCAAAGTAGTTGGATCATCACCCATCTCTGTTGCCTGGTTTCATGAGAAAACTAAGATTGTCAGCGGAGCAAAGTACCAAACCACATTTTCAGATAATGTCTGCACATTGCAGCTGAATTCTCTGGACTCCTCAGACATGGGCAATTACACATGCGTGGCTGCTAATGCCGCTGGCTCTGATGAATGTCGTGCAGTGTTGGCTGTACAAGGTCAGTGTTATAAGACGCAAACCATTTCTTGCAAATTCCCCTTTGAGTGCACATCCAGACACCCATTTGACACATATTCAAAAGGGCTCTTCATGTGTCATTCAAAGTTGCAACTAAATGAGAAGCTTACAGGCTCTTTTCCATGTTCTCCATGTCTATGTAGAACCACCCTCTTTCGTGAAGGAACCTGAACCTTTGGAAATCCTACCAGGCAAAAATGTCACTTTCACAAGCGTTATTCAAGGGACCCCTCCCTTCAAGGTCAGCTGGTTCAGAGGTGCCAGAGAACTCGTGAGAGGAGACCGGTGCAACATCTATTTTGAAGACACTGTGGCAGAACTGGAATTATTTAATGTTGACATCTCTCAGAGTGGGGAATACACTTGTGTGGTTTCTAACAATGCTGGCCAAACATCCTGCACGACTCATCTCTTTGTGAAAGGTTTGCTCAAGTGCATTTGCCCTTCCTATTTTCTCTACGCTGACATCTTTGTGTTCTTACTGTGTTTAATTGCTATGCTTTGTCACTCACCAGAACCGGCTACCTTTGTGAAGAAATTAAGTGATCACTCTGTGGAACCAGGGAAGTCCATAATTCTGGAGGGCACCTACACTGGAACACTTCCGATTTCAGTTACCTGGAAAAAGGATGGTTTTACCATAACTCCATCTGAGAGATGCAGCATAGTCACCACAGAGAAAACTTGCATCCTAGAAATTCTAAATAGCACAAAAAGAGATGCAGGACAGTACTCCTGCGAAATTGACAATGAAGCAGGGAGGGATGTTTGCCAAGCTCTGGTATCTACATTAGGTATGTTATCTTATTATTCTCTCATTGATTGGCATTCATGTAACACAAAGCATGCTTTGTTTGGTGTTCTTTAATTCCAGTTGCTAATTCTGATCCTTTCTTCTTTAGAACCACCTTATTTTGTTATGGAACTAGAGCCTCTGGAGGCATCCGTTGGAGATTCAGTTTCTTTACAGTGCCAAGTTGCTGGGACACCAGAAATTACAGTGTCTTGGTACAAAGGAGACACCAAGTTACGGCCAACTCCTGAATACAGGACCTATTTTACAAACAATGTGGCCACACTTGTTTTTAATAAAGTGAATATTAATGACAGTGGAGAGTACACATGTAAAGCAGAAAATAGTATAGGAACTGCTTTTTCTAAGACTGTCTTCAGAATTCAAGGTGATGACATGAATTTAGAAATTAAGAAATTTTTTTATCTTAATTCTTTTATCTTTGTGGAGAAAGTTTCATTTCATCTACTGATGGCTCAAGTATCACTTGTCTTCCTACAGAGCGCCAACTTCCACCTTCCTTTGCAAGACAACTGAAAGACATTGAACAGACTGTTGGGTTGCCAGTTACACTCACTTGTCGATTAAACGGCTCCGCACCCATCCAAGTGTGCTGGTATAGAGATGGGGTACTTTTACGAGATGACGAAAATCTACAGACATCATTTGTAGATAATGTGGCAACTTTAAAAATTTTGCAAACTGACTTGAGTCATTCTGGCCAGTACTCCTGCTCAGCTTCTAACCCACTTGGAACAGCATCTTCTAGTGCTAGACTGACAGCAAGAGGTTTGTTCCCATGTTAATCTTTCCCTTTGCAAACCAAACCATGACTTCTTATTCATTGTCAGTATAGAAATGGCCAGTGGAAAAAGTAAAACAAAACACCCATTGCCTTTTCTTTTCACTTTCCAGAACCTAAGAAATCTCCCTTCTTTGATATCAAGCCTGTATCTATAGATGTCATTGCTGGGGAAAGTGCTGACTTTGAGTGTCATGTTACTGGTGCTCAACCAATGCGAATCACTTGGTCAAAAGATAACAAGGAGATACGTCCTGGAGGAAATTATACCATCACATGTGTGGGAAACACTCCCCATCTGAGAATTCTTAAAGTAGGCAAAGGAGACTCTGGTCAATATACTTGCCAAGCAACCAATGATGTTGGCAAAGACATGTGCTCAGCTCAACTTAGTGTAAAAGGTATAATTATGTGGCATCTACCAATATCTGTTCTTTCCCACATTTGTGTAATGGTCTTCTAAAAATTTCTTTAGTTTTTAAGTGTTTGGGATAAACTAACTGGGTCATGTTAGAATTTGTATATTAGTGTTGAAAACATTAATCAAAGTTCTGTTTTGTCTTTATATTGTTCTTTAAATTAGTGTTGACTCTAAGTGTGATCCTATCAGATAGTGTTGTCTAACTGAAATTTGTTAAGTATTGTTTCAACTATTCAGTCTCATAATTTATTTTCTGTTATATGGCATTCTGATTTATCTTTACTAAATTTTGATCAAATATCTCTATAATACATTAACTTATATGTTTTAGCTTCTATATCCAAACTACAAAAATAAACTTAACAATTAAATTCTCTATTAAAAGCTTATTTAATAGAAAAACATAACATTTTACCATAAAATTGTCAGAAAATATATTCTTAATTAACCAGTTTAAATATGTATTTATGGGATCTTCAACTACAAACCAAGCTGTTTTTTCCTTTGATTTACTAGAACCTCCCAAGTTTGTTAAGAAACTAGAAGCTTCTAAAGTTGCAAAGCAGGGAGAATCCATCCAACTGGAATGCAAAATAAGTGGTTCCCCAGAAATCAAAGTTGTGTGGTTCCGAAATGACAGTGAACTTCATGAAAGTTGGAAATACAACATGTCATTTGTTAATTCTGTGGCACTTCTTACTATCAATGAAGGCAGCACTGAGGACAGTGGGGACTATATCTGTGAAGCTCATAATGGTGTTGGTGAGGCCAGCTGCAGCACAGCCCTGACCATTAAAGGTTAGAAACACTAAGCTTCCTTCTCCTCTGATTGGATTCTTTCTCAGCAATGTTATGAGCTCCAAAACAAAAAGGCTCACTATGGGGATTTGCTTGCAATTCTTAAACTAGTTTTTGTGAGTTGTTATTTCTTGCGTTAGCATACTGTCATATTGTTACACCAATCATTCTTAATAATTCTGGATTCTAAAACATTATCTATCCTTTTTAGTGAGCAAATGTTCTCATCATTTATCTCCTTTTTTTCTGGTAGCACCTCCTGTTTTCACCCAGAAGCCTTCCCCAATAGGAGCTCTTAAAGGTTCTGATGTTATCTTCCAATGTGAAATTTCGGGAACCCCCCCATTTGAAGTGGTGTGGGTTAAAGATCGAAAGCAAGTTCGAAGCAGCAAGAAATTTAAAATCACTTCAAAAAATGTTGATACAAGTCTTCATATCCTTAATCTTGAAGCCTCCGATGTAGGAGAATATCACTGCAAAGCTACTAATGAGGTGGGAAGTGACACGTGTGTTTGCACTGTCAAGTTCAAAGGTTTGTATACGTGGGCACAAAAATCTATGTCTCTTCCTTTCATCTTTTCTTGCTTAACTAATAACTTATGTGGCTGTGATTCTTTTTTTCCTCTAACCACAAATCTCTTTCATTAGAACCCCCACGATTTGTGAAAAAGCTAAGCGACACCTCAACCCTTGTTGGGGATGCTGTTGAGTTACGGGCTATAGTGGAAGGCTTCCAGCCAATTTCTGTTGTCTGGCTGAAAGATAGAGGTGATGTCATCAGAGAGAGTGAAAACACTAGGATTTCATTCATCGATAATGTCGCAACCCTCCAGCTTGGGAGCCCTGAAGCCTCTGATTCTGGAAAATATGTGTGCCAAATCAAAAATGACGCCGGGATGAGAGAATGTTCAGCAGTCTTGACTGTAGTAGGTTAGTAACAAAGTACAACCTGAGAAAAAAATCAAATTGACCCATGATCATCATCTGCAAATACTATTCTTACCCCATTATATATTGCTCACACTCTCAGTTTGGAAGGTGACTTTATTTTCAATGCAATATACTTCTTCTTTTAGAACCAGCCAGAATCGTAGAGAAGCCAGAACCCATGACTGTCACTACTGGAAATCCTTTTGCATTAGAGTGTGTAGTGGCTGGAACACCAGAACTTTCAGTCAAGTGGTTCAAAGATGGGAGAGAATTATCTGCAGACAGCAAACATCACATTACATTCATCAACAAAGTGGCTTCCATTAAAATCCCTTGTGCAGAGATGAGCGACAAGGGGTTATATAGCTTTGAAGTGAAAAACAGTGTTGGTAAAAGTACCTGCTCTGTATCTGTCCATGTGTCGGGTGAGTAGTGTGAGGTCTTTATGAATCTGTCATTTTTCCTGGAAAAAAGAAAAAAGAAAAGAAAGCTTCTCTTTAAATGGAAAACTACCCTTCTCCACACAGATCGAGTTGTGCCTCCTTCCTTCATCCGCAAGCTGAAAGACACGAACGCCATCTTGGGGGCCTCGTTGGTTTTGGAGTGCCGAGTCTCTGGCTCAGCCCCGATTTCAGTTGGCTGGTTTCAGGACGGAAACGAGCTCGTTAGCGGGCCAAAATGCCAGTCCAGCTTTTCGGAAAATGTCTGTACGTTGAACCTGAGCTTATTGGAGCCCTCGGACACAGGCATATACACGTGTGTGGCTGCCAACGTGGCTGGTTCGGACGAATGCTCGGCAGTCCTGACCGTGCAAGGTCAGTGTGCGAGAGGCAGACCGCTGCCACCCTTATGTCTCTTCCGTGGGACGTGGCGCCTGCCTCGTGGGGAGTTTCTTTCCCTTGTCTTCATTTGCAGTCTTAGTTCCCTTTTCTTCGAGGAGCAAAAGCCCATCTCACCTGGATTTCTTTTTTTCTCTTGATCTCTCTCTCCCCTGGGGTATCCAGAACCCCCCTCTTTCGAACAAATCCCTGACTCTGTGGAAGTTTTACCTGGAACGAGCCTCATTTTCACCAGCATCATTAGAGGCTCCCCTCCGTTCAAGGTCAAGTGGTTTAAGGGCAGCAGGGAACTGGTGTCAGGGGAGTCATGCACCATTTCTCTGGAAGATTTTGTGACCGAACTGGAGTTGCTGGAGGTGGAGCCGGTGCAGAGCGGAGACTATTCTTGCCTTGTGACCAATGATGCAGGCAGCGCCTCCTGTACCGCGCATCTCTTTGTGAAAGGTTTGCTCTGTTCTCTGACTCATGTGTCTCTTAAAATCCCTTTCCAAGTCTTCCTTTGAAGATGCCGAGTTCACCCTCATGTTTCCTCCGTACAGAACCCGCCACGTTTGTGAAGAGGCTGGCTGACTTCAGCGTGGAGACAGGCAGCCCCATAGTTCTCGAGGCCACATTTACGGGCACACCTCCCATCTCGGTGAGCTGGATGAAGAATGAGTTCCCTCTCTCACAGTCTCAGAATTGCAGTATTACCATGACAGAAAAATCGACGATCCTGGAAATTACGGAGAGCACTGTAGAGGATTATGCACAGTACAGTTGCCTGATAGAAAATGAGGCTGGTCAAGATATTTGTGAAGCTCTGGTATCTGTCTTAGGTGTGTTAACAAGTTAGCTCTTTTTGTTGCTGTCTTTTCCTTCTTTTAAACCATCCTCTTCAAGTTAGCATGATTGATCGGTTATCATCCTTTGTACCCTAGAACCACCCTATTTCATTGAACCGCTGCAACACGTAGAAGCAACCATCGGAGAACCCATGACTTTACAATGTAAAGTTGATGGAACCCCAGAAATTAGAATTTCTTGGTACAAAGAACACACAAAGCTACGATCAGCTCCTGCATATAAAATGCAATTTAAAAATAATGTCGCCTCTTTGGTAATCAACAAAGTGGATCACAGTGACGTGGGAGAGTATACATGCAAGGCAGACAACAGCGTGGGGGCAGTCGCTTCTTCAGCCGTGCTTGTTATCAAAGGTGATGATGGTTTCGTTTAACAAGTCTTGCTGTGTGCTGACAAACCCATTTTCTTAAAAACATCAAAATTGTAATGGCTTGAAGTATGTCGTGGATGTGTTCTCTCTTGTAAATAAGGATTATCTGTAACTTCTTTACAGAGCACAAACTTCCACCTTCCTTTGCAAGAAAACTGAAGGATGTTCATGAGACTCTTGGTTTCCCAGTTGCGTTTGAATGTCGTATCAATGGCTCAGAACCTCTTCAAGTGTCTTGGTACAAGGATGGGGTGCTTTTGAAAGATGATTCTAATTTGCAAACATCTTTTGTTCATAACGTAGCAACCCTTCAGATTTTGCAAACTGACCAGAGCCACATCGGTCAGTATAATTGTTCAGCTTCTAATCCTCTTGGAACTGCTTCGTCTAGTGCCAAGCTCATTCTCTCAGGTGAGTAGCCATCACATTACCCTCTTCGTTATAAAAGCTTCACTGCGGTGGGCCACCATAGGACTGGTGCCACTTAGTTTCTGCTCCATGGCTGGGAGCATAAAAACTGAAGTCACCGTGTTGGTCTTCATCCTTTTCAGAGCATGAAGTGCCTCCTTTCTTTGATCTAAAGCCTGTATCGGTAGATCTTGCTCTTGGAGAAAGTGGTTCTTTTAAATGTCATGTAACTGGAACTGCACCCATCAAAATCACTTGGGCCAAAGATAACCGAGAGATTCGCCCTGGAGGCAACTACAAGATGACTTTGGTTGAAAATACTGCCACTCTGACAGTCCTCAAAGTAAGCAAAGGTGATGCCGGGCAATACACCTGCTACGCAAGCAATGTCGCTGGAAAAGACTCTTGTTCTGCTCACCTGGGTGTACAAGGTACCTGTTCCAGTCAAGTAGCAACATCTCTTTTGCGTTTTCAATATCTTGAAATACAGGAGGAAGGGTGTGCTTCAAAGTTATGTTTTAGACCATGGTCTAGTAATTAAAAGAGGTCAAATGGATCTAGGGCCTTCCAAATGGGGTCAAGTTTTAACACTTTTTATTAAAAAAATATGAAATGGATAAAACATGGACTTGAATGTCCATTTTCAAAGGCTAAAGATAGAGACTAGGAAAATAGTGAACAAAAGTTTTCACAGAATTGCAAGAAAATCCAAGTTTGAAAGAAATCAGCTTAAGATAAAAAAAAAAGGAAGTGATCTCAAATGACTTATTTTCCACAGTTGTTTGTAAATTAATGGATTTTGTTGCTCTGGGGGATAGCAGATCCCAAAAGGCCCCTCAAGAAGAGTCAGCTTGTGCTAACCTCTCCTCCTCCACTAGCCCCCGACTTAAATAATAGAGGAAGCCAGAGGGCCAGGGAGAACATCAATATCCGACATGGTGGAAGGCAACCATATCTTCCTGTAGCAAGTTCATGGCTGCCATTGTCATAAATTAAATCCTTAACTCAGTGAGCTACTGATCTAACCCATTAGAGAACTTTTGAGGGTTTTTGTGGTGATATTTTGTAGATATCACGTAGAAGCAACCATCAGAGAACCCACGACTTTACAATGTAAAGTTGATGGAACCCCAGAAATTAGAATTTCTTGGTACAAAGAACACACAAAGCTATGATCAGCTCCTGCATATAAAATGCAATTTAAAAATAATGTCGCCTCTTTGGTAATCAACAAAGTGGATCACAGTGATGTGGGAGAGTATACATGCAAGGCAGACAACAGCGTGGGGGCAGTCACTTCTGATCTTGCACTAAAGATAAGATTCTTTTGCTGGGAGGAGGATCACACAATATAGATTAATGTATTTTCCTCCCTTCCATTTGCAATAACATTTCGTGTAGGTGCTTACACACATTTTATTTTAAGAAATTTCTACTTAGATTCAACTTAACCATTCTTAACTACTAATTATGAACTATTCTTCCTTGAACTGCATCAAATAAATATGTTTTCTGGAGTTAAAGACCTCTCCAACACAGGGATTCCTTTTTTCATTTCCTCTTGAGTTATCCATGTCTTTTCCATCCCTTAATTTGTGTTTTCCCTCTTGGTTCCATAGAACCACCCAGGTTCATTAAGAAGCTAGAACCCTCAAGAATTGTGAAACAGGATGAATACACAAGATATGAATGTAAAATAGGAGGGTCTCCAGAAATCAAAGTTTTATGGTACAAAGACGAGACTGAAATTCAAGAGAGCAGTAAATTCAGAATGTCATTTCTCAACTCGGTGGCAGTGATGGAAATGCACAACCTCAGTGTTGAGGACAGCGGAGACTACACATGTGAGGCCCGCAATGCAGCGGGCAGTGCAAGCAGCAGCACTTCCTTAAAAGTTAAAGGTCAGATCTTACTCTTCCTTTGTGTTTTTCACATTGGACTCCTCTCTAGCTGTCCTCTCAGGTCGCTGTTTGACTCTCCAGCAATGTCTTAAAATTTTTGAAGGATACAGTCAAAAATTGAAAGTGATGTTTTCTGTCTGTGATGGAATGGAAAACTGATTCTTACTTGAAACTATATGCTTACAGAATACATCCTGATTTTCCTTTCTTTTCTAACTCAATTACCTTCCAATTGTAGAACCACCCGTTTTCCGCAAAAAGCCTCATCTCATTGAGACGCTGAAAGGAGCTGATGTTCATCTTGAATGTGAGCTTCAGGGTACTCCCCCATTTCAAGTTTCTTGGCATAAAGATAAGAGAGAACTTAGAAGTGGCAAGAAGTACAAGATCATGTCTGAGAACTTCTTGACGAGTATTCACATCCTGAATGTCGATGCTGCAGACATGGGGGAATACCAGTGCAAAGCCACCAATGATGTGGGGAGTGACACTTGTGTTGGTTCCATCACACTGAAAGGTTAGAGCAGCCTCATTCTTTTCTGTCTGCCATTTCCCGTCTTATTTTCTTCCCTCCAATTTTAACATTCTATTGGCTTCTTAGTGATTGCCCAGTCCTTTATCACTAGCTGTGTCTTCTACTTTCCCTTTTCTCTCTTCTAAATCCTTTGATGTTTAGTGTGCATCCCACATCTGAATCCTACCAAATATCATTTTAGACGGTTTTTCCAATGGATTTCATTGAACTCAGAAAACTGGAGAGGACGAGACATTTGATTCTTTTGGCTTAATATAAACTCTAATATGTCCCTGCTCCCACTCAACAAAAATACCTTTTACTTAAGAAATGGAAACAGCATATTATCACTAGTGGAAGTCCTAGCATTGCATGGCTTGAGGGAGGTGTACTACTAGCCCCACACGTTTTAAACGATTTGTGTCTTTTTCATCAGCACCACCAAGATTTGTGAAGAAGCTCAGTGACGTTTCTACCATCGTTGGTGAAGAAGTTCAGCTGCAGACTACTATTGAAGGCGCTGAGCCAATATCAGTCGTGTGGTTCAAAGATAAAGGGGAGATTGTTAGAGAAAGTGACAACATATGGGTTTCTTATTCAGAAAACATTGCAACCCTACAGTTTGCAAGAGCAGAAATAGCCAATGCTGGGAAGTACACCTGTCAGATCAGAAATGATGCTGGAATGCAAGAGTGCTTTGCCACACTATCTGTTCTTGGTTAGTATGAGTAGAATAGAACATTACCATGAATACAAAGTACAGACTTACTAGTATCTGTGTTTTCTTTAGCTTTTCAGTTTGAATGTAAATTTTGAATGTAATTTCTATCTCGTTCCAGAACCTGCAGCGATCGTGGAAAAGCCAGAATCCATAAGAGTTACAACAGGAGATACCTGTACCTTGGAGTGCACAGTCACAGGCACACCCGAACTCAGTACCAAGTGGTTTAAGGATGGAAAAGAACTGACAAGTGACAGCAAATACAAAATAAGCTTCTTCCACAAAGTATCTGGCCTTAAGATTATCAATGTGGCACCTAGTGACAGTGGCATATACAGTTTCGAGGTGCAAAACCCTGTGGGCAAAGACAGCTGTACAGCCTCAGTTCAAGTTTCAGGTTGGTTGGTGGGGCTTTTATTTCAGTGGTATCATAATGTAGTTCCTGATTTACATATGTGTGTTTGGGAAGCTCCATTGTCTTCAGAGGGACATGAGTCTGACCTCCTCTGCATCAGCAAAATCAGGGGTTACATCCGCGTAGAGTTAGAAGAAAACCAAGTTCCAAAGTTAGATCCCTTTCTCATGGAGAAATTTCCACAATTCAGAATGGTAGGAGTAAAACTTTATCCTATCCTGGAGAAGGATAAAGTTGTCTTTAACTATCACTTATGCTGGAATAATCCACCATATAATGGTTCACAGTGATGAGAGACCAAAACCCCTCCCACGTCAGCTAGCACATCTTGCCCATTGATTCTCAAGGCTTTCAACCGTGTGAACCCAGAGGGAATTCTTCGATACCCTTGCAAGAAAGCCCAGTGGATCTAGGGGTATTCCATCAAAAAGACAATAATTCTCTTTTCAAATCATTTTATAACTGATGTTCCTTGTTTGTTTCATTTTTTTATCACATTCAGACCGAATTGTTCCTCCTTCATTCACAAGAAAATTGAAAGAGACGAATGGTCTGTCTGGTTCCTCAGTTGTCATGGAGTGCAAAGTCTATGGGTCACCGCCAATCTCTGTCTCCTGGTTCCATGAAGGAAATGAGATCAGCAGTGGAAGGAAATACCAGACCACCCTGACAGATAACACCTGTGCTTTAACTGTGAACACACTAGAAGAATCAGATGCCGGTGACTACACATGTGTAGCTACTAACGTGGCCGGTTCTGATGAATGCAGTGCTCCTTTGACCGTGAGAGGTCAGTTAAAATGACAGGAAAATAGAACTGCATTTCATAATGTATTAAGCATGTTTATCATCAAAATTCAAAAATATTAAATTGCTCTTGGTATGTGATTTTTGTTTAGAGCCACCATCCTTTGTTCAGAAACCTGAGGCCATGGACGTGTTAACCGGAGCCAATGTAACTTTCACAAGCATCGTAAAAGGAACACCTCCTTTCAGCGTCAGCTGGTTCAAGGGTAGCAGTGAACTAGTACCAGGGGACAGGTGTAATGTATCTCTGGAGGATTCCGTCGCTGAGCTGGAGTTGTTTGATGTAGAGACAACACAGAGTGGAGAATATACCTGCATAGTTAGTAATGAAGCTGGCAGAGTTTCTTGTACGACACATCTCTATGTAAAAGGTTTGTTTGACTGCTAGTCCGCATTTTTACAACTGACATATGTGAAGTAACAGCTGTGTCTATATCTGAATGTATGTGTGTTTGATTTCGTATTTTCCCATTTGCTTACTACAGCCCCAGTCAAATTTGTGAAAAGGCTCAATGACTACAGCATAGAGAAAGGAAAACCCCTGATTCTAGAGGGCACGTACACTGGAACTCCTCCCATTTCAGTTACATGGAAGAAAAATGGTATAAGTATAACTCCTTCTCAGAGGTGTAATATAACCACAACCAAAAAATCTGCAATCCTGGAAATTCCAAGTAGCACAGTGGAGGATGCAGGACAGTACAACTGCTACATTGAAAATGCTTCTGGAAAAGATTCCTGTTCAGCACAAATACTGATATTAGGTTTGTTATGATCCCTCCTTCATAGCATCATATATGAATAATCATTCTGGTGTGTCTCTTCGTGACTAATTATCTCTCTTGCCTGCAGAACCACCATATTTTGTCAAGCAGTTGGAGCCTGTTAAGGTGACCGTTGGAGATTCTGCCTCTTTACAATGTCAAATTGCTGGGACGCCTGAAATTGGGGTGTCTTGGTACAAAGGAGATACAAAATTAAGACCTACTGCCACCTGCAAAATGCATTTTAGGAACAATGTTGCTACACTGGTTTTCAACCAGGTTGATAGTAATGACAGTGGAGAATATATCTGCAGAGCTGAAAACAGCGTGGGAGAAATTTCTTCATCAACGTTCCTTACTGTCCAAGGTGATTGCAGTGTTTCAAAAGTGAATGGATTTGTGTTTCTTTTGAAGACGATTTAAAATATCTGGCGAAGGTCTTTTTAAGAAAATCTTGCCCGGGGGTGCCTGGGTGGCTCAGTTGGTTAAGCGACTGCCTTCGGCTCGGGTCATGATCCTGGAGTCCCGGGATCGAGTCCCGCATCGGGCTCCCTGCTCAGCAGGGAGTCTGCTTCTCCCTCTGACCTTCCTCCCTCTCATGCTCTCTCTCTACCATTCTCTCTCTCTCTCAATAAATAAAAATCTTTAAAAAAAAAAAAAAAGAAAAGAATCTTGCCCAAGGCAAAAATGTTCTGCTTAAGAAATTCTGTCTACAGTTAGTGGCTCATCCTTTTCTGTAGCTGGGAGAGATAAGAGAACTAAATCTTCATTTGGATGGAACATAACAATCACTTGTGTCTATCATTAAATCTTTCAGAAAAATGAGTAACCATATTTTTAAAATTTCATTTCATGAGTGTCCCACAAGGCAGTCTTAAGAAGTGGGAGAATCTGCTGCGTGCCTGGAGATGTACCTTAAACCAATCAATTACTCTGTGGGCTTACAAGGAGTATTTTTGTACCTAGTATGCATTAGGGTGACCACAGAGTAAAAATTTTGCCCCGAAAGTTTGTAAGTTTTTCTTTGTGTCCAAGTTAATTCAAGAGCTGTTAGTACCTCTCTCCTAATATTTTTATAGACATACTATTATCTATACAGCAGTCACTGTGAGAAGGATATTCAGCAAATTAAAAATATATCCAGAAGTACTCATTATTTTAATTCTGTTCCTACAGAGCAAAAACTGCCACCGTCATTTTCTCGGCAGTTGCGAGATGTTCAAGAAACAGTCGGACTGCCAGTTGTGTTTGAATGTACCATACGTGGATCAGAACCTATCTCGGTGTCTTGGTATAAAGATGGCAAGCCGTTGAAAGATGGCCCAAATGTACAAACATCATTTTTAGATAACGTGGCCACTCTCAACATCTTTAAAACAGACCGGAGCCTTGCGGGCCAGTATTCTTGCATAGCTACGAATCCCATAGGGTCTGCTTCCTCCAGTGCCAGGCTCATGCTCACAGGTTTGTGGCTGCTTCAACTTCTTTCTGTCATCAAAATTAAGGAGAAAACACCACTGTTTCTATTAAGTGGGGTGGCTATGGAGCCTGAAACTGTGTCCTTCTGCTCTGTTTTTAGAGGGGAAGAATCCACCCTTCTTTGACATCACCGTCACCCCTGTGGATGCTGTGGTTGGGGACAGTGCTGACTTTGAGTGCCACGTTACTGGGACACAACCAATAAAGGTCGCCTGGGCCAAAGACAACAGAGAGATACGAAGTGGTGGAAACTACCAGATCAGTTACCTAGAAAACACTGCCCACCTGACAATTCTGAAAGTAGACAAGGGAGACTCTGGGCAATATACCTGCTATGCTGTGAATGAAGTGGGAAAGGACTCATGCACAGCTCGACTTAATATAAAAGGTATCGTTTATTTTGCATAATCACTTCCTATTCTTTCCCAAGGGTGCAGTTTCTATTAGGGCAGTGAAATTTAGGACAGTTTTAAACAAATGACATAAAAATATTGAAGAAGAAATAAGTTTCTCTAGAGAACAAGTGATCTTTTTAAATCCATATTTTTCTAAAACTCTATATATCCTACATAACCCTAAGACCACCCTCTTCTTCTTTTAGTTTTTACAACTATGTGGTTCTGTAAATGGCCATAAGTTATTTTTATCATTTAGCCCATAAATCAGAGAACAGTTTAGAATAAGCCTGTGGAATGAGGCAGAAATGTTTAGAAACATACACTGATTCACTGTATTTAGTTAGCATTAATTTTTTTTTAACTTTTAATGTACAATAGGACTTTTTCCTGAAAAGCCTCCTATCAGTAACCCGCTTCTGGCTTCCATTTCATATATCCTTGCAATTTCTTGCAGAACGGCTCATCCCACCAAGTTTCACTAAAAAGCTCTCAGAGACCGTTGAGGAAACGGAAGGGAATTCTTTCAGACTCGAGGGTCGCGTTGCCGGTTCCCAGCCTATAACGGTTGCATGGTACAAGAATAACATAGAGATACATCCAACTTCTAACTGTGAGATTATATTCAAGAACAACACGCTCCTGCTGCACATCAAGAAGGCAGGCAAGAGCGATGCTGGTTTGTACACATGCAAAGTGTCAAATGATGCAGGCTCTGCTCTATGTACATCTTCAATTGTCATCAAAGGTGAGTCAACTTTGCTGCCCCCAGCCTCCTCCAGTGTTCTTATTGCCTGTTAGCTAGGCCTGTGCATTTCTTCTTTAACTCTGTTGGCCAAGTAAGTTCTAGCAGATACATAGTTGACTCTTGAACAACTGGGAGGCTAGGATCACTGACCAATCCCGGTGTAACTTTTGACTCTTCCAAAACTTTACTGATAGCATCCTGTTGACTGGAGGCCTTACCAATAATGCAAACAGTTGATTATATATTCTTATAATACAGTGAGCTAGAGAAAAGAACACATCCGTATATAGGTGGACCCGAGCTGTTCAAACCCATGTTGTTTAAGGGCTAACAGTAAATATACACGATGTCATTGGCTTGCCATAATTCCACATATATTTACTTGAAATACATACTATTTGTAATTTATTTACATGGCCAGCAAAGTAGGTGTTATATAATAAATGGACTAAAATCTTAGCATGTGAATCATATCCCAAAATTCTCTCAGGCAGTTAGAAATCTAAGTCTACTTGGAAATTCATGCCTCAGTAATATGTAAATTTTTATGAAGCATGTTTCTTTTGAAAAATTCTTAAGTTTTCATCATGGAAAACTGCATTAGCTTTGCTTCTTAGAAGTTATATCACATTCTGAAACATTCTCTTTTCTATTTCTAAAGGATTATTGTTTGACATACATTGCCCAAAGCTTTTAGCCTGTAAATGAATATTGATCCCAGACAAAAGAGTAAAATTTGCTCAAAAGGAAAAAAAAAAGATGAGAGGAAATATGCTGCATATTATTATAGAAGATGTATTTACATATATAGTCCTAACTTGAGGGAAAGAAATAGACTGTATCTTTTAAGGAGATCCTTTTTTTCTGATCCTCTGACCATAAAATGGCTTCATCCAGATGATTATGATGCAGATTCATCAAAATCACCTTACAAGACAATTTTCTTGGAGCAGCTTGGAGTTGATTACCAACTCTGATGTGATATAGTTGGCCATTTCAGGGTGCATGCATAGATAATAGGTTAATACCAGGAATGGGCTGGTGTCATTGAGTTGTCTTAACTTAAAAGACACTCATTTTATAGAATTTAAGTGCATTTAGTTTTAAAATATGTTTAATAAAACAAAAAATGTATCCTTAGCGGTGGCTTATATTTATTATTTACATCCGTGGTGGTTTTGCCATTGAGTAGATAAGTACTTTGTATCACATTCTGAAGCTATTTCTTGGTAGAATAAAAAAAAATCACATGTTTTGATCATTACAATCATGAATATTGCCTTATGTTTATATCTAATTCTCAGAATCATTGAATAAAACCATTACATAATACTGAGTTGTACACGGCCTTCCTACCATGTTACCTGTATATTCCTCATTGGTTTTCAGTTGAACACTGAGCTTCAGCTGCTGTTTCCTTTGGGCAAAGATTAGATTTTAAATGCTACTATAGCTGCATTTCATAGCTAAAGATGAAAATCACATATTATGATGTGGGCTCACAGATTACTCAAATGTTGGCTTTCTTTCCCAGAGGGTGGCAAGAACTGCTGCTCTAGATGAGCAGAATTCCCCAGGAGGCCCTTCTTTCTTAGGGCACAGCAAAAATGCAGCTATATGCAGGTGCGAGAGAATCAATAGTGGGCTATATGGCACAGAAGTTTATAGGAACTGCCAGCTGCCATGTTTGCGATGCTTAATCAGGACACAGAGGCTTGCATGATTTTTGGTCAACATGGCATCCGTTCTTTGCTTGTTTTTCAACCTTTATCTTTAAAAACTCCAACAAATGTAACTATTGTCTTCAGAGAGGAATCAACCTTGATTCAGTTACTGATTCCGTTCTATAGCAACCGGTACTACTGGTATTACCCGTTAGAGGCAAAACTGGCTTCTTTTCTGGAATTTAAAACTTTTTTGCCTTTGCGTTCCTTTTAAGCTTAAAACTATCTTTGTAATTCCAGAACCTAAGAAGCCACCTGTGTTTGATCAGCACCTTCCTCCAGTAACAGCAAGTGAAGGAGAATTTGTGCAGCTCAGCTGCCACGTGCAGGGATCAGAGCCGATCAGGATCCAGTGGTTGAAGGCTGGGAGGGAAGTAAAGCCCTCAGACAGGTGCAGCTTCAGCTTTGCCGGCGGGACCGCCGTGCTGGAACTGAAGGATGTGGCTAAAGCAGATTCGGGAGATTATGTGTGCAAAGCTTCAAATGTGGCTGGAAGTGACACTTCAAAATCCAAAGTGACCATCAAAGGTACAGATACCTCAGAAGTAGTCCAATTAAGCCAGTGACCGGTCCCATTTATTTGCTTATTACAACTTCAATAAGAATGGAATTCAATTTTTAGAAACATCAGTTATTGCTCATTTGCAATTTATAGCCTCCTTGTTATAACTGAAGTATTAGATAATTTAATGGAAGTAATTTTGATACAGATCATCTGACATTACCCCAAGTTCATCAACCTGTTTCTTGTACCTCTTTCCACCATATCCAAGAAGGTGTAACTAAGTTCCAAAAATGATGCTCTGATAATGTGACATGAGGAAATCTGCTGTCATAGTCCTGGAGGAAATCTGTCGAATAAAGCCAAGTCTAGAAATATAAAATTGGACACTGCTATTATGATTGTAGTTCAACCTGCATGTGAAAGCTGCCACTAGTTATAAATGCCTATGAAACTGCTTTATCTTCCGTAGTCCACTCTTGTACATAGCGAGTTGTAGAGTGAATGATGTCTTTGACAATGCCAAATTCCTAAAGCTTATTTTACGGAGGAATTATTCCGATTTTAAGGTAACTGTAATAACAAAACATGTAAATGTGTCTTTCAGACAAACCAGCCACAGTCCCAGCAGCTAAGAAAGGGGCAGTAGATGGGAAACTCTTCTTCGTGTCAGAACCTCAGAGTATCAGAGTCGTAGAAAGTAAGTACTTTGTGAACCAGTACATCTTCATCTACCTTGTATAATTTTACAGTCGATTTAATTTTGGAAGAACTGATTTGGGAAAATTAGGTTTTTTAAATTCATTTGCTTTCATTCTTCCTTAGAAACCACCGCAACATTCATTGCAAAAGTTGGAGGTGATCCAATCCCAAATGTTAAATGGACAAAAGGGAAATGGAGGCAACTGAACCAGGGCGGTCGCATTCTTATCCACCAGAAAGGCGATGAAGCAAAGCTGGAGATTAGGGACACCACAAAAACCGATTCTGGATTGTATCGGTGTGTCGCATTTAATAAACATGGCGAAATTGAAAGTAATGTTAACCTACAGGTGGATGAAAGGAAGAAACAGGAGAAGATTGAAGGAGATCTGAGAGCAATGCTGAAAAAGTAAGTTCAATTAAAAAAAAAAAAACCACACATGGTCATTTTTCCATTCACAAAAGAGATCTCTCAAGAGGCATGGGCCATCCCCTCCAAGATGCTGATGGTAAATGAACATAAGCACACAGACATTCTCACAAAAGCATATAAGCAAACACCCAATATTTGGGCATAGGTTAGCAGTTCATGAAGATCAGTTTCTGAATGATCATAAAGTTTTGAGAAGGAAGTGAATTTTTATTAAAATTTTAGACAAAGGAAATGGCTAACGGAGAACTTTGTATGTGTCTCAATATGGAATTTTTGTTTCTATGTAGTATTTCTCGTATTCTGAATTCTCTTCTAGATCAAAACTTGAAACATTTCCATAATTACCAATACTTTCAACACAAATTATGTTTCATCATAGGCGATTATTAAATTAATCAACATTTGCTTTCCACACATCTTTCCCATGACATATGATATGTATCCCTTATTAATGCTTTCCATTGCTGTTACTGCTTTTCCTTTTAATTATTTCATTAGACTCTTTGGTAGTAAAATTTACAAATATATATTCTTTCTTAAATTCATTGATTAAATTTCAGTACTTTGTTACAATGGTCCAATCTTAATCTACTTCATCACCAAACCCACATTTTTATTTTTTATTGTGAACGCGGTAAAACTCATTTCTTGAACAAAGGACATAGCACTATGCCTTCGTGAGGGGAACAAAAAGCTTAATGGTACTTATGATCTTTAAATGTTGATAGGCAGTTCAAAATAAGTAGAAGACAGGTGACTTATGTTTATTTCTGATTTCATTTAGGACTCCAGTCTTAAAAAAAGGATCTGGAGAAGAAGAGGAAATCGATATCCTGGAACTTCTCAAAAATGTTGATCCTAAAGAATATGAAAAATATGCCCGCATGTATGGAATCACTGACTTCCGAGGTCTTCTTCAAGCATTTGAACTGCTAAAGCAAAGTCAAGAAGAAGAGACACATAGATTGGTATGATCTTTTGTGTATAGCATCATCTTAAAAATTTACATTTGAAACATCTAATATATATCCATTGAATTCCAGAACCCTACAGCTATATGAGATCATTTAATGTAACCTAAGCAGCATCAGTAATGGAAGCTGAATATAATCCTGCATCCTCTAATTCAATTTTTTCCATATGTAATACTTCTACTTTTTCCTTCTCAGGAAATTGAGGAAATAGAGAAGTCAGAGAAGGATGAAAAGGAATTTGAAGAACTTGTATCATTTATTCAGCAAAGGCTATCACAGACAGAGGTAAAGTGAATCATGAAGATAATACAGTGAACAGATTGTTACTGGGAATTATGAGAGAAGGAGTGACTAATGTGTGTTAATTCTTTATTCTCCTAGCCTGTCACTCTGATCAAGGACATTGAGAATCAGACAGTTTTGAAAGATGATGATGCTTTGTTTGAAATTGACATTAAGATTAATTATCCAGAAATCAAGCTTTCATGGTACAAAGGGACTGAAAAACTGGAACCCAGTGATAAATTTGAAATAAATATCGATGGTGATCGGCATACACTCAGAGTCAAAAACTGTCAACTTAAAGATCAGGGCAATTATAGATTGGTGTGTGGTCCACACATCGCTAGTGCTAAACTAACTGTAATTGGTAAGTAAAAAGCATTTTATTAAGAAAAAAATAAACTTGTGAGATTCACTTACTATTGAGCACATCTGCATGTGATATCAAACAAAATGTTTTCTGTGTCATACCTGCAGAGCCTGCTTGGGAACGGCATCTTCAGGATGTTACTTTGAAAGAAGGCCAGACTTGCACCATGACATGCCAATTTTCCGTGCCAAACGTAAAATCTGAATGGTTCAGAAATGGCAGAATCCTTAAGCCCCAAGGTAGACATAAGACAGAAGTGGAACACAAAGTCCATAAGCTGACCATTGCAGATGTTCGAGCAGAAGACCAGGGGCAGTACACCTGCAAATATGAAGACCTTGAAACTTCAGCAGAGCTCAGAATTGAAGGTGGGTGAATGGCCATGGCTGGGGTTATTAGTGCCCAGGTCAGGGGCAAACGTGGTGCAGGACCCCTCCCGCGGCCGCCCTGCCATTACACATATTCCAAAGTGGTCGTGTGTTCTCCTTTCCTAGCACACACTCACAGCATTCATTCACATCTCAAGATGCACACGAAATCAAAAGGGAAATATTCACCCAAGTGCCGGATCTTTTGCGTGAGTTTTCTTGACCAAGGGCAGATTTCAATCCAAATGAAGACATGACTGTCTAACAGTTATTTAAATTCTGTAATTCTGCTAAATTCAATCATTCTGTATAATTTTACTAAATTGCATAATTCTCACATCTATGATTCTCATTCTAAGACAGAGATCTTGGAAATGACCAGATTTCATAGCTGTAGCTAAAAGATCTTGGCTAACTGTAATAGATCTAAAAAAAAATCTATTTTGTTTATAGAAATTAATTTGAATCTACTTGTCTGAAACTTACTAGATAAAATTAACAACAGATGTCATGCGTGATTAGCAGCTATTTTTCGAAAATAACTATTTTATGTGAGGATTGTATTCCAACCTTCTAAATCTTTGAAATAAAGGGAAATCTCAGGATTTAGGAGCAATATTTATCTCCTAATCTTTTGATCATATGCACTGTCTGAAGACACCCTTGGACTGTAATGATAACATCTACTTCCAGTGGGTGCCCATTTATAGTTGTTGAAATAAAACTTTATAAGACTTAGTTACACGAACATTTCAACTTCTCTGACTTGCTTTAAGTGGATATCAATGCCTGGTTGTATTTTAAGGTTCAAAAATTTTTAGTAGGTTTCCATATAAAGGATCCAGTTGAAACCACTTCTCATTTTTTAAATAATTGCATTCTTATATGATCCTTCAAAAAATAAAAGGCTCACCAGAGTACTTATGATGTCTCAGATGTTCTTGATATTGTTATACATTGAATTCCAGACTTCTAGATAAAATTCTGCAAAGGACCTTCTGCAGCCCATTCTCCTACTAACTACCCCTGCCATTCATTCCCAGGGGCACGGGGGCATGGCCCCTTTGTGCATGGCCACAGGTGTTTACAGAGCAGGTTTCAGAACTCTTAAAAATGAACCATCTGAAATTTAGAAGTTCAGACTTCCTCTTGAGTTTAAAATTATTTCACAAGGAAAGTTATAACATAGTAGGTAATAAACAATTCTAGGTCCTGAATAGCAAAATTCTTTTACAGAAAAAAGAATTTCAAAGTGGAATAAGTTACAGAGTAAAATTAAGTTTATGTTCCCTTTATTTTGAACCCCCAATTTCACTAACATTTTTAAAGTTTAATTTGACTTTAGGGTCATAAGCCCCTTTGACTATTGCCTCTGTGCAAATATTTTAAGGGCTCCCAGGGATTTCTTTACACTTTCCTACATTGGTTCTGAAGAAATACACTTAAGTATTGGGATAATTTCTTGCTACTGATGCATAAAAGAGCACTTTCTTTTTGTTTTATATTTTCAGCCTTTGTTATTTTTCTAGTTGGATACATAGGTGGAGGCTTTAAATACCTGAGGGGAAAGCACGGTGAAAAGCCTTCCCCCCTATACAATCTAACTTGGAATCTTCTTTGTACTTAAACAGCTGAACCAATTCAGTTTACGAAACGCATACAGAACATTGTGGTGAGCGAGCATCAGTCTGCCACCTTTGAATGCGAAGTGTCCTTTGATGATGCTATTGTAACATGGTACAAAGGACCAACAGAACTGACCGAGAGCCAGAAGTACAACTTTAGGAATGATGGTCGCTGCCATTATATGACCATTCACAATGTGACCCCAGATGATGAAGGTAATTTAGTTGATGGCATCTCCGTGAATATATAATTTAAATCTTGTCTGTTTTATATATTCTACCCTAGCTTACACTTACACTCTGTAATTCTATATAGAATATATTTTTTTAGGAAAGAGAAGGATAAATAAATCCATACTGTATTTAAATAAAAAAGTGTTATTTATAAATGTATCAGAAAACAAAAGTTTGATGATTCTTCTTAGGTGTCTATTCAGTAATTGCTCGACTGGAACCGAGAGGTGAAGCAAGAAGCACAGCAGAACTGTACTTAACAACCAAAGGTCAGAAAATTCCCCATTTAAGCCACATTGAAATCCCTGAAACAAACAATCCTGCCCAGACAACTCTAAATACAAAAATGTCATTTTTTTTTCTTTTGCAGAAATCAAGCTTGAGATGAAGCCTCCTGGTAAGTTTAAAAAAACAAAACAAAACCTTGCTCAAATATATTCAGTAGAATTTTGTAAATGATAGAAGCCAAACTGAAATGTCTAAAAATATGATTTGGGTTTTTCAGTAAGATATTATTTGGCAAAATAATTTTCAGGAAATAATATAAATGTTAGGCTTTGGGAGCTTGGGAAATTAGAGATAATAAGGTCTCATTCAGCTGATATCTAGGATATTGCCAAAATTGTGTGGCCATAGAACAGAACCAATTTTCACAGGGAATAAACATGCCTATGTGGGGGCATACAAAAGAACCCTAATTATCTCCGTATCTATGTATTAGATTCTGCTGTTGGACACACCTGACAAACACATCTTAATTGTCTAATAAATATCTGTGGTTTCAGTCCCTCTATGCTTACCCTTAATTGTTCCTTTCCAGATATTCCTGACTCCAGAGTTCCAATCCCAACCATGCCTATCAGAGCAGTACCTCCAGAAGGTAAGACCCAGCACAACACCTGCGCTTGCAGCAACAATATTCTATATATACCTCTAGGAAATTAGCGATGCCCAACCACAGTAGAGAGCCAGAGCACAGCCTTGCATGTCATATTCTTCACTGTGTAATTAAAAATCAAAGCAAGAGAGTAGTAACAATTATATGTGCTATTTATTTGCTCTGATTGATGAATTGGTACTATAACACCTTTGATTACTGAAAGGAATGTGTAAGACTTTTCATTATACTTCACACAAAAAAACCAAACCATGATGATGGCATTTCTTTTCTCCAGAAATCCCTCCTATGGTTGTTCCTCCTATTCCTCTGTTGCTACCATCACCTGAAGAAAAGAAACCACCAGCAAAACGCATTGAAGGTATTTATTTTATGTTATCTACCTAAAGTCAAAATATACAATCAACTATCGCAGACCTGGAAAATGTTGTCTAATGCCACATGTTGGCCCTCTAGTTGCCAATAGGTTGAATTGCCTTTCAAAATGTAAATTACTTGCTCTAAACGTGCAAGACATGTGATTAAACTCTGAAAATCAGACAAACCAAATGCAATGCTTAATGTTAAAATATTTTATCTTAATGTAACCACTGAAACATTAATGGCAAATCTATTTCACATTTCATATTTTATATATTTTAACTATATGTAACTATATAACAATAAAATAATTAACTTCTAGTGAAGCTTCTGGAAATAAACCATACTGGTTTATAGTCATGTTGCAAGTTACAGTGGTTTCTTCTCAATTACAATGTTAACACCTTTTTTTAAAATTGCTATTTTGTTACAAAAATGTGATTTAGAATATCTTTGATATATTTGATTTTTTTTTCTTATCTAAGGAAGGAGTTCACCAATAAGGAGCTCTTGAGTGTGTCAAGGAATTTCCCTTTTCAAATATTTCAGTAGATGAATTATACTATTTGTCCCCAAGCTGCTCGACTAAATCAGTCAACAGACAACCTGGGACTTTCTAGAGTTCTGGGTAGTTGAGAATTGCTGTCAGAATTCTCCTTGCTTCAGGAAAAAATTCTGCATGTCAACGTCAGATTTTTCCATTGCAGTTTCCAGGGTTTGGTGGTGCTAGTATCCCAGTATCTGCTGGCATTGGTGTCAAGAGCTTGAGCTACTTTTCAGCCAGACTCAGGGAAAATTCAGTGAAAAAACAAAAAACAAAACAAAAAGCCTTCCAGTTTTGTGACTAATACATCTGAATCATAAAAGCATTTTTATAATTCATATGAATAGTTAAATATATTTCATCCACTTTTGATAGCAGAGAAGAACGAGAATCAAAAATCATATTTGTTGTCAGAAATAATAATTACCTTAATGAATGATTTAGTCTTTGAGCACTACTGTCAATATGGCTAAGCTTAACTACCCACTGGGAAACTTGGGAAATTAAATCTTATTTAAAAAAATTAAATTTAAAAAATTAAATTATTCATGGATATTAGGAACCATAATTCAAGGTGTAAGTAGGGGCCATGATCAAGGTATAACATCAGCAGCAACAAAGAAAATTTCCACAATATCATAGATAGGACTTTTAATTTTACTAATTCACTTGTTATTCTTCATCCTGACAAATTTAAAGTGTTCTTATCTAAGTGAAACTAAGTGAAAATGTGTACCTTTTCTATTTGTGGTATCATTTAGGTTCATGTTCTGCATGTTTTGAAAACTGTAAGCAGGCATAAAATCAGTGAAGATGTAGAATCACCCTATCACCCTACATACTCTATCTCCATCCAAAAAACATGTTCCACATGCTAGCACAAGACCTTTCTCAAACCCGTATCTTGCAATAATGTTGCAAGAGTCTCATTACCATCAAAACATATGAAAAAATAAAGTATTTCAAGAAACCTCTTCGTTTCCTGAAAACATTTTACTTGTTTACTTCTGACATCTTGTTTTTTAGTGACCAAAAAAGCTGTGAAGAAAGATACCAAAAAAGTTGTTGCAAAGCCCAAAGAAGAACCTAAAGGTATTATCATTAATTAATGAAAAATTGAGTCTTACTGTTTTTCTCCTGGTTAACAATTTTAAACCCCAAATAGTGGAAGGAGGAGGAAGGTAAGAGTTTGAATTCCCAAAGTGGAGCCTCTCCCTTCACTCACTCTCACCCTCTTCTAGAACTCAGCCCGCGCTTTCTCTTTGTCAACCTTCCACGCTTTCCTTTTTTTTCTCCCCGTCCTCCTGTGCCTGTGTCTGCCCATGGCACACAGTGGTAACACCAGAGAGTTCTTGTTATTTCTGGAGGGCGCTGCCTACCCACCCCACAGCTGCTTTTGATCCAGTCCTACCGATTGATGGCCAGGGACTGATGCTAATATCCAGTGGCTGCTCCAGCCCAACTCAGAAGCCTTCCTGGCTCACCTGAGCTGTCAGTCCCTGCAGAAAAACAAAACACTTTTTGAAGGAGGATCAGTTCAATTACTTCCTTTTTTTTTTCTTTACTATATCCTGGAAGAGTTTTAAGAGGAAGACTAGATCACTAAATTTAAGCAAATTGTTTTACCTGTTTAACTAAGATCAGAGTAAGGAAGCCCTCCTGCAAGGAGGAGCATCCGGGAGCACCAAGCACCACCCCAAGATGTTTTTCTGAGTCCAAACATTATGGCAGAAGAGGGCGCTCATAAAGCATGGGTATTTCCTCCACTTTACAGTTAACCATTGAAAAAATTAAACATGCATTATTTTGTTAGCATTAGGCTTACTGAATAGTCTCTTCATGTCTCATGTTAATTGAAATTGTTTTAAATCAACCTAAACTAGAATCAAGTTCAGCCTTTCCCTATTTTTGTTAATACGGCATTGCATAGCAATGCTGGTGAGCTAAATATGGAAATTATAAAGGGGTTTGGTATACTAGCAGTAGTCACAGACGGTACAAATAACTGACAAAGATGCACAAGATTAGTAAACATTAAATAACGCATACTCTAAAAATAAACATGTTTTCTATTTTTTAAAATCCCAGAGGTTGACAAGAAGCCCCAGCCTCCTACTGTCTTGATTCCAGCAAAAGGTAAGTGAAAGATATTGTTAAATATTTTTTGTATCTCTGAGATTTGCATCTCTGCTTTGTCTTCTTATTTTTTACATAGAAGCCTTCTAGCTGATTGTAAAGTTATGGCATCTCCTCTGCCATGTTACAATTAGCACTAGAAAGGACTACGTCCTATTGCTCCTGGCCCCGGAAGGGAAGCAGACAGGTGTTTATGCAGCCTCAGGGCTGTAGACACAGAGAAAGTAGTGGAAAGGGAGGCACCCTCCTTACCGTTTCAGCTGTAGCTAACACAGGTGCTAAGGATCACGTAAACGATGTTAGCCTTATTTTTTTTAATTTTATTATGAAAGCAACTAATTGATTTGGTAACATAATTTTAAGTATTATCTTTATTAAACTGATTATAGAGTCACATTCAACTATCAAAAGTGTCGCTTTAAAATTAGAAATGTTTCTGAAAGAATAAATTGGAAACTTAAATAGAGGTTAACATTAGATGTAAATTCCATTAAATGATCAAATGGTAAAATATCCCGTGGGAGTTCTCATAGAACAGTGGAAGATGTGTCCATTGGGTGTTTACTGAACTCCATTCTGTTCACACTGGAAAAATCCTCAGATGAAGAGCAAGTGCGTCTCCATACTCTTTACTGTGTTCCATAGCCAACAAAAATGTAAACAGAACCAATACCCAGAAAATGAAATTAACGACATCATACTGAGATCTGAGATACTGATATTGTGTGACAACATAGACTTTTGGTTTATGAAGTAACGGTGCGAATATAATTAATATGCTAATATTGCTTGTTGGTTGGTTGGTTTGTTTCAGCTCCTGAAATTATTGATGTATCCTCCAAGGCTGAAGAAGTAAAAATAACAACCATAACCAGAAAGAAAGAGGTTCACAAAGAACAAGAAGCTGTGTATGAGAAGAAGCGCACTGTTTCTGAGAAGAAACTTTTCATCGAATCTCTGGAGGAACCTTACGATGAACTAGAAGTAGAACCCTACACGGAGCCATTTGAAGAACCTTACTATGAAGAACCAGATGAAGACTATGAGGAGACCAAGGTAGAAGCGAAGAGGGAAGTTCACGAGGAATGGGAAGAAGACTTCGAGGAAGGCCAGGAATACTATGAAAGGGAAGAAGGTTATGACGAAGGGGAGGATGACTGGGAGGAAACTTACCAAGAGAGCGAAGTGATCCAAGTGCAGAAGGAGGTTTACAAAGGTGTGTATTGACCGGGCAACTTCTTTTCTCTTTTCCTCAGTGCATGATGTTTTCGGGGCTATTAACCTGAGCTGCAATAGATAGGAAAGGAGTGAAATGACCATTTCGATCTTTTAAGGTTAGACCTTTTTAGAAACTTACTCTTGACGTTTCTTCAGTCACTTTCAGGTTCGACAATTTTAAGTTGAATCATGTAGTCCCATCACGAGATTCCAAATGCTGTCTTCTAATGCAGAAATCCGGGGTTTACTTCCATTGCCTTCTGCACCTCTGCTGGATCCTGCTTCAAAATCCAGCGCCAGGGATCATGTTAGCCATAAAGATCCCAAACACAATACTTTCCACAAATATATATTCTTACTTCCTTTGTAGTCAAATATAATCTACTAGGACTTACTTATTTAAGCATCCCTTCTTATTCCTCTGTTTTTGTTAAAGAATCGCACGAGAGAAAAATTCCAGCAAAAGTGCCCGAAAAGAAAGCACCACCTCCAAAAGGTATGAATTTGGAATTATTGAACTAGATCAGAACATCCATATCATTATCATGGCTTGTTTGGCAAAGATGTATAAGTCACCAGTCCAATCCAATAGGCACAACTTCTTCTCTAAGCTTTATTGTATCAGTGAATTTTTTTTCCTGAGAATATCTGATTTACTTAATGCAAAAATTAAAAAGATGATAAAAAGATGTTGTGATAAATATTTTTTAAAACAACCAAAATATTTGAAGTACAGAAATTTGTACTTAAAGTTCAGAGTACCAAACTTGCTTCTTTCTTAAAAATTATATATATATGTATATATGCATGTATACATATATATTTATATATAAACATACGTAGATGCATAGTAGAAACAGAATTTGAATAGAAATTCTAAAAGTACTGCAATTTCTTTAAAATGCTTGCAGTTATAAAGAAGCCAGTAGTTGAAAAAATTGAAAAGACTTCTCGAAGAATGGAGGAACAGAAAGTTCAAGTCACCAAAGGTATTATGATTTAAAACATTTCTAATACCATGTACACACGTCACCTGTTTACTGATATATATTTCCATGTTAGTTATTTATATAATTATCTAAACTAAGGTATTTTTAAATTTTGTGCAAAGTAATATTCTTCACAATAGAAATATATTTGTACATATTTTTTAAGTACCTGAAGTCTCAAAGAAGATTGTTCCACAAAAACCTTCTCGGACTCCAGTGCAGGAAGAAGTTATTGAAGTGAAAGGTATACATCTTTGTCTTTCCAGTTACAAGTTTTAAACATTTTTATTTATGTCTATGTATATGTGTACATATATTACTAAACAATTCACAAATCTGAAACTACCAAAATACATTCTTCTACAGTATATATCTTATGTTGAGTTGCACATGTGTATAATTTAAGGAAATAATAACATTCCCTTTGTTTCTAGTTCTGCTTTAAAATTACATATTTTTTTAATTTAAGGAAGGTTTTGTTTAATAAATAGTCTTCTAACTTTACTATGCAAGGCATTCCATTGCATATAATATTCCCTATCCTCTCGTTTATATGCATAAACCCTAATGGATTTGGAAAAGCACCACATTACGTGTGAAGAAGTTGTGTCTATTTGATTCCCATTTAACAATGTTTGATAAAGGCTGCATGGGTCATTTGTCCCTATATATCAGAACATGGTTTGTATTCTTGTCAATACTGAATTTATCTCAAGCTACTCATACTAACTCACTCATTCTGTGTCTAAAGACTTACATGTAGTGTGCAATCTATGTATTTGATCGGGTATCTTGTCCTAGAAAAAGAAATACTAAATGTGAAATATTCTCTTTAAAGTACCAGCTGTGCATACAAAGAAGATGGTTATTTCAGAAGAAAAGATGTTCTTTGCTTCTCACACAGAGGAGGACGTGTCAGTCACAGGTATAAGGCACATTTGAATTTGGGGGCTCAGATGGAAGGGCTTTAGGTGAATTTTTATCTCTCTTCTTCATACCTAATTTGTGATTATGAAGGCATCTCTGTCTCCTTGTAGCTCTCTGTCGCCTTTTCATTGCACACTTGTCTCTGTTTTAATTTGTATTTCAATATTCTTTGTGAATTATAATTACCACCCATAATATGGCATACCAGTAATTAAAATGTACATTTTTTAAAGTCCCCGAGGTACAGCAGAAAACTGTTACTGAAGAGAAAATTCATGTTGCTGTTTCCAAAAAGATTGAGCCTCCACCTAAAGGTATTAGTCATTCCTTCTAAGTTTAAAATCTTTTTAAAATTTCCATCATAAGCCTCTGGATATGTTAATATTGAAGAATGGATTTGGTCACACAGTCAGCAGGCCTACAGCCACTAGGTACAATGGACCTTCCAGGGTGGGGGGTGGAAAGACCATGAGGAGCCCGCAGGAGAGGGGAATGGAAATGGATGGAGGCTCTGGCCCCAGCTTCAGGGACCTTATAATCTGGTGACCAGCTACTTGGAAATAGAAATTTGATGTCCTGGAGCCAGCTTGTGCCCACTCACCAGAGCTGATGGTTAAGTTTGCAGGAATTTTGCTACCCAGTGTTCAACACCTCCGTGATTAAAAGTTGAACTACATAAACTCACAATTACACAAATTATATTAAAATCTATGATAATAATCAAAACTCCTAACTTCCACTTTCACTGCATGTTATTATTCTCTGTTTCTGAGGTTGTTTACATCGATTGTGCCTAAGCGGTGGAAGTCCTAGATTGCGGTGGGCTACTGCGCATCATTCCCCACTCCACGACCATGATGTCTCGCTTGTTAGCCAGGGTGGGAGTATTTACACCACCATAGAAATTGGAAGTCGGCAGCTGCTACAAATTAGGGCTCCCCCTCCCCCACACACCCAGCCCAAATTGTTAAACTTTTAGGATACAAAAAATATTTAAGATAATCTAATGCAATTGCTATAATGCAGTTGCCTTGTAAATGTAGAGTTTCTAAAACTGGTGTCTGAGGCACTGGCACCTCTAAGGAAGGGCGGTTCCTGCCTGTTCCTAATTAAGTGCAGGCTCCAGCTGTTGAAGGTCAATAACAACCACAACTTTTTCTAATTTGCCTTTCCTCCGGTTCCCTCGCCTCTTGCTTCTAACATGGAGTTTTCTTGCATTCATTTGGCATAAAAGAGACATGTCTACTCTTTATTTTAATTCTGTCCTGCAACAGCATATGCCTTGTTGTAAAAACACATGATTTCTCAAAAATGGCACTTTTCTTTTTTTTATAAAGTCCCTGAGCCACCTAAGAAACCAGTCGCGGAAGAAGTGGTTGCTGTTCCCGCTCCTAAAAAGGTGGAGCCCCCACCAGCCAAAGGTAGAATAACATTTTGAAAAAAATTTCTTAGTGTCTGTCTTTTTGTATCTTTTTCTATGGGATCTGTGCATTAATGGAGTAGCATCTGTAAAGGATTTGTAATGTTTCCTGTGTATGTGATCTCATTAGCTGTGGCAATGTGTTATACAAGTATCAGTAACTTTAGACCATACAAACTGGGTGTTTGTTTCATGGAATGTATGTAACGTCTCTATGGTATTGATTTATTTTGCATACATTTCTACCACAAGTAGAGCATGTTTAGTGACTTCCTAAATTCTTACACTTACTGAGGGTTTATGCTTTCGTGTCATCTTAAATGTCTCAGAAGGAAACTAGAATTCTCAACCTTGTTTCAACAATGTTATCTTTAAAGTTCCTGAAGTTCCCAAGAAACCTGTGCCAGAGGAGAAAAAGCCTGTTCCTGTACCCAAAAAGGAACCTGCCGCTCCCCCAAAAGGTACACCAGGACTGATCGGGGGCAACCCTTTGCCCCAAATGCCAGCCTTTTGCTTTATATGGTCTTCATACGTGTCCTATGCTGTCTTACAATTTTGCGTCTTTTAGGTGCCCCTCGTGGTTTTCATTTGTTGGTCACCTTCCAAGCCTGTACTCTTGACATACATTATTTACGACACTGAACAGTCCAAAGACGACACCAAAAGTGTTCTTAAAATAAGTAACTATGTCAAACTGCTATCTTAAACTTTTACTATCTATCCTGTGTTAGAGAAAGAAATCTTTGCGAAACTCATTTTCTACAGGCACGTTTCTAGGAAGACTCTTTTACCCCTCATTTATGCGATTTTTCTTAATAAAAAACACTTCCATGAGTTAGAAAGAGTCACAACTGGAAAGTGCAACTTAACGAGATAAAGATGTATACATTGCTTCTGGTAACTGCCATTCTTCCAAAAAGTCAATAGCGGCAAGTCTAGAATAGTTGGAAACATTGATTTTTGACATTTACTTTGACCATGTTTCCTGACATTAAACTGAATGTCAATATTTGCCATAAGTGTTGCAGTTATCTAATTAGCTAGTCAGGGGACCTTTCATATACGTATGTTCGGATTCATCGTGCTAATCCTTTATTTTGGTTTTTGAATTTGGTTTGTTCCTTTTTGGGGGAGAGGGTTGGTGATGTAAAAGACACTAATTTGGGGGCACCTGGGTGGCTCAGTCAGTTAAGTGGCTGCCTTCGACTTAGGTCATGATCCCTGGCTCCTGGGATCGAGCCCCACGTCTGGCTCCCTACTCAGTGGAGAGCCTGCTTCTCCCTCTCCCTCTGCCTGCCGCTCTGCCTACTTGTACTTTCTCTCTCTCTATCAAATAAATAAAATCTTAAAAAAAAAAAAGACACTACTTTTGGATGCAATGAAGCTACAAACTGCATACCTCTGGTCTATTACAGAGAGATTCAGTATGAATTTGGTATCATCCAGTTTAGGAAAACCAGGCTTACTGAAATCATACATTTTAAATAGTGTTCCCATTTTGCCAGACTTCCCATTTTCCATTTTTTTCCTAAACCAAATCTGTTTCTCTCTTTCTCAAATTCTTGACTCTTTCAGAATTCTGAGTCTTATAAAAAAATGATTCCTGACTAATCATTAAAATACGATTTCTGATTATCTAATCATTAAAATATGGTTATGTGAAAAAAAGATACATTAAAAAAGTCATATTACTAAAACCAGTACTAATACCAAACCCACTTATGCTGAGGGAGACACAGAGGCATGTCTCACCTACCATTAAAAACAAATATACATAGTAATGTATATATATGCATAAATAACCATGTATAGATAATATATACAGACATAAGTATATATATCTGTATAATTACATCAGGATATTACAAATGAAAGCATAGAGGTTCAAGAGTTCACAAAAGGTGCTGTTTTATTTAAAATGGAAACAAGTATTGCCAGCAATGCATGCTGTTAAAATACATCTGCCAGTTAAAAATTCCATATAATCAACATTAGAATAGATAAACCAAGCCATTGTAAACCTTTCTGGGTCAGAGATCCTGTTGAAAACTATGGAGCCTCTTAGAGAAAAGCATGTATGCGTATACGCACAAAATTTCATACACAGAGCTCCCCAAAGTCATTGACACATGGATATCAGATTGAGAAGCCTACTCTAGAATGAGTGTTTCCTGAGTTTTAAACACACTACAGTTACACCAAAAACAAACAAAATCAGAAGAGAAATGGGAAAAATGGTATCATATAGATACAATTATTCTAAATATGTCTTAGTCTAAGATAGTCTTAAATTAAGTCCATTGTTATTATGGATTCCATTTCTTGACACAAAGCCTAACAAGACTTTGCTATATTCTATATCTACACTCTTTATTGTTTGTGTAGTCACTAATTTGTTTTTATCAAAAGCATACCAATATATAAAGAATGAATTTTGTACATATCTTTTTGTGTATATGACTCATTTTTAATTGCCTGAATGCCTCTATAACATTACTTGTGACATTTATTACATTGTGACCTTTTTAACATTATAGTTTAATTTTCTGCATTATTTTGTCAATGCATAGAAACTCTGACATTAATGAACTACTAAAGATTGGTTTGTGTGCCTACGTCCATTCATAAAAGTGGCATAGGTTGAACTAATGTTCTGTTTTAAAAACTTTTTAAGTCCCAGAGGTGCCAAAGAAACCTGTTCCTGAAGAAAAGATACCGGTTCCTGTTGCAAAGAAAAAGGAAGCTCCACCACCTAAAGGTATAGTGCCTTGCTTGGTAAAGAAGCCCTATTTTTATATCTTGAGTACAAAACACTTTTGTGTTTAATTATCTGTTGAATTAGTTTAATTCAAAACGAGTGTTTTATGGTGTGAGTAATAATTCAACAGAAGTGTCTGTCCACCTGCCTACTTTCTTACAAAATAGATTAATTAAATTAGCTGCTTTGGAAAATACAAAGTCATTTCTAAAAATTAATGTCTTTTCAAGTTCCTGAAGTACAGAAGAGGGTTGTCACAGAAGAAAAAATCACCATTGTTACTCAAAGAGAGGAATCTCCACCACCAGCAGGTACTTAATTCCATCTTCATAAATAATCTTGTCTTTCGTTCAAGCTTCTTTAATTGCATGCCTTCTTTAATGGGCATGCCAATTTTGTGTTGCTCTTTTATTTTGCCTTTCTGAGAATCTTAAAATCAAATTCTATCCTTTAAGTGCCAGAAATACCGAAGAAGAAAGTTCCTGAAGAAAAAAGACCTGTTCCTCAAAAAGAGGAAGAAGCTCTACCACCAAAAGGTATTGTCTCTCTGTCTTTCCAAGAACCATCTTTATATAACATCATGTAAGAAGGCAAATGGTGGTTTTGTTGGTTTTGTGATATGAATACATTGTGGGTGTATATCTGTGTTTGGGGTTGGGCTTCAGTGAGATAACTCTGAAGTTCTAAAAATGCGTGTTTCTAAATGCCAGTTCTACGTAAGAAACCAGTCCCTGAAGAGAAAGTTCCTGTACCAGTTCCTGTCGCTAAGAAAGCTCCTCCGCCCCGAGGTAGGATTTGTCTCAGACCTCTGACGAAAATGTTGTTGCCTGTGAATTCTTGCTTCGTTCTATCCGGTGTCTTCTTGTATGACCCTCCGTCTCTCTTCTGACAGAATGTGTGTATGTGTGTATCCTCATGATGTTTGTTGCATAACTTGTTTTCCCATTTTGTTAGAGTGGCGTACTGTGCATTTCTTCCCCACTCTTAGGGAAAGAGGATTGTTAAGATTCTTGATTTTTACACTTCAACTTAATGCTTTTTTAAAGCTGAAGTTTCTAAGAAAACTGTGGTAGAAGAAAAAAGATTCGCTGCCGAAGAAAGACTATCTGTTGCAGTTCCTCAAACAGTGGAAGTCATGCAACATGAAGGTATATAATCAGAAGTGAGGAGAGAAATGGGTGTGCGTGTTTCCTCAAAGTCTTTCCAGATGTGACTGTTTACCTTATAAGTTGTCCTTATCAGTGTCTACTTGCCGTAGCCTTCTGAGACTGAGTCTTTTGTGTCTGTACTGGTCTTAAATCATTTCAAGAGAGTGAATGAGGTGCTGAAAAGGTGATGATTGTTAACGTGGCCACACTTGGACATCATTTGAATATCCTTCTCAGTCTTGGTCTGTACTGTCCCCTTATCTTCAATCAGCTCTCTCTTCCATGTAATGGGGAGGCACTACTCAGCAGTTACAAGAACCATTATCCAGCTGTAGGGAACACATGGCTATTACCAGTATTTCAGGGGGCTGAGTTTAAATTAAATATTATCTTTTAAAATATTCACAGAGGAGGAGTGGAGTTATTCAGAAGAAGAGGAAAGAGTATCCGTTTCAGTTTATAGAGAAGAGGAAAGAGAGGAGGAGGAAGAGGAAGTGGAGGTTACAGAATACGAAGGTAAACAACAGCAATGAGCCGGAGATGATCTGGAGTCTTGATGAGCTGTTTCCTTTCACAGATTGTTTATCAGATTAATTAAAGTGGACACAAATTCGTGAATAGCCAAGGGCCTCATTAGATGCATCTTTTGATCAAAATACAAGATTCAGGAACATTACTTAGAGTAAAAATCCAATGTATTGTTTGTCTATCCTCTCTTACTTGGCTATAAGGGGGGAGTGGGGGGAGGCCTCATATTTACAGGTAATTAATGGTGACGGTATCTCCATCTACATTTATCCTTTCAGTAGACAGGACTTGGTTTCAGCATGTTGGGCCGGCATAAACATCACCTGGTAGTCTAATGTCTAAACTATGGGTGACATAAAGCAGTGTTGACAGCACAACTCACTAATGTGTCCTGACTCAGTTTTTAAATGAATAAGAAATTGTATTACCTTATTACATTCCAGAAGTCAAGGCCATGTTTGAGAGTGAAGCACTGAACACAGAGGTCTTTCTTATATTTCATGTATGGAGAAAACAATTATGTAATATCTCTGATTGAATTAGCTTGTTGTTTAGACGCTCCTATATCTATAATGCTAGTTCTCTATGGTTTCTTAAGGATTGAACAATGAGCTTTATCTCAGTCCTTTGCAATGAATTAAGATACTCACTAGGTTTACTGCTGAAGTCCAGCACTCTGGCTAAAGCTACAAATCTGAAAGAACTTTCCTAAGAAAGTTCTAATGTAGCTCTGCTTCAAAGAAAAATCAGTAAGTTCTACAACAAATTAACTCTCTTCCTAAAAAACATGAATAGACTCCTATATGTAGATGCCCTTGAGTGCGTTTCTGACTAATAAAAGGTGCCCCACTTCTTCTCCATGTGGAAGAAAATTCCATGTAAAATCCTGATGTGCAGTCTTAATGGAATGGCTTGGAACAAGGCAAGATGGGACATGACTCCCAAGAGGAAGCCCACTGGTTCTGTTGTGCTTCCTGGGAAAGGCGGCCAAGGTGTTGGGCATAAGTCAGGAATCTGATAGATCAAAGAGGGCCCCATCCCTTCTAGACATATTTGGGAAACCAAACATAACCTGTACACAAGGAAAGTCCTCATTGCATGGATCTGATTTCAATTTTTGACAGTATGCATTATAAATCTCTTTCAGTATTATAGCTAAAAGGAGAGATGTTCTATGATACTCTTTGTTTTCATTAAGTCTAGATCTAGGGAAAAGATGGGTAGCCTATTAAGTTTACTTCTAGTTACATATCTAGAGATATGTCTACAACTAGATCTTCCTATTCTGTAATTAACTTTATACATACAGGCTCAAAAACCATATGAAGACACCTGTCTCTTCTACCATACTTGCCCCCACAAAACTAGGAAAAAAAAAAGCTTGTTTCCAAGTCCTCAGTAGGTTTTTCACATGTAATACAGGTCTTTTCTTTTTTATCATTCAATTTATGTCTCCTCAAGTGTATGTTTCTGCCCTGAAGCCTTCAAATCTAGAGTGCTCTGTTATTTTTGAAACTTATCTTCAAATGCTTGTTATTAATTTAGCCGCTAGGATTGTTTTTATGTCTTGTACTTATTCTGTTCTTCCTGCGAATATAAGCATTATTATCTTTACGATACACTTGAAAATTAAATTACTGAAACTTATTTCCCAATTTCTTTATTAAGGCATATACTTTGATTAAAATGCACTTTTGGGGGGCTTTAGATGGGAACAGTCGGGGATTTGGCAAGTGTTAAACTTTTTATTATTTTAATTACTCTTTGAAGTAATAAATCACAGGTGAAATTAAACATGAAAAACACTACAACTTTTCTTTAAAACTGATGTCTTTTAAAGTGTTGGAAGAGCCTGAAGAATACGTTGTAGAAGAAAAGATGCACTTTATCTCTAAGAGAGTTGAAGCCGAACCAGCAGAAGGTATACCAACCCTTAAATTAATTTTAGCCCTATTTGTGTTTGGCTTGTCCCGTTCTTTATCTTCTCTTGCAGTCAGTCTATCACTTGTATTGCCTTTATTGATAACTACTGTGTCTAAGTAAACAGATTGCTTACATTTTTATTGAAAAGAAATCTGAGCATTTCTACAAGTGTATTTTATCATCTTTTCAAGTGGTTGAGAAGCATGAGAAGAAGATTGTACTGAAACCGAAAATTCCTGCTAAAATAGAGGAGCCCCTACCAGCTAAAGGTACAGTTCTCGCTCAAAGAAATATGGTACCCTTTGTCTTAATAACTGTATCAGTGCCTTCTGTTTGCGTGTTTCTGAGTTTTGTCAGCACCGATGTATAGTCGTTTTTGCTGAATAGAGTCATTAATGTTTGTGTGTATGTATGATCTTTTCAAAAAGTGAATTCTAAGCCCCAGATATCACTTCCTCTGTAATACAAACTAATATTCTTCAACCTAATCTTTCTAAAGTTCCTGAAGCACCTGTGCCAGAAAAGAAAGTCCCTGCCGCAGTTCCCAAAAAGGAAAAGGTGCCACCAGGTATCCTGGGCTTTACTTTATTCTTGAACAATGTCTTTCTTTTTCATCTTAAATTGGTCCATTCTTCAAATTTTTGTAACATTAACAAGAAAATAGTGCCTGTGGTTAACATCTTTTCATCTTGTGTGCTTGACCCTGTGCCTGATATATTTTAAGTGCCAGAAGAGCCAAAGAAGCCAGTTCCAGAAAAAAGGGTTCCTCCAAAAGTGGCTAAGAAAGAAGAACCTCCCCCCACCAAAGGTAAATGAAACCCTCCAGCACAAAAACCAAAAACATGTCTTTCATCCTCTCGCTGCTGTCCTTGGGTCACACCTTTTATATGGAAGTTATTGGAGTATGTTGGAGGCTATGGTGTATTACTGCCTTATCTATGGGTGGAGTATTACTTGTTGTGAAGTTTATTTGTATGTATGTTGTGATTTGCCGTAGTCTAAAATCACAGTACTTTCGGGCCAATAACTGCCCCCCAAAAAATCCACTTTAAGTAACTTAACTCCCTAATCCTAAAATTATCTTTCAAGTGGCTGAGAGGCACATGCAAATTACCCAAGAAGAAAAAGTTCACGTTGCTGTAACTAAAAAAGAGGAGCCTCCAAGAGCAAGAGGTACATGTGACCTTTCAATACACGGACTATTGTACTTAGCCTCTTCTCTTTACCAAATGCACTGCTCATGGGTGTTTGTTGTTGTTGTTTTCGTTGCTATAGTTGTTTTTTTATGTTTTAAATAATGAAAATGTCAAGTCCTTTATGTTTGAGTTACTATTATATGACTGCCTTTCATGGTCTGAGTGAGGATAACAGTTCTTAAAGTGAAATCTGTCTTTAAAGTGCCCGAGGAACCCAAAAGAGCTGTTCCAGAAGAAAAAATTCCAAAATTCAAACCTAGGAGAGAGGAAGAACTACCAGCAAAAGGTATACTAACTTTTTCAAAAATCAAAATAAGCATGGAGGTATTAAAACTAATCTAGTGGAATTGGGATCTTTAGAGAAAATAATTTAAATACATCATAAAATAAGTAATATGCACTTATGTGCTATTTCATATCACTTCAAAGCTCAACATTTCAGATGCCAGAAAGTACTCCTCTTCTTTCTTTTCCACAAAAGTGTGAAGCTCCCCCAGATATGTACTTTCCCTTAAAATCTACTTGCCCTCTAATACGTTATGTATGTATACTAAACTCATCTGCCCAAAGGATTGTTTTGTGTGGTAATCTTCGATAAAATTAAAAAAAATTTATTTTTATTTTTTAAAGATTTTATTTATTTGACAGAGAGAGACACAGCAAGAGAGGAAACACAAGCAGGGGGAGTGGGAGAGGGAGAAGCAGGCTTCCCGCCGAGCAGGGAACCCGATGCAGGGCTCGATCCCAGGACCCTGGGATCATGACCTGAGCCGAAGGCAGATGCTTAACCATCTGAGCCACACAGGCACCCTGATAAAATTTAAAATTTTTAAAATCCTGAGTTTTCTGCATTGTGCCAGTGGAGCTTCTTGAAAATACTTTAGAATTCAGATGAAGACACTATTCATGGGACTCAGGTTTCTGTCCAATGCTTGTTTGATAGTCACTGTTGCTACTGTCTGGTTGTCTTTTTGAGCTCTCTTATATATACTACTTGATCTTCCTAAAGTTATCATTATCTTTGAAGCACTAAGCAGGTTAGAAAAAAGCATTCCTCTGTATATTAGACCATGTTTATTTCCAAGTCTGTTGCTTTTTCTTACAATGTGAATGATGGGCATGGGGATGGTTGTCTTTGTGGATTGTTCATACACGGTATCTCTTAACACATATATATTCAAGATCTCATAATTCACTTTTAATAATTACTCTTTTTAAAGTCACTGAATTCAGAAAAAGAGCTGTTAAAGAAGAAAAGGTATCCATTGAAGTTCCAAAAAGAGAAGCTCTTCCCATGAAAGGTATATTGTGCTTTCACTAAGTATTAAACTGAAGCATGAAACTACACAGCTCTTTGCCTGTTACTTCCTAATCTGACTCCCACCCTTTATTGGCTTATTGTTGACTAAGGGCAGGAAATCTAACATTTGAAATCATAAATAGTGAATTGTACACTCTGTAATACCTTGACCAGGAAAAGACATTCACGTTCTCCCATAACCAGTGCATGAATCCATCACATAAGAATGAAATCAAAGTGCATTGGCACTATCACCCCTAAATGAGCTTCAAGTAAAATCTTGCCTGTTGTCAATATTATTCTAGAAGTAACCGTAACTGAGGAGAAAGAATGGTCTTACACCCGGGAAGAAGAAATTGTTTCAGTAGAACAGGAAGAGGCATATGACGAATATGAGGAATATGACTATAAAGAATTTGAGGAATATGAACCAACAGAAGAATATGACCAATATGAAGAATATGAGGAACGTGAATTTGAACATTATGAAGAGTTTAAAGAGCATGAAGAATATGTCACAGGTATGAGCAAAATGCAAACCTGCCATCACCTTAAATACATGCAGATTCCATTAGAGCAGGATAAAAATTTGGATGCCCGAAGAAATTTAGAAAGAACTTTATTTCATTTGACAAATTCAGAATTTTTTTCTTAGATAACTTCCAGAAAAAAAGTTTCTATGAATCTTAAGGTTCCTATTAAACTTTGGTTCTGGGAATAATCTATTTCCTCCCTCATTTTTGCTTAGACACAAAATAGCAAATGCCCCAAAGTTCCTTTCTCAAAGGGTTACGAGTTTATCTGCAAGTGCCCATGATCATTCCAAAACATGGAATGTCTAAACATCTCTTAAAGTGTGTTATTATCAAGCACCATAGGAAAATACACTCCCTCAGGGTTCCCATCATGAAAACTTGACAAAGACTACTTCCAAAGTAAAGACAGAGATGAAGGCTAACGAAAGCAGTTATGTTATAGCTAATGACGATCAGACTTGTAGGTGTATAATTTTGGTTCCACACAATTCATTTATTTTACTCAATAAGTTCCTACTGGAATTTTGAAATGAAGCAATATTATTTCACTTCCCCAATTTCTTATGTTTCATAGCCTCACTTTGAGAACATTCTATGTGGCTGTACAGATAGCATTAAAAAACAATATTATATACAAGGAATAGCACAGAGGACCGTAGGGAAAGGGAGGGAAAACTGAATTGGACAAAATCAGAGAGGGAGACAAACCATGAGAGACTCTGGACTCTGGGAAACAAACTGAGGGTTATAGAAGGGAGGGGGGTGGGGAGATGGGGTAACTGGATGATGGGTATTAGGGAGGGCACATGTTGTGATGAGCACTGGGTATTATATGCAACTAATGAATCATCGAACACTACATCAAAAAGTAATGATGTACTGTATGCTGGCTAATTGAACACAATAGTAAAAATAATAAAATTAAAAAAATAAAGTAATAAAACCCAATATTATATAGAAAGAAGTTTTAACCATGATTTTTTTCTACCTGAAGTGAAATGAGACTGTTAATATGTGGAAAAGAGTTACAATGATCTCGTTGAAGCAAAAAGCCAGGAGGAAAGGGCACTGTCAGCTTGTTTAGGGCTTATTCTACTTGGACCTGTAATTCTCACTCACATTTAGAGGCTATGACTACACTGTAGATAAAAGATATATAAAGAAATAACATTTTTTATTTATGTTCCAAAGTCTAACATTAAATACCCTTAATGTACTTTTTTTAAAGAACCCAAGAAGCCTCTCCCAGTAAAGCCTGTCCAAGAAGAACTGGTTCCCACAAAGCCAAAGGCCCCACCCACTAAAGGTAGAGTGAGCAAGACATTATGAGTTCTGAGAGACCCGTGTTCCCTACATGTCTGTCATACTATAAACACATGTTGAAGTGACAGTGCACAAATCGTGTGTGTGTTTGGGAATGTTGTGTTGTACATTGTATTTCTTAACTTTTTGTTCTTACTACTCTTGAGACACCTGGCTCAGGTTTTTAAATCTATTAATGTTGATATTTTATTTAAAGTACTGAAGAAAGCAGTTCCTGAAGAAAAAGTCCCAGTGCCCATTCCCAAGAAACTCAAACCTCCACCACCCAAAGGTACATTGCAGAGTGATAACTATGAGAAACATCTTTGTTTCTATAAACGTGTCTTTCTCACCTTGTCTGCTGTTTTTTTTATTATGTTATATTAATCACCATATTTTACATCATTAGTTTTTGATGTAATGTTCCATGATTCATTGTTTGCGTATAACACCCAGTGCTCCATTCAGTACATGCCCTCTTTAATACCCATCACCAGGCTAACCCATCCCCCCACCCCCCTTCCCTCTAGAACTCTCACTTTGTTTCTCAGAGTCCATAGTCTCTCATGTTTTTTGTTTTTTACTGGATGTATTGTGGTCCTGATTCTTACATTTCAGTTTTTTGTGTATTTTTATGTATATGGTATTTTTGTGGTTGGTTTTAATGCTCTTCAATAATTAATATCTTTAAAGTGCCTGAAGAACCAAAGAAAGTTGTTGAGGAAAAAATACACATTTCAATTACCAAACGTGAAAAAGAGCAGGTGGCTGAGCCAGCTGTTAAAGGTATAATAATTTCCTTCCAAAATCGTGGTCTTTTATAATGTCTCTTTTAAAATTAAGGTAGTTATGTTTGCTTTGTTTCATTGTTATATATGTCTTTGAAGTTAGTCCTTAGGATTTATTGGGCATAAAAATCTGTCAACATAGGATAAGAAGGTAATGCTATCTTTAAAAGAAAAAGTTATTTTGAAATATATCCATAGCTTATTATGTAACAGCTGTGGAGATATATATATATAAAATAGAATGCTTGGATTTAAATTGGTGACCATTTGGCACATTCCTGGCTTATTTAAATTCACGTACTGATAAAGCAATGTTGACCCCAGTTCAACAACTGTTTATTCATTCCAGAGATTTTTTAAAGGCTACAAAAAAATCTAACTCAGTGGCTAGTCATTTTTTTTTCTAACTATGAAGAAACATCTCTGGCCTTTCAGAAAGCATACTTATCTAGAAGGAAATTTAGCTTTCAGTAAAGGATATTTCCTACAACCTGAGATACCTGAACACTAAACATCATTTCACATTTGGGCTCTGCTACTTCAAACTTACTTGTGTATATTTGTATATTTTTATCCCCGTGAGGTTCAGAATCATTTTCATGGAACATATAAAGTTTTTTTTATAAATGAACAGTTGTATATCTATCATATGAGAGGCACTTGCAAAATTATTCTGTCTGCTTAAAGTATGACAAAGCAAGCATTGCCTGGTGGCCTGTTTCTGACAATAAAATACTCTTATACTTAAATTTCAAGTGCCTGTGAAGCCCAAGAGAGTTGTCACAGAAGAAAAAGTACTTGTTCCTAAAAAAGAAGTAACAGCACCTGTTAGAGGTACCTAATACCACTCTTTTTAATGTGTTGTTTGTCTTCTTTGCTGTAAAATTCATGTTCAGTTCTATGTGTGAAGTTCTTCTCTGGGAAAGATAAAGCCTATTATTTCTTCTGTTACAAATGGCTATGTTCCTACTGTGTCTTAATTTCATTGAGTCATTGGTAAATGTCAAACCTAAAGATAATCTCTTTAAAGTGCCAGAAGTACCAAAAAGACGAGAACAAGAAGAGATTGTCTTTGAAGAGGAAGTTGTAACCCAAGTAGAGGAATATTTTGAAGAAGAAGAAGAAGAAGAATACATTCATGAAGAAGAAGAATTCATAACTGAAGAAGAAGTCGTACCAGTGATACCAGTCAAAGGTAGATTATATCTCCTACAAAGAGATACATAGCAGCATCTTTAGAGACCAGGTGTCTAATTTGGTCAGATTCTGGGGTTTATTAGCACCAACGACCAATTCTGCTTATTTTAGAAACAGACACTTTTGATGCTGAAGTATGATTTCTGCCATTGCCTTTCACATTTTATATCTTGCATGCAACATTTCCAAAATTCTTAATAATATCTTTAAAGTGCCTGAAATACCCAAGAAAGAAGAGAAGAAACCTGTTCCTGTTCCCAAAAAGAAGGAAGCCCCACCAGCAAAAGGTATAACCACCATTCATAACATAGGCCTTAATCTGCATAGAAATCGTTAGCTATCTTCTGAGTTCACAACCTTGTGTGTGTTGCTCTCTGTTGTTAGAGATGTTAATTGTGCATTATAAAGATGTGTTGTTACTAGTAGTTAGAACTTACCAATAAACAATATCTTTAAAGTGCCTGAGATTCCTAAGAAGCCGGAGGAGAAAGTGCCTGTGCCCATTCCTAAAAAAGAGAAGCCTCCACCAGCTAAAGGTACATCTCTTTATAATCCATCAGTGGGATAATGTGATAATTTACTCATGTAGTAGAATTTGACGAGCCATATCACTTCTTTCCCCGTGACAGTATTAACAAGACAGGGACCACCCAACTGGTTATAGGAAGAGTTTACCATGTATTCATCTCTAAATTTTGCCATGGAAGCATGCTGATGCTGAGTGCTTGGCTCTTCCTCGTTAGTGGAAACTTCTTAAAGTAAATTCTTATTATAATACCAAAATGGACAAAATCACCATTTCCCAGGCATTGTATGTTGTCTTTATCATCAGTCTATGTTTTCTCAGTGTTCTCTATTTAAACTTTTGTTCATCTCCTGGCCTTTGTTTCGCGGCTATTATTCTTATCAATCTTAAAGAGTAAAATTGTATGATGCTTCAATAAAGTCTTAAAATTGCTGGATTCTTATCTACGGGTGAAATATCTGACACTAATCCTACTTGATATCTTTAAAGTTCCTGAAGTGCCCAAGAAACCTGTACCAGAGGAGAAAATACCAGTACCAGTTCCTAAAAAGGTGGAAGCTCCACGTGCCAAAGGTACATGAACTCGCAAAAACTTTACTTCACATTTGCTTATAAGGAAAAATTAACTGGTTCAATTCTGTGCTCTTTGGGGATGCACCTCTTTAATGTTGCTTTATGGAAAAGAAAAGATTTTATTTTAAAGATAAAATGCTTCTTGAAATACCTTGGTTATCCTTTTAGTACCATATCTTAATCTTTTTTAGACTATTCTTAACCTCAAAATTTTATGTTGTATAACATTTTTTTTCTAAATAATTTCTTTAAAGTGCCAGAAGTGCCCAAGAAGCCTGTGCCTGAGAAGAAGGTGCCAATTCCTGTTCCTAAGAAGGTAGAGGCTCCACCTGCAAAAGGTACATTACTTCATCATTTAAGTACATGAAAAAAAAAACCCTTTCACTTATATGTGTTCATATGCAAATTCCCCCATAACATTTAAAATTTGTTTAAAAATTTGTCTTACTAGAAATATTTAGTGATTGTTTTCATCTATATTGCTCTAAGACATATAAAGAACACATTCTTAAAGACAAATAATATTTTTAAAGTGCCAGAGGTGCCCAAGAAGATCATCCCAGAGGAAAAGCCAATACCTGTTCCGAAAAAAGTGGAAGCTCCACCACCCAAAGGTACGTTAATCTCAAACAGAACCAGGGCAAAAAGGAAAACTAACCAGTATTATTCAGCCTTGTTAATTACAATTAATGCTTCATGACCCTGAATCTGAGGACAATTGATGCCTCTATGATCACAGAATATTTGCTTTTCATGTTGTCTCATTGTCATGAATAGTGTACATACAAGTGACACTTGTACGATTGAATAAATATCTTTAAAGTGCCAAAGAAACGTGAGCCAGTTCCAGTTCCTGTAGTTCTACCTCGGGAAGAAGAAGTTCCATTTGAAGAAGAAATTGCTCCTGAAGAGGAAGTTCTCCCTGAGGAAGAGGAATTTCTACCTGAGGAAGAAGAAGTTGCTCCTGAGGAAGAAGAAGTTGCTCCTGAGGAAGAAGAAGTTGCTTCTGAGGAAGAAGAAGTTCCTCCTGAGGAGGAAGAATTTATACCTGAGGAAGAAGTTGAACCTGAAGAAGAGAAAGTTCTTCCAGAAATTAAACCTAAGGTGCCAGTACCTGCACAAGGTATAGCAACTCTTCTTAGAGTCAAGGCCTCTTTTGTCTTGAATTCTGCCTTTCCATCTTTTTTTATTCATCTCAAGTTTTATCTATAATACTTCACTCTTTATGTAGTCTAACATCTAAATCTTAGAAGCGTTCCAGACATGTGTGCCTTCATTATTGTCATGTGTGTCTGTCTCTTGGAAATGATTTGAATGTCTTTTCAAATTTAATGATATGAAATGTTATGTTTATGGTCTTATTCTCATTTGTCTTTTTGTTATATATGTAATACCGTGCATGTGATTTTTAATGTCTTAAAATGAATGTTTTTAAGTGCCTGAAGTGCCAAAGAAACCTGCACCTCAGAAGAAAGTCCCTGTTCCTGCTCCTAAAAAAGTGGAACCTCCACCACCCAAAGGTATACCTCCCCAAAGTGAATACACATTCTTCATCCATAGCTTCACCAGAAAGTTACGGTGGAACTGTGGTTTAGGAAAAGTTATATTTAGAAAATAGTCACATTTTTCTTTCTGAAAATGTTCAGGAACACTGATTTCCACTTTTCATTGGATGCAAAGCAGCATTCAAGAACAAAGATAAAAGGACTGTCCCCCAAATTGCCACGGAAGTTCTACCTAGTGGCCTTGTCATTCCATATGGATATTCTGCAAATCTAAATTACACAAAAAGATACCTGAAAAATATGATGAATAAATTTTCCTAAATTTCATCCTTCAACTATTTATATGAATTGCTTTTATAACACCAGGATGAAAAGGAAAAATGATTGAAGTATTTATCAAAACACTGAGTAATAGCTTATCTCTTTTGATACATACATATAAATGGCAGCCCAGCAGGTTTTGATTTTAGCCTTGGATTTATTCCTTGCTGTATTGTTCTGAGCAAGTCTTTTAACCAATCTGAGCTTCAGGTTTGTCTCCTATAAAATGGGGAGACTGGTATCAGTCCTAGTGGGCTCAGATATTGTGAAGATAAAATAAAGTAAGGTATGTGGAAGTGCTCTATCACTGAATGAATTATCCAGATCAGTTCATAGTACAGAATGAAGTCCAAATATTTATACCTTAAAGCTCATTATTTTCTGCCAAAGGTCATGATATCACTACTTAAACATAACACCTCCACCAGATTAAATAGTCATATAATCAAAGAAATAGTAAAGCTGATCCTTTATTAGACTTCAGGGGTTCAGAAATACTTTATAAATAATGATTTAATAAATTACTAGAGACATGTAAATGGATGAAAAGACAGCATCTGTCCTCTGATATTCAAGTAGGTTGCTGATCCCTCGCTCTACCATACCTATTTCTGTCATAACACTGGGCTCCCAACTTGCCCTACGACTCTATCCTGAGCAACTGTTGCATGTGGTCTTTCTGTGGGTGAACTTCTTGCGTTCTCTATTTTTTGTCCCTCACAATAAATTCTTATCATGAAATGATGTCTTTAAAGTGCCTGAGGTTAAGAAGAAAGTGCCAGAGAAGAAAGTAGTCATTCCTAAGAAAGAGGAGGCTCCTCCTGCCACAGGTACTACTATTCCCAAGCAAATTAAACACTGCCATTTCTTTCTCTCGCCTGTAAGAGTCAAAGTGTCCTCTTTCAGTAGTTGTTAGTATAACCTGTATTATTGCTCTGTCTATTGTCTCTGTGTTTGTGTAACTTAAATTATAAAATAAAATATCTTTAAAGTGCCTGTAGTGCTTAAGAAACCTGAACCAGAGAAGAAAGTGCCTCCTCCTGGTCTTAAGAAAGCAGTGGCTCCTCCTGCCAAAGGTACATCACCCAAACAAGGATGTGTTTGCTGGACCGATGTTGAACTGTGTCCATACAGATGTTCAACATGAACGTTTGTCTGCCTTGTACGGTCTGTCATTGCCATTAACCATCTATGACTCTGGTGCACCCATGTTTGTGTTATGTCAATTTTTCCACTTTCTGTTGTGTGTTTTATGTTCTTATGTATGTTATTTCTAAAAAATAAAAACACTCAACTAATATATCTTTAAAGACCCCAAAGTAACTAAGAAGCCAGGCCCTGAAGTCCCCTTTGCTCTTCCTAAAAAAGTAGAGGCTCCAGCAATAAAAGGCAGAATATCTCTTTAAATGGGCTCTGAGTCTTAAATCACAAACCTCTTTATTTTTGTTTTATTAATTGATTCTGTGAAATCTCCATGTTTCATCTTATGCATGTGTATCTTCATACTTACTCCCTTGTGTTGAAAAACGGGGAAACTGGTCTTTATGCACTCTTCATTGGTTCTTGCATTTTAAGTGCCTAAAACGATCAATATCTTTTAAGTTCCTGAGGTACCTAAGAAAGTGGAAGAAAGACGAATCATTCTCCTTGAAGAAGAGGAAGTTCCACCAGTTGAAGGTAGATGACTTTCTAAGAAAATAGATTTTCCAGGTCATCATTGTCTTATCATTGTCTAATATTGGAAGGAGGCAAATGCACATTTCACTTCAGAAATAAACATATTCAGACTCTAAAAGAAATCGTTATTTACCTAATAGAAATTGGGCAGGCAAATTAAAATCAACTGACTCTCCTTTCTTACATGCTTAGCCAATTTGTTCGTTTGTTTGTTTTATTTTAATGACAGTCTTTGAAAGGAAACTGTATTTGCCATGGGGAATTTTTCATCAAATGACTTTGTTGGTAATAGTGGGATAAACCTACCGAAAAGAAATTCCAGTTAAGCCTGAGTAGTTGATACAGAAAATCTGACGTCTACACCTAACTGAATGTTCTCCTTCAAACAAGTCCACCTCCATTAAAAATAATAATTTCAATTAAATTCTCTCTGACATCTTTTTTGTTCTGAAATTCTAGAAAGGGCCTAACATATTTTGAAGACTCAGTAGATTTTTTTCAAGGACTAGTGAGTTTGTACATGCATTGGAAAGGCTGAGCTATGAATTATCTATGTTTAAGACAACCTCCATTTTCATATATACCCTTTTAGTCTAATATTTAAGAGAATTCTAATTTACAAAATAATAATCTTTTTTAAAGTGTATGAGGAGCTGGAAGAGCCTATTCCAGAAGAGATCCCTGAAGAACCACCTAGCATAGAAGATGTTGAGGAGGTGGCGCCACCTAGAGGTACTGCTGCTTTTTGGAGTTGGACATTAAAATCTCTGGTGCTCCAAATCTTTCTCAGCATAAGTCTAAATCTAATATTCTTTAGTATACTTTTCTTACATCTTATTAATGACAAGTTAAAGATCAATAATTAATGGCACCTGAAGTGCCCTGCCCAACTTTTCTACTGCATCTACAATACAATTCTTGTATTATCGGCACTTGAAAGTTCCCTAGCCAGACCCTATTGTAACACTTTCTCCTAGTTTTCTTGTTTTTAGTTTTTTATTCTGTATTAAAGTGGGGGAAATCTATTTCTGTGTTGTTTACTTTTTAGAATAATTCTTAGCCTATTGTTCCTGAAGACTGTGGCAAGCTTTTGCATAACTGATATTACATTTGCTAATAGGATTAAGAAATAATAGCCTTCCACCTTTAGAGCCTCTACTGCATATGCATAATTACCATTTAGGTTGCTAATATCTTTTAAAAATAAGTAAATGTTTTGTGTTATTTTTTGCATATATGGGTGTTGTTCTGTTCATTGCATGTCATTTTTCAAAATATCTACCTAATATCTTTGAAGTGCCTGAAGTGGTTAAGAAAGCAGTACCTGAAGCACCTACTCCTGTTCCTAAAAAAGTGGAGGCACCACCAGCTAAAGGTATAGCAAATCTCAATTAATGTCTTTAAATTCCAATTAACGTTCTTTAAAAAAAAAAAAAAAAACAGAAATGTCTTCTTTGATTGCTTTCTTAGAGTCATTTAAGTAGCAAACTTCTGAAATTGATTGAGGACCAGTAAAAAAATGTAACCCATTTCATATCTTTAGCCTTTTCGGAATATTAACAGATGATTATGTTAATGGTGGCTGTGTGTGTATAAATTACTCCAGAAGTTTCTCATTCTAAACAGCTGAGAATTTTAATGTTAATGAGTACATCTCTCTATGCTTATATACATAACAATAGACCCTTCTTCCCCACATTCCATTCGTAAATTTTATTCCATTATATATAGTTTTCTCATGTTATTGTAATTATGTATATTATATTGTAGGGGAAAAAATCTGTTCTAATGATTGGATGATAACTATTTTAAAGAGCCTCACGTCCTTTCTAATATTTGGTCTAAGCTTTTCAAGGTTATTACAGAATATCTACTTCTCTTTGCTTCCTAGTTAGGTTAATGCTTCAGGAGTGCTCTTCACAGATAAGCTTATGCTGTCCCTATCACAGTAGGCATCCCCCACAGATAAAATAGTGCTCAGAAGGAGAGGACACCTGTATTAGGTACTCTATTATGGTAATCACTTCAAAAAAGTCTTCATCAAGTTAAAAATAGTAGAAGTAGGTGCAATGTTGGTAATCCCTAGTATTTAAAAAAAAAAAAATAGAACAGCACGGGTTCTTGTGGACGTGTCTTCGTCTTATCTAGTTAGCACAAATAAGTGATTTGGGAAAATATCTTTATTGTCTGTAAAATTGGTGTCCACTAATACAGAGTGACTTCTTAAGCTTTGATTATTATAAAGATGTTGTTTTTGCCATTTTTATTTCATTCATTATTGAGTATTGTCAGCTAACTGAAATGCCTAATATCTTTAAAGTGCCAAAGAAGGTTCCTGAGGAAAAAGTAACTGTTCCTGTTCAGAAAAAAGAGCCACCTCCAGCCAAAGGTACATATTCTGTTTTAAAACTGAACTTCCTGTTAATAGTTTTCATTAAGACTTTTATGTTGGGGGCACCTGCATGGCTCAGTCAGTAGAGCATGTGACTATTGATCTCAGGGTCATGAGTTCAAGCCCCATGTTGGGTGTGGAGCCTACTTAAAAAATAAAATTTTTTTAAAAATTTAAAATTTAAAAAGATTGTTTTATGTCTCTGTGTCTTGACTGTTTTTTTGTCTTTTGTCTATGAAAACTTGCTCTTGATAGTCCTAAATATTAAAACTATATCTTTAAAGTGCCTGAAAAGAAAGTCCCAGAAAAGAAAATCGCAGAAAAGAAAGTCCCTGTGCCTAAAAAAGAAGCTGTTCCCTCAGCTAAAGGTATTTTTGGAAAGATCTTTTCCGTATCTTCACGTATTATTGCATGAAAGCCTTTTTTTTTTTCAGTTGTTTTCATTCTGTATTTTGAATTTATATCTTCATTTCTTCTGTGTTTAAAAAAAATTTTCTTAAAGTAGATGCTCTTTCAGGAAGGACTGTCCTTGAAGAAAAACTATCAGTTGCCTTCCACAAAGAGGAGGTAGTAAGAGAGAGAACAGAATTAGAAGTAGTGGAAACACCAGTGGAAGTGCTTGAGGAAGAAGAGTTCCATGAAGTTCAAGAATATTTTGAAGAAGAAGAGTTCCATGAAGTAGAAGAATTCATCAAAGTAGAACGACCTAGATTCAAAGTACACAGAGCTGAAGAGGTCCATAGGGTAATAGAAGTTTTAGAGACAGAAGAAGTGGAAGTATATGAAAAACCCAAAGCTCCACCTAAAGGTATAGGTGAATTCCATCACCATTACAAGTTGCTATCCCTTGCTCTAACTCATTTTTTTTTAAGTGCATTTCATGTCCAATTTGGAACACTAAAAACCCACTTACTTTCAAAGTTAACATCATGGAATGCTTTAAGCATGAGCTTCAACTATTTGATGCAAAGATTAATATGGAGTAGAGATTAACCTTACAATGTATAGTTTTAGCAGACAAGATAAAGGTATTTGATATCTACTTATCTAAGGAGCTCACTGTATGAATTTGTAGATTCTTTCTCAAATCCAGCTAAGAATGATTGTTACAGGTGCCAAAATATATGACCAGTGTCATCAGTTTAGTGAAATAGAAGCTCCTCAGTTCACTGAGAAATTTACATGTTCAGGCAGAACAACTATGCTTTGTTAATGTGAGTCAGCTGTTCACAAACTGATCATTGCTTATCAAAAGTTTCCACCATTTTATGATATTTTCATTAGAGAAATAACATTAAGGAAGCAAATGAAGCATTGGTAACATTACCTGCTCTCTAGTATTTTTTGAGGATAAACCGCGATACAAATAAATTCTCTTTGGTACCACTCCAGATCTTGCATGAATTAATATGTGTGTAATATGAAGGAATATGTGTGTGTGTGTGTGCTTATTATTCATAGTAAATCTACAATATAGATGAAATTTAGCAAAATCAACTTCTGTCTTGGAAGTGTGATGTAAATTCAAAAAATATAAGTAGATAAAGCATTTATGAGCCCTCACTGGACTAACTTTATTGGTAGTGCTCCCTAATACTTCAAGAACTCATTCTCTATCTAAACACTAATATCTTTGAAGGGCCTGAGATATCTGAGAAAATCATCCCTCCAAAAAAACCACCCACTAAAGTTGTTCCTCAAAAAGAGCCACCAACTAAAGGTATTTCATTAGCGAAACTTGATTGCATTACAAGTTTGTGTTCTTGATGTTTTTCTTCTGTGTTTTGTGTTTTTGGAATTTCTAAAACAAACTAATACCTTTAAAAGGGTTGAGGGGCCAAAGGAAGTAATACCAAAAGAGAAGTCACTGTTGTTATGCCTAAAATACCCAAAGTAAATATCCTTATTAACCAAATAGTGCACCTAAGTTTCCTTCTTTGGTACTATTCAATTGTATATTCACTAACATTTTTATTGATAAATCCAGGTTTTCCTTTTAATTCTTAATTTTAATCATCTAGTAATAATAAATACATAGTGACTATGTGTTTAATGTCCCTGCTTTGTTCATTTTGGGGAACCTCTTGAATTTTACAATAGAAATAAAAAACATCTAATAAATAATATATACTTGTGTGTTTAAAGTCCTTGAATTATTTAAGAACATTATCACTGAAGAGAAAGTACCAATTATTCCACCAAAACAAGCAGAAGTAGCACCAGGAGAAGGTGTCTTGTTAATTTTTCTTGTCACATTCTTATGATTCTAACATGGGAAATTCTTCTGGATTTCTGTTGTCATATTTGTTATCAAAATTCAACTCATTTTAAGTACTGTAATATATTTGATAAAGTGATAGCTCTGTTTCATATTATGACCATGTCATGTTTTGTGTTTACATTTCTCTTATGTTGTGCTTGTTACAAATCTTTATGAATATTTAAAAGTAAAAAAAATTATTACTACTATCTTTAAAGTACCTGAAGTGTCCCAGAAAATTGTGGTAGAAGAAAAAGTACGTGTTCCTGAAGAGCCCAAGTTTCCACCAGCTAAAGGTACCCACCTTTGCTGATTCACCACTAATATAAAACCCCCTTTTATTTACTTACTATGGAGCAGAGAGAGAGAGAGATCTTTCTCCCCTCAATGCCACAATACAGCTGAATTATGTAAACTGCAGTTTATGTTTTATAACAATCCTCCATTTTGTGATGTCCCTCTGGAAACAAAGGCATCAGCCTAAAAGTTGTTACTGTTTTTGTTGATCTTCTTCTTAAGCCACAATTAAATGATATTGACCCCCTCAACTTCTTTTCAAAAATAATTTATTTTAGAAGCTATTGTCAAGGAGCTCTGGAAACAAACATTCCAGATAACAGTAGAAAATGATGCTATAACCCGAAGACAAAGTATTTTTAATATGACAAATCAAGAATTCATCAACAAGGCAATCTAGAGAGATGCATTGACTGTGTGTTTAGTTGGCTTATGATTTTGGAATTCTTGGCATTCTTCTTTTAGATCAACGCTTTTTGTCTTGATATTTTATACCCAATTATGATATTTTTAAAATAAATATCTTTAAAGCACCTGCAGTACCCAAGAAAATTATTCCAGAAGAAAAGGTTCATGATGCTGTTCCTAAAAAGCCTGAAGTTCCACCAACTAAAGGTATACACTGAAACTGATCATGACATGAAATGACTCTTTGTTTAGTTATTGATGGTTTAAAGTGAATGTGTGTGATGTTAAATCCTTGTATTTTGCTTCTTTATATTCTTAGAATACTTGTTATTTATAACAATTAATATACTAATATCTTTAAAGTTCCTGAAGTGCCTAAGAAAAGTATTCAAGAAGAAAAATCTCTTTCTGAAGACACAACAATATACAGTGAGTGTAGAAAAATTGGTGGTTCTCTTTGGTTTCATTTGTGTTTATCTTCATAGCTTTTAAAAATAAGTATACTAATATCTTGTCAAAGCCTAACATGCCAAAAAAAATTTGGCTAAAATTAAATAATTTAAATGGTTATTTGTCTCAGACAAGGTATATCTCCTCACCAATTAAAAAATAAATAGTCCTGTACTTATAACATTGCCCAATTTTAGAAAGGTCATTTGCTTTTTTGAGTTTGTCATTGTCTTGTCTTGTTAACCTGTTCTGTGTGCAAATATCTTCTGCTTTGAAGCGATTTATTTTCTCAGGCCATGAAGTAACTTTAACTTCATAATAATATTTTAACTGGATTTTATAGAATTAAAATGCCCCTTTATTATTTTTTTACTCTTTACAGCCATCATTGGAAACATTTGATAATGTTGCTCAAATCACCATAGATTTATAAGGCCATTACAACATCAAAAGAATTCCCAAGCCATTTTTTGTTGGCTTTTATGCAAAATTATGATTAAATAATTTGAGGAGTAAAATAATCTGAATAATAAAATATTCTGAATAGAATACTATTCAGTGATCTGAGTAGTGAAAATGCCAGTACTCAAGATATTCTTACATTTATTTTAATCTAAAAAATACCAATAGTTCTGATATTCTTTATTTTGATCTAAAAAATTCCCCATTTAAACCCATTTTTTTTTGTCTGTAATACTAGGTTGGGATAAATATATATGATGACTCCCTCCTTTGAATACCCTTTCTATGCTTCAGTTAGGTTATTGTCACCAGACAGTCTTCCTTTCTAAAAGCTAGAGAAATCTTTATTTTCTTCAGTTGCCTTATTTTCAAAGATTTAATTCTTTTTCCTTTTCTTTTCTGCTTCCAGTCCCTACATGGTTGTTAAACTACATATCCATAAACCAGATATGGTTTAAAATTATAGCCAACTAGGTTCCCCGAGAAAGGGAAGGACTTAATATGAATTTCCAGTAGGTCAAATGTAGAATTCTCAATATGCAGCTCAGTATCAACCCTGTTCTTTATGGACAAAACTAAGAGCAAAGGACAATTTTGCCAATAACTTTCTGCAGACAATACAGAAGAATTATATAGTCCCTGGCCAGTGAATTCCTCAATTTTATTATCACCATAAATGAGAGTTCTATATGATAGAACTGGGAATGAGGCTTTCTCTTAGCCGATGTGTTCTTGTCACTAGTTTGTGTCTATGTACTACTGGTAATTTGGGTGATGAGGATGTACTATGTATTATGTTTTCTTAATACTGTTCACCATTGCCTTGAAGTGCCCTTAATTGTATAAATACTAATATCTTTAAAGTTTATGAAGTATCTGAAGAATCCACCACAGAAGAAAAAGTACTTGTGACTCATCCTCCAAAGACGAAAATCAAAATAGCAAAAGGTATATAACACCAATGATCTAGTCTGAAGAAAATTTATTTTGGGCTGATTTTAAAAGCTCTATCTTTTCCTTCACTATTTATAAATATAACTGTACTCATATCTTTTAAGTGCCTGAGCCACCCAAGAAAGTTGTTCTGGAAGACAAAATATATGTGACTGTTCCTAAAAAGAGAGAAACACCAGCAACTAAAGGTACATTTCAACAACATCAAACTTGGATGAATTAACTTTGGATTCAAGACTCAAAAATTGTGTGTTATATAATTTACTATTTTCACAACTTCTAAGTGTTAACCTACTAATATCTTTAAAGAGCCTGATATGACCAGAGAAGTTTTTCCAGAGGTGGAGTTACCCGAGGCTGTTCCCCAAATTCCAGAGCATCCTCCAACTGAAGGTATAATTCTTAGTTATGAAAATCTAAAGAGAATCTTTCTTCTTCAGTCTGCAAAATATGTTTAGTGTTTTGTGTAGGTTCTCAGAACCTCTAACACTAAAATATTAATATCTTTAGGGCCCCCAATGTACCCAAGACAAGGAACTTTCTATGACTTGCCTCCCCCCAAAAAAAGTCCCACTCAAACAATGTACAAGGTTAAACAATTAGAACAAAAATTAAATTTCTAATTTAAAGTTACAATATCTGTTAATATACCTAACTTTTTAAATACTTTGTATCTTCATGTCTTTGCTTTTTCTCAACTAAAAAATACTAATATCTTTGAAGAGTTGGAAGTCTCCAAGGAAGGTCTCCCAGAGCGACAAGTTCCTATTGCTAAAGGAAGAAAAATACCAGCACCAAAAGGTACAAGCCAGAAGAAAGCTGACTTTCATATCTCATGATTGTAGTTGTACTTAACACATGTAAATATACTAATATCTTGAGGGCCCCAGATGCTAGAAAGGAAGTCATTTCAGAGAAGTGGGTCCCCCAAAGCAGAAGGTCAACTGGGTATATACATGTTCCCATGAGTTATTCAAGAGAAAATAGAGGGGGGAAAAATCTTTAACTTTTCTAAATGGAAGATGCTTGGGCTATAAAGTTTAACTATGACATCTTCAGGGAATATATGAAGACACAGAATGTGTAGATGTGACCCAGATGGATCCTTCAATAAGAAATAGCTATTACTTGGTGATTAACATAACAATAAAATTTTTTTAAAAAGCAAAAAAAAAAAAAAAATAAATAGCTATTACTGTTTCCAAAAAGAAAAAAGAAAAATATCAGACTAGCTAGAAAAAAAAATCTACATAAGACCACCATAATATTTATATCCCTAAAACGAGATTGAATTGGCTTAACACTCCCCCTTTAAAGCAGAAATCAGTTCCATCAAATGACAGAGGTGCTTGGCTGTAGACTATAAATCAGTAATTTAACTTTTCATGGGGTTGAAATTTCAGGAGATAATATAACTGCCCATTGGAATTGCTTTTCTATTAAAATAAACTTACTACTAAACATAAGCATATGAATTTAAAATAATTCTTTTCCCATAAGACTTAAGTATAGAAATATTCTCAGAAAACCATGACTTAATAAAATATTAAATTCAACTTCGAGTAGTTTTTTTTTGTAGGATGGTCTCCACCTGAAAGCCTTCTAAAACTAAGGCAGTTAAAACTAGTTAACGTTGGAATTCTGCACTGACTACTTAGTTGTCCTTCTTATTATCTTTTATTTTTTTAGAGTCCCACATTTTTCCATGTTGAATATTTTTAGGCAATTCTAAAGATGAAAAAGTTTTAAGACATCCAGCATAACAATTTCTTTACGATATCCACGATATTCTGTAAGTTAAGCGATATCCAAACACTTTGACATCATTTTTTCAGTCTAGAATCTTTGGGTCATTCTCCTCTCTCCTATATTTGAAAAACAAATACCTTTCTAAAGTGCCTAAGGTAAGGGTACAAAATGAAGCCTATCCAGACAAGAAAGAAGCTGTTATGTTCTCCTCAAATTAATAGCTAAAAGTGCATCATTAATTATACAAAATCAATTTTTTTCACTTAAAGCTAATTTTCCATGATCTAATTTTCTATACATCTATTCCAAGAAATAAAATTACTAATATTGATAGTACCTGAGGTGACCAAGAAAGTAGCTCCTGATAATCAAGTACTCACCCTGTCATTAAAGAATCAGATGCAAGGAGCAGGAAGGTCTCCCAGTCTGGGGCATTCCTGTAGGTGGAGTTAGGACTAAAACTCTTCATCACTCTGAAGTTCAATGTATTAATATCTTTAAAGTGCCTGAATCACTTCAAGAAGCTGTCTCTGTAAGGAAAATACCCATGGCTGCTCCCCCTGAAATTGAAACACCTTCCAGTAAAGGTATCAATCATTCTATCATTCCTGCTTTCATTTCTTTAATAAATGGCAATTATGTGTGTGGTGCTATGGAGCTGGGGAATAATAAACAAGGACAATTAGGACTTGATTCCTTTCTTCGAGACTTTATACATCATCCAATTTTTAAAGGAAGCACCCTTGGAGCCAGAAATACCACTTTGGTGTAGTTAATGTAACTAACGTCTTCGCTGATGCCTTAACCTCTAAGCTTGATACTAATATCTTCAAAGTGCCAGAATCTATGAAAGAAGTTGCTCCTGAAATGCAAGTATCTGAGGATTTTCCTAAAAAGCCAGAACCTCTGCCTATAAAAGGTACGTGATACCTGCAAGCAGATACTGAAGAAGAAATTATCTGTCCTCTGCTCTTACAAGTCTATGCTTTTCTAATGTTCTTTGTAATACCTAAATGTAAACATACTAATATCTTTCAAACACCTGAAGCTGCCCAAGAAGTTCCCTCTCAAGAGAAAATATTTGTGGGTGGTCCTATTCAAATAGAAACCCCTTCTATTAAAAGTATTCATTCAACAAATGCTTAGTAAGGAGGGTCTACAGTGTCACAGGAACTAAGCCAAGTGCTAGTGAAGGGTGAGCACCTCTTCCTGACGATCCCACTAACCCCTAAGACTTAGTTGACTGGGGGAGCAAGGGGAGAAGAAACTTCTAGAAAACTACACTTGCCAACTTACTGTGGTTACTGTGTTCACTAATTCTTTTACACCTTAAATGTGAAATACTAATATCTTTAAAGTGCCTGAAGTGCCTCAAGAAGTTGTTCCTGGAAAGAGAGCTCCTTCCAAAAAAAGAGAACCTCCTTCAGTTGAAGGTACAAGTGACCATTACCTCAAGCTAAAGAAGAAATAGCTCTTGTAGTCTTGAAAATATTTTGCTGTTCCTAGTGATCTTCATAACACTAAATATTAAAATACTAATTTCTTAAAGTGCTGGAAGCGCCCCAAGAAATTGTCCCTGAAAAGGAAACATATGTGATTCCTCACAAAAAGCCTGAAGTTCCTCGTGATGAAGGTATATGTTGCTGGAAGCTTAGAAATTTGGGGAAATGTCTTTTCCTATATGAATGTGTTTCCTGTCTGTACGGATTCTTCTAACTCCTTAATGTAAAAATATTAATATTTTTAAAGTGCCAGAGGCGCCCAGAGAAGTTGTCCCAGAAAAGAAAGTGCATCCTCCCCCAAAGCCTGAAGTTGTACCTGTCAAAGGTACATTCTAAACCACCCTTTATTTAAGGTGGGGTAGGGAGGGCAAAAGCAAGAACCACCTGGCTAGACCTGAAAGGTCTTTTGATGTATAAATGCAGTTCTTGTCTGTGTTGATCCTTGTGACTCAACTGTAAATTTACTAATATCTTCAAAGTGCCCAAGGCTCCCAAAGAGGTTGTCCCGGAAAAGAAAGTGCTTGTGGTGCCTTCTAAAAAGCTGGAAGTCCCACTTGTAACAGGTATTTGTCACCAACCTTAGGTTTAAAAAGATACAACTCTTCTCTTGAAAATGTTTTGCTTTAGTGGTCTCATCATTTTTAAATGTAATTTTACTAATATCTTTTAAGTGCCTGAAGTTCCTCAAGAAATTGTCCCTGAAAAGAAAGCACCAGTGGTGCCTCCTAAAAAGCCTGAAGTTGCACCTGTTACAGGTACTTGTCACTTACCTCAGACTTAAGAAGATATAACCCTTCTGCTCTTGAAAATGTTTTGTTCCAGTAGTCTCATAACCCCTAAGTGTAATTTTACTAATATCTTTTAAGAGCCTGAGGCTCCCAAAGAAGTTGTCCCTGAAAAGAAAGTGTGGCACCTCCTAAAAAGCTGGAAGTCCCACATGTTACAGGTTATTTGTCACCGACTTTAGGCTTAAAAAGACATAACTCTACTGCTCTGGAAAATATCTTGTTCTAGACGTCTTCATAACCCCTAAATGTAATTTTACTAATATCTTTTAAGTGCCTGAGGCTCCCAAAGAAGTTGTCCCTGAAAAGAAAGTGTCTGTGGCGCCTCCAAAAAAGCCAGAAGTCCCACCTGTTACAGGTATTTGTCACTGACTTTAGGCTTAAAAAGACTTTAGCTCTTCTGCTTTGGAAAATATCTTGTTCCAGTCATCTTCATAACCCGTAAGTGTAATTTTACTAATATCTTTTAAGTGCCTGAGGCTCCCAAAGAAGTTGTCCCTGAAAAGAAAGTGTCTGTGGCACCTCCTAAAAAGCCGGAAGTCCCACCTGTCACAGGTATTTGTCACCCACTTTAGGCTTAAAAAGACAACTCTTCCGCTCTTGAAAATGTTTTATTCTAGTCGTCTTCATAATTCCTAAATATAATTTTTCTAATATCTTTTAAGTGCCTGAGGCTCCTAAAGAAGTTGTCCCTGAAAAGAAAGTGTCTGTGGCACCTCCTAAAAAGCCGGAAGTCCTGCCTGTTACAGGTATTTGTCACTGACTTTAGGCTTAAAAAGACATTAGCTCTTCTGCTTTGGAAAATATCTTGTTCCAGGCATCTTCATAACCCTTAAATGTAATTTTTACTAATATCTTTTAAGTGCCTGAGGCTCCCAAAGAAGTTGTCCCTGAAAAGAAAGTGTCTGTGGCGCCTCCTAAAAAGCTGGAAGTCCCACCTGTCACAGGTATTTGTCACCCACTTTAAGCTTAAGACAATTCTTCTGCTCTTGAAAATGTTTTATTCTAGTCGTCTTCATAATTCCTAAATATAATTTTGCTAATATCTTTTAAGTGCCTGAGGCTCCTAAAGAAGTTGTCCCTGAAAAGAAAGTGTCTGTGGCGCCTCCTAAAAAGCCAGAAGTCCCACCTGTTAAAGGTATTTGTCATCAACCTTAGGCTTAATAAGACCTAATTCTTCTGCTCTTGAAAATATCTTGTTCCAGTGGTCTTCATAGTTCCTAAATGTAATTTTACTAATACCTTTTAAGTGCCCGAGGCTCCCAAAGAAGTTGTCCCTGAAAAGAAGGTGCCTGTGATGCCTCCTAAAAAGCCCGAAGTCCCACCAGCCAAAGGTAGTCACCCCCATGTCACTGTGTTTGATACTGTCCATTTGTCTCTACTCTGTCTAATCATGAAAATACTAATATCTTTAAAGTGCCTGAGGTGCCCAAGGCAGCTGTTCCAGAAAAGAAGGTGCCTGAAGCTCTTCCTCCCAAACCGGAGAGTCCTCCCCCTGCAGGTAATGTCAGAGCCATACATACTAGGGAGAAAACTGTTATTTTAGCTAGAAAATTATGTATATAAATACGACAACATAAAGGTGGTATGATTCTAAAGAAAAGAAAGTCAGAAGTTAATCAGAATATCTTAGTGTATAATGACATGGTACAGTCAGCAGTTTTTTTCACCTTTTCTAAACACAAATTACCAATGTCTTTGAAGTTCCTGAGGTACCGCCAAAAGAAGTCATCCCTGAGAAGAAAGTGCCTGTGGCTCCTCCTAAAAAGCCAGAAGCTCCACCTGCTAAAGGTATTTATTCTTCCATGTGTTGTTGGTCACCTGTTTCAAGGGTCTGGGAAAAGTGTGTATAGATGTGTCCGCCCATCTCATAAATTGTATTTGCTTGGGTAAATGTGTTGGCACTATTACCCCCTTATAATCTCTGACTAAAAAATACTAATATCTTCAAAGTTCCTGAAACTCCTAAAGAAGTTGTCCCTGAAAAGAAAATGTCTGTGGTTGTGCCCAAAAAACCAGAAGCCCCACCTGCTAAAGGTATTTATTCGCACTGCCCTGTTAAGAAGAAAACATATTGTCTTGTGTTCTTCCTAATCATTGTAATATATGCCTTCAGTATTCATAAATTCTAAAAATACTAATATCTTTTAAGTGCCTCAAGTTGCACAAGAAGTTGTTCCAGAAAAGATAATTCCCAGGGCACCACCCAAAAAACCAGATGCCCCACCTGTCACAGGTACATGTTAGCCCAGACCTCATTTTGAAGAAATATTACTTTTCTCAATAATTTTAGCCCATTGCTCTTCAATAACTTAACTTTAAAACTACTAATATCTTTCAAGTGCCTGAAGTTGCTCAAGAAGTTGTCCCAGAACCGAAATTTCCCAGGGCACCACCCAAAAAACCAGAAGCCCGACCAGTTTCAGGTATTTTTCCCTCGTGTCCTTACCTAAAGAAGAAATACCTCTCCTTCTCTTGGAAATATTTTTAGTCCATTGACCTCATTAATCTAAATGTAAAACTACTAATATCTTTTAAGTGCCTGAAGTTCCTCAAGAAATTGCCCCTGAAAAGAAAGCACCAGTGGTGCCTCCTAAAAAGCCTGAAGTTGCACCTGTTACAGGTACTTGTCACTCACCTCAGATTTAAGAAGATATAACACTTCTGCTCTTGAAAATGCTTTGTTCTAGCATCTCATAACCCCTAAGTAATTTTACTAATATTTTTTAAGTGCCTGAAGTTCCTCAAGAAGTTGTCCCTGAAAAGAAAGTGTCTGTGACACCTCCTAAAAAGCCAGAAGTCCAACATGTTAAAGGTACTTGTCACTCACCTTAGACTTAAGAAGATATAACCTTTCTGCTCTTGAAAATGTTTTGTTCCAACAGTCTCATAACCCCTAAATGTAATTTTACTAATATCTTTTAAGTGCCTGAGGCTCCCAAAGAAGTTGTCCCTGAAAAGGAAGTGTTTGTGGCACCTCCTAAAAAGCCGGAAGTCCCACCTGTTACAGGTATTTGTCACTGACTTTAGGCTTGAAAAGACATTAGCTCTTCTGCTCTGGAAAATATCTTGTTCCAGGAATCTTCATAACACTTAAGTGTAATTTTACTGATATCTTTTAAGTGCCTGAGACTCCCAAAGAAGTTGTCCCTGAAAAGAAAGTGTCTGTGGCACCTCCGAAAAAGCCGGAAGTCCCACCTGTTAAAGGTACTTGTCACTCACCTTAGACTTAAGAAGATATAACCTTTCTGCTCTTGAAAGTGTTTTGTTCCAACAGTCTCATAACCCCCAAGTGTAATTTTACTAATATCTTTTAAGTGCCTGAAGTTCCTCAAGAAGTGGTCCCTGAAAAGAAAGTGTCTGTGACACCTCCTAAAAAGCCAGAAGTCCCACCTGTTAAAGGTATTTGTCATCAACCTTAGGCTTAAAGAAACCTAATTCTTCTGCTCTGGAAAATATCTTGTTCCAGTGGTCTTCATAGTTCCTAAATGTAATTTTACTAATATCTTTTAAGTGCCTGAGGCTCCTAAAGAAGCCATCCCTGAAAAGAAAGTGTCTGTGGCGCCTCCTAAAAAGCCAGAAGTTCCACCTGTCACAGGTATTTGTCACCAACCTTAGGCTTAATAAAACCTAATTCTTCTGCTCTTGAAAATATCTTGTTCCAGTGGTCTTTATAGTTCCTAAGTGTAATTTTACTAATATCTTTTAAGTGCCTGAGGCTCCTAAAGAAGTTGTCCCTGAAAAGAAAGTGTCTGTGGCGCCTCCTAAAAAGCCAGAAGTCCCACCTGTTAAAGGTATTTGTCATCAACCTTAGGCTTAATAAGACCTAATTCTTCTGCTCTTGAAAATATCTTGTTCCAGTGGTCTTCATAGTTCCTAAATGTAATTTTACTAATACCTTTTAAGTGCCTGAGGCTCCCAAAGAAGTTGTCCCTGAAAAGAAGGTGCCTGTGATGCCTCCTAAAAAGCCCGAAGTCCCACCAGCCAAAGGTAGTCACCCCCATGTCACTGTGTTTGATACTGTCCATTTGTCTCTACTCTGTCTAATCATGAAAATACTAATATCTTTAAAGTGCCTGAGGTGCCCAAGGCAGCTGTTCCAGAAAAGAAGGTGCCTGAAGCTCTTCCTCCCAAACCGGAGAGTCCTCCCCCTGCAGGTAATAATGACACTACCAAAACTATTATTTTTTAAAAGAAAACTCTCTTCTTAGTGTTATAAAAATCTGTTTGTAAAATATTTCCTATGCTTTAGTCGACTCTAGCATTAAAATGAGCTTGTCTCTTTCAAGTGCATGAGGAGCCTGAGGAAATTTCCTGGGAAGAGCCTCCAGCGGAGGTTGTGGAAGAGCCAGAGCCTGTTGCTCCGCCAAAAGGTACTTGGCCAGCTGCTAGGTCGCCTTAGCCAATTATCCACCCCTCTTGCCCTGAAAATTCTGGACATTTTGAGCTTTTTGTCTTATTTCTCATTCATCTTCACTGATTCTAAAAAATAAATTCCAATACCCTTAGTGACCGTGCCACCCAAGAAACCTGCCCCAGAAAAGAAACCACCTGCTGTCGTTGCCAAAAAACCTGAAACACCACCAGTGAAAGGTATTTCTCACTGCCATTAACCTCCGACAGAAAAATGTCTGTCTTTCAAGGGCTGGGTTCCACTGCTATACCTAATGATTTTCATGTCATTGAAATGATGAGCTAAAAACAACTAATATCTTTTAAAGTGCCTGAGGTACCCAAGGAAGTTGTTCCTGAAAAGAAGGTGCCTCTCGTGGTTCCCAAAAAACCAGAAGTCCCACCTGCTAAAGGTACATATAGCTGTCTAACATGTGATGGAGGATAAAACCTCCAACTCTTAAAAAGTATTTTGTTCTATGCAAATGCAACTCTTCATAATGCTAAAATACTAATGCCTTTAAAGTGCCTGAAGTTCCAAAAGAAGTTGTTCCTGAAAAGAAAGTAACTGTTCCCAAGAAGCCCGAAGTCCCACCACCTAAAGGTACATGTCCCTAATGAGATTCTACAGGAAAGCACTCACTCTGGCTTCAAAAGTTGCTTATTATAGGAAACCCTGTTGTTTGTCAAACTTCTTATATTCACAATTACAAACCTGCCATTCTGGATTTTTAGGGTTTAAATGTTTTTAAATAACATCATTGGTCTAAAAACAAACAAACAAACAAACAAAAAAACTGATGCATCTATTATATGCACCAAAGAGTTTGCTAATATGGTTTTGTTAATCTGCATAGGCCACATTTCTCTCCCTGCTATGCAGATCTCAGAACAGATTACTGGCCTTGTGAATTTTGTTCTTGGATTTGTCTCTGGGTTATTTGACCTAGATGTGAACTAGAGGTGGTATAAATTTCGTGTACTTCTCAACTATCTAGAAGTAAATCTAACTAATATCTTTAAAGTGCCAGAGGTGCCAAAGAAACCTGTCATAGAAGAGGAACCAGCCATTCCTGTTCCCAAGAAAGTAGAGTCTCCTCCTCCAGAAGGTACACGTAAGATCATTAATGAGCTTGCCACTCATGTCAGCTGCTAATTTAAGCCTTAGTCCTCTTTTTTTCTTATTCAGTATCTCGTGGTCATTTTCCGTCCTTTAATTATTTGTCTTAAACCATTCTTAATTAGCTCTGATTTGGGTTATCAATCAACAACATCTACATAGGGCATCATAAGCTGTATTAAAGTTTCTCTAATGCGCACAAAAAGTAGGACAGAACTAGTGACTATAAATGACACTAAATGCCAAAAGGGCTTTCCAAGCATTCGAATCAATAGAAACAGAAGTCAGTGCAAATAAGATAGATTTCATCTTCACAAAACTAAGAGAAGATATTAATTAAAACAAGGGAAGAAATCACAGTTACTAGTTTTTATGCTCAGTGTTTTGTGCATTTTACAGTATTATTCCATACATGGAATCAAAATTAACTATATCTTTAAAGTATATGAAGAACCGGAGGAAATTGCTCCTGAAGAGGAAGAGCCAGTTCCTGTTGCTGAAGAGGAGCCAGAAGCCCCACCACCAGCAGGTACAAGGCAGGATGCTGTATTGTACAGGAAGATACATCATTTGATTTTTATATCTATTATGTATCTTCTTTAAGATAAAATGTCAGTCTCCTCTCTTTCTTGAAATTCGACTTCATTGGCAAGAACAGAAGTCATTGGCACACACAAAGCCATAGAATTTTACAGTGTGCATGCCAAAGGGATGGGTGTGATCTTCTTTATTCATTCATTAGTGTTAAGCTTTACATTGTTAATCATTTGACTCAAAGAAATTCCTATCTTTCAAGTGCCTGAAGAACCCAAGAAGATTGTTCCAGAGAAGAAAGTTCCTGTTATCAAAAAACCAGAAGCTCCACCTCCTAAAGGTACTTACAGTAAAATAAATCAATATTTGCTTCATTTTTGTGTGCTGTCTAAAATTCTAGTCTTTATTATGTATTGTGTTGTATTATGTACATAACTGTTATCTAAATGTTCTTGTCAAATTAATGTGTACATATTGCATCTTGCAATTTTATATTATTAAATGCTACTAATATCTTTAAAGTACCTGAGATGGCAAAGAAAGTTGTCCCAGTGAAGAAAGTCCCAACTGTTAAGAAGCCAGAAATACCAGCAGCTCAAGGTATTCCCATCATCACTGATAGCATTAGTATCATTGTTTTTTTAAAGTGATCTGTTATCTGTCCTTGTTGTTTCAAAACTAGGGACAAAAATGTCCTTATTTTGTTTCCAATAATGTTAATACTGCTCCATTAACTACAGATCCTTTATTCTTAACATTTAAAATGTTTCTAAATACTCTTTTTAAAATACAACTAATATCTTCAAAGTGCCTGAGGTGCCCAAGAAACTTGTTCCAGTAAAGAAGGAACCTGTGCCTGTTACCAAAAAACGAGAAGCCCTGCCAGAAAAAGGTACCTACCATGAAGAAAAAAATACAGATTTCCCTGAATACTACCATAGCATTTTAATAATAGTTCTTATGTAAAACCACATTTCACAGATGAAAAGGGGGAAATAATGAGGGCAAAGAGAAAAAAAGGAGATAGATAAGCAGGAGAAAACAAATAAATGAGATTCAGTTGTGCTATGACAGTGTTCTGTGTGGTAGCAAAGGACCTCCTCTGATTCAAGGGGTAGAACACCTCAATTTAGCATATTTTGCTGAATGTCCTACCACTAAAAAACAGCATACTAGAAAAAATAAGATCTGGTCCTGTCTTCAGGCAATTTCAAGGTGGTAAGAAGAAAGCCCAGCACAGCTCTCATAGAGACAGGAAGTGATCACACCTACAAGAGTATCAAGGGCTATAGAAACACAGAGCAAGGGAAGATAAATTTCAGGAAGAGGCATCAGGGGAAAACTGTATGAAAGAAATGAAAATTTAAGTTTTGATGGATTTTGACAGTGTATAGCAATTGAGGAAATGGTTTTCTAGGCAAAGGAAAGATTTTTTATCAAAAGGCACAGAGGTAGAAGAGTCTAGGAAGTTCAAGGACCTTCAAATATATTTGTACAATTTGAGTATGAATTGGTTGTGAGGTGTCTTGAAAGAGAGTCTGGATATAAAGCTGAGGATCATATTTTGGAGTTCTTTGAATGCCCATATCGGGTGTGTCCTTTATTCTGTAGGCAACAGGAAGCTTCAAAGGCTTTGAAGCAGGTACACCAATCAGTAGAGGTCAGGCTTCAGAAAGATGACTGGCAATAGTTCCAGCTGCTGGAAGACAGTGATAATAGTCAAGAGCCATTGCAGCTATTTAGGGTCATTAAGAGTTGGACAAGATCAGTGGTGGTAGAAATGTAAAAAGAGTGAGAGAGATGGGAGATCAAATTGGTGTCTATTATGGAAACAATTAAGGAAGTAGAGGAGCCCAAGATGATTGTAAGGGTTGTAGCTAGATATCCATGGGAATGGTTCATTGGGTCGCTAATTAACATTAGAAAGAAGATAGTGAATATATTTTTCACTTTTCAAATATAGAAGCTGGGAATATGCATCTGGAGCTTAGGAAAGAGAACAGAGCAGGAGATGTAGATCTAGAAGTCATCCACAGAGAAGTAAGAGTTGAGAGTGCAGGAGTGATTGTTCACAGAATGTAGAGCCAATTTTTTTAAAGCTTCAGAGTTAGACCAGTGGAGAACACTGGCATTTAAGGGTACACAGAAGAAGAGATGCAAATGAAGAAGGTTGAGAAGACTCGTTTATAAAATTGGAATGTCCAAAAGGATGCCATGCCTCCAAAGCCATATTATCCACTAAGTCTTAGAAAGTTCTTTTCACTGTATTCTTTGCCTGCTGTTTGCAGAATCTTGCACATCTTCTAAATTCTTAATAGTAAACAAAATCAATATCTTTAAAGTGCCTCAAGTACCGAAGGAAATCATCCCAGAAAAGAAAGTGTCCATTCCTATTCCTGAAGAGCCAGAAGCTCCACCCATCCAAGGTACACGGCTGCTCTATAAATCTTGGAAAGATGACAACTGTCTTCAACATCTTGCTTTGGTTGTAGATGGGTTTTATGTATTTGTCTGTTGTCTGTCTTTATGTAGTGAAGTTGTTGATATTTTGGGGTCATCTGAAGAATATGTTCTAGAGTATAACTAAGTTGATATGTTGCAACTTAGCAGTTGGAAGATTCTATTGTGAATATAGTCTAAAATATAATACTGTGTTTTTTAAATCAAAGAGTCTCCTGAGGAAATAATGTATGAAGAAAAGGCATCCATAACCATTGGTAGAAAAGTGACTCCCCCTGTTGAAGGTATATATATATATATATATACACACACACACACACACACACACACACACACACACACACATATGTATAAATACAAATATTTTTAATCTCTTAAAGATTCCTGCTAGAAATAAAACAAACTGAGGGTTCTAGAGGGGAGGGGGGTAGGGGGATGGGTTAGCCTGGTGATGGGTGTTGAGGAGGGCACGTTCTGCATGGAGCACTGGGTGTTATGAACAAACAATGAATCATGGAACACTGCACCAAAAACTAATGATGTAATATATGGTGATTAACATAACAATAAAAAAATAAAAAATAAAAAAACTATTCAAAAGGTGACATTCTTTCTTGAAATTATATACAGAAGCATTCCAGCATATGTTTGCTTCATTTTTCAAATAGTTATACTTCTTTTGAAGTAGAATCTTTAATTTGATTTTTCTTGATAGTAATTAATAATTCCCAAAGATACAGTTTACAAGGCAAAACTGGGAAAATTGCACTGGATTCTCAAACAGTAACCCCACATCAAATTTTAAAAGTCATCTCATTTGCCATCAACATACATCAAATAAAGTAGTTGATAGAATGTTTAAGTATAATAGAAGTCTTACCTCTTTTTCTGTATAATTTGTATGAATTGTATATTTTTGTTTTGTGACTACAATCTTTACATCTGTGTGAAATTTGTATGAGTCTTTGTGAAGAACTTTACACTCTCATATCCTCTGTCAACATTCTTTAAAGAACGTGAAATTCAAAAGTATATCGAGCCTGAAGAACCTGAACCTGAGCCACAGCCAGAAGAAATACCCATACAAGGTATTCAGTTAATTGGACTTAACTCTTCATCATCATGTTCATCTTCATATATGTTTTATGTTCTACATCTGTGTGTAAGATAGTCTTTTAAACGTGCATTTCATTTTTATGCATTTGTGTCGTTTGTACTGTTGATCTCATGTCAGTGTGGCTTACACAGATACTTCCTTTGTTTTTATTAGTGCCTTCACCATATTTCTCATCATCTGTGTACAAATTTTTGTGTTTTATGTTGGATACTGTTTTATGTTTTCTGTTGAATACTAATAGGAATTTAAAAAGCAAACTTTTTACTTGATATATATATATGTTTAAATTTCTACTGAATATACCATATATCCACATGCTAATTAACATATATATATATATATATACTAACCCTCCTGAAATACTCTTTCAAGAACCTGAACCTGAAAAGAAGGTTATTGAGAAACCAAAACTCAAACCAAAGCCTGTGGCACCTCCTCCGGCTCCACCAAAGGAAGATGTGAGGGAGAAAATATTCCAACTTAAAGGTATAAAATGTCGCTCCCAAGTTTTATTAATCTGCTTCATACTTCTATTCAGTCATCTGAAATGGTGCTTGCAAGGCATGTATTATTTTTTAAAAGTGTGTGGCTTTCAAACATGATCGAGCTATGGGAATTGCATAGAGATCTGTGTTTTCTACTGCCTTCGGGTGCTTTGTCAGAACAGGCCTGACAGAAGGGCATCATTGCTCATTGTTAGCTTCATCCTAGACATCTGGATGCAGGGGCTGTCCAACTAACTTTCTTATGGAGAAAGGGTTCTGATTTCAGGGTGTGATTGCTATACATATCTTTGGGATCTTGTGCATTTGGAATGTATAAGAAAACTTTGCATGAAACTTTCAATGTTGCAGTAACAAATTTATACAAAGGCAAAACTTTGTTCTTACAGAATTTCATGTGTTTTGAAATATACTATAAGTAATGTATTTATGGCATTGATAGCTGATATGTGCTCACATACCATCAAAGGAAAGCATATAAATTACCCATCACTGCTGCCCTACTTTTTTTTTCTTTTGCAACTTAATAAAAGGCCAAACTGCATCTTATGGTGGTCCTCGGTGTAGCCAGAAAGCGTGATTATGAATACATTTGATACCCAGCATCTCTTCTCATTGTTAAATTTCCCTTCATTCTTTTTTTATTTAGATATTTCTTTGAACTGATGCAATATTACTTAATTATTAAAATGACATTCTTTAAAAGCTGAAATAACCTGGTGAAAACATATTATTCTTTTTATGGTAATACAATGTTGTCTTATTGGTGGTGTCATGAGATTTCTCAATCTAAAATAATCTAGATAAAATCTTAGATGAGCACTTTCCCATGCTTACCTACACATGTACAAAGTCAGAATCTTTCACAGTAAAACTGCTTCTCATGATTCTTGCCCCTCTTCACCCCTCCTGGCCAGCAGGGGTAACTTTCTGGCATTTTAAGTCATATAGAAAATGGGCACCTCTTACAAGGCTACCCATCTTTTGATTCATAGTCCATGAAGACACACACTTAATACACTTCCCTTAATATAAATTTATACTTAAAGGAAAATTTCTTCTTCTTGCAAAGAACAAAAATTACCTTCTTTCTCCACCAGACTTAAACTTACTACTCACCATCAGAGTAAAAGGGCAATGTTTTCATGGTTTGAACGCTTCCTGTGCGTTCTTTGGTGGCTGCTCTTGGCTGTTATCAATGCTCTCTGGCTGTAAGCAAAGCTGGTTTTGACTCTTGGAGCAGATATTTAATAATTTGCTTCAGATAAGTCTAAATATACAAATAATAAAATTAAGATCATATTCTTTAAAGCTGTTCCAAAGAAGAAAGTTCCTGAAAAACCTGAAGTTCCAGAAAAAGTGGAGCTTAAGCCTCTGAAAGGTATTTCACAATCTGGAAAATGCATTTCTGTGCAGTATCCCTCCACTGCGCTCCTTCCTCTTCCTGTCTTCTAGAATGTTCTTTCTTTCTTTTTTTTATTAATCAGTGTAGTGTCATTTATTTCTTGTGTTTTTGTAGTTTTTATGGTCCTGGCTCATGAGTGTTGCTGCCTTTGTCTCCCATCAAATTTCATACATTCATGGATATTGTTTATCTTTGTCTCATCTACATATGTCTTCTTGCATTTTCCTCAACTTAAAAATATTAAATATTACTGGTTAGCTGAAATTAGCTTCAGGACACACCTTGGGTTAAAATGCAAAGACCTAATAGTAGAAAGCTTTGGAATTTCACCTGAACAACAGTATTTTGGCCAGTGTTAGAGCGCTGAAAATAAGTCATGTCATCCTTCTATACTATTGAGATGATTCATAGGGATTTCCTCAGGGCTTTCCTGTCACTCTCTGGTCACTGACTCCAAGACGTTCTTTCAGGCATCAGATCTCACTGGGAGTTTTAGGGAGCATTCAGGATTGCTGAGGTCATTTTTCAAAATTCATTTCTCTTGACACAGTATTTTCCCCATCTAAACTTAGAACCGAAAGAAAAATAAATGGATCATAAATTTTAGAAATTTTTCCATTTAAAATAGAGTTATTAATTTTTCTAGTAAGTATAATGGGTAGCAGCATTCTGTTTAAGTCATCAACACATCCAGACCCAGAAATTGAATCTGTTCTTGATTCACTCTGGAATTTTAGAAAAATCACCCATCTGAATATACATTTCCTGACTTATAAAATGGAGATTACAAAATAATATTACTATGGCTGTTAACTAATAATGGAGGAAAAGCCACTTAAACATTAAAATGACATGTAATGACATATAATGACTTTAAAAATAATAGCTGCAATGGTGTGTTCTGTACCTGAGTCTCAAATGTCAATAAGACCTTAAAAATAAAATGAAAATACAGAAATACAAATGCAAAGATGTATTTCCACTATGTCCATTATATGAGTAAAGAATATGTGCCATCCTTACATTAATTATATGCATGGTCATCTTTCCATGTTTGATCAAAGAAAATAGTTATACATTGAGAATATTGGTAACTCTAAAATAGTATTGAAAGCCAGCAAAATTTAACATGGATAAAAAAATTTAATGTTGAAGTGTGAAATTTTACTTAAAATACTCGACGAGAAAAATCATTATTTAAAATGAAATACATATTTACCTTTCATACATTTAAATTTTGAAGTTATGCAAAGTTATCTTTATCACATTAAAAAAACCTATTTAGGGGCACCTGGGTGGTTCAGTCAATTAATATCTGACTCTTGATCTCAGCTCAGGTCTTGATCTCAGGGTCGTGAGTTCAAGCCCCGCGTTGGGCTCCACAATGAGTGTGGAGCCTACTCAAAAAATGAAAACAAAATAAAACACCTACTTAATGAATTGCAAAAATCCTGCTTAAAGCACCAAATGGGAAATTTTTTAGAAATATCTAAAAATTCAGATTTCACATGAGTAAACAAATAGGCCATTAAGTGATACAAATAAATAATGTTTTAAGCTGATTTTCATTGACATCACGAGAGAGATAAGGTGGTTCAGTAGTCACCCAGCATTTCTCTTTTTTCCACTCAAATCCATGAGGGTTGTAGGAGAAGGAGGAGGCTGCTCTATATAATATCATCCATCATGCCCAATAGTCACTGAAGATGCAAGAGAGAATAAACTTAGAATTCCTTGGGTCCCTTTTAGTCTAAATTTAAGAACATTTTCTTATTCATTAAAAATGAGCTCTAAACCAGCTCTCAAATTCTAGAGTTTTATAATTTTAGGTTAGTATTATTTCAAAAGAGAGATCTTAAGAAATGATACTTCCCTTCTGTTAGGAAAGTAAGAGTGGTCCTTTCCCAACATCAAGGTCATCAGCCAGATCCCTTAGCTTTCTTCTCTCACCAGTGGAGAAGACTGGATAATGACACTAACACTTACCAGTATCATTTTAATGTAATAGACAGTTGAGATACCAATGTAGAATTGAACAATCTACAATTGTAGATTGGGGCAAAAATGCTGTCAAGAACCCTGTATTTGATCAAAGATTCATAAAGTCAATATAGAATAACATCTTCTACCTTCACTTAAATTGACTATATTTGCTTTCAATAAATGCAACGGTATTTGTCACAAGGCTATATAAATGTTTGCAAAGGAAATAATGTGAAGTGTATTATTTGCTTTTAAATTCTGTGATATTATTTTGCAACAAAAATTATTATGCACTATAGTTAACTAGTTTTGAAAGAGACCTTTTCTTGTTGAAATTTACTTTTATATGAATTTACCTCAAAATTTGAAATCATATTCTTTTAAGTGCCTGGAGGTGAAAAGAAAGTTCGCAAATTACTTCCTGAACCTAAACCTCAACCAAAGGAAGAAGTTGTTCTCAAAAGCGGTATAGTATTTTTCAAATGTTTTGTTAGCTTTAAATTTACAAAAAGAATAGACTTGAAAGCTTACAAAATGTTTCTGTCTCTTGGTTTTCTTTTAATCAGATTACCTATTTATCAAAATTCATTTATAGTTGCACTGAAAATTGGGAAGGCTATAATTTCCATAGCTTTTTTCAAAAAACAAATTTTGTGAGCATTCAGTTTTGAAGTTTACATGCATAGACATAACTAAATTGATCATACTCTAAGCTAATAATAATGACCAAAACTGTCATATTCATACTCAAATTATGTAGTAAAATACACTAAACCAATTAAATATTCTAAATTAGACCAAACTTCTTAAGACTTCTAAATTCAGTATTCAGTTTTAAAGTGTGATGCAGGATCATCAGAACTAATAAATAACATTTTTCTAAAAACTGAATATTTCTTTCTACTAATAAAATCTTAATTGGAAGCAAGATATTCATATGAAGAATCGAGTTCTAACATTTTCTTCACACAGAATTATGGGTATCTAGACTACATTTCTTTGGATATCTCCACTTAAGTAAACTTTATACTTAAATACTCCTCATTATATTACAATGGTGAATTATGAATTGAATCTGTTGCTATTCAAATTACTCATTTGTGTTTTGGTCATTTTTGCAACAGCATTGTCTCTGAACAACAGATTGCCTATGTACATGGATATAAAGTGACTCCCAGTGTTATTTTAATTAATTTGACCACCTTTGATTTAAAAAAAACAAAAAAAGCACTTCTAGTGTAAAGGCTAGTTGTCCAGTGTACCAGGTCGCATGCTTTTCATTTTCTTTGCTTTGTGTATTATTTGCATTTGTCAAGTGTGCTCAACATCTTCATTAGTTTGTTTGTCTTGGTTTACATATAAACCTTTTTGTCTTTTAAGTTCTAAGAAAGAGGCCTGAAGAAGAAGAACCTAAAGTAGAACCTAAAAAACTAGAAAAAATTAAAAAACCAGGTAGGAATCTCAGTAACAATTATCTTTTAACAAAGTGGACATTTAACAAAAGGTTTATCTTGTAAACATCATTGGAGTTAAATATAAGCATAACTTCATATTTTGTCTGTGAAATAGTCTGTGCTTTCCATTGTCTGCTTTCTGTTTAAAGATCTTTATAGTAATTTCCAAATCCATTCATATATTTTCCCATACTTCATTATTGTTATTACTTTGCCCCCTTGTCTGGTAGCAGTGATTGTGAAATAATCAGGTTGGCTGCAAAATAACTACATGGGAGGGTGTCAACAATTGTGGCACAGAATTTGGGGGCTTTTAAGTGGGTTGATTGTTATCATTAGCCTATTCTCAAAGTGTGTATTTATTGGGAACAGTTACGGAAGTGATTTAGGAAGGGAGAGCTCACGGAGTTGGGACACAAGTGGGTGGAATAAGAGAAAGTAAAATAAACTGAGAAACAGTCAAAGAGAGAAAATAGAAATTAATTGATACAATATAAGGTTTTGTTAAAAGCCATTAATAGAGCTCTTGAAAAATAGTTTGATCTGATTATTTCAGGTCAGTTGATTTCTAAGTATTCAAATAACACTAGAAAATAATCTCATTATCTTAAAGTACCAGAGCCACCTCCGAAAGTTGTTGAAGAGGCTGAAGTACCTCCAGCTACTGTTACGAAAAGGGAAAGGAAAGTTCCTGAACCAGTAAAAGGTATAAACTTAAGTGTACTGTCTTAGTTGTCTCTAAAAATGCAAATATGCATCATTTAAAAAACCATCACACTGGCATTAAGATGTGAACACAGGACCTTAATCTATTCATCACATATGCTTTAATTTTCTTTACCATTTCACCTTAGGTGTACTTGGCTAATGACCACACACTTGTTAAATTTAAAATAAGTTTTAAGCACTAGGGAAAAAATGGATAATGAGATGAATAACATTAGAACCAATAAAATGTTTTACTGTATTTTCCAAATATTTGGTTCAAATGCAAAATAAACTTAGATCAAATACTTGATTTGGTGACCATATATGTTTAAATTCTATCTCCCAAGATATATTAAGTCTGCTCAATTTTGGTTTAATTTAGTGAAAAACTTCAAAAATCTTCAAAAAAAAAAAAACCCAAATCTCCAAATAACCTGCTTACAACTGTGAATTATTTTAGTGCCTGAAATTAAGCCAGCAATACCTCTCCCTGGACCTGAACCAAAACCAAAGCCTGAACCAGGTAAGCAAGCCTATCCCCAATGTCAACAGCATATTCCTTCATGCTTCTTTTCTTTTTAAATGTAAGAAACTTTATTTAAATCCTTTTTGTCTTTTTTATTTTATTATGTTAATCACCACACATTACATCATTAGTTCTTGATGTAGTGTTCCATGATTCATTGTTTGCGTATAACACCCAGTGCTCCATGCAGGACGTGCCCTCTTTAATACCCATCACCAGGCTAACCCATCCCCCCACCACCTCCCCTCTAGAACCCTCAGTTTGTTTCTCAGAGTCCACAGTCTCTCATGTTCGTCTCCCCCTCCGATATCCCCCCTTCATTTTTCCCTTCCTGCTGTCTTCTTCTTCTTTTTTTTTTTAACATATAATGTATTATTTGTTTCAGAGGCACAGGTCTGTGATTCAACAGTCTTACACAATTCACAGTGCTCACCATAGCACATACCCTCCCCAATGTCTGTCACCCAGCCACCCCATCCTTTCCACCCCCACCACTCCAGCAACCCTCAGTTTGTTTCCTGAGATTAAGAATTCCTCATATCAGTGAGGTTATATGATACATGTCTTTCTCTGATTGACTTATTTCACTCAGCATAATACCCTCCAGTTCCATTCACATCATTGCAAATGGCAAGATTTCATTCCTTTTGATGGCTGCATAATATTCCATTGTGTGTGTGTGTGTGTGTGTGTGTGTGTGTGTGTGTCTGTGTTTGTGTGTGTACACACACCACATCTTCTTTATCACATGAAAAAGTGCTCAATATCCCTCAGCATCAGGGAAATCCTTCATGCTTCTTACAAAGAATTGTCAAATAACAAAATTCAACCAAGCAAATGTGACGATCTAATTGGCTTTACTAAACAATTCATGAAAGGGGCAGCACCCTGTCTAGCAAATAGAGAGTCACTTCAAGGAGTTAATACAAAAAGGAAGGTTTTTATAGACAGAGGGTGAGGGCAGGAAAGTCATGAGCAAAAGACAAGGATTGTTGTAGAGGAGGTTGTCTGCTAGAGGAAAAAGCAGGGTTTTGTTTTTTTTTTTTTTATCATGTAGATTATTTCATTCTTTCTTTGGGGGATGGAGAGGAACCAACAGACTCATTGGTGCTGATGGAAAGAAAAATTTTCTGGCTGACCAGTTAAGGCCACATGTCTTTGGGGAGGCTGAAACTGCAATTAGACTGGGTATTAAGTTCCATTTTGGGAACTTGGTCTAAGTGACACCATTTTGACTGTGTGTGTGTGTGTGTGTGTGTGTGTGTGTGTGTGTGTGTTTTAACAAATATGTAGTTATTTTAAAAAAGGAAGTAAAAGCATGCATCAGATGATTTATAATGTCCCAATATATTTTTAGATTGTATTATTTTTTTACTCAATATAATTATATTGGAATATATTGAATATATTATTACATCATACTGTATATAGATCATGCTATAGTTAGAATATGTTATTCTCTGAAAAACTAGTGATTTGAAAATTTCAAAGTTACGTCAGAAAAGGCAAATAGGCCACCAAATGAGATTTTAGGAAGAGACAAATGGATATATTAATGCAAAGAACATCTCTCTACAGAAGTGAAAATAATCAAACCACCTCCCGTGGAGCCCACACCCACCCCAATCGCTGCCCCAGTGACAGTGCCTGTGGTTGGAAAGAAAGCAGGTAGTTAATTCTGTAGTTTTCTTTTTGTTTGTTTGTTTTAGTGGCTTAATAAAAGTTTTCATTCTTCATTAAAATGCAAACCCTCTTTTGTTGAAACAGGCATCATCAACTGGGAGGGGTGGGTAATAAATTCTTGATTAAATTTTCTTCATCTGATGTCCTTTCCCAACCTAATCTCTCACCCGTGGGTACACACTGTGTTTTGATTGAAATATGCATTCCTTCAAAGTATCATTGCTTTATATGCTTTTGAAATTAAGTAATGAATATGTTCAAGGCTGATGAAAACTAAGAAGACAGACACTCTAAGGATATACATATAGGCAACCCGTGGATATTCAAATTTCCCATATGCCCTGTAGGAATCATTTGTCGTTTTTTGTTTGTGTTTTTTTTTTTTTTAAGACTGCATACTAACAAAATGAAAAAGTTCTGGAAATGGATAGTGTTGATGATTGCAAATTGTGAGTGTACTTAACGCAACTGAATTGTATACTTTAAGATGGCCAAAATGGTAAATTTTATGTTAGGTTTATTTTACCATAATAAAAAGAAGAGAGACCAAAAAAAGACTGCATTGTTCAGCCTTTAAATCAATATAAGAATCTAGGTCAATAGTAATTTCCTTAAATGTACTAACTCAGTGGTATTAACTATCTCAGGTATAAACTTAAGATACTTAGGAGTTGTACATGAACTATTAGTTCATCACTTAGATGATAATCTCAAAACCAAAATTGATTTGATATGTATTGATCATTGATAAATACATGTCCTAATTATTTGATCCTTGGCTAGTTATTTAATCTCTTTAAGTTTTAATTTCCTACTCTGTAAAATCAGATTAATAATTATATCTGCCTATAGGATTATTATAAGGACTAAATATAGGTAAAACAGCACAGTGCCTGGTGCATAGTAAGCACTATGGAGATATTTAAAATGTTATTGTGTTTAATGACATGAGACAATATATTATATTCTTTGGGCTATAGTTCAACTTTAATATTTATGTTAATATATTTTGTCACTGATATTTATGATTTAGACATTGTTCTGTTAAAGTTTTACAATTTCAATGTGTGATACCTTTCATTAGCTCAGAAAAGGATAATAACTGCTGTTGAACTAATTAAGTATGTGTAAAAATAAAGCTTTTCTCACATTCTCAGGGGCTGAAGCTAGAGAGCTCGTTCTGCATTTGTACTGCCCCACATTAATAATTTCATTAAACTCTAAATGTAGGAACTGCCTTGCTTCTGCCTTAGTTCATTGTCTAAGGGAAATCTTCAAAGGAATCCATATGTGTGTAGCACATAGACCCCTTCTCTTTCCTTAATCCTTATTGGATTTGTCTGCCCAATTAAAAAAAAATTGACTTTTGGTAATTTCTGGGCCATTTTTCTTTTTCCTACATTGACTCCTTGTTGATAGAACCTTCTTTCCTAGGTTCACTTAACCAACACATACATAAATATATAAAATCTTTTGCATAGCTAGGCAAGAGTTAAACTTCCTCATAAGGCAAGAGTAAGCCTTCTCCCAGAAAGAGAAGAATAAGGGTGCTTGCTGAAAGTAATTTTTTAATCCTAAATAGGTTGGTAATTTAGCTTGGTCACATCATTGACCAGAATGACACTGATCAAAATATGCCTTCCTCGAAATATCCAAGTATTCTCCATGGAGGTCATATAAATAAAGCCAATTTCTCCTCATGCATTAATATTTATAACAAAGAACATGAGTCACCCTGCATGGTTTACTACTAAGCATAAAATGGATCTGAAAATTGTTTAAATGCTGAGTTTTCTTTTTATTTCAGAAGCCAAAGCACCTAAAGAGGAGGCTGCCAAGCCAAAAGGTCCCATCAAAGGTAACAGTCATTTCCCTGCACTAAACTGTAACCTTTCACCCTGGGAAACTTTACATTCAAGGGGGAAAAAGTTTCAAAATTTATAACAATCTTTATTACTCCTAATTGATTCTGATAAAACTAGTATGTCTTCTGACATTTCAAGTAATATATCTCTAATATTATCCAAGTGGGTATTATGTATAACCAACTATATTTTAGCATAACGAGCCCTATAAATTCTTAGCTTCATTCCTCATATACATGATATTTATACAGGACAGATAAAATAATTAGACCCGAATTGGGACATTTTATATTCGGGTTTAAAACTTGAGAAAATGAAGAACATTTCTTATTCATGGATTCCTATGCTATCTCATTTTCCTTTCTGAAAGAAGGCAGTATAAATTCATTTGGCCTTTCAATTTGCCTAGTCTTTAATTTTCTGTTCTTGTCTTCAAGTTGCTTTATCACTGGTTTGTTCCAGCAGGCAGCCAAGTATGAGCTTCTGACCCTTCTGGAAATGCAAAATCAACGTTTAACTTTCTTTTGAATTAGGTGTCGCCAAAAAGACTCCATCGCCAATAGAAGCCGAAAGGAAAAAGTTAAGACCAGGAAGTGGTGGGGAGAAGCCTCCTGATGAAGCCCCATTCACTTACCAGCTAAAGGCTGTGCCCCTGAAGTTTGTGAAAGAAATCAAAGACATCGTCTTGACTGAAGCAGAGTCAGTGGGGTCTTCTGCCATCTTTGAATGTTTAGTCTCCCCGTCCACTGCAATTACAAGCTGGATGAAAGATGGTAGCAATATCCGTGAGAGCCCAAAGCACAGATTCATCGCAGATGGTAAAGACAGAAAGCTGCATATCATGGATGTCCAGCTTTCCGATGCCGGCGAATACACCTGTGTTTTACGTTTGGGAAATAAGGAAAAGACCTCCACAGCTAAACTTGTTGTAGAAGGTAATTTCCAGACTGCTGATTACGATCCCTATTAAACTTTAACACAACAAATCTCATTAGCAATTTTTGTTGTAACTTGAGCCAAAATCTCTCATTTCCAAGTTTTCTATCATTGAAGAGATTGTATGTATATTGAAAAGTCTTTGCAGATTTTTAATACTGAAATTCTCCACAGAACTTCCTGTGCGTTTTGTAAAAGCACTTGAAGAGGAAGTCACAGTGGTCAAAGGACAACCACTGTACTTGAGCTGTGAGTTAAACAAAGAGCGTGACGTGGTCTGGAGGAAGGATGGGAAGATTGTGGTGGAGAAACCTGGCAAAATTGTGCCTGGAGTCATTGGCTTGTTGCGAGCCCTGACCATCAATGATGCTGATGACCATGACGCTGGAACATACACAGTTACTGTGGAAAATGCCAACAACCTGGAATGTTCATCCTGTGTCAAAGTAGTCGGTTAGTACTTGGCTGGGAAATTGTGTTCTGCTTATTATACTTACTAGTATATTCTTCTTATTATATTAGCCAAAGGAAGAGAGAATTTCTTGTTATTATATTAACAAAACAGAAGAGAGAATTTTACTTACCAGCCTTGTACCTTATCTAAGACAGGGGGATATCAACCCATCATAGCAAGTTAATTATATCCAGTTTTGAGAATTTTTTTCTATTTCTGAAATTTACTAAGGAAGTTATTTCTATTACTTGTTCAGGTCATGACTATTTTTTCTGACCTTATTTTCATGCAGAAGTCATCAGAGACTGGCTGGTGAAACCTATACGAGATCAGCATGTGAAACCAAAGGGGACGGCTGTTTTTTCCTGCATTATAGCAAAGGAAACTCCAAACATTAAGTGGTTCAAAGGATATGATGAAATCCCCATGGAACCGAATGATAAAACTGAGATAGTAAAAGAAGGAAAACAGCTATTCCTCAAAGTCAAGAATGCTACACCAGAAGATATTGATGAATATGCAGTGGAAATTGAAGGGAAAAGATACCCTGCAAAGCTGACACTTGGAGGTATAAAAGTCTTTCCTTATATCCTAAAAAGATAAGTTTTGTGTGTAAAGAAGGCAAAATAACACACCAAAGGAAAAAAATAGGAAAGAAAGCATTGTTAGGTTGTTTAAAGCATTATGATTTTTCATCCCTGACCAATACAGAGCGTGAAGTTGAATTGCTTAAACCAATAGAGGATGTTACCATTTATGAGAAGGAAAGCGCAAGCTTTGATGCAGAAATCTCAGAGGCAGACATTCCTGGACAGTGGAAACTGAAGGGAGAACTTCTTCGGCCCTCACCTGTGAGTCATTTCCCATTTTAAGTTGTCGGTCATGTAAAATATCCACATTCTATCTTCAGGTTGACATTCAGATTTAGTTCAATGACAAAGTTCTTTCAGGATTCTAAAGTCTCAAAGAGGGGAAGAACTCTGATGCACTATTTGTGGACAGCTCCAGCAATTTTTTAAATATTTTATGGCTAGACATGTTTACTCACTTTTATTAGTAGTAATTTTTAGGACATTCATAGACATATGTGGATCTGAAACATTTCTCCTCTCTGGAACTTATCTCATTCAAATGCTAACCAAGACCATTGTTTTTTCAGACCTGTGAAATCAAAGCGGAAGGTGGAAAACGCTTCTTAACTTTGCACAAAGTCAAACTGGACCAAGCTGGGGAAGTCCTTTACCAGGCACTTAATGCATTTACCACTGCCATTCTGACAGTAAAAGGTATGGCCTTTAGAACGCATGGGGTGGACTTGACTTCATTTCACAGCCCTGTGCATTCTGGAAACCTCACTCTTAACATTTGATTTTCAGAAATTGAACTTGACTTTGCTGTGCCCCTGAAGGACGTCACTGTTCCAGAAAGGCGACAGGCTCGATTTGAATGTGTCCTCACTCGAGAGGCAAATGTGATATGGTCTAAAGGACCTGATATAATCAAGGCATCTGATAAGTTTGATATCATTGCTGATGGAAAGAAACACATTCTTGTTATCAATGATTCTCAGTTTAACGACGAAGGGGTCTATACTGCTGAGGTGGAGGGCAAAAAGAGCTCGGCACGATTATTTGTTACAGGTAAGAGTTGATGAGATCTGGCTATAGTATCCCACATATAAGCACACAAACATGTGACTTTAAAGATAGAATGCTGTGTGTGCCATTCTCAGCCTATCAAGAACCAGTGTTGTGGCTGGACCAGCTGTTGTGAGTCTTATTATGATTGTAAGATGCCCTCAGCAGTAACCATCAGGGAACGTTGAAAGAGACAGGTTTATTACCTATAGGACCTGGAAATTACACAGCACACCTGGGGCCACAGAGCCAGGGATTTTGGTTTTTGGTTTTTGGTTTTTGGTTTTTGGTTTTTGGTTTTGTTTTTTTGTTTTTTTGTTTTTGGGGTTTTTTTTTTTTTTGGAGGAGGGGGGTGAGAGGTAGAGAGTGAGCCTGGGGTTCTGCTTTTATTGAGGTTGAGGGTAGGGGTCTATGGTTTTATTGGCTCACTCTTTGTTGTGAATTTAAAACATAAGAGCAGGACATTAAAGTGAGGGAAGAAAAAAACAAGCTGCCCAAGTGGTCAGTTATCAAAATCAACCAAGGTCTCAGAAACAGAGGAGCCTGTGGGGCACGGTGGGGAGGGGCCCAGCCTGGCTACTGATCTAGCCTGTGGCTGGCAATGTGTTTACTCAAGATGGACATCTCTGAGGTGGATGCTTAGCCTGCAAAGCTGAAGTCAGGTACTTCCATTACAAAAAGAAAAGCTAACTCTCAAGATTTATGCCACAAACACCAAGTTCTAATAGGGATAAGTGACAGTGGGCACCACAACTTTACTGTCACATCATCAACAAAAGAAGCCCCTTAATTTTTTTTAATGGAGGATAGATCCTACTTGAAAAGGTGAATAAATGCTATGCGAAATGGATCCTTTTGACCTTGGCAGTTTAGAGTGGACTATTTCTGAATGTAAACTGTGTTTCTAAGCACATTCTCCACGCTTACACTGCAGGTATAAGGTTGAAATTCATATCGCCTCTTGAAGACCAAACAGTGAAAGAAGGCGAAACAGCAACTTTCGTGTGTGAGCTTTCTCATGAAAAAATGCATGTAGTCTGGTTCAAAAATGATGCCAAACTCCACACGAGCAGAACCGTACTCATCTCATCTGAGGGTAAGACTCACAAACTGGAAATGAGAGAAGTGACCCTGGATGATATATCCCAGATAAAAGCTCAAGTTAAGGACCTGAGCTCCACGGCAAACCTGAAGGTTTTAGGTAAGCATGACCAACAATGACTGGATAGCCAGTTTAGGGATGGAGAGAGGGGGTGGTTGTTGAATATTTTGCCACTTGTGATCCCAGTAAACTTTAATCTTCAAGTTCTCCTGATGATCTGTTGACTGGCTTTTCCAGAGGCCGATCCCTACTTCACTGTGAAATTACACGACAAAACTGGAGTAGAGAAGGATGAGATTATTCTGAAGTGTGAAGTGAGCAAAGACGTGCCAGTGAAATGGTTCAAAGATGGCGAAGAGATTGTACCTTCGACAAAATACTCTATCAAGGCAGATGGCCTGCGCCGCATCCTAAAAATCAAAAAGGCAGACCTTAAAGATAAAGGCGAATACATGTGTGACTGCGGCACTGACCAGACAAAAGCAAATCTTAATGTTGAGGGTGAGTTGCTCAGAATTTTTCAGCTTACCCTACCTGCACATGCAGTGTATTTGTTCAGTCATCCTTACGAAACTCTGTGTACTTTCAGCTCGACTAATAAAAGTGGAAAAACCTCTGTACGGAGTAGAATTGTTTGTCGGTGAAACAGCTCGCTTTGAAATTGAACTTTCTGAACCGGATGTTCATGGCCAGTGGAAGTTAAAAGGAGAGCCTTTAACTGCTTCCCCTGTAAGTCAAGATCATCCAATCACACAGGCAGGGGCTTGCCTGCTTGGTTGTTTGGGGTGAAAAAAGATAAACTTTGGGACTCAGATGTCTTGATGATTGGTAGGAATCACCAGTTATGACAATGACGTTCTTCTTGCTCTGTCCTTCTTCTGCTTCTCACTCCGAATAGGACTGTGAGATCATTGAAGATGGGAAGAAGCATATTCTGGTCCTTTATAACTGCCAGCTGGATATGACAGGGGAGGTCTCCTTCCAGGCCGCCAACGCCAAATCTGCAGCCAATCTGAAAGTGAAAGGTATGCTCTGTCTGTCAGCCACTCTTTTGTTATTTTCTTTGCAAGACTTCGAGACCCTGAGCTGACTGGGGGTCATGAACGGAAGCATAATCTGGCTTCATCCCCCCCATCTTCTCTTTGCAGAACTGCCACTCATCTTCATCACACCTCTCAGTGACGTTAAAGTCTTTGAGAAGGATGAGGCTAAGTTTGAGTGCGAAGTGTCGAGGGAGCCCAAAACATTCCGTTGGCTGAAAGGAACCCAGGAAATCACAGGCGATGACAAAGTTGAGCTTATAAAGGATGGCACTAAACATTCCCTGGTGATCAAGTCAGCTGCTTTTGAAGATGAAGGAAAATACATGTTTGAAGCCGAAGATAAACACACAAGTGCCAAACTGATCATTGAAGGTAAATATTCTTTATGAAATAGACCCCATTTAATTTTTTTTTTTTTTTTTTGCTTTTATTTTTATAGTTCCTCCTAAAGGGCGGGAATTAATGAGGTTTTCTTTTCTGGATAGGAATCCGACTCAAATTCCTCACCCCACTCAAGGATGTAACAGCCAAAGAGAGGGAGAGTGCTGTGTTCACTGTGGAGCTGTCCCACGATAACATCAGGGTTAAATGGTTCAAGAACGACCAGCGCCTGCACACCAGCAGGTCGGTCTGGATGGACGATGAAGGGAAGACTCATTCCATCACATTCAAAGACCTCTCTATTGATGATACCTCTCAAATCAAAGTGGAAGCTATGGGGCTAAGTTCAGAAGCTAAACTCACTGTGCTTGGTAGGTGCTTTTTTTCTATTTATTACATTAAACTCAGCAGAAATTTGTGGAGTTATCTATCATATAAAATTGTCTTCTAAGGGTTATATTGCATGAAAGCAGCCCCTGTCCTTATCAGGCGTCTTCCTAAAATATTTTTACCTAAAAATATGAGGACTCTCAATTAATGAAGACTCAAGCTCACAAAAGAGCCAGTTCAGATCAGAAATAAAACTCTTAATTATTGAGCTCTGTCATGTTTAAAATAGGGTTATAAATACTTCTCATCTCCTCATTTTATCAAAATTATTTCAGAAAAGTGTTTTCAAACTTCTAGTAAGAGAGGAAGCACAGAAGTTACATTCATAAAAGTCATTATTTTTCTTGGCCCCTTAATAGCAAGCAGATTACATATGAAGTCTAACATATAGAAACTATTAATGGCAAACTATTGATATAAGAAAAACTAATAGTGTGAATCTGAAAGCTTCAAGGTGGACATAATGGATTTGCTAAGGAATTAGAAATTTAGCTGAGTCATGAAGGAACAAGTCATTATATTTGAAGCTAAATTTCTTAGTGTCTTTCAAATTACTATCAATAACGTACTTCAAAATGTAAGGTAGATGGATGATTACTTCTTGATAAATCACATGCATTGGTTCCCTTTCTAACATATAGAGAACTTCTGAACATAAACATGTTAAATAAGCAAAAGCTTGGTACAATTTTAAAATATGCCCAGAACTCTGCGAGCGGCCTCTTGAACTTTCCCAGGGATTGCATTTCCTTGGTGGTTAATGAAACGTTTTCACTTACTCTTTACGTGCAGAGGGAGATCCATACTTTACCGGAAAACTTCAAGATTACACTGGCGTAGAGAAAGACGAAGTGATTCTACAGTGTGAAATTAGCAAAGTAGACGCACCAGTGAAATGGTTTAAGGATGGGAAGGAAATAGAGCCATCTAAAAATGTTGTTATTAAGGCAGATGGCAAGAAGCGCATACTCATCCTCAAGAAAGCCTTGAAATCAGATATTGGACAGTATACCTGTGACTGTGGGACAGATAAGACCTCAGGAAAGCTTAACATTGAAGGTGAGGAGATTTCCATGAGTTCCACTCTTGAAGCCATCAGCGTTATTTCTGCCAAAGGCTAATGACCCAAGCTGCCCCCTCCCTTTTCTAGATCGGGAGATCAAGCTGGTGCGGCCTCTGCACAGTGTGGAGGTGATGGAGACTGAGACGGCCCGCTTTGAAACTGAAATCTCTGAGGAGGATATCCATGCCAACTGGAAACTCAAGGGAGAGGCACTACTCCAGACACCTGTGAGGCTATTTCTGAACTTGTCAACACCTAGAGGCACTGTGTGAAATAAAAAAGGACAGGCAAAAAGTCAGAATGCATGCAGGGCATTCCCAAAACATATCAGGTAGAGATATCAGACCTTAAGCCAAAGAGAGATACTAGGATCTACAAATGCACACAGACAGGCACACTTGCCTTCTTTTTGATCCAGGGTAGTGGTATAAGGTTGTAGATATCCTGCGATGCTGCTAGTTGGTTCCAAATTATACAGGTAGAATACATCATGCTTTCTGATAGTACCTGCAAACTTTATTTCACGAAAAAGAGCTCAAAATTACATCAAATCTCCTCACTAGTTATTTGTAACGTTCCTTTCATTAAGCTAGGATGGCCTCAGAAAAAAGATTGAAACCTTTTTTCTCTCTTGGCACAGGATTGTGAGATCAAGGAAGAAGGCAAAATGCACTTCCTGATTTTGCACAACTGCCGCCTGGACCAGACGGGCGGGGTGGATTTCCAAGCTGCCAACGTGAAATCTAGTGCCCACCTCCGAGTGAAACGTAAGTCGGATGTGTTTCTGGTGAAAGGAAAGGATGTGCTTTTGCAGATAATGAATGTAACATTAACTGGAATTATTTAATTAGTTAGAAAACATTACTGAAGTCCAGAAACTGGCTTTCTTGTATTTACTTCTTTGACATCTATACACAAGGTTCAAATTCCAAGGTTTTGGAAATTTCTCTGACCTTGCTTGCCCTTAGAACAAAAGAAAATTAAGCAAGTCATATTCTCCTGCTGTGTACTCCTTCCATTCAAAGTAGTAATGCATGCAATGAGGATCTAACTCAGCACTCTGAAAGACCACATCCCTTGACAGCTGTACAACTGTAACACTACAGGAAAACTCGGCTGTATGAGCACGTCAGACTCAAAAAGGGAGACGGGATGCGTGGGCTAACATTTTTGGAAGGTGCAAAGTGTTTGATGGATATGGACAGGCTATGTGATCGCAGGGCCCCTGTCCTCTCCCAATCACAGTCTTAGTTATTTTGGAAGTCACATACCACATGTAGCAAGAGGAGCTTGATGCCTGGCAGAGAGACAGATGCAGTGCAGATTTCTTGCTGACCTCGTGTATCACCACAAAAGGGCCCCTACAAATACCCACCCTCTGGCTGCCAGCTCTCCCCTTCTCAGCACCGAGGGGCCAGGCCACGTTCACCTGAGAGTTAAAACGGTGGCCAGTCCTGCAGCTCTTTTCCTCTTGAAGAGAGCAACCACGAAGATTAATAATTAAGTGTATTTATTCGTTTGGAATTCCAAAATGAGTGATCCCAAGCTGTTTCCTTCTTCTCGTAAAGCACGAGTAATTGGTCTTCTGAGGCCGCTGAAGGATGTCACGGTGACTGCAGGGGAGACAGCCACCTTTGACTGTGAGCTCTCTTATGAGGATATCCCGGTGGAATGGTATCTCAAAGGGAAGAAACTTGAGCCTAGCGATAAGGTAAAAAGCAGGCGTGTGGTTGCCATGTCCTGCACTTCCTTTTTCTCTCATGCTCTCCATCTTCACCTGTATGTTCTTTGTTCTTTGCTCTTTCTAATGTCCCTTCCTCATCTTTTCCCTTCCCCTTCCCTACTCTAGCCTGATTTCTGTTGAAATTATAAAGCAGATTCATCACATCTTTGTTAGATTTAATCTGATGGTATTTTTATTGAAATGGAAATAAAAATTTTAGGTACAATAAGGTTTTCTGTTTTTTGAGGAAAAGACAAACACTCATTAGCTATCAGTGATAGTTGGTTTGATTAACTGGAAGACAGGAGGTATCAAAAAGGCCTTCTGACCAGATGCCTTGTAACAACAGCCCACATTAAGTTTTGTGACTAATTCTCTCCATGCTCTCTAGTGTTCTGCATATAAGGGGATTAAGAAGAGAAGATGGAAATTCCATTTCAGGCAGTTGATCAAGTAGTTGAGATAACTTCTGGGCAAATTTGCTCTTCAAGCATTTCTCCAAAGCTATTTTTAACCCTCAAGTGCTTTGAGCTGTGCAAATTCTGGAATGCCAAGTGGACTATTTACAGTGCAGCTGACAGTTGTGACAAGAAGGAGGGCTCTGAGGTTATCCACATGTGTGAGCAAATACACATTAAGTTTGAGGAAATAACCAGCTCTCAGTGTTAGCTCATCTATGCCCAAAATTTTAGCCATAAGTAAAAACTAGATAGACCCAAAATATAATTTCCCTAAATTGAGCTATCTGTTCTGCCCCCCTGTACAACAGTCTGTCTGTTTAAATTCTCTTGATAATTCTCCATTAATTTTGAATTCTTGGAATAAAACATACAGAGAATGTCCAGTATAGGTTGGAAATAAAGCACAGGGCAGTATATTATTCTAGGACATTCTTTTTTCAATATTTAAAAAATAATATCAAAGATGGCATCAAGGCTTCAATACAAATCAAACTTTTAAGAGGTGAAGGAATAGGGCACCTGGGTGGCTCAGTTGGTTAAGCGACTGCCTTCAGCTCAGGTCATGATCCTGGAGTCCTGGGATCGAGTCCCGCATGGGGCTCCCTGCTCAGCAGGGAGTGTGCTTCTCCCTCTGACCCCCTTCCCTCTCGTGCTCTCTCTCATTCTCTCTCTCTCAAATAAATAAATAAATAAATCTTTATTAAAAAAAAAAAGAGGTGAAGGAATATAATTTAAAAGGGATTCAGGTAACAAAGAGCCACAAAGTTGAGTGAAGTAATTAATAAGAAGGCAAATGCCTTTGAACAACTGTAGTAAAACAAGAAAAACGAGTATTCTACCAGAGCGATTAAAGGGGAATTCAGTAACAAAGTCCACCTGCTACAAGACAGTAATGGCCAGTTGGTCTCCTTTTTTACTAAGGACAGAAAAAGCCGCTGTGCTTTCAAATGGCAGCATGAGAATTAAGTTACATGTGAGGACACTTTCCCTGCAGTGAAGTCTTCTAAATACTGAACTAGGCAATAGAGGCATCTCCACCTTCAAGTTTGCTTTTTTTTTTTTTTGGAAATGTAAATTTGTCCTGTGAAGTGTAGTTTCATTGCTTTCATGTCCAAATGCAGAGAACTGGTTGACTTTTTTCTTTAATTTTTTTATTGTTATGTTAATCACCAGAACTGGTTGACTTTTCAAGATCCTTTGGACATTTGTAAACTCAAGACTTCAATAGAGGAACACTGCTTAAGGACAATATTATTCTTTTGCTACTGAGTATCTTTTGGTCAAATTAAGAGCTTTTTTTATTAAAAGATCAGTCTCATTAGTTCTAATGTAAAAAACTCTACTATTTTAATTTGAAATGTAGATTCCTAAAAAACTTATCCATATTTCTTTTATTTAAAATATATATATATAGTCACTAAACTTCTTTCTGGGAATAAAAAAGATCACTTTACTACAATGCTCTGGGGCCTCCTTGTGTCTCTCTTGCCATAAGAATTTTAATTCTTTAGCCATCCAAAATACTTCAGCTGTTTATAAACTTGCTCTTGTATTATTTACGTCTCTTTTTTTTTCTTTTCTTTTTTTTTAAAGAACTGAAAGAGGGGCGCCTGAGTAGCTCAGTCAGTTAAGCGTCTGCCTTCAGCTCAGGTCATGATCTCAGGGTCCTGGGATCAGGCTCCCTGCTTAGTGGGGAGTCTGTATCGCCCTCTCCTTTTGCACCCCCCCCACCGTGTTCTCTCTCTCAAATAAATAAAATCTTTTTTAAAAAAAACTTAAATATAACTGTGATGTAATAAAGTGATTTATTACATTTTGTAGGTTTTGTTTAAATCTATCATAACAAACTTGCTAATATCAATTTAATTCAGGCCTTTCAACTTCAGTTTGCAAAATGTTTAGCCTCCAAAACTACACCAATCAAACAAATACAGGTGATGGGAATAGGAAATCAAAAAAGAAAATTTTAGAGAAAATGAGGTTTTTCTCCCCCCTTCGGCCATCAGTCTGAGAAAGCACTGCTAAGTCCTAATTGGCCTTTAATAATTATGAATTTAAACTTTAACAGCTTGGTCACAGTCGTGCCCATTACAACAATATGTATTTTATTTTAAAATATTTTAAAAGGATAGTTTCTTAACATTATCCTTATAAACATAAACCACCACAAAATTCAGCTTAGTTTTTCCTTACATAATCAAGGTACATTGTATATGAGCTATTTATTGAGAACCATTGTGTTCCGAGGCAAATTCTTGGTAATAGAATATTCCAGAGCAGCCTCAGAGGAATTTAAATGATAAAACAATGTGTAAACTGATAAGCTATATCTGTAGATGGGTTGGAATCTGAAATACTTTAAAAGAATAGCCCTAATTCACAGTCCAAAATTTATTTTGAAACATCATTACAAAAACAAATTTTTTTTCCCATTCAAGCACCAGGTTGATTAAGTAGCTATGATGCAGGACATATCTTAATTACCTTCCCCTGTTTGTATTCCCTTATTGTGTTTTTGACCTTTCTCAATTACTAAGGTCGTTATATTAATAGCCATGCCCTTGTCTTAGCGTCATTACTGTGAAGATGGCCCTGTCTGTAGCCTGATTTGTAATTGTGCAAGCCACAATTATGGGACCTAATGACAGCCCATATCAAGGTGGTGTATTCTTTCGGACAATTCATTTTTCTACAGACTGCCTCTTCAAACCACCTAAGGTTGCATTTACAACAAGAATTTCTCACCCAAATATTAACAGTGATGGCAGCATTTGTCTTGATATTCTAAGATCATGCTATTGCAGCTTACTATATGCAGTAATTCTTTCCTTCCTTTCATGATTTAGCTTTTCTAAGTTCTATCATATATATAAATTCAGTGGCAGAATGGAAGAAAATACTTATCTATATAAATATATATGCAGAAGTATAAACAGAAATTTGGCTAGGCATTTCAACATAAAAGGCCACCTCATAATTATGTAAGGGTAACTAGGAAAGCCTAAAACTTTCTTAAAAGATTCCAAACTACTGGTTAAAATCATTTTCAAAGGCATATGTGCTCTATATATGATTATAAAACAACTTAGAAAGCACTATTTCAAATTCTTTACCTGAGTTAATTAAATGTACCTATGTATGTATTGAATTGCTGTTTCATATAGTCTTAAACCGTACTTTTTTTTTTTTTTCCAAAAAAACTAGGTGGTCCCACGTTCAGAAGGAAAAGTTCATACACTTACTCTGAGGGACGTAAAGTTAGAAGACGCTGGAGAAGTCCAACTAAGAGCAAAAGATTTCAAAACTCATGCCAACCTCTTTGTGAAAGGTAATTATAAGGCTTACTTTTAAAAACATGTGTAATGCAGAGGTTCATAAATAACGTCAATTCTCAATTATGCTGAGTACCACAGATCATTAAAATCCACCAAATATCCAAATTTTACTTTTTGGCCTAACAAAATAGTTAAAAAACTACTTTAAAAAAAAAAGAGTCAAAATGGACTAGAATATGTTTTACTTCCTCTTTCTGTCCCCCTGTTTATGTTGCTTTCAATAAACGGCTAGAGGAAGAATTATTATCAAACTGGGTATCTATCATTTTATTAACCAAGACCCGGCTACTGTGTCCTCGATGTTTCATATTGTTTAAAACAACACCTTTCCTCTGTATGTACAAATAATGATGAAACATCATTATTAGAGGAAAGCATCCAAGTGGAATCAAAACTGACAAATGCAATTTAAAAACAGAAAGAGCCCTGGCAATATCAGAAGAAAGTTGAGGAGGTGCTCAAAGTCTTGGAGAAGGAAAGGAAAACTACCTTGGCTAATTAGTGTGATTCTTTCAGAACCCCCCGTTGAGTTCACTAAGCCTCTTGAGGACCAGACGGTCGAAGAAGAAGCCACCGCAGTCCTCGAGTGTGAAGTATCCAGAGAAAATGCTAAGGTGAAATGGTTCAAAAACGGGACAGAAATTCTCAAAAGCAAGAAGTATGAAATTGTGGCTGATGGCAGGGTCAGAAAACTTATTATACACAGCTGTACCCCAGAGGATATTAAAACATACACTTGTGATGCTAAGGATTTTAAGACTTCCTGTAACCTGAACGTCGTGCGTAAGTATTCTTACACAGGACTTTTCATTTGCAACTCTGATAACAGCAACAACAACAAAAAAACCCTGCCACCTCTTGCATGCCCTTCTTGGCCTAACTGTTTTCTTGGCAACTTATAGTATCAATACTGACATAACCTGATCCTTTATGTGTTTTAAAAAAAAAAAAAAAGAAAGAAAAGGAAAGACAAGCTATTCTACTACATCTGATCTGATAAGGACACATTGATCACTTTCACTGTGCTTCTGCCTAGTGAGCAGAGGTACGCTTTGTCAATGGGGCTAAACCTACTATAGGAATATCCTGAGACAGATAAGGACAAATTGAATGAAAGAGACAAGAAAGGAGTCATGATTTTAAAAAAGAAAAAAAAAAGAAAAGAAAGGAAAGCAATTTCCGCTTGGAAAGAAATGAATTCTCAGGTGTCAGGAACAACTAGAAAATGAGCATGAAATTGCAGTTTGAATAGGTTCACGCTAAAGTCCGCTGTAATATGATAAAGCCCACCTACATAATGCTCTCTGAAAATAAGGAAGGGTGATAAGATGGAGCGAAGACTGGATTCTTGAAGTCCTGTGAATGAAGAGAACACTAACGGTTTTTAGCATTACTTCTTCCTTTGGTGAAAGATACATCTTGTTTCTAAATGTCACATGCTAGCTCATTTCTTCATTCGTTTGTCCAGTGATAACATTTTTCAGTCTGTATTTTTGTGCGATAGCTGCTGTTTGGTTTAGTTGCTTCTCATCTGTCAACAGCTACAAAATAGTGGCTTTGATTGTGCTTCCATGCATCTTGTACTGTTTTATTCTTTCCTCTTTGTGGTCGCTCTGCTTTTAGCTAATCAGAGAGTAGCTTCTTGGGTCTCCTTCATCCCTTTGTCATCTACTTTGTTACCATGCCAAGAAGCCTCAGCCACCATAAGCATATCTTCAAGCCTACTGGCCAGCATTTGTGTCCCAGAATTTCACTGATCAAGAACGATCATCCTAGGAAGGACTCACAAGGAGCCCTAAAAGAAGGAGGGGCAGGGGGGCAGCTCTCTAATCCTACCATCTGCTGACTTAATTCTGGAAACAAATGAAATAAGATATGTTAAAAAAAAAATCACCCACCCATACAAAACACATTGCTTTTTGCACTAATAGATGCCTGACTTATGTGTGACATCTTTGAAGCATAAAAAAAAAAAGAAAAAAAGCTAAGTATGTGATTTCAATTGCAGACTCATGCCTCTTAGCCATAGAAAAGACTGGTTATAGCACTTCAAGCTGCATTATTATTGAATTCTGCTAATTTCTCAAAGATTAATTAGCCTGCTTTAAATAAAATAATGTTTCTTTGCTACTGGTGTTTCCTTTGACAATATCAGCTTTCAACTCTGGAGCAGTATCAATGAGAATTTTTCTTTCTGCCATTATTCAGGAGAACCTCGTTGGTGATTGATAGGTTGTAGATATAGATATATAATCAGTTGGACATATAGTATGCCACATAGTTTTATGAAACCTACAGAGATATGTAAAAAAAAAAGGGGGGGGAAGTATACATGAACGGCAGCTCCAAGTGCTTTCAAAGTCTGTTGTAGTCTATTAAGATGGAAAGGCCCTGCAAAAGACTTTTTTAAATAAATACCACAGTAATGTCAGAGTAAATTGCTAGAAACCTCATTTTGAATTCTGATGACCTTCTCTTACAGCTCCTTATGTGGAATTCTTAAGACCACTCACCGATCTTCAAGTTAAAGAAAAAGAAATGGCTCGGTTTGAGTGTGAAATTTCCCGAGAAAATGCTAAGGTCTGTGAACGTATGATTGCTCTCTTGTGTTGTCAGATACCTTTGTTTACTTTTGGCCTAGACAAAATGGAAAAAAAAAAAGAAAGTGAATCAAACCTGAGTATCACTTTGCCTTTGGATTAAAGATTATTACTTTGGTGTGAAATACATACTTGATTCACTGTTTTCTTTGTAGTATTCATTAACTATTACTTGAAAAACATGGACTCACAATCAGGAGATTCAGATATTATTGGTTTGGGCCATATGAAATTGCTATGTTCTTAGGCTAAGAACAAATATCTGCAATTCCATATGTCTCATTAACTACCATTGGCAAGTCAACTTTGAGTCTCCATTTACACATCCGGAAAAAAAGGACTTAGTCTGCATGATATCTAAAGCCCTGAAAAAAAAAACTTATATGATCCCATTATCTTTAATAACAGCAGCTCACTTAACAATAACTGAAGAAGTTTGTTCTTGCCCTTTTGGGTTTAGGTTATATTTGTATTTACCACTTTGGTTCTTCTTCACACCATAGTCCTGTTGGCTGTTTTCAAAAAAACCTCAGAATCCTAATTCCTCTTAAGGACACATATGTGAAGGAACGATAAGAAAACTGATAAAAGTATCTATGTATCTCAAATATAGGTTCAGTGGTTTAAAGATGGTGCCGAAATTAAAAAGGGCAAAAAATATGACATCATATCTAAGGGAGCAGTGCGTATTCTTGTCATCAACAAATGTCTACTGGATGATGAAGCAGAATATTCCTGTGAAGTAAGGACAGCAAGAACTTCTGGCATGCTGACCGTACTGGGTAAGAGTGCAGTCTTTCTTTACAGAAGTATATGTTTTGGGAAAAAAAAAATAATTTTCAGTTTAACTCAATGTTGCTCTCGTTGCTCTTCTTGCAGAAGAAGAAGCTGTCTTTACAAAAAATCTTGGCAACGTTGAAGTTAGTGAAACAGACACTATAAAACTGGTTTGTGAAGTCTCCAAGCCTGGAGCAGAAGTGGTTTGGTATAAAGGGGATGAGGAGATCATCGAAACAGGAAGATACGAAATCCTTACTGATGGACGAAAGAGAATCCTGATCATTCAGAACGCTCATCTTGAGGATGCTGGCAACTACAACTGCCGACTCCCAAGTTCTCGAACTGATGGCAAAGTCAAAGTCCATGGTATGAAAATTACAACAAGTCATATTTTAAGAATTCATACTTGATTCTTTTAAGGTAGAAATGCTGAGCTTTTAATACCTTGCAACGTCTCCTTTCCAGAACTTGCTGCCGAATTTATCTCAAAGCCTCAAAACCTTGAAATACTTGAAGGAGAAAAGGCTGAATTTGTCTGCTCTATATCAAAGGAAAGCTTTGAAGTCCAGTGGAAGAGGGACGATAAGACACTTGAATCTGGAGACAAATATGACATCATTGCTGATGGCAAAAAGAGGATGCTGGTTGTGAAAGACGCCACATTACAAGATATGGGCACTTACGTGGTCATGGTTGGAGCCGCCAGAGCAGCAGCTCACTTGACAGTAATTGGTACATTTGTTTTTGCTTCTTGGGTTTGCTTACATTTGTCTCTACTTTGGTCCTTCTTCTTACTCTTAAGAATTGTTGGTTGCTTTCAGAAAAACTCAGGATCATAGTTCCTCTTAAGGACACTCGTGTAAAGGAACAACAAGAAGTCGTCTTCAACTGTGAAGTCAATACTGAAGGTGCCAAAGCCAAATGGTTCAAAAATGAAGAGGCCATCTTCGATAGTTCAAAATACATTATTCTCCAAAAAGACCTGGTCTACACCCTCAGAATTAGAGATGCGCGATTAGATGATCAAGCCAATTACAGTGTGTCTCTGACCAATCACAGAGGTGAAAATGTGAAGAGTGCTGCTAATCTAATAGTAGAAGGTAAGTCACTTATGTGGAATTAACAAGAGTTTTTAAATCAGTATCTATTGTGAAAATAGTTCAAGTCAACATTATTCTTCTCCTTTACAACAGAGGAAGACCTCAGGATTATTGAGCCTCTAAAAGATATTGAAACAATGGAGAAGAAAACGGTCACATTCTGGTGCAAGGTGAATCGCCTCAATGTAACACTGAAATGGACCAGAAATGGTGAAGAGGTGGCTTTTGACAACCGTGTTTTATACAGAATCGATAAATATAAGCACTCTCTAATCATTAAGGACTGTGGCTTCCCAGATGAGGGTGAATACATGGTCACCGCTGGACAAGATATATCTGTTGCCGACCTTCTGATCATAGAAGCCCCGACAGAATTTGTAGAGCACTTAGAAGACCAGACAGTCACTGAGTTTGATGATGCGGTCTTCTCCTGCCAGCTCTCCAGAGAGAAGGCAAATGTGAAATGGTACAGAAATGGGAGAGAAATCAAAGAAGGCAAAAAGTAAGTGAAAGCCTCTGAAGTTCTATTTCTGTAACTACCTGTTAATTGCTTGACAATTTAGTGATCATTATGCAAGCTAACAAATAATTCGATCTCCTCTCTTAGATACAAATTTGAGAAAGATGGAAGTACACATAGACTCATTATAAAAGACTGCAGGCTGGATGATGAATGTGAATATGCTTGTGGAGTAGAAGACAGAAAATCTCGAGCCAGACTTTTTGTGGAAGGTACACACTGAGTGAAAGGACAATTTTGATATTAGTACCAGTTTTTATTTTTTTTTACTTTGCTTTTTTTATTATATTAATCACCATACATTACATCATTAGTTTTTTATGTAGTGTTCCATGATTCTTTGTTTGCGTATAATACCTAGTGCTCCATGCAGAACGTGCCCTCTTTAATACCCATCACCAGGCTAACCCATCCCCCACCCCCTCCCCTCTAGAACCCTCAGTTTGTTTTTCAGAGTCCATCGTCTCTCATGGTTCATCTCCCCCTCCGATCTCCCCCCCTTCATTCTTCCCCTCCTGCTATTAGTACCAGTTTTTAAAGGTGATTAACCCAAATATGAACATGTTTGTATTCATTTTACATTTCTTTTCAGAAATCCCTGTTGAGATCATCAGGCCTCCCCAGGATATTCTTGAGGCCCCTGGTGCTGATGTTGTCTTTTTTGCTGAGCTCAACAAAGATAAGGTGGAAGTTCAGTGGCTAAGAAATAACATGGTTATTGTTCAGGGTGACAAACACCAGATGATGAGTGAAGGAAAGATACACAGGCTACAGATTTGTAATATTCAACCTCGTGACCAGGGTGAATACAGATTTATTGCCAAAGACAAAGAAGCCAGAGCTAAGCTTGAACTGGCAGGTAAATCCCTTTCTTTTATTTTCAAATATCCTCACAATATCACAGATAACTGTTAAGTTTCAGATTTCACAATTAATGAGTTGATGCTTGTGAGAGCCTTTTATTTCTGCTAGGCTCTATCCACGTGTAACTTTTCTAATGTCTCTTACCACAAAGTGTCCTGAGTAAGAGGTCATTGATAGCATTCTTCTTTATATGCTAGAATCTTGAACAGGTGCTGGCACATGGTGGCTGTTCATTAATTCCTAGAATTAACATATTGCCCTGAAAGTCATCCCCAAAACGCAGACCTAGAGAAAGCTCTGGTCTCTTCTATTTTCCAAACCCCTCTGGAGCCTCTTAGGTCTGTTCTCATCCTGACTCTAGCTTCCAAGACATCCTAGTGGGTTGTCATTCTGAAAAAGCCATTATTGTTTCCCTTGTACATAAAAATTTTATCTGGTTTATCTTGAACTAAGTATGACATGCTTGCTTTATAAAAACAAACAAACATGTTTTGTACTATATTTAGTTCTCTATTATTTTTGGCAAAGAAAGGAGATTTTATGGTTTTAGATCATTCTTAATCCTGTTTTCAAGTCTGACAATTCGCAAAGAAGCTCTCTCTCCTCTAAAGTTATTGTGCTATACTTCCAAGGTTATGTAACCAATATTTGCTAACAAATACATAGTAAAGAAGCTATGGTGTAGCTGGACTATAATACATAACTCAAAAGCATTCACATGTTCTTTTTCTCACTAGCTGCACCTAAAATCAAGACAGCTGATCAAGATCTTGTGGTTGATGTTGGCCAGCCTCTGACAATGGTGGTGCCCTACGATGCCTACCCTAAAGCAGAAGCTGAGTGGTTTAAAGAAAATGAACCTCTATCTTCAAAAACGGTTGATACGACAGCTGAACAAACTTCTTTCAGAATTTTAGAAGCTAAGAAAGGAGACAAAGGAAGGTATAAAATTGTGCTTCAGAACAAACATGGAAAAGCAGAAGCATTCATCAATTTAAAAGTTATTGGTAAGCCCTTGCATCGCTTGGACTCAATTGGCAAAGCACAATTAAAAGCATGGTAACACACTAAAAAAATTTTATACGTGAATTTCAGATGTTCCAGGGCCAGTACGTAACTTAGAAGTGACAGAAACATTTGATGGTGAAGTAAGCCTCGGCTGGGAAGAGCCATTAACTGATGGTGGAAGCAAAATCATAGGTTATGTTGTTGAAAGACGTGACATCAAAAGGAAGACGTGGGTTCTGGCCACTGATCGTGCAGACAGTTGTGAGTTTACTGTCACTGGACTACAAAAAGGCGGAGTTGAGTACCTATTCCGTGTCAGTGCAAGGAACAGAGTTGGCACTGGTGAACCAGTAGAAACTGACAATCCTGTAGAAGCAAGGAGTAAATATGGTAAGAAGTTTTTAAGTAAATTGGAAACGATCTTATCTTTGCTTTTATCCCTGATTTAACCCAAAGCCATGTTTTCTTCTGTAATGAAATCCAGATGTGCCAGGCCCTCCTTTGAATGTAGCCATCACTGACATAAATAGATTTGGGGTCTCACTGACATGGGAGCCACCAGAGTATGATGGAGGAGCTGAGATCACAAACTACGTTATTGAATTAAGAGATAAGACTTCTATCAGATGGGACACTGCCATGACAGTAAGAGCTGAAGACCTGTCTGCAACTGTCACTGATGTGGTGGAAGGACAGGAGTACAGTTTCCGGGTCAGAGCCCAAAACCGAATTGGAGTTGGGAAACCAAGTGCAGCCACACCCTTTGTCAAAGTTGCTGATCCAATTGGTAAGCCCATCAAAAAAAAAAGAAATAATTACTTCATGAAATCTAGAAATTAGGCCTATTAAAATAAAGTTAATGAAAAGGTAGAATATCAAAAAGATGTGAACAAAATCACAGAAATCCAGACAGTGCCTACTTAATTCAGTGAATTCAGAAAACCTAATATTTTAATGGTGATGGTAGAAATTATACATTAATAAATTACTGAATTAAATGGTGTGCTCCAACTCTTTCTTCCATTCCAGAGCGACCAAGTCCTCCTGTGAACCTAAATTCCTCAGATCAGACTCAGTCATCAGTTCAGCTCACATGGGAGCCTCCTCTGAAAGATGGAGGAAGCCCAATAGTGGGTTATATAATTGAGCGATGTGAAGAAGGCAAAGATAATTGGATTCGTTGCAATAAGAAACTTGTCCCTGAACTGACTTACAAAGTAAGGAATTTGCATCTATAAAAATATTCAGTGTATGACCATGGACTTAAATGTACGTGTTTTTACAAATATTGATTCATAACTTTAGGTTACTGGATTACAAAAAGGAAATAAATATTTATATCGAGTATCTGCAGAAAATGAAGCTGGTGTTTCAGATCCATCTGAAATTCTTGGTCCTCTAACTGCTGATGATGCATTTGGTAAGTGGATATTTTGTTTTTAGATTTGGGAATAGCACATAGCTACTTGGGGAGAGGGGCGGCTTAAATACAGTACTGGAGACTCATTAATTTTTCTTCTTGGTAGTTGAACCAACAATGGATCTAAGTGCATTTAAAGATGGTCTGGAAGTTATTGTCCCGAATCCTATCACAATCCTGGTTCCAAGTACAGGCTATCCAAGGCCAAGTGCAACCTGGTCTTTTGGAGATAAAGTACTAGAAGCAGGGGACCGTGTGAAAATGAAAACCTTATCTGCCTATGCTGAACTTGTCATTTCTCCAAGTGAACGTCCAGACAAGGGCATTTATACACTGAAATTAGAAAATCGTGTGAAAGCAATTTCTGGGGAAATTGATGTCAGTGTAATTGGTAAGGAGCTAAACTTTTGTTATAAAAGGTGATTTGACAGTATTAACAAATATTGGTTCAAGCTATTACCTATATTGATTTCTGACTGCATTTTCTCAGCTCGCCCAAGTGCACCCAAAGAACTGAAATTTAGTGACATAACCAGAGACTCAGTACATTTGACTTGGGAACCACCAGATGATGACGGAGGAAGTCCATTAACTGGATACATTGTTGAAAAGCGAGAAGTCAGCCGGAAAACATGGACTAAAGTGAGTTTTGAGCAGCAATGCACCAACTCCAGAGAAAAAGAGCGGGGGAAAGCCCAGCATGCTGGGATGCCATGCAAAGTTTATATGGTTTCACTTTGCCTTGCTGAAAAAGAACCAAAAAGTTTTTTAGATGCCTTGATGCTGATGCTTCCTGTGAGGTAGTTCAACCAAGATTTGGTATAATTGCCTTATTTTGTGCCTTACCAAATTTTCTCCTAAGTTTACAAAAAAATAACCTATTCATTTGGTACCTGATAAGTACCCAATATGGCCTATTAAGCTATAAGCGATTCTAAGGACACTAAGTACCTGATTCCCTGGTGGTCAGACTTCTCACTCCACTAGATTATTTTAGTTGGCCCAATCTACCATTTTTTTCTCCTCAGTTTATTACTGTTATTTACTCATTACTCATTATTGTTTTTTACCTTGATTTAGAACCATATCTCTAGGGGCACCTAAGTGGCTCAGTCATTAAGCATCTGTCTTCGGCTCAGGTCATGATCCCAGGGTACTGGGATGGAGCCCAGCATTGGGCTCCCTGCTCAGCAGGGAGCCTGCTTTTTGCTTTCCCTTTGCCCCTCCCCCTGCTCATGCTCTTGTGAGCGCTAAAAAAAAAAAAAAAAAAAAAAACTTCAAAATCATGTTTCTAACAACCAACCTAGTGAAAAGAATCAATACCTTTTTGCCACCTTTTTAATGTGTATAGACTATGAAAGTTTCACCTTAATATAGTAAGGTTTAAATATTATGTTTCCCCTGCAACTTTTTCTCTAATATGAAATAATCTTTATCGTTCAAAAACAATTTCTATTTGTATCCCTCCCTGCTCATGATAAAAATCTTTTTGACTCAGGGAAAGCGTTTTTTGGAAACAAGTAATTGTATTTCTTTGTCCCAGGTTATAGACACTGTGACTGACCTAGAATTCACAGTTCCTGATCTTGTTCAAGGAAAAGAGTATTTATTTAAAGTCTGTGCTCGTAACAAATGTGGCCCTGGAGAACCTGCATATATTGATGAACCTGTAAATATGTCAGTTCCTGCAAGTGAGTACATTCTTGATTTCTTATCTAGCCTTTTATTACCATTTTTGCTTTAATACCTGGAGTTGAAGTTATGGGGGAAAGGCACGGGTTGGCAATATGGAGATTTCATAGCTGACCTATCTAAGACTGACTCTCTTTAAAATGTTTATAGCGGTACCTGACCCACCAGAGAATGTTAAATGGAGGGATCGAACAGCCAACGGCATCTTCCTAACATGGGATCCACCTAAGCATGATGGTGGTTCACGCATCACAGGCTATATAGTTGAAAAATGTCCACGTGGCTCTGATCGATGGGTTGCCTGTGGAGAACCAGTTGCAGAAACAAAGTAGGTTTTTAGAATTATTATTTTTATATTTATTTTATATTTATATTTTAATTTTATAATTTTATAAGTATAATTATATAAAAATATAATTTATATGTTTTTCTATTTTATTTTACATTTATACTTAATATCTATATTTTATATATATTATTTTAGTTATTTTATAAATATAATTATGGCACACAAGTAAATGTTTCATCTTACCCACTAAAATGAGTGTTTTTCTTTTAGAAAATCTGTTACTTTTTTTTCACTGAGAATTCCCCTGGTGTGCCTGTCCAATTTTTAAAAGTGCTGCTGAACTTATCCCCCTTCCAAGGTTTTCATTAGTTACAATACTGAAGCAATCCAGAATTAATTTAAGGAGTAGTATTCTATCAAGAGTAGGTATGAATTTTAGAAAGATTATGAATACTACAGATTATGTGCATTATAGTAAAATATCCTATTTTGTTTTCTGATAGAATGGAAGTGACAGGTCTTGAAGAAGGCAAATGGTATGCCTACCGTGTGAAGGCCTTGAACAGGCAAGGCCCTAGCAAACCAAGCAAACCCACAGATGAAATCCAGGCTGTGGATACACAGGGTACGTATGTTGGGGTTTTGTGTTATTAACCAGGCCTCTGCCTTTAATTCTTTTGAACTTGCTAACGTAAATAATCTTTTCCAATTTTAGAGGCTCCAGAAATTTTCCTCGATGTGAAGCTCCTTGCTGGTCTCACTGTAAAAGCAGGAACTAAGATCGAACTTCCTGCCACTGTAACTGGAAAACCTGAACCTAAAATAACTTGGACAAAGGCCGATAAGCTTCTGAAGCAGGACAAAAGAATCACCATTGAAAACGTTCCTAAGAAATCCACAGTGACTATCATGGATAGTAAGAGAAGTGACACCGGCACATACATCATCGAGGCTGTGAATGTCTGTGGTCGGGCCACTGCGGTGGTGGAAGTGAACGTCTTAGGTGAGTGAGGCTGTCATTTCAAAACTGGGCAAACTCATTGCAGTTACTTTTTAAAATCAAACAGGATGTAAAAAAAAAATTTTTTTTCCTGAGTGTGTAATGTCCTCCACAGACAAACCTGGACCACCAGCCGCTTTTGACATCACAGAAGTAACCAATGAATCATGCCTTCTAACATGGAACCCACCACGTGATGACGGTGGATCTAAAATCACAAACTATGTTGTGGAGAGAAGAGCGACTGACAGTGAAGTATGGCACAAGCTCTCATCAACTGTCAAGGATACAAACTACAAGGCAACCAAACTAACACCCAACAAAGAGTACATCTTCAGAGTTGCTGCCGAAAACATGTATGGTGTTGGTGAACCAGTTCAGGCCTCTCCAATAACAGCTAAATTTCAGTTTGGTAAGTTTCTCATTAATCCATTGGCCAAAATTTTTTTAAAAAGATTCTCGTGTCAAACTTGGATTTGGGTGTCATATTTATATATAGGACATGTAACACTTATATCATTATCCTGCCTATAGATCCACCTGGACCTCCAACTCGCCTAGAACCTTCTGATATAACTAAAGATGCAGTTACTCTCACATGGTGTGAGCCAGACGATGATGGTGGCAGCCCAATCACTGGATACTGGGTTGAAAGATTAGATCCTGATACTGATAAATGGGTCAGATGCAATAAGATGCCAGTAAAGGACACAACATATAGGTATGTCCAATATCTCCATCAAGATGTTAAGATAGCAGTATATATGATTTTTTATTCTTTAGCATTCCTTTTGATATACATTCTTATATATTACCATAAAATTTTAAATTATTTTTATATTTTGTGTTACCACATAATTTCAAAAATGATATAAATTACATTCAAGGACACATTTCTTAATTTCTTTACTATAAAATATTGGCTTTCTGTGAGTTGCAAAGTGGTCTTCCAGTATGTTATGAGAATGATCACTATTATAGATACTATAATTACATTGGTACATTTGACCAAATCTAAATTTATAATGAAATAATTTCAGTTAAATTTCGGTATCAGTTTTTTACAATTTAAACAAATTATCCCCTTCTGTGTAAAGTACACAGAGGTTTCTGCTGATCATGGTATCCAATTCATACTTTGTTCCTAATTCAGAGTGAAAGGTCTCACCAATAAGAAAAAATACAGATTCCGTGTGTTGGCTGAAAATCTTGCTGGACCTGGAAAACCAAGTAGATCAACTGAACCAATCTTAATAAAGGATCCCATAGGTATTATTTATATATCTTTCGGTGGTTATTTTGAAGCTTCCATTAATTCCTTTTTTGACAAACCTAAATAATTGTTTTATTTCATTGGTTTGCAGATCCACCATGGCCTCCTGGAAAACCAACTGTGAAAGATGTAGGCAAAACATCATTGATGTTGAATTGGACAAAGCCAGAACATGATGGAGGGGCAAAGATTGAGTCTTATATCATTGAAATGCTAAAGACCGGAACAGATGACTGGGTCCGAGTGGCTGAAGGTGTTCCCACCACTCAGCATTTGCTCACCGGTCTCATGGAAGGGCAGGAATACTCATTCCGAGTTAGAGCTGTGAACAAGGCTGGGGAAAGTGAGCCCAGTGAACCCAGTGACCCTGTGCTTTGCAGGGAAAAACTATGTAAGTCACTCTTGATGTTTAAGGTATATAAATTCTTCTAAAGTATAACTGAGAACTACAATATGAGAAAAATGAAAACCTCATCACTAGATTATTTCATCCTTGCTATATGTGATTTCCTGGTGACAAGAGAATTCAGTGAAGACTGAATGAATATTGGACAATAAAAAAATCGAATTCTCTTTTTCTTCCTTAGATCCTCCATCACCACCTCGCTGGCTTGAAGTTATTAATATCACAAAAAATACAGCAGACCTCAAGTGGACAGTTCCTGAGAAAGATGGAGGGTCCCCCATCACCAACTACATTGTGGAAAAGAGAGACGTGAGGCGAAAAGGCTGGCAAACAGTGGACACAACTGTCAAAGACACCAAGTGCACAGTAACCCCACTGACAGAGGGCTCTCTATACGTGTTCCGAGTTGCTGCAGAAAATGCCATAGGACAAAGTGACTACTGTGAAATTGAGGACTCTGTCCTGGCCAAAGACACCTTTAGTATGTTCTCTAACTTCATCTTTGTGACACCATTTGTAGTAGATTATCACTTTTCCCTCTGGTTTTTCTAACTATTGAATATTTTGCTTCTAGCCACCCCTGGTCCACCCTATGCTCTGGCAGTGGTTGATGTAACCAAGCGACATGTTGACCTGAAGTGGGAACCACCGAAAAATGATGGTGGACGACCAATACAGAGGTAGAATTTTAATTAATTCACAAAGAATAATTTATACTCCGCTAAAAATTCTTCCCTGTTTTCCCTATTAATGCTAATGAAATGCTTTATTTCAATAGATACATCATTGAGAAGAAAGAAAAGTTAGGGACCCGTTGGGTGAAAGCTGGAAAAACCTCAGGACCTGACTGTAACTTCAGAGTAACTGATGTCATTGAAGGAACAGAGGTCCAGTTTCAAGTTCGGGCAGAAAATGAAGCTGGAATTGGTCACCCAAGTGAACCCACAGAAATCCTGGCAATTGAAGATCCAAAAAGTAAGTAGTATCAGTTATCCGAAGGATACTGTCTAGAGCTTGATGATGAGATCACAGATGTGAGTTTTTCACTCTTCTTTCAGGTCCTCCTTCACCTCCACTTGACTTGCATGTGACTGACGCTGGGCGAAAGCACATTGCCATTGCCTGGAAGCCTCCAGAGAAAAATGGTGGAAGTCCGATTATAGGATACCATGTTGAAATGTGTCCGGTAGGCACTGAGAAATGGATGCGAGTTAATTCTCGCCCAATAAAAGACCTGAAATTCAAAGTTGACGAAGGTGTTGTTCCTGACAAGGAGTACGTTCTGAGAGTGAGAGCCGTCAATGCTGTTGGTGTCAGTGAGCCATCTGAAATCTCCGAAAATGTGGTTGCCAAAGACCCAGACTGTAAGAATAGAGTTTCCTTTATAATTAATAAAACAGGCTTTGCTTACACATTGCACTTTGACATATCTTTTTCTCCTCTTTTGGCTATCTTACAGGCAAGCCAACAATTGATATGGAGACTCACGACATTGTGGTTATTGAAGGTGAAAAGTTAAGCATTCCCGTTCCCTTCAGAGCTGTCCCGGTTCCAACCATTAGTTGGCATAAAGATGGCAAAGAAGTCAAAGCAAGTGACAGGTTAACAATGAAGAATGATCACATCTCTGCACACCTTGAAGTTCCCAAGAGTGTCCATGCAGATGCTGGAGTTTATACCATTACGCTGGAAAACAAGCTCGGCTCAGCAACTGGCTCAATCAATGTCAAAGTCATAGGTAATCATTCTTTGATGAAATACCAGATTTTCTTCTTCATGTGTTAGGAAAATTAGTTAACTTTGCACTGTTAGTATAAAGGGTTTCATGAGTTGGCTACTTCCAGATGATTTCTTTCCTGTGTGAGAAGCAAAGCAATTATAGAGGTGAAATTGCCAGTTAAATTCTGATTAAACTAAGTTATTTCTGTTGTAATTAACTGTACTTAACTGGCATGTTAAGTACAAAATAAAAGATAGAGTATACCCAAAGAATGTTTAAATTGCCAATATTCATTTGTTAATTGTATTTGCATTTGTCCATAGTGTTTTCACCAGGATCAGTAACATTTTCTACCCCATCCCATGCGGCTGTTTTAAAAAATTTGTGCGGGGAGGGGGGCAACTTTGCTTGGAACAAAGACTCAGGGGGGCTGCTGACATTTAGTAATTGGGATCCAAGGATGCTAAATGGCCTGCAGTGTAAGGGGTGGGGGATACGCCAATACATCAAAGATTATCCCACCGAAAATGTGGATAGACCCACTTAGAAAAAGAGTGTACTATATAACAGGTTGACTTTTCATCTTAACAATAATAATCATTTTATTTTTAATAGGCTTACCTGGACCATGCAAAGATATTAAAGCAAGTGACGTGACCAAGAGTTCCTGTAAATTAACATGGGAACCTCCAGAATACGATGGTGGAAGCCCAATCCTTCATTATGTCCTGGAACGCAGAGAGGCTGGGAGAAGGACATATATACCAGTCATGTCTGGTGAGAACAAACTGTCTTGGACTGTAAAAGATCTCATACCAAATGGTGAATACTTCTTCCGTGTTAAAGCTGTCAACAAGATTGGTGGAGGCGAATATATTGAACTGAAAAATCCAGTCATTGCTCAAGATCCAAAGCGTAAGTTTGGGCATGGATATAATATAGCTAGGAATTAATATGTAATTTTTTATTTTACAAAGATGGGTTTATATTATACACGTACATATTAAGTTTTTTCTTATTCTTCAGAGCCCCCTGATCCACCTGTAGATGTTGAGGTTCATAATCCTACAGCTAAGGCAATGACTATTACATGGAAGCCACCTTTGTACGATGGAGGGAGCAAGATAATGGGCTACATCATAGAAAAGATTGCTAAGGGTGAAGACAAATGGAAGAGGTGCAATGAACACCTAGTACCAGTCCTGACCTATACAGCAAAAGGACTTGAAGAGGGAAAGGAATACCAGTTCCGAGTGCGAGCAGAAAATGCTGCTGGCATTAGTGAACCTTCTCGGGCCACTCCTCCCACCAAAGCTGTAGATCCTATTGGTAAGTTTTGTTTCGTGGAGTTGCCATTTTCCCAGTGTACAGTAAAAGAGAATAATGTTTTATCAAATGTTTTGATCGCAATTGAAAGCAATTTCCATCTTTAATCTTTAAACAGATGCCCCAAAGGTCATTATGAGAACAAGCCTTGAAGTGAAACGAGGTGATGAAATAGCACTTGATGCAACCATCTCTGGGTCACCTTACCCAACTATTACATGGCTAAAGGATGATAAAGTCATTACCCCAGAAGAAATTAAGAAGCGAGTAGCACCCACAGTTAGGAGGAAGAGGGGTGAAGTTCAAGAAGAAGAAGAACCTTTTGTCCTGCCTCTGACAGAACGTTTGAGTATCGACAACAGTAAAAAAGGAGAATCTCAGCTACGTGTCCGAGATTCTCTCCGACCTGACCATGGCCTGTATATGATCAAAGCTGAAAATGACCACGGTATTGCCAAAGCTCCTTGTACTGTCTGTGTGCTAGGTAAGTAGGTAAAACTACACTTCTCCATGGAAGAAAGTCTCCATAAGAGTCTTAGTAAAACATAAGAAAGGGGTTTGGGCCAGGGGGAAGGGGGATAAAAGAAGTAGAAAATAGCTTCAGCCAGGGATCCTCAGCCCCATTTTTCCTCCCAGTAAATGAAATCAGCCAAACCTGTTGTTGGTTAGCTCATGTGATACAAAGACAGATGTAGGAAGAACAGAAGTTTACGTTAAAGGGGCATGCTGACATTGACATTTTCCACTGCAACCACTTCTCTGCAAATTTTTAATCACTGCTGTCTTTCGAAATATCAGATACACCGGGACCACCAATCAACTTTGTATTTGAAGATATTAGAAAGAACTCTGTCCTCTGTAAATGGGAACCACCCCTTGATGATGGTGGCAGTGAAATTATAAACTACACTTTGGAAAAGAAAGACAAGACAAAACCTGACTCAGAGTGGATTACTGTCACTTCAACACTTAGACACTGCAAACACTCAGTGACAAAACTAATTGAAGGAAAAGAGTACCTCTTTCGTGTAAGAGCTGAAAATAGGTTTGGACCTGGACCACCATGTGTTTCAAAGCCACTTATAGCTAAAGATCCATTTGGTAAGGTTCTTTTAGCATCTACACTTTGCCTTTTTATCATATGCATGGGTATATACATTATCATAGCTTATGAACTTGAATTTTTGTATCATACTAGGGAACTAATTGAAATATGCAATTTTTTTTTTTATCAGAACCACCTGATGCACCGGATAAGCCCATTGTAGAAGATATAACCAGCAACAGTATGCTAGTGAAATGGAATGAACCAAAAGATAATGGAAGTCCCATCTTGGGCTATTGGCTTGAAAAACGTGAGGTTAATAGTACACATTGGTCTCGTGTCAACAGAAGCCTTCTGAATTCTTTGAAGACCAATGTAGAAGGCCTATTAGAAGGACTCACCTATGTCTTCAGAGTATGTGCCGAAAATGCAGCTGGACCTGGAAAGTTCAGTCCCCCTTCAGATCCCAAAACAGCACGTGATCCAATCTGTAAGTAATTTCTTACAAAGAGAGTAGGGTACAGCATGGTGACTATAATTAAGTCACTTAATTAAGTACTATATTATATGCTTGAAATTTGTTAAGAGAGTGGATCTTGAATGTTATCACTACCAAAAGAAGGATAATTATGTAAGGGGATGGAGGTATAAACTAACAGTGTGGCAATCATTTTACAATATATGTATCAAATCATTATGTTGTATACCTTAGACTTACAAAAAAAAAAAAGCAAGCAAAATACTAACAATGACTACAGACACATATTAAGGTTACAATGTAAAGTTTTAAAAATATCTGTATATACAATTTAAAAGTTTCACAAGACAGTACTTACCCATATTACATGCAATGCATTCTGGAAAAAGTGGATAGAGTAAGTTATTGTGCACTTTAAAAGCTTCAATGAGTTCTGATTTGTGTCTCTGCATTCATTCTAGCTCCACCAGGGCCACCTGTCCCAAGAGTCACTGACACAAGCTCTACAACTATTGATCTAGAATGGGAACCCCCAGCTTTCAATGGCGGTGGGGAAATTGTTGGCTACTTTGTCGATAAGCAACTGGTTGGCACAAATGAATGGTCACGCTGCACAGAGAAGATGATCAAGGCCCGTCAGTATACTGTCAAAGAAATTCGAGAGGGCGCCGATTATAAACTTCGAGTGAGTGCTGTCAATGCTGCAGGTGAAGGACCACCGGGAGAAACAGGACCTGTTACTGTGGCTGAACCACAAGGTAACTTAAAAGTTACATGAATAAGATTATGGATATTTTCTTTGTATGGGATTTTTTCCCCATCTTTCTTGGGCTAACGTATGACTGTTCTCTTTAAAACAGAGCCTCCAACTGTGGAACTAGATGTTTCTATCAAAGCTGGAATACAAATAATGGCTGGAAAGACTCTTAGAATTCCAGCTGTGGTAACTGGTCGTCCAGTGCCTACCAGAGTATGGACCATAGAAGAAGGGGAGCTGGATAAAGACCGCGTTGTCATAGAGAACGTTGGAACCAAATCTGAGCTAATTATCAAGAATGCATTGAGAAAAGATCATGGCAGATATGTGATTACAGCCACCAATAGCTCTGGTTCCAAATTTGCAGCAGCCAGGGTAGAAGTTTTTGGTAAGGAATGTTACATGGATTTTCATAGGGTTTTCCTAAGTGATACAATCTATCGCATTGATTTTTATGTTGGTTTTTTTATTATTATTTTTCAGATGTTCCTGGACCAGTTCTTGACTTAAAACCTGTTGTAACAAATAGAAAGATGTGTTTACTTAACTGGTCTGATCCAGCTGATGATGGAGGAAGTGAAATTACAGGATTCATTATTGAAAGAAAAGATGCTAAGATGCATACCTGGAGACAACCGATTGAGACTGAGAGATCTAAATGTGACATCACGGGTCTCATTGAGGGGCAAGAATATATGTTCCGTGTGATTGCCAAGAACAAGTTTGGCTGTGGCCCTCCTGTTGAAGTAGGACCAATTCTTGCAGTTGATCCACTAGGTAAAAGAGGTTTTCATTGTGTTTTCTTTGTGTTTGCTTCTAGTTATGTCATTCATTTATTGAGCCTTATGGCTTCAAACTCCCCAACAGTCCCATGTTCTATAGCTAGAGAGTGATAAGAAAGGTAAATCTAATAACTACTAGCAACTTTAAGAATACTGTACTTGCTAGAATTTCAATGTAATTTGTGGCTCACTGTAATGTTTGCACAAATCCATGCATGATTTTGTGTACTGAAAAACCTGAATCTACTGAAGCTTAGCAATAACCTAAAAATAGAAATACTACATCTCTGCAATTCATTTAATACTTTAGTAGTTAAAGGCAATTCACTATTTTCAGAAGATTACAGGATAGACAACAGCCTTATGATAAATGCCTTAGTCTTCCTTTAGCCCTCAAGTAGTCTCCACGCTGGAAGGATACGGAGACCCAGAATCAGAAAAGCCACCAGAGAACAGAAATCTAACCAAAGGAAATCTCCTTAAGCAATAGGAACAAATGTGAAACCCTAAAATTGCACATACTTGGAAATGCATCCTGACACCCCATCCAAGAAAGCAAAATCTGTGAGGATGACCCATTCCCCAAGAAACAGAGGCATTATTCCTCCTCCACCATCACCTCCCTACCAACCAAAAAATAAAATTACATCCTCACTGTGACAGCTCATCTCAAATATGTCCGCTGTAGGTCAAGTTGTACCAGAGGTATCAGAACAGAGCTGAGCTTCCACCACAAAGCTCAGCTTCTGGTTGCAATAATAATCAACAGGAGAGGATTAGGTCTAGTTTTAACATTCACACTTATTCTTTGTTTTGTCCTTTGGGCACAAAACTACAGCAGCATTACATAAATTCTCTTTCCACTCCATTTTAAACCCACACTTGGAGGCAATTTGGTTCGAAGTTTGTTCAGGAGACCTATGCACTGTCTGTTAATAAAGGAAACACTTTGATCTCAGCTGGTCATCCAAAGCAAAACTTCACAACCTTCTCTTCTACTTCATTAGGATTTGAAGCTTTCCCAGTGACAGAGGTGTAAAAGATCTAAAAATGGTAAAAATAACAAAAGCATACATGCCCTTCAATTTACTTTTAATCAACAATTTTGACTGTAAAGCTTACTAAGAAAAATTGTGCCTATTATGAATGCCTCTCATTCTGGTAACTGATATGTTTTCAGAAGGATTTTAAAGATGGATGTAAGGTTATGCCAAACAGAAACCTATTTTTCACATAATTAATTTGAAGTGAAATACTCTCTCTTACATGAATATTTATTTGATGCTTGTCATTTCAACTTGCCTCTGGTTAAAGGTCCTCCAACATCTCCTGAGAGGCTCACATACACAGAAAGGACGAAGTCCACTATAACCCTTGACTGGAAAGAGCCCCGCAGTAATGGCGGCAGCCCCATCCAAGGCTATATCATTGAAAAACGGCGTCATGACAAACCCGACTTTGAAAGAGTTAACAAGCGACTCTGCCCAGCCACATCTTTTCTGGTTGAAGATCTTGATGAACACCAAATGTATGAATTCCGCGTCAAAGCTGTCAATGCAATTGGGGAAAGTGAACCATCCCTGCCTCTTAATGTGGTCATACAAGATGACGAAGGTGTGGAATCTGAGCCTGATTTTAGTGCACTTTATGTTGCTGCCTTTATCTCATAGGTTGAGCATGACTTTTTTTTTTTCTTTCCCTTCTCTTTGCAGTGCCTCCAACTATTAAGTTGCGCCTGTCTGTTCGAGGAGACACTATTAAAGTTAAGGCAGGAGAGCCTGTTAACATCCCCGCAGATGTGACAGGCCTTCCAATGCCTAAGATTGAATGGTCCAAGAATGAAACTGTGATCGAAAAACCCACTGATGCACTTAAGATAACCAAGGAAGAAGTATCCCGAAGTGAGGCAAAGACCGAGATTATCATTCCCAAAGCAGTCCGGGAAGACAAGGGCACTTACACCATTACTGCTTCCAATCGCCTGGGCTCAGCGTTCCGAAATGTTCATGTGGAAGTATATGGTAAGGGACCTGCTTTCTTAGCTCAAAACGAAGTCCAGTGTCTAAGAATTGTCTTCTCATTCTCCTCTCTGGGTTCCTTTCCAGATCGTCCATCACCGCCAAGAAATCTTGCTGTTACGGATATTAAAGCTGAATCCTGCTACTTGACATGGGATGCCCCTCTAGACAATGGTGGCGGTGAAATCACCCATTATATCATTGACAAACGTGATGCAAGCAGGAAGAAAAGTGAATGGGAAGAAGTCACCAACACTGCTGTAGAGAGGAAATATGGGGTAAATTAAATGTTTTCTTATACACATTAAAAGGACACGACTCTGAACACCATTCTGGCATAACCTTGGAATTTAATGATTAAACTCAAAACTGCACATAAAAAGATTTATCGTAGTTTCTAGCACCATGCACGTAAGGCCACGTGGTAAATACTGTTTGGTAAACCAAGCCTCTTGAGAGATCCACTATTAGGTACAATAAATACACATATTCTTATTTTTTAAATTTAAATTCAATTAGCCAACATATAGTACACATTAGTTTTTTATGTAGTGTTCAATGATTCATTACTTGCATATGCTTTCTCCACATTTGAGTCTATGTATTTTTAAACTACATATTTACGTAATTTTAATAGATTTCTTTTTATAGTCTTCCCTAGGAAAAGAACTTGAATTTTAAAATAAGTGAAATCAACATAAGTATGTTGTTTTTAAGAAATCACTATTCATCTGATTTCTAGGTCTGGAAACTTATCCCCAATGGTCAGTACGAGTTCCGGGTTAGGGCAGTGAATAAATATGGAATCAGTGATGACTGCAAATCAGATAAAGTTGTCATTCAAGATCCCTTCCGCCTTCCTGGGCCTCCGGGAAAACCAAAAGTTCTGGAGCGCACCAAAGGGTCAATGCTAGTGAGCTGGACTCCTCCTCTGGACAATGGCGGCTCTCCAATTACTGGCTACTGGCTAGAGAAGAGAGAAGAGGGAGGTGCCTACTGGTCACGTGTTAGCCGAGCACCAATAACCAAAGTGGGATTGAAAGATGTGGAATTTAACGTTCCCCGCTTGATTGAAGGTGTTAAATACCAGTTCAGAGCAATGGCAATAAATGCTGCAGGAGTTGGTCCTCCCAGTGAACCATCAGATCCAGCTGTTGCAGGAGATCCTATATGTAAGTATGCTTCCATTTCTGGAGTTTACAAAGAGCAAGCCACTAAATGGATAATTCTGCTCTTAAATTTCTTGCATTTTTTATGCCAAATTATTTATTAAAGTAAAAGCCCCATACTTAGAGTATCAGAAGTACATATATGTGTGTATACGTTTAGATATACATTCACACTACACACACAGCTATATGTGTGTATACATACACACATGTATACACATGTAAAATCATATAGTTTTTAAATTGTTGGCTTAAGCCTATCACAATGATAAAGACCCTGGACTATAGGCTCCTCTCTGTTCCCATACCCCTAACCCATTAGATACTATGAAAATTATCTCCCTCCCTAAAGAGACCCTCTAGTTGGGAGTTCAATGAAAGGAAAAATGTTAACTTTTCAATAATATATATTGACCAAAGATACAAGAGTCTCAAGCACAGTCCATGAGGTCAAATAAAAGAAAAAAAAATTCTTCCAAAAGATTTAGCAGATCAGTTAAAAAATTAAAATATGGCCTCAATGATTAATTATATTTGCTATATATCTGATTAGTCTGTCAAAAAAAATTCAGCTACTTGTTAAAAAGATTTAAAATGCTCTAAGTTCTATATGGAGCATATATATATATATATATATATATATATATATATATATAAAATGAACTGTTCATTCAGCAAGCTCGTATTGAACATGTGCTATGTGCAAGGAACTGTGCTAGGCACCAGAGAGGAAGAGCGAGGGTTCAAAAGACTTTCTATAATGGTAAAGCACTCTCAGGAACGTACAGGATGGTTACGCATCGACCTCATCCCTAAAGGGCATACATTAGTTTGTGTTCAAAGTTTTACCAGCTAATGATGAAATCATTTGTTTTTTAATTTTAAGGTAAATTAAGTTTTTAGTAGAGAATATTGCAGAGTCTCTTTAAAGGGATCTTAAAATAGCTTTTCACCAATTGTGTATAAATACAATATAGATCTACCTAGAGATCGTGTGTAGTCTTTTTAATCCCAGTTAGTTGTTTGCTTATTTTGTTTTCACATTAATGCAAAATGAAAAGAGACTATTTCTTATATTCTCTTCTCTGGAAGGTATTCTTTCAGATTTCCTACTTTAATATTTAGTAGATTAAATCTGGCATTCCATTGGCTTCAAAATTTGATACTTTTTCTTCTTCTTCTTCTTCTTAGATCCACCTGGGCCACCTTCTTGCCCAGAGGTCAAAGATAAAACAAAGTCCAGCATCTCTCTAGCATGGAAACCTCCAGCCAAAGATGGTGGCAGTCCAATCAAAGGATACATCGTAGAAATGCAAGAAGAAGGCAGTACTGACTGGAAAAGAGTAAATGAGCCAGACAAACTGCTAACCACCTGTGAATGTGTGGTGCCGAATCTGAAAGAACTCCGCAAGTACAGATTCAGAGTGAAAGCTGTCAATGAAGCTGGTGAATCTGAACCAAGTGATACAACTGGAGAGATCCCTGCCACTGATATTCAAGGTACTCATCTTTTACTGCATTTATGTATTCATTTGATCTGATTATGAAAGTAATTTCCCGAAGGTAAGCCACTTAACTTTTTTGAAAAAAGTAAGCTAAATCTTGTTATATTATTCATGGTATTGCAGAGGTACCAGAAGTTTTTATTGACATTGGAGCACAAGACTCTCTGGTCTGTCAAGCTGGCTCCCAAATTAGAATTCCTGCTGTCATCAAGGGACGCCCAACACCAAAATCATCGTGGGAATTTGATGGAAAGGCAAAGAAGGCAGTGAAGGTAAGAAAAATATAATTTTCTGGGTCTCCCACTGAATCACTCTAAGGAATATTAACACTACAATGATCTTTTCTAACAGGATGGAGTTCATGATATACCCGAGGATGCACAGGTAAAAAGAAAAAATTGAAGTGATTCAGAACATAGTTGACTGTGGTACTGCTCTTATCGCATCTGATGTATGACTACTGTTTTCTTTGTATAGCTGGAGACTGCTGAAAACTCATCAGTAATTATAATTCCGGAATGCAAACGATCTCACTCGGGTAAATACAGCATCACAGCCAAGAATAAAGCAGGACAGAAGACAGCACATTGCAGAGTCAAAGTCATGGGTAAGAGAGACTTTAAAAGTGACCACAGACTAAGAACAAATTATTTTAAACAAAGTGACATTGTTTATATGGTGACTTGCATCCAACAGATGTACCAGGACCACCCAAAGATCTGAAAGTCAGTGACATCACAAGGGGTAGTTGCAGACTCACATGGAAGATGCCAGATGATGATGGAGGAGACAGAATCAAAGGTTATGTTATAGAGAAGAAGACTATTGATGGAAAAGCCTGGACTAAAGTCAATCCAAACTGTGGAAGCACCACATTTGTGGTTCCTGATCTCATCTCTGAACAGCAGTATTTCTTCCGTGTGCGTGCAGAAAACCGTTTCGGTGTAGGTGCGCCTGCGGAAACCGTTCAGAGGACCACGGCCAGAGATCCAATATGTAAGTTTTTTTAAATCTGAGATTAAAATAGTTTCTCAAATTTGAAATATATTATTACAAACAATTCTTAATCCTTCCTTTACCTATTTTTAAAGATCCTCCTGATCCCCCCATTAAACTCAAGATTGGCCTCATAACAAAGAACACAGTACACCTATCATGGAAACCCCCAAAGAATGATGGGGGCTCCCCTGTCACCCACTATATTGTTGAGTGCCTTGCATGGGACCCTACTGGGAAAAAGAAAGAGGCATGGAAACAGTGCAATAAGCGTGATGTGGAAGAACTAGAATTTACTGTTGAAGACCTCATTGAGGGTGGTGAATATGAATTCAGAGTCAAGGCTGTCAACATTGCAGGAATCAGCAAACCTTCAGCCACTGTGGGCCCAGTGACTGTCAAAGACCAGACATGTAAGTCCCAGCATATTAACTGAGAATGTTCTCTTTAGGAATGCTTTCCTAGAAATTTAATATTAGTCCAAAGTAAAAAGAGAAATATCTGTACATCAGGAGGTTACTCTGAGTTGAGTGTGAACACGGGCATATTAATCGCTCATTCCCTCAACTTCTACAGAATTATCGTATTACCTTTCCCTTATTTGAAGGAGATGCTGTTTGGAATTTCCTTACTATAATTTTCTGCATGATCCTCAAAAGGGAAAGAAAGTAAGCAGTTATTTGCTTAGCAACTTCTGAGACCCACTTACCTTCACAATCAAGTTTCTTTTTCTCTAAGAAAAAGATACATCCATTTTAATAGATAAATCTAAATAGACAAATATGGTAATAATTCTTCCTCTATTATTGTTATCATCCCTATTGCTGTGTGTTTGTTCAGTTCTTCTAAAATTGGGAGGGTTGTAGTCACTACCCTCTTTGCATATTCTTCTACTAGATTCATGGAAAAAGGGAAAGTTGCTTTGCCTCTACTAGCAGTTATATTTCTTAGAAAGGGAGTTCTCTCAGAATAAAAATAGGAAGTCTTCTCATAACTCTGCATATTTAAGGAAATATGCATATATATTAATGGGAATACATGAAAGAACTCCTAAGCCTAAGCTACTACAATCTTCACTTCTCTCTGCCCTTTTTCAGTATCTACATGCAGTAAAAACACCAGGTAAGAGAGAGGCAATAGCTGATTACATAGCCACATGTAGGTCTAATAAAGGATGATGACTACATATACCTGCTCTCCAAACTGGTATAAAGTCAAATCTGTTCTTTATATTGGGCTGGGCTATGAAGCCTGCCTACAGTAGATACAAATAGCTTTATAGGCACTGTAAATTCTACTTTCTGTCACTAGTGACCACCTATTTTTTCTTTTAAATAATCTAGGCCCACCATCAATTGAGCTAAAAGAATTCATGGAGGTTGAAGAAGGAACCGACGTTAACATTGTGGCCAAAATTAAAGGTGTGCCATTCCCGACACTGACCTGGTTCAAAGCTCCTCCTAGGAAGCCTGACAACAAAGAACCTGTTCTCTATGACACCCACGTCAACAAACTGGTAGTGGATGATACTTGCACCTTAGTTATTCCACAGTCTCGCAGGAGTGACACTGGCTTATATACCATCACAGCTGTGAATAATCTGGGAACAGCATCAAAGGAGATGAGACTGAATGTCCTCGGTAAAGATAGCATGGTTTCATTAAAACTACATGTTTTTCTGTTCCTAAATATATTATTTGGCTTAAAACCATTCTTCTAATATTTTTTTTTTCCTTTTTAAAACCATTTTAGGTCGTCCTGGCCCTCCAGTGGGACCAATAAAGTTTGAATCTATTTCAGCAGATCAAATGACATTATCTTGGCTTCCACCTTTGGATGATGGAGGGTCTAAGATTACAAACTATGTAATTGAGAAGAGAGAGGCTAACAGGAAGACATGGGTGCGTGTCTCCAGTGAACCTAAAGAGTGCACGTACACAATTCCCAAATTGCTAGAAGGCCACGAATATGTATTCCGAATCATGGCCCAGAACAAATTTGGCATTGGGGAACCTCTTGACAGTGAACCTGAAACAGCAAGAAACCTCTTCTGTAAGTAGGACTATGTTTTACATATAAAATCACTCTTATCTGTTGTTTTTCATAATTTCTTAGAAATCAATGTGATTTCTTTTCCATAGCTGTCCCTGGAGCACCAGATAAACCAACAGTTAGCAGCGTGACTCGCAACTCCATGACTGTCAACTGGGAAGAGCCAGAATATGATGGAGGCTCTCCTGTGACAGGATACTGGCTAGAAATGAAAGACACCACTTCAAAGAGATGGAAGAGAGTTAACCGAGATCCTATCAAAGCCATGACTTTGGGTGTTTCTTATAAAGTGACTGGTCTTATCGAAGGTTCTGATTATCAGTTCCGTGTGTATGCCATCAATGCTGCTGGTGTGGGTCCTGCAAGTCTGCCATCAGACCCAGTGACTGCTAGAGATCCAATTGGTAAGCCTTGAAACCATTCCTTCTCCCCTTCCACCCACCCCCACCCCTGCAAAGTGCCATGGAAAAGTCAAGAATACGAATGTATACTGGTTCTTTCCAGCCCCTCCTGGTCCTCCCATTCCCAAAGTCACAGATTGGACTAAATCGTCTGTGGATCTGGAGTGGTCTCCCCCACTAAAAGATGGTGGATCCAAAGTAACTGGATACATCGTTGAATATAAAGAAGAAGGAAAAGAAGAATGGGAACAGGTAGCTAACTCTTGGCATTATGGAAATATATTATAAATAAGCTAAAAGTGTAGCTGTTATTCTGAATTCCATTAATTTCTATTTGTATTTTTATTAAGAAATCAGAAAAAAACAATTACAACTGATAATTCAAATATCTGTTATGTCAAAAATTCAATCGAAAGTTAAGTTATATTGCCGTTATTAAAAACACAATTCCTGGCAAGACCTTTCATTCAGTGTTTACCTGTAATATCTGATCCCCAAAACCTAATCTGGCAACAGTTTTCCCAAACAGAGTAGTTAAATATGCTGTTGGTTATACTTTAGAAAGCCATTAAAACAAGAAGCTACAAAGAACTGAATGCATGTGATCCTTCCCTAGGGTAAAGATAAAGAAGTGAGAGGAACAAAGCTTGTTGTGACAGGGTTAAAAGAAGGAGCTTTCTACAAATTCAGAGTTAGAGCAGTCAACATTGCTGGCATTGGAGAACCTGGAGAAGTCACAGATGTCATTGAAATGAAGGACAGAATTGGTAATTATTCACTCTTCTGTTATTTTATCCATATTTGTGCTTTGGATTGGGAATGAAAACCACATTTGTAATTTTCAATTGTGTTCCAGTGTCACCTGACCTTCAGCTAGATGCCAGCGTCAGAGACAGAATTGTGGTCCATGCTGGAGGGGTGATCCGGATCATCGCGTATGTGTCTGGAAAACCTCCTCCAACTGTCACCTGGAACATGAATGAAAGAGCATTACCTCAAGAAGCTACCATTGAGACCACAGCCATTAGCTCCTCCATGGTCATCAAGAATTGCCAGAGGAGCCACCAAGGTGTCTATTCTCTTCTTGCCAAAAATGCAGGGGGAGAAAGAAAGAAGACCATTATTGTTGATGTACTAGGTAAATACCTTTAATTTGTCCATGCAGCTTTTAAAAATAACATTTTTACTTCATCTACAGCAAAGCTATGTTATAATAAAACTGTTACAAATATTTTGGAAAATAACAGAACATAATAAAAAAAAAAGAAAAATCACCCACAATCCCACTGACCGCATTTAAATATCTTTCCTCTTTGTCTTGTACATATTTTATATTGTTGTACTCCTATAGTTTTGTATATTGCCTTTTTACATAACACACCACCATTAGCACTTACTATGTTTTATATAGTTTTCATAAAAGCAACGTTCCTGCAAATGTACATGAATATCTAATAATTTACTAAGGTTGATCAATTTCACATCATGGCAGTGTATCCTTCTTTGCTAATTATAATAAAGCAAAAATCTCTGTGAAGGGTTTCAGTATTCTAATTGAAAAGCATCATATTTGATTATCAATATTACATTTCTAGTCACTGAATATAGAGGTGAAGTCCTCCCACTCAGATTTCTCTCTCAAGCAAACTCCAAACAATGAGTTTTTATGTGAAAAATAACTGGTTCTCTATTGAACATAATTAATGTTATGTAAATGTGTTATGTTTTCATTAATGAAAATGGCATGAAGAAAAAGATCTCATTGACCAATAGTCCTACAAGCTTTTAGGTTAGTTTCAAGCTCCTAAACACCTGTTATTTTATCTTGAGAACCAGTACCCTTTCAAGGTTGAATTCCAACCGTCTCAAAGGTCCTTCTGAGATTTGGGAACTCCTGTGCTACTTACTGATTTACTAGTCACCTAGAAAAAGCTCTCCCTCCCTTTCCTCTCTGGAGAGTAAACTAGATACGGAAAGTAGCCATGCCACCCCTTCTCCTGTCTCCTTCTGTGCCTTCTCTTTCCAGCACCTCCCTCCTATCTTACAAATTACCAAAAAAAAAAAAAGTATAAATATACATATATAAATACCCATATGTTATACATACACACACAGGCACACATTACTCTTCCTTTAGCTTCTACTAAAACACTGGCAACCAGTAATTACTATAAACGTACTTCATTTAAAAATATGGTTGAATATAAATACCGTGGGGAAGCAAAAATCAATAAACACAAAATCTTATTTGTAACATTTTCGTCTCCTTTTTAAAAACAGAGGGTAACAAATATTGAGCCCTACTGTTAACTGAAAACAAACAACTAGAAATTATTTCCTCTTATTTCCAGACGTGCCAGGTCCTGTTGGAATACCATTCCAGGCTCACAACCTAACCAATGACTCCTGCAAACTGACATGGTTTTCTCCAGATGATGATGGAGGCTCTCCAATCACCAATTATGTCATTGAGAAGCGTGAATCTGACCGCAAAGCATGGACCCCAGTGACATATACAGTTACCCGGCAAAATGCTACTGTCCAAGGTCTCATTCAAGGAAAAGCCTACTTTTTCCGAATTGCAGCCGAAAACAGTGTTGGCATAGGCCCATTTACTGAGACACCAACTGCACTTGTCATCAGAGATCCAATAAGTAAGCACAACTTAAAACAATTTCATCCTAAATCAGATCTTCACTCATTTAGTAAAAGAGGATGGTGACAAAATATGTGTTTAGGCTCCAAACATTTCATTCCTTTGACAAGCATTCAGCAGACAAATGCTGAATCTGATGTTGGTAGGGTTTGAATGCGATTGTGAAAGACATTTTGGGAATATAGATTCTTCAAATCCTTCCATTTATACTACACTATTTTTTTTTTAATTTCGCACTTAATGTCATGAATATGAAGTATTTACCTAGCTCTGGAGAACTTTCTTAAATGATTTGGCCTCAACAAACCTCTTTTTCCTCATTTATGAGAGGAAATTACACTGGATTGTGTCCGTTTTAACTCTAATAGTTCTATGGTGAGAGCCTTCTATTACTTATCAAAGCAAATAATTTAATGTTTACATGCAGTCCTCCAAAAGTATCATTTACTATGATTTACTACATTTTTAACATGACATTTTTTTTCACTGTAATTCTGTATTTCACTTGCAGCTGTACCAGAGCGTCCTGAAGACCTGGAAGTCAAAGAAGTTACTAAAGATTCTGTTACTCTGACTTGGAATCCTCCTAAGTATGATGGTGGATCAGAAATTATTAACTATGTCCTAGAAAGCCGACTCATTGGAACTGAGAAGTTCCACAAGGTTACAAAGGACAACTTGCTTAGCAGAAAATACACTGTTAAAGGCTTAAAAGAAGGTGATACCTATGAGTACCGTGTCAGTGCTGTGAATATTGTTGGACAAGGCAAACCATCATTTTGTACCAAGCCAATCACTTGCAAGGATGACCTGGGTATGTGTCTAAAGCAATTCATACTTTGAAAACTTTTACACTCACAGATTTGCCATAAGACATGAGTAAAACTGACTTGCCTTTATAATTAAAATTTCAGCTCCTCCAACACTTGACCTCGACTTCAGAGATAGGCTCACAGTTCGGGTTGGTGAAGCTTTTGCCCTCACTGGCCGTTACTCAGGCAAACCAAAGCCTAAAATTACTTGGTTCAAAGATGAAGCTGATGTGCTAGAAGATGATCGCACTCACATAAAGACCACTCCAACAACACTTGCTCTAGAGAAGATCAAGGCCAAACGTTCAGATACTGGCAAATACTCTGTGGTTGTGGAGAACAGTACAGGTTCTAGGAAAGGTTTCTGTCAAGTCAATGTTGTTGGTAAGTATCATTTAGCAAGAAGAAGAGATATTCTGTTCTTTCCAAAGCAGAAGGGGAAATAACATTTTGGGCTGTGATTTTTTTTTTTTTTTTCTGCAGACCGTCCTGGACCACCAGTAGGACCGGTTATTTTTGAGGAGGTGACCAAAGATTACATGGTTATCTCTTGGAAGCCACCTTTAGATGACGGAGGCAGTGAAATTACCAATTACATTATTGAGAAGAAGGAAGTGGGCAAAGACATTTGGATGCCTGTGACATCTGCAAGTGCTAAAACCACATGCAAAGTTTCTAAACTTCTTGAAGGAAAAGATTATATTTTCCGGATATATGCTGAAAACGTGTATGGAATAAGTGATCCTCTGGTGTCTGATTCAATGAAAGCCAAAGATCGTTTCAGTATGCATTACATTTCTTTTTAGTGATTCAATGTTGAATATTGTTAATAGGAAAAATTACATTTCTAATACACTCTGCTAATGTTTGTTGTAGGGGTTCCTGATGCACCTGAGCAGCCAATTGTTACAGAAGTTACCAAAGACTCTGCATTAGTAACCTGGAACAAGCCAAATGATGGAGGAAAGCCCATCACAAACTACATCCTGGAAAAGAGGGAAACTATGTCTAAACGATGGGCTAGAGTTACCAAAGAGCCCATCCATCCGTACACTAAATTCAGGGTTCCTGATCTTCTAGAAGGGTGTCAGTATGAATTCCGGGTTGCTGCAGAAAACGAAATTGGAATTGGAGACCCAAGCCCACCATCCAAACCAGTCTTTGCTAAAGATCCAATTGGTATGGTATTAAAGCGTTCATTTGGTTTTCACATTATCCGACTTTGTTTTCGGCTATGTTCCAACTCTTTTTTTTTTCTTTTATTACATAGCTAAACCAAGTCCACCTGTTAATCCTGAAGCAATTGATACAACATGCAATTCAGTTGATCTAACCTGGCAGCCACCACGTCATGATGGCGGGAGCAAGATTCTGGGTTATATCGTTGAGTACCAGAAAGTTGGAGATGAAGAGTGGAAGAGAGCTAATCACACTCCTGAGTCATGTCCTGAAACTAAATATAAAGTTACCGGTCTTCGGGATGGTCAAACCTATAAGTTCAGAGTAATGGCAGTCAACGAAGCTGGTGAATCAGATCCAGCTTATGTTCCCGAGCCGGTGCTGGTAAAAGACAGACTTGGTGAGTAAAATCTTCTCAGCTATAATAGCAGAGAAGATAGGTGTCTCATTGTATATGCTTCCTTGTAAAATACATGAACAAATCAAATCTGAAAGTACTATTTGCTTTATTCCAGAACCCCCTGAGTTGATTCTTGATGCCAACATGGCAAGAGAACAACACATAAAAGTTGGTGATACTCTAAGACTTAGTGCCGTCATCAAAGGAGTGCCATTCCCAAAAGTAACTTGGAAAAAAGGAGACAGAGAGGCTCCGACTAAAGCAAGAATTGATGTTACTCCGGTTGGTAGCAAACTTGAAATTCCTAATGCTGCCCATGAAGATGGTGGAATTTATTCTTTAACAGTGGAGAATCCAGCTGGTTCAAAAACAGTCTCAGTAAAAGTCCTCGTATTAGGTGCGAATCTTCTTACATATTTAATGTAATAACATATTGAAAAATAAATTTTGATACATTTTGAGCTGTTACTGGGTTAAATCACTTATTATAACTTCATTATTTAACAATTTCAGATAAGCCGGGGCCACCCAGAGATCTGGAAGTCAGTGAAATTAGGAAAGATTCTTGTTACCTTACTTGGAAGGAACCACTGGATGATGGTGGTTCTGTTATTACAAATTATGTGGTTGAAAGGAGAGATGTTGCCAGCGCCCAGTGGTCACCTCTTTCAGCTACATCCAAGAAAAAGAGTCACATGGCTAAACACCTTACTGAAGGCAATCAGTACCTCTTCCGGGTAGCTGCTGAGAACCAGTATGGACGAGGTCCTTTTGTTGAAACACCTAAACCCATCAAGGCTCTGGATCCTCTACGTAAGTTGCTTTCTCTGGATACAAAGGTTTTCTCTGCCTTTGAGAATATTATTCATTCATCATAACTTCTTCTTTTGAAAAGATCCCCCAGGGCCACCCAAAAACTTACACCATGTAGATGTCGACAAGACTGAAGTCTCCCTTGTTTGGAATAAGCCTGATCGTGATGGTGGCTCTCCAATCACTGGGTATTTGGTGGAGTATCAAGAAGAGGGCACTGAAGACTGGATTAAGTTCAAGACTGTGACAAACTTAGAGTGTGTTGTTACCGGACTACAACAAGGGAAGACCTATAGATTTCGTGTAAAAGCTGAAAATATTGTGGGTCTTAGTCTCCCTGACACAACTATCCCAATAGAATGTCAAGAAAAACTAGGTAAATTTTGGACTGGCATTATTATTTTCTTTCTTTTTAAAATTCATCTTGTGACTATTCATACTGTGAAAATCAACATCTAATTTTCTCATGTTCACTTTCCAGTGCCTCCATCCGTGGAGCTAGATGTGAAATTAATTGAAGGCCTTGTGGTAAAAGCTGGAACTACAGTCAGGTTCCCTGCCATCATAAGAGGTGTACCCATTCCCACTGCCAAGTGGACAACCGATGGGAGTGAGATCAAAACAGATGAACACTACACGGTTGAAACTGACAGCTTCTCATCAGTACTTACCATTAAGAACTGCTTAAGGAGAGACACTGGGGAATACCAAATCACAGTTTCCAATGCAGCTGGCACCAAAACACTAGCTGTACATCTTACTGTTCTTGATGTTCCTGGTCCGCCAACAGGTCCTATTAATATTCTGGACGTTACCCCTGACTATATGACTATCTCATGGCAGCCACCTAAGGATGATGGAGGAAGCCCTGTGATAAATTATATTGTTGAGAAACAAGATACAAGGAAAGGCACATGGGGTGTTGTCTCATCAGGAAGCAGTAAAACAAAGCTGAAAATCCCACATCTGCAAAAAGGCTGTGAATATATTTTCCGAGTCAGAGCAGAGAATAAGATGGGTGTTGGTCCTCCCCTTGACTCTGTACCTACTGTTGCTAAACATAAGTTTAGTCCTCCATCTCCTCCTGGTAAACCAGTGGTTACTGACATTACTGAAAATGCTGCAACTGTGTCTTGGACTCTGCCAAAATCTGATGGTGGCAGTCCAATAACTGGTTACTATGTGGAACGTCGAGAAATAACTGGCAAATGGGTGAGAGTCAACAAAACCCCCATAGCTGACCTGAAGTTTAGAGTGACTGGACTATATGAGGGAAATACATATGAGTTTAGGGTTTTTGCTGAAAATCTTGCAGGACTAAGCAATCCATCACCAAGTTCTGACCCAATAAAAGCTTGCCGGCCCATCAAACCACCTGGACCACCTATTAATCCTAAACTGAAAGACAAGACCAAAGAAACAGCTGACTTGGTGTGGACAAAGCCTCTCAGCGATGGTGGTAGCCCCATTCTAGGCTACGTAGTGGAATGTCAGAAACCTGGTACAACACAGTGGAATAGGATTAATAAAGATGAACTCATTAGGCAGTGTGCCTTTAGGGTACCTGGACTAATTGAAGGAAATGAGTACAGATTCCGTATAAAGGCAGCTAATATTGTGGGAGAGGGAGAGCCAAGAGAACTAGCAGAATCTGTGATTGCAAAAGACATCCTTCATCCTCCAGAAGTAGAACTTGATGTTACTTGTCGTGATGTTATTACCGTTAGAGTGGGCCAAACTATCCGCATTCTTGCTCGAGTCAGAGGCAGACCTGATCCAGACATAACTTGGTCCAAGGAAGGCAAAGTATTGGTCCGAGAAAAGCGGGTTGACATAATTCATGATCTACCTCGTGTTGAGTTACAAATTAAAGAAGCTGTTAGAACTGATCATGGCAAGTATATTATCTCAGCTAAGAATACCAGTGGGCATGCCCAAGGTTCTGCCATTGTTAATGTTCTTGACAGACCTGGGCCTTGCCAGAATTTAAGGGTTAGCAATGTAACCAAAGAGAACTGTACAATTTCTTGGGAAAACCCACTAGATAATGGTGGCTCAGAAATAACAAATTTCATAGTGGAGTATCGCAAACCAAACCAGAAAGGCTGGTCAATTGTTGCTTCAGATGCCACTAAGCGATTAATTAAGGCCAACCTCTTAGCCAACAATGAATACTATTTCCGAGTTTGTGCAGAGAATAAAGTAGGTGTTGGTCCAACCGTTGAAACAAAAACTCCAATTCTGGCTATTAACCCTATTGATAGACCAGGTGAGCCCGAAAACCTTCACATTGCAGATAAAGGAAAGACATTTGTCTATCTCAAGTGGCGGCGGCCTGATTATGATGGTGGTAGCCCAAATCTGTCCTATCACGTTGAGAGGAGGCTGAAGGGCTCTGATGAATGGGAAAGAGTACATAAAGGAAGCATTAAAGAAACCCAATACATGGTTGACAGATGTGTTGAAAACCAGATTTATGAGTTCAGAGTGCAAACAAAGAATGAAGGGGGGGAAAGTGACTGGGTGAAGACAGAGGAAGTTGTTGTGAAGGAAGACTTACAGAAACCAGTACTTGATCTGAAATTAAGTGGTGTGCTAACGGTTAAAGCAGGGGACACCATTAGACTTGAGGCAGGTGTTAGAGGCAAACCATTCCCAGAAGTTTTATGGACCAAGGACAAAGATGCTACAGACTTAACAAGATCACCAAGGGTCAAGATTGATACCAGTGCTGATTCATCCAAATTTTCTCTTTCTAAAGCAAAGCGAAGTGATGGCGGTAAATATGTAATTACAGCAACTAACACGGCTGGGAGTTTTGTGGCCTATGCCACTGTCAATGTTTTAGATAAGCCTGGTCCTGTAAGAAATCTGAAAATTGTTGATGTGTCCAGTGATCGCTGTACTATTCGCTGGGATCCACCAGAGGATGACGGTGGCTGTGAAATCCAAAATTATATTCTAGAAAAATGTGAGAGTAAGCGAATGGTTTGGTCTACCTATTCTGCTAATGTCTTAACACCTGGTGCTACAGTAACACGTCTCATAGAAGGAAATGAATATATTTTCAGAGTCCGTGCAGAAAATAAAATAGGCACAGGGCCTCCAACAGAAAGTAAACCAGTCATTGCAAAAACCAAATATGACAGACCTGGTCGCCCGGATCCCCCAGAAGTCACCAAAGTAAGCAAAGAAGAGATGACTGTGGTGTGGAATCCACCCGAATATGATGGTGGAAAATCTATCACAGGATACTTTTTGGAGAAAAAGGAGAAACATTCAGTACGATGGGTCCCTGTTAACAAGAGTGCAATCCCCGAAAGACGTCTCAAAGTACAGAACCTCCTCCCAGGACATGAATATCAGTTCCGTGTCAAGGCAGAAAATGAAATTGGAATTGGAGAACCAAGCTTGCCCTCAAGGCCAGTGGTGGCAAAAGACCCCATAGGTATGATGTTCTTGCTTTTTCTGATATCACACCAATTCTTAATCTCAAGCACAGAGGTATTAGACAAATAAGTCCATGCCATCAAAACCAGTATTTTTTACTGGTTCAGTATTTAGCCAGTATTTTTCCAAATAGATCTTTTACCAAATCACCTAAAATGGACAAACAACAGTAGATTCTAAATTTATGAAGGAAAATAAGGACTCAGTGATTGAGACGATGAATGTCCTATCTTTGATTAACTGAGAATGGACTGCTTTATAAAATAAACTACACATTGGAATATCACCAGGAGGAGTTAATGACAGGTAAATTCATCCTTATATATTTATTATTTTCAGAACCACCTGGTCCACCAACCAATCTCAAAGTGGTCGACACAACCAAAAGTTCCATAACTCTTGGATGGGGAAAACCAGTGTACGATGGTGGCGCGCCAATAATTGGATATGTTGTGGAAATGAGACCAAAACGAGAAGATGCATCACCTGATGAAGGCTGGAAACGGTGCAATGCTGCAGCACAGCTTGTTCGCATGGAGTTCACTGTTACCAGCTTGGATGAAAACCAGGAATATGAGTTCAGGGTGTGTGCTCAAAACCAAGCTGGCATTGGGCGCCCTGCAGAACTAAAGGATGCTATTAAGCCTAAAGAAATCCTAGGTGAGACCCTTTTTTTCCCTAGGATTCATTCACTCCACACTTCTCGCATGATTTCCCCACATCCTGAAGAGTCAACTAATGGTTTTCATGTCATTTGCAGAACCTCCAGAGATTGATTTGGATGCCAGTATGAGAAAACTTGTCACAGTGAGGGCGGGATGCCCTATCCGACTATTTGCCATAGTGAGAGGAAGACCAGCTCCTAAAGTCACTTGGCGAAGAGTGGGTATTGACAACGTGGTCAGAAAAGGACAAGTCGATCTGGTTGACACTATGGCCTTCCTTGTCATCCCCAATTCCACCCGCGACGACTCGGGAAAATATTCCTTGACACTTGTGAACCCAGCAGGAGAAAAGGCCGTGTTTGTGAATGTCAGAGTATTAGGTGTGTTGCTAACAAGCTCCTTCTTCCCCTTCAGAAACACGTCAGTTAAGAAGGCTGAGGAGACATATATATCTGGTTTTGTGGTTCTTTACAGATACTCCCGGACCTGTGACTGATTTAAAAGTTTCAGATGTCACTAAAACGTCATGCCACATTTCCTGGGCCCCTCCTGAGAATGACGGTGGGAGCCAAGTGACACATTATATTGTGGAGAAGCGTGAGACAGAGAGAAAGACGTGGTCAACAGTTACCCCGGAAGTCAAGAAAACGAGCTTCCAAGTCACCAACCTCGTCCCTGGGAACGAGTACTTCTTCAGAGTCACTGCTGTCAATGAATATGGCCCTGGCGTGCCAGCTGACGTCCCCAAACCAGTGCTTGCATCAGATCCTCTGAGTAAGCACTGTCCTTTTTCCTCCTTTTAACTCCAGCCTCCTACCTGAGCAAGGACAAGATACTGAAACATGTTCATCTGCCACACCAAAAGGGCTTTAATTTGTAGAAACCCAAACAGTCCAAATAAATCTCTAACTCACTCACTGAAGAGTGTTTTAATCTGCCCCATCTTGTACTTTTCACGGTCAACATACTGAGCTCCAGTTTCCAGATGCTTCTAAGCAAGTGGCATACTCCAACATTTAGGTAGAGTAACAAAGGGATTGGATTAGTGTACCTGGACAGTTTTTCTAAATCACATTTTTCTTCTAGGCGAGCCAGATCCCCCAAGGAAACTAGAAGTTACTGAAATGACCAAAAACAGTGCTGCATTAGCCTGGCTGCCTCCTCTGCGTGACGGAGGTGCTAAAATCAATGGCTACATCATTAGTTACAGAGAAGAGGAGCAGCCTGCAGATCGCTGGACAGAGTACTCGGTGGTTAAAGATCTCAGCCTTGTCGTCACTGGCCTAAAGGAAGGAAAGAAGTATAAATTTAGAGTAGCAGCCAGAAATGCTGTTGGAGTCAGTTTGCCAAGGGAAGCTGAAGGAGTGTATGAAGCCAAAGAACAGCTGTGTAAGTGGTCACTGTCTCCTTTTATCACGTGATAAAAGTTCATTAGAATTTTCTTCTCACATACAGACTGGACTCTCATATTTTCTATTTGGTTCAATCTTATTCTTTTTTTAAAATATTGGCTGTAATGCAAACATGAACTTGAAGCCATTAATGGGTTGCCACCCACAGTTTGAAAAACACCAGTAGAGTTCCCCACCAGAGGAGATCCATCCTCCCCACAAATGTAATGAATTTTCATCTTCATACTTTTAGTGCCTCCAAAGATCCTTATGCCAGAGCAAATTACTATTAAAGCTGGGAAGAAACTCCGAGTTGAAGCCCATGTGTATGGAAAGCCTCATCCAGTCTGTAAATGGAAGAAAGGAGAAGATGACGTTGTCACTTCCAGCCACCTGGCAGTGCATAAAGCAGACGCCTCTTCAATCCTGATCATAAAAGATGTTACTAGGAAAGACAGTGGGTACTACAGCCTCACCGCGGAGAACAGTTCTGGGACAGACACTCAGAAAGTCAAAATTATCGTCATGGGTAGGTTAAGCATTAGAAAAATGGCTATCTAAATATGAAGATCAGAAACATTTTTTCCTATCAAATCCCTGTTCTTATATTTCTTTCTCTTGGTTTATGCAGATGCTCCTGGGCCCCCTCAGCCTCCGTTTGACATTTCTGACATAGATGCTGATGCTTGCTCCCTGTCATGGCACATCCCTCTGGAGGATGGAGGCAGTAACATCACCAATTACATAGTGGAGAAATGTGATGTGAGCCGAGGTGACTGGGTGACAGCACTCGCCTCAGTGACAAAAACTTCCTGCAGAGTTGGAAAACTGATCCCAGGCCAGGAGTATATCTTCCGGGTCCGTGCTGAAAATCGATTTGGCATTTCAGAGCCTCTCACATCTCCAAAGATGCTGGCTAAGTTCCCATTTGGTAGGTTTCTATCAGGGAGAAAAAAAAATTGTTTTCTTTCCAGTCTGTTACTTAAGAAAAAAACCTGACGTTTCCCTTGTCTTCCTCTCCAGGTGTTCCAAGTGAACCGAAGAATGCACGGGTCACTAAAGTCAACAAAGACTGCATATTTGTGGCATGGGACAGACCAGACAGTGATGGAGGGAGTCCCATTACTGGTTATCTGATTGAACGCAAGGAAAGAAACAGTTTGCTCTGGGTGAAAGCTAATGATACTCCTGTCCGGTCAACTGAATATCCTTGTGCTGGCCTTGTAGAAGGTCTTGAGTATTCATTCAGAATCTACGCACTAAACAAAGCTGGATCCAGCCCACCCAGCAAACCAACAGAATACGTAACCGCAAGAATGCCAGTTGGTGAGTAATTTTTGTTAATATTACGGCAGCATATTTAAATCTCAGGGTCTCTGAGGATTTTTACTTCTATTCAGAGAGATTCTCAATATTTCTGGGTGATGATGTGAAATATGGAAGTTTATAACTTCTGTTAAGATAAATGCTGAGAATACCCCTTTTGGTTTCAGATCCTCCTGGAAAGCCTGAAGTTATTGATGTTTCCAAGAGTACTGTATCCCTCATCTGGGCTCGTCCAAAACATGATGGAGGCAGCAAAATTATTGGCTACTTCGTAGAAGCTTGCAAACTTCCTGGTGATAAGTGGGTACGGTGCAATACCTCACCTCACCAGATTCCCCAGGAAGAGTACACAGTCACTGGCTTGGAAGAGAATGCTCAGTATCAATTTAGAGCAATTGCCAAGACTGCAGTAAACATTAGCCAGCCCTCTGAACCTTCTGATCCAGTGACCATCCAGGCAGAAAATGGTAAGATTCCACCTTTGCCTATAATACTCAACAGAAAATACTCATGATGTATATTTCTCCTAATTAAAAACAAAATATATATCACGGGGGGAAAAACAAGTAAAATGATAAGTATTTTGCATACAGATAACTAAAAATTATGATAATGGAAAATCTTAATAACATGTTAAACTAAAAAAAGATACAAAACTGTGAGGACCATGTAATATCAACCATACAAAGGCACAGAGACATGACAAGGAAATGCACCGAATGATAATAGTGAAAATTTAAGGATGTTGGAATTATGGAAGATAATTTACTTTTTTCTTTATACTTTCAGCATTATCAAACTCCTATATTAAACCTATATTCTTTTTTAAGATTTATTTAGAGAGAGGAAAGCGTGCAAGCAGGGGGGAGGGGCAGAGAGAGAAAGAGAATCTCAAGCAGACATGGAGCCTGATGCAGCGCTTGATCTCATGACCCCAAGATCACAACCTGAGCCGAAATCAAGAGTCAGATGCCTAACCTACTAAGCCACCCAGGCACCCCTAAACCTATATTCTTTTATAATAAATGTTACTTGTAAAAATCCCATCTCGAAAGAGACCGAGCCTATGCATTTCCTACTTTTATTAACAAGAATGATATAGCTTTGCTTACATTAAATCCTGATCTTATTTCTTCCCAGTTCCTCCCAGGATAGAACTGAGTGTGGCTATGAAATCTTTGCTTACTGTGAAAGCTGGAACTAATGTTTGCCTGGATGCTACTGTTTTTGGTAAACCAATGCCAACCGTCTCTTGGAAGAAGGAGGGCACACTACTGAAACCAGCAGAAGGCATAAAGATGGCCATGAAGCGGAACCTATGCACCCTGGAGCTGTTCAGCGTGAACCGAAAGGACTCGGGCGACTATACCATTACTGCTGAAAATTCAAGTGGTTCCAAATCAGCCACCATTAAGCTTAAAGTGTTAGGTAACTATAGTGCTTATTTAGAATCTCATATTTTACTTCGGTTGATGTGAGGTAATAGAATTTACAAAATCATATGTGAGAAAAGATACATAATGATGTATCGTTTGTAATCAGAGAATTATTCTCATCACAGGGTAATGGGATTTTTAGGCTGAAAAGAGCATTAGAAGTCATATATTCCAGTTACATATTTTACATATAAGGAAATTAAGATTCTGAAAAATTATGTACTTTCCAAGGTCCTACAGGAAGTTAATGACAACATATAAAGACTGCGGTCAGGTCTCCAGACCTGCAGTCTACTCATTCCCCATTTCACATGTGTTAGTGGAAGACTTCACTTTTCTTTCTTATTCTTTCAGATAAACCGGGTCCTCCAGCATCTGTTAAAATCAACAAAATGTATGCAGATCGTGCAATGCTTTCTTGGGAACCTCCTCTTGAAGATGGAGGCTCAGAAATCACCAACTATGTTATTGACAAACGTGAAACAAGCAGACCCAACTGGGCACAAGTCTCGGCTACCGTGCCCATCACCAGCTGCAGTGTGGAGAAACTCATAGAGGGCCATGAATATCAGTTCCGAATTTGTGCTGAGAATAAATATGGTGTGGGCGATCCAATCTTCACTGAACCAGCAATTGCTAAAAACCCATATGGTAGGAATGAACATTTTCCTTGAGTTTTTCATTTGACTTTTTAAAGTTTACCTTTTAGACTGGCATATTAACTTTTCAATCAATCTCTGCAGACCCACCCGGGCGCTGTGATCCTCCTGTTATTAGCAACATAACCAAAGATCATATGACGGTAAGCTGGAAACCACCAGCAGATGATGGCGGCTCACCCATCACTGGCTATTTGGTTGAAAAGCGAGAAACCCAGGCAGTTAACTGGACTAAAGTCAACAGAAAACCTGTTATAGAAAGAACAATAAAAGCAACAGGTCTCCAAGAAGGCACTGAATATGAGTTCCGAGTTACAGCTATAAATAAGGCTGGACCTGGGAAACCCAGTGATGCATCCAAAGCTGCTTATGCCCGGGACCCTCTGTGTAAGTTTTCATGAAAGAGTCCCATATCTCATGTTATAAGCAACCCTGAACAACCAGGAATGAGATTTTAATGAAATTTTTCTGTTATTTATCCTCAGATCCTCCTGGCCCACCAGCTTTTCCTAAAGTATACGATACGACCCGTAGCTCTGTGAGTCTATCTTGGGGCAAGCCAGCCTATGACGGTGGTAGCCCTATCATTGGCTACCTTGTTGAAGCAAAACGAGCTGACTCTGATAACTGGGTGAGGTGCAATTTACCAGAGAAGCTACAGAAAACCCGCTTCGAGGTTACTGGCCTAATGGAAGACACAGAATATCAGTTCCGCGTGTATGCTGTTAATAAGATTGGATACAGCGACCCCAGTGATGTGCCAGACAAACACCGTCCCAAGGACATCTTAAGTAAGTATTACCAGGAGAAATAGAGTTTTTCTCATCAGGCATATTATAAAAGGCAGTATAGAACTCCCTTATGTAGATTTGTTTATTTATGAGCATTAGATTTGGTAGCTCCAGGAGTACATTGTAATGGAGACTGGGTTGGTACTTTATGATATCCTACACAGACCAAATGGAATGTAAGCTGATCTGTGGCTTTGAAAAGCTTTTCATACTTACATGAGAATTCATGTCTTCAAAAGAAGAATATGGAACATAGGAATTTTATTCTGAAAATAGGTTTTTTTTTTAACTAAGTAATGAGCTATTTGTCATTCTAATGGGCTTTTTTTTTCATCTTCTAATCCATCCTTCTTCATAAGTATGTAATTATAGGCTGTGCCTCCTAATTTTCCTTCTCACCAGTTTTCTATTTGCTTCTTTCCCATAACCATTTCTCCCTTTATTTTGAATTACTTGGTGTAATACTTCACCCCCTATATATTTTTCTTCCCATGATGAAATAAAGAGAGCCAGATTATACATCAGAGAGCTTCACTGAACACAGAAAAGAAAAACAAGAATGGAAGAGAGCCAAGAATCAATTATCTATGTTTAAGAGAGAGTTTGAGAGTATGGGAGGTTCGTGAGAGGAGAAGGAGAGAAGTTACAGATCCTTCGGGGAAAACTTGGGTTTAGCCTACAGGATATTAGAATATAGAAAGATCAACAATCACTACAGAGTGCTGAAATAGTTGACAAAAGTTTTGAGGATCATACTAAGAATTTTTTAAAGACCTAGAAATCAGTTCTGAAAAAGAAACTAATTTAAGAGTGGTAAGGTTAGTCCTTGGAAATATATTTGACCATTAAATTATTATTTTAAACAGTCCCACCTGAGGGAGAGCTCGATGCTGATTTGAGGAAAACACTCATATTACGTGCTGGAGTTACAATGAGATTGTATGTACCAGTAAAAGGCCGTCCACCTCCAAAGATAACCTGGTCTAAACCAAACGTCAATCTAAGAGAAAGGATTGGACTTGACATAAAATCAACGGACTTTGACACTTTCTTGCGCTGTGAAAATGTGAACAAATATGATGCAGGAAAATATATCTTGACTCTGGAGAACAGCTGCGGTAAAAAGGAATATACCATTGTAGTGAAAGTGCTTGGTAAGTCTATTTGAAGAAAACAATCCTATGTTAAAAATGTAGTTTATGTATTTTTTACATATTCATTTCTTATTTGTCCATGATATGTCCAGATACTCCCGGGCCACCTGTCAATGTCACTGTTAAGGAAATATCCAAAGATTCTGCTTATATTACCTGGGACCCTCCCATTATTGATGGCGGAAGTCCCATCATAAACTATGTGGTGGAAAAACGTGACGCAGAGAGGAAGTCCTGGTCTACGGTGACGACTGAGTGCTCAAAAACAAGCTTCCGAGTGTCTAACTTGGAGGAGGGAAAATCCTACTTCTTCAGGGTGTTTGCTGAAAATGAGTATGGCATCGGCGATCCTGGTGAAACACGAGATGCTGTCAAAGCTTCCGGTAAGCAAATGAGCTACTACCCCAGCGTTCTGAGTGACCTCTTACCTTGGTTATCTGGGGCTTAGCCCTATCATTTTTCCTTTGCTTTAGAAACCCCTGGACCAGTTGTGGACCTGAAAGTGGTATCTGTAACTAAGTCATCTTGTAGCATAGCCTGGAAAAAGCCTCGCAGTGATGGTGGCAGCCGAATTACTGGATATGTAGTAGATTTCCTGACTGAAGACAATAAGTGGCAACGTGTTACAAAATCATTAAGCTTACAGTATGCCGCAAAAGATTTGACTGAAGGCAAGGAATATACCTTCAGAGTCAGTGCTGAGAATGAAAACGGAGAAGGAACCCCAAGTGAAATCACTGCTGTGGCAAAGGATGATATTGGTAAGCCTTTAGCCACGCATCTTCATTTTCCCTTTATTGCCATCAAAAGTGCATGCTTGAGCCCTACTCACAGGCTTATCTAAAAATCCTTTAAAAATTATTATAATCTGAAAAAATTAATTGCCTGGTCTGAAAAATGACAATAATTTATCTCTGCTGTTTTACAGTGGCTCCTGACCTTGACTTAAAGGACATACCTGATTTGTGCTACTTGGCTAAAGAAAACAGCAACTTCCGTCTTAAGATCCCCATAAAAGGCAAGCCAGCTCCATCAGTATCCTGGAAGAAAGAGGAAGATCCTCTACCAACTGACACAAGAGTCAGTGTTGAGTCAACTGCAGTTAACACAACTCTTGTGGTACATGATTGCCAAAAATCTGATGCTGGAAAATATACAATCACACTTAAGAACGTTGCCGGCACCAAAGAAGGAACTCTTTCTATAAAAGTTGTTGGCAAGCCTGGCATCCCCACGGGACCAATCAAATTTGATGAAGTCACAGCAGAAGCCATGACCTTAAAGTGGGGTCCTCCAAAGGATGACGGAGGTTCTGAAATCACCAACTATATCCTAGAGAAGAGAGATTCTGTAAACAACAAGTGGGTGATCTGTGCCTCAGCTGTCCAGAAAACCACCTTTAGAGTAACCAGACTTCATGAGGGCATGGAATACACCTTCAGGGTCAGTGCTGAAAATAAATATGGTGTAGGAGAAGGCCTGAAATCAGAGCCAATTGTTGCTAAACATCCATTTGGTGAGTGTCTCAGAGTCAGAAAACACAAAGCAAAACATGTTTTTGAGAAAAGTTCCCTATTATAACTCTTGCATCATCTACTTTTTCCTAGATGTGCCTGATGCTCCCCCACCTCCCAATATCGTGGATGTCAGACATGATTCGGTATCTCTAACTTGGACTGACCCCAGGAAAACTGGTGGCTCTCCAATTACAGGTATTTCATTTGCTCTTCTCCTACAGCTTTTACGTTAATGTTTCTTCCAAATCGTCCTCCCTGAAAAACAAGCTGAATGTATGCTCCTTATTTATAGCACTACCTGCACATACAGTAATGGTTTTTTTCCTTTCAGTACATTAAGCATTAGTTAAGCTAATACTTGATTTCAGTGAAAATCTCCTAATAGTTAAAAAGGCTTTCGTAGTGATATCTCTTTTACTAAGTTAGAATTTTTCAACAGAAGGTGCAACAAATACACATATCCCAAGAGGGGAAAAAAAAGTGCCTAGGAAATAAAAGTATAGCTATTAGCAAGAATGACTATTTATTCCATATTATGTCCACATATAAACCATTTGGGCAAAAACATGTACTTAAAAACCAGATTGGCATTTGTATTTTCTACCTGAATTGACAAATTCACTGGGTCTTTTTTTTGTAGGGTATCATATCGAGTTCAAGGAAAGAAACAGCCTTTTGTGGAAGAGAGCTAACAAGACTCCTATTAGGATGAAAGACTTCAAAGTGACAGGATTGACTGAAGGTCTTGAGTACGAATTCCGAGTCATGGCAATCAATTTAGCAGGAGTAGGCAAGCCAAGCCTGCCATCAGAGCCAGTTGTGGCACTTGATCCAATTGGTAAGTCGTTGTACAAAGAAAAGCCCAGGTATGTTTTCTGCGTGGGGAAAAAAAAAAAAAAAAAACATTGCTATTTGACTGGCTTTTTTGCTTTGTTTTAGATCCTCCTGGCAAACCTGAGGTTATTAATGTAACAAGGAATTCAGTGACCCTCATTTGGACTGAACCCAAATATGATGGTGGTCATAAGTTGACTGGATATATAGTGGAGAAGCGGGATCTACCCTCTAAATCTTGGACGAAAGCCAACCATGTTAATGTCCCAGATTGTGCCTTTACTGTAACTGACCTTGTTGAAGGTGGAAAATATGAATTCAGAGTTAGAGCGAAGAATACAGCAGGTGCTATCAGTGCTCCATCAGAAAGTACAGGAACCATTATTTGCCAGGATGAATATGGTAGGTCTATTTTACTTTTTCATGCCCATAAAAAAAAAAGCAAATTAAGCCTCCTTCCTTTGCCGATTAATTTTTTTTTTTCTTTGCAGAGGCACCAACCATTGTCCTTGATCCCACAATAAAAGATGGGCTGACAATTAAAGCAGGAGATACCATTGTTTTGAGTGCCATTAGCATTCTTGGCAAGCCCCTTCCAAAGTCGAGTTGGTCTAGGGCAGGAAAAGACATGAGACCATCAGATATTGTTCAGATATCTTCGACCCCAACATCTTCCATGCTTACTGTCAAGTATGCCACTAGAAAAGATGCTGGTGAATATACCATTACTGCTACCAATACTTTTGGCACAAAGGAGGAACATGTGAAGGTAACAGTCCTCGATGTACCTGGTCCCCCAGGTCCCATTGAAATCAGTAATGTTTCTGCTGAAAAAGCAACACTCACATGGACACCTCCATTGGAGGATGGCGGCTCACCAATTAAGTCCTATGTTCTTGAAAAGAGAGAAACCAGTCGACTTTTATGGACAGTGGTTGCTGAAGATATTCAGTCTTGCAGGCATGTGGCCACCAAACTTATCCAAGGAAATGAGTACCTCTTCCGGGTCTCAGCTGTAAACCAGTTTGGGAAAGGAGAACCTGTACAGTCTGAACCTGTCAAAATGGTGGACAGATTTGGTATGTAGAGCATCTAAGGGAACTGACATGTTAACATTTGCAGCAGAGTTTGTGAAAGCATGGATTTCTCATAAGTTTGTTTCTTTTTCAGGTCCCCCTGGCCCTCCTGGAAAACCAGAAGTATCAAATGTCACTAAAAACACTGCCACCGTCAGTTGGAAAAGACCAGCTGATGATGGTGGTAGTGAAATCACAGGATATCATATTGAAAGGAGAGAAAAGAAAAGCCTGCGATGGGTGAGAGCAACAAAGACTCCAGTTTCAGATCTCAGATGCAAAGTAACAGGATTGCAAGAAGGAAACACCTACGAATTTCGTGTCAGTGCAGAAAACAAAGCTGGAATTGGTCCACCTAGTGATGCTTCAAATCCTGTTCTGATGAAAGATGTAGCATGTTAGTATTTTTTTCAACACCACTCATTTGGGAGTGCCAGTATTTCAGAGAAGTTATCTAAAAGCCAAACTCCTAACATATGCTTTTGTGTCTTTGCTTCTGTTTCAGATCCCCCAGGACCACCTTCAAATGCCCATGTCACTGATACTACCAAAAAATCTGCTTCTTTAGCATGGGGCAAGCCTCATTATGATGGAGGACTTGAAATCACTGGCTATGTCGTAGAGCATCAAAAAGTAGGAGATGAGGCCTGGATAAAAGATACAACAGGAACTGGTCTCCGAATCACTCAATTTGTTGTCCCTGATCTTCAGACTAAAGAAAAATACAATTTTAGAATCAGAGCCATCAACGATGCAGGTATTGGGGAGCCGGCAATGATTCCAGATGTTGAAATTGTAGAACGGGAAATGGCTCCTGATTTTGAACTAGATGCTGAGCTTCGAAGAACACTTGTTGTTAGAGCAGGACTCAGTATTAGAATATTCGTGCCAATTAAAGGTCGTCCTGCTCCTGAAGTGACATGGACCAAAGATGACATCAACCTTAAAAACCGAGCTAACATTGAAAACACGGAATCATTTACTCTTCTGATTATACCAGAATGTAACAGATATGACACTGGTAAATTTGTCATGACCATTGAAAACCCTGCTGGGAAGAAAAGTGGCTTTGTTAACGTCCGAGTCTTGGATACCCCAGGACCTGTCCTTAACCTGAGGCCTACAGACATCACAAAGGACAGTGTCACCCTGCACTGGGACCTCCCGCTGATAGATGGGGGCTCCCGTATAACAAACTACATTGTGGAGAAACGAGAAGCAACACGGAAATCTTACTCCACAGTCACCACAAAGTGCCATAAATGCACATATAAAGTTACTGGCTTGTCAGAAGGAAGCGAATACTTCTTTAGAGTGATGGCGGAAAATGAATATGGAATTGGTGAGCCAGCAGAAACAGCAGAACCTGTGAGAGCCTCTGAAGCACCGTCACCACCAGACAGTCTGAACATTATGGACATAACTAAGAGCACAGTCAGCCTGGCATGGCCTAAACCAAAGCATGATGGTGGCAGTAAGATCACTGGCTATGTGATCGAAGCCCAAAGAAAAGGCTCTGACCAGTGGACCCACATCACCACCGTGAAGGGGTTAGAATGTGTCGTGAAGAATCTAACCGAAGGGGAAGAATACACCTTCCAAGTGATGGCCGTGAACAGTGCAGGAAGAAGTGCCCCTAGAGAAAGCAGACCCGTCATTGTCAAGGAGCAGACAACGCTTCCCGAATTGGATCTTCGTGGCATCTATCAGAAATTAGTCATCGCCAGAGCTGGTGAGAACATCAAAGTGGAAATTCCAGTGCTTGGTCGGCCAAAGCCCACAGTTACATGGAAAAAAGGAGACCAGATCCTTAAACAAACGCAAAGAGTTAACTTTGAAAACACAGCCACTTCAACCATCTTAAATATCAACGAGTGTGTAAGAAGTGATAGCGGGCCCTATCCATTAACAGCAAGGAACATTGTGGGAGAGGTTGGTGATGTCCTCACTATTCAAGTCCACGATATCCCAGGGCCACCTACTGGACCAATCAAATTTGATGAAGTTTCATCTGATTTTGTAACCTTCTCTTGGGACCCACCAGAAAACGATGGAGGTGTACCAATAAGCAACTATGTAGTAGAAATGCGCCAGACTGACAGCACTACATGGGTTGAATTAGCAACCACTGTCATACGCACTACCTATAAAGCCACTCGCCTTACTACCGGAGTGGAGTATCAATTCCGGGTAAAAGCTCAAAATAGATATGGAGTTGGACCAGGCATCACATCCGCATCTATAGTTGCCAACTATCCATTTAAGGTTCCTGGGCCTCCCGGGACCCCTCAGGTGACTGCAGTTACCAAGGATTCAATGACAATTAGCTGGCATGAGCCTCTTTCTGATGGTGGAAGCCCCATTTTAGGATACCACATTGAAAGGAAAGAACGAAATGGTATTCTCTGGCAGACTGTGAGCAAAGCATTGGTACCAGGCAACATTTTCAAATCAAGTGGACTTACAGATGGTATTGCTTATGAATTCCGAGTGATTGCAGAAAACATGGCAGGCAAAAGCAAGCCGAGCAAGCCATCTGAACCTATGCTTGCTTTAGATCCCATTGACCCACCTGGGAAACCAGTTCCTCTAAATATTACTAGACACACAGTGACACTTAAATGGGCTAAGCCTGAATACACTGGAGGCTTTAAAATTACCAGTTATATAGTTGAAAAGAGAGATCTTCCCAGTGGACGGTGGCTAAAGGCCAACTTCAGCAACATCCTGGAGAATGAATTTACGGTCAGCGGCCTAACAGAAGATGCTGCCTACGAATTCCGCGTGATTGCCAAAAATGCTGCTGGGGCTATTAGTCCACCATCTGAGCCATCAGATGCTATCACGTGTAGGGATGACATTGAAGCACCAAGGATAATGGTGGATGTTAAATTTAAAGACACAGTAATATTAAAAGCAGGTGAAGCATTCAAGCTAGAAGCTGATGTTTCGGGTCGCCCACCACCAACAATGGAATGGACCAAAGGTGGAAAGGATCTTGAAGGCACAGCGAAGTTAGAAATAAGAATCGCAGATTTCTCTACTTACCTGATAAACAAGGAATCATCAAGAAGGGACAGTGGTGCTTATGTTCTTACAGCAATGAATCCTGGTGGGTTTGCTAAACACATTTTCAATGTCAAAGTTCTTGATAGACCAGGCCCACCTGAAGGACCTTTAGCTGTATCTGAAGTGACAGCAGAAAAATGTGTATTGTCATGGTTGCCTCCACTGGATGATGGGGGTGCCAAAATTGATCACTATATAGTTCAGAAACGTGAAACCAGCAGATTGGCATGGACAAATGTAGCCTCCGAAGTCCAAGTGACCAAACTAAAGGTCACTAAACTTTTGAAAGGCAATGAATACATATTCCGTGTCATGGCTGTAAATAAATATGGAGTTGGAGAGCCACTGGAATCAGAGCCTGTGCTTGCAGTAAATCCTTATGGACCCCCTGATCCACCCAAAAACCCTGAAGTTACAGCTATTACTAAAGATTCAATGGTTGTCTGCTGGGGACATCCTGACTCTGATGGTGGAAGTGAAATCATCAATTATATTGTAGAACGGCGTGATAAAGCTGGACAACGCTGGGTGAAATGCAACAAGAAAACTCTTACTGATTTAAGATATAAAGTGTCTGGACTGACAGAAGGACATGAATATGAGTTCAGGATTATGGCTGAAAATGCTGCTGGAATTAGCGCACCAAGTTCTACCAGTCCATTTTATAAAGCTTGTGATGCTGTGTTTAAGCCCGGCCCACCAGGTAACCCTCGTGTTCTAGATACGAGCAGATCATCCATTTCAATTGCTTGGAATAAACCTATCTACGATGGCGGCTCAGAAATCACTGGGTATATTGTTGAGATTGCCCTGCCAGAGGAAGATGAATGGCAGATTGTCACTCCACCAGCTGGGCTCAAGGCAACCTCTTACACCATCACCAACCTCACAGAGAATCAAGAATATAAAATCCGCATCTATGCCATGAATTCTGAGGGAATGGGAGAACCTGCACTTGTTCCTGGAACTCCAAAGGCTGAAGACAGGATGCTGCCCCCAGAAATTGAACTGGATGCTGACCTGCGCAAAGTTGTTACTATAAGAGCTTGTTGTACCCTGCGACTTTTTGTTCCAATCAAAGGAAGGCCTGCACCTGAGGTGAAGTGGACCCGGGAACATGGAGAATCCTTAGATAAAGCTAGCATTGAATCCACAAGCTCTTACACCCTGCTCATTGTTGGAAATGTAAACAGATTTGACAGTGGCAAATACATACTAACTGTAGAAAACAGCTCAGGCAGCAAGTCTGCGTTTGTCAATGTTAGAGTACTAGATACGCCAGGCCCTCCACAGGATCTCAAGGTAAAGGAGGTCACTAAGTCATCTGTCACATTGACATGGGAGCCTCCTCTCCTTGATGGAGGTTCAAAAATAAAGAACTATATTGTTGAAAAGAGGGAATCAACAAGAAAAGCATATTCAACTGTTGCAACAAATTGCCACAAGATGTCCTGGAAAGTAGACCAGCTTCAAGAAGGGTGTAGTTACTATTTCAGGGTTCTTGCTGAAAATGAATACGGCATCGGGCTGCCTGCTGAAACTGCAGAGTCTGTGAAAGCATCAGAACGACCCCTTCCTCCAGGAAAAATCACTTTGGTGGATGTCACCAGAAATAGCGTGTCACTCTCTTGGGAAAAACCAGAACATGATGGAGGCAGCCGAATTCTAGGCTACATTGTTGAGATGCAGAGCAAAGGCAGTGACAAATGGGCCACATGTGCCACAGTCAAAGTCACTGAAGCCACTATAACTGGATTAATTCAGGGTGAAGAATATTCTTTCCGTGTTTCAGCTCAGAATGAAAAGGGCATCAGTGATCCTAGACAACTGAGTGTGCCAGTAATTGCCAAAGATCTTGTCATTCCACCAGCCTTCAAACTCCTGTTCAATACATTCACTGTACTGGCAGATGAAGACCTAAAAGTTGATGTTCCATTCATTGGACGTCCTACACCTGCTGTAACCTGGCATAAAGATGATGTACCACTGAAGCAGACAACTAGAGTAAATGCAGAGAGCACAGAAAATAATTCACTACTGACGATAAAGGAAGCCTGCCGAGAAGATGTGGGACATTACACAGTTAAACTGACCAACTCGGCTGGTGAAGCTACCGAAACCCTTAACATCATTGTTCTTGACAAACCAGGGCCTCCAACTGGACCAGTTAAAATAGAGGAAGTGACAGCTGATAGTATTACTCTTTCCTGGGGCCCACCTAAGTATGATGGTGGGAGTTCTATCAATAATTACATTGTAGAAAAACGGGACACTTCCACAACCACCTGGCAAATTGTGTCAGCGACTGTTGCAAGGACAACAATAAAGACTTGCAGATTAAAGACTGGATGTGAATATCAGTTTAGGATTGCAGCTGAAAACAGATATGGAAAGAGCACCTACCTCAATTCAGAGCCTATTATAGCCCAGTATCCATTCAAAGTTCCTGGTCCTCCTGGCACACCATTTGTGACGCTCTCCTCCAAGGACAGCATGGAAGTACAGTGGAATGAGCCAGTTAGTGATGGAGGTAGCAAAGTCATTGGCTATCATCTAGAACGCAAGGAGAGAAACAGTATCCTCTGGGTGAAGTTGAATAAAACACCCATTCCTCAAACCAAGTTTAAAACGACTGGCCTCGATGAAGGCATTGAATATGAATTTAGAGTCTCTGCAGAGAACATCGTGGGCATTGGCAAGCCAAGTAAGGTGTCAGAATGCTACATGGCTCGTGACCCATGTGATCCACCAGGGCGGCCAGAGGCAATTATTGTCACACGAAATTCTGTGACCCTCCAGTGGAAGAAACCCACTTATGATGGTGGAAGCAAGATCACTGGCTATATTGTAGAGAAGAAAGAATTGCCTGAGGGCCGCTGGATGAAAGCCAGTTTTACAAATGTCATTGACACTCAGTTTGAAGTAACTGGCCTAGTTGAAGACCATAGATATGAGTTCCGGGTTATAGCTCGAAATGCTGCAGGAGTGTTTAGCGAGCCTTCAGAAAGCACAGGAGCAATAACAGCAAGAGATGAGGTAGATCCACCACGAATAAGTATGGATCCAAAATACAAAGACACAATTGTGGTTCATGCTGGTGAGTCATTCAAGATTGATGCAGATGTTCATGGCAAACCAATACCGACCATTCAGTGGGTAAAAGGTGATAAGGAGCTTTCAGATACAGCTCGATTAGAAATAAAGAGCACTGACTTTGCCACCAGTCTCAGCATAAAGGATGCAGTACGCATTGACAGTGGAAATTACATATTGAAGGCCACAAATGTTGCAGGGGAGAGATCAGTTACTGTAAATGTCAAAGTTCTTGATAGACCAGGACCACCTGAGGGACCTGTTCTGGTATCAGGAGTGACAGCAGAAAAATGCACATTAGCTTGGAAACCCCCACTACAGGATGGTGGAAGTGACATCATAAATTATATTGTGGAGAGGAGAGAAACCAGCCGCTTAGTTTGGACTCTGGTTGATGCCAATGTGCAAACTCTCAGCTGCAAGGTTACTAAGCTTCTCGAAGGCAATGAGTATATTTTCCGTATAATGGCTGTAAACAAATATGGTGTTGGTGAACCGCTTGAATCTGATCCAGTGATTGCGAAGAATCCGTTTGTAGTGCCAGATGCACCAAAGGCTCCAGAAATCACAACAGTGACCAAGGACTCAATGATCGTTGTATGGGAAAGACCAGCATCTGATGGTGGCAGTGAAATTCTTGGATACGTTCTTGAAAAACGGGATAAGGAGGGCATTAGATGGACAAGATGCCACAAACGCCTAATTGGGGAATTGCGATTAAGAGTAACTGGACTCCTAGAAAATCACAATTATGAATTCAGAGTCTCAGCCGAAAATGCTGCTGGACTTAGTGAACCAAGCCCTCCTTCTGCTTACCAAAAGGCTTGTGATCCTATTTATAAACCAGGACCTCCAAACAATCCCAAAGTCATAGATATTACCAGATCTTCTGTCTTCCTTTCTTGGAGCAAACCAATATATGATGGTGGCTGTGAAATCCAAGGCTACATTGTTGAAAAATGTGACGTGAGTGTTGGTGAATGGACAATGTGCACACCACCAACTGGAATCAATAAAACAAATATAGAAATAGAAAAGCTGTTGGAAAAGCATGAATACAATTTCCGTATCTGTGCTGTTAATAAAGCTGGAGTTGGAGAACATGCTGATGTTCCTGGACCTATTATAGTTGAAGAAAAATTAGAAGCACCAGACATTGAACTTGACCTAGAACTAAGGAAAATTATAAATATAAGGGCAGGTGGCTCCTTAAGACTATTTGTTCCTATTAAAGGTCGTCCTACACCAGAAGTTAAATGGGGAAAGATGGATGGTGAAATCCGAGATGCAGCTATAATTGATGTCACCAGCAGTTTCACCTCGCTTGTTCTTGACAATGTCAACCGATATGATAGTGGAAAATATACTCTCACATTAGAAAACAGCAGTGGAACGAAGTCTGCCTTTGTTACCGTGAGAGTCCTGGACACACCAAGTCCTCCTGTTAACCTGAAAGTCACTGAAATCACTAAAGACTCAGTATCAATTACATGGGAACCTCCTCTGTTGGATGGGGGATCCAAAATAAAAAATTACATTGTTGAGAAACGTGAAGCCACAAGAAAATCATATGCTGCAGTGGTAACAAACTGCCATAAGAATTCTTGGAAGACTGATCAACTCCAAGAAGGCTGCAGTTATTACTTTAGAGTCACAGCTGAGAACGAGTACGGTATTGGCCTTCCTGCCCACACTGCTGATCCTATTAAGGTTGCAGAAGTCCCACAACCTCCAGGAAAAATAACTGTGGATGATGTCACCAGAAACAGTGTCTCCTTGAGTTGGACAAAGCCTGAACATGATGGTGGCAGTAAAATCATTCAGTATATTGTGGAAATGCAAGCTAAACACAGCGAGAAATGGTCAGAGTGTGCTCGAGTCAAGTCCCTTGAAGCGGTAATTACTAACCTAACTCAGGGAGAAGAATATCTCTTTAGAGTTGTTGCTGTAAATGAAAAGGGAAGAAGTGATCCTAGGTCCCTTGCAGTTCCAGTAGTTGCCAAAGATCTGGTCATTGAGCCAGATGTAAGACCTGCATTCAACAATTACAGTGTGCAGGTCGGCCAAGATTTGAAAATAGAAGTGCCAATTTCTGGACGTCCTAAGCCAACCATTACCTGGACTAAAGATGGTCTTCCACTGAAGCAGACCACAAGAGTCAATGTTACTGATTCACTTGACCTCACTGTGCTCAGCATTAAAGAAACTCATAAGGATGATGGTGGACATTATGGAATCATAGTGGCTAATGTTGTAGGTCAGAAAACAGCATCCATTGAAGTTATAACTCTAGATAAACCTGATCCTCCAAAAGGACCTGTTAAATTTGATGAAGTCAGTGCTGAAAGTATTACATTATCTTGGAATCCCCCATTATATACAGGGGGCTGCCAGATCACCAACTACGTTGTTCAGAAAAGAGATACAACCACCACAGTATGGGATACTGTTTCTGCTACTGTTGCCAGAACCACACTCAAAGTGACCAAACTGAAAACTGGTACAGAATACCAATTCAGAATATTTGCTGAAAACAGATATGGACAAAGTTTTGCCTTGGAGTCTGATCCAATTGTAGCTCAATATCCCTACAAAGAACCAGGCCCTCCAGGCACACCATTTGTCACAGCCATTTCCAAAGACTCCATGGTCGTTCAGTGGCATGAACCAATCAATAACGGTGGAAGCCCAGTCATAGGTTACCACCTTGAGAGAAAGGAAAGAAACAGTATTTTGTGGACAAAAGTCAACAAAACCATTATTCATGACACTCAGTTTAAAGCAGTCAATCTTGAAGAGGGCATTGAATATGAATTCAGAGTTTATGCTGAAAATATTGTTGGTGTAGGTAAAGCAAGCAAGAATTCTGAATGCTACGTAGCCAGAGATCCTTGTGACCCACCAGGAACCCCAGAGGCAATAATGGTTAAAAGAAACGAAATCACTTTACAGTGGACCAAACCTGCTTATGATGGTGGAAGTATGATTACAGGTTACATTGTAGAGAAACGTGATTTGCCTGAGGGTCGCTGGATGAAAGCCAGCTTCACAAATGTCATTGAAACTCAATTTACCGTGTCTGGTCTTACTGAAGATCAAAGATACGAGTTCAGAGTCATTGCAAAGAATGCAGCTGGTGTTGTAAGTAAACCCTCTGACAGTACTGGACCAATAACAGCCAGGGATGAGGTTGAACTTCCAAGAATTTCAATGGATCCAAAATTCAGAGACACAATTGTGGTAAATGCTGGAGAAACATTCAGGCTTGAGGCTGATGTCCATGGAAAGCCTCTACCGACCATTGAGTGGTTACGAGGAGATAAGGAAATTGAAGAATCTGCCAGATGTGAAATAAAGAACACAGATTTCAAGGCTTTACTTATTGTAAAGGATGCCATTAGAATTGATGGTGGACAGTATATTTTAAGAGCTTCCAATGTTGCAGGTTCTAAGTCATTCCCAGTAAATGTAAAAGTGTTGGACAGACCAGGACCACCAGAAGGGCCAGTTCAGGTTACCGGAGTCACTTCTGAAAAATGCACTTTAACATGGTCTCCACCACTTCAAGATGGTGGCAGTGATATTTCCCACTATGTTGTTGAAAAGAGAGAAACGAGTCGACTTGCCTGGACTGTTGTTGCTTCAGAAGTTGTGACCAATTCTCTGAAAGTTACCAAACTCTTAGAAGGGAATGAATATATTTTCCGCATAATGGCTGTCAACAAATACGGTGTCGGAGAGCCTTTGGAATCTGCACCAGTACTGATGAAAAATCCGTTTGTGCTTCCTGGACCACCAAAAAGCTTGGAAGTCACCAACATTGCCAAGGACTCCATGACTGTCTGTTGGAACCGTCCGGATAGTGACGGTGGAAGTGAGATTATCGGTTACATTGTAGAGAAAAGAGACAGAAGTGGCATTAGGTGGATAAAATGTAATAAACGCCGCATTACAGATTTGCGTCTAAGAGTAACAGGATTAACAGAAGATCATGAGTACGAATTCAGAGTCTCGGCAGAAAATGCTGCTGGAGTTGGAGAACCAAGTCCAGCTACAGTTTATTATAAGGCTTGTGATCCTGTGTTCAAACCTGGCCCACCCACCAATGCACACATTGTAGACACTACTAAAAATTCAATTACACTTGCCTGGGGTAAGCCCATCTATGATGGTGGCAGTGAGATCCTAGGATATGTAGTAGAAATCTGTAAAGCAGATGAAGAAGAATGGCAAATAGTTACTCCACAGACTGGCCTGGGAGCCACTCGATTTGAAATTTCAAAACTCACTGAGCACCAAGAGTACAAAATACGAGTCTCTGCCCTCAATAAAGCTGGCTTAGGTGAGGCTACATCAATTCCTGGTGCTGTGAAACCAGAAGATAAACTTGAAGCACCTGAACTTGACCTTGACTCTGAATTAAGGAAAGGAATAGTTGTAAGAGCTGGTGGATCTGCCAGAATTCACATTCCGTTCAAAGGTCGCCCAACACCTGACATCACCTGGTCTCGAGAGGAAGGTGAATTCACAGATAAGGTCCAAATTGAAAAGGGAGTAAACTACACTCAACTATCAATAGATAACTGTGATAGAAATGATGCTGGAAAATACATTCTCAAGCTGGAAAACAGCAGTGGATCTAAATCTGCTTTTGTAACTGTGAAAGTTCTTGACACCCCAGGACCGCCACAGAATTTGGCAGTCAACGAAGTGAAAAAAGATTCTGTCCTGCTGGTATGGGAACCACCCATCACTGATGGGGGTTCAAAAGTGAAGAACTATGTTATTGACAAACGTGAGTCAACCAGAAAAGCATATGCTAACGTGAGTAATAAATGCAGCAAAACAAGCTTTAAAGTTGAGAATCTTACAGAAGGAGCCATTTACTACTTTAGAGTTATGGCTGAAAATGAATTTGGAGTTGGTGTTCCAGTAGAAACCACTGATGCTGTGAAAGCCGCTGAACCTCCTTCCCCACCAGGAAAAGTGACACTCACTGACGTGTCCCAGACCAGCGCATCGCTGATGTGGGAGAAACCTGAACATGATGGTGGCAGCAGAGTCTTGGGTTATGTTGTTGAAATGCAGCCCAAAGGAACCGAAAAATGGAGTGTTGTGGCCGAATCCAAAGTCTGTAATGCAGTGGTTACTGGTTTGAGTTCTGGACAAGAATATCAGTTCTGTGTCAAGGCTTACAACGAGAAAGGAAAAAGCGATCCAAGAGTGCTTGGTGTTCCCGTCATAGCCAAGGACTTGACCATACAGCCTAGTTTTAAGTTACCGTTTAACACATATACCGTCCAAGCTGGAGAAGATCTTAAAATTGAAATTCCAGTTATTGGCCGACCAAGACCTAACATTTCATGGGTCAAAGATGGTGAGCCTCTTAAACAGACAACAAGAGTAAATGTTGAGGAAACAGCCACTTCAACAATTCTGCAAGTTAAAGACAGTAATAAAGATGACTTTGGAAAATACACTATAACAGCAACAAATAGTGCAGGTACAGCCACAGAAAATCTCAGCATCATTGTTTTGGAAAAGCCCGGACCTCCCGTTGGACCAGTTCGGTTTGACGAAGTTAGTGCAGACTTTGTGGTCATCTCTTGGGAAACTCCAGCCTATACTGGCGGCTGCCAGATAAGCAACTACATTGTAGAGAAGCGAGATACAACTACCACCACTTGGCATATGGTATCAGCAACAGTTGCGAGAACAACAATTAAAGTAACCAAACTGAAAACAGGCACTGAATACCAGTTTAGAATTTTTGCAGAAAACAGGTATGGAAAGAGCTCACCTCTGGATTCTAAACCAGTTATTGTACAATATCCATTTAAAGAACCTGGGCCACCTGGAACTCCTTTTGTGACATCCATTTCAAAAGATCAGATGATTGTGCAGTGGCATGAGCCAGTTCATGATGGAGGAAGCAAAGTTATTGGCTACCATCTTGAACAGAAAGAAAAGAACAGCATCTTATGGGTCAAATTAAATAAGACTCCCATTCAAGACACCAAATTCAAAACAACTGGGCTTGATGAGGGCCTTGAGTATGAGTTCAAAGTTTCTGCTGAAAATATTGTTGGCATTGGCAAGCCTAGCAAAGTGTCAGAATGCTTTGTTGCTCGTGATCCATGCGACCCACCTGGTCGCCCCGAAGCCATTGTTATCACAAGAAACAACGTTACACTGAAATGGAAGAAACCTGCCTATGATGGTGGCAGCAAAATAACAGGTTATATTGTAGAAAAGAAAGATCTACCTGATGGCCGCTGGATGAAAGCCAGCTTTACCAATGTATTGGAAACCGAATTTACGGTGAGTGGACTTGTAGAAGACCAAAGATATGAATTTAGGGTAATTGCAAGAAATGCAGCTGGCAACCTCAGTGAACCATCTGAAAGCACTGGTGCCATTACTGCCAGAGATGAAACTGATGCACCAAATGCCTCACTGGATCCAAAATATAAAGATATAATCCTTGTTCGTGCAGGAGAGACTTTTGTCCTTGAAGCTGATATCCACGGCAAGCCTATACCTGATATTGTTTGGTCAAAAGATGGAAAAGAGCTTGAAGAAACAACTGCTAGGATGGAAATTAAGTCTACTATTCAGAAAACTACTCTTGTTGTCAAAGACTGTATACGTACTGATGGAGGACAGTATATTCTGAAACTCAGCAATGTCGGTGGTACAAAGTCCATACCAATCACTGTAAAGGTACTTGACAGGCCAGGGCCCCCTGAAGGACCTCTGAAGGTTTCTGGAGTTACTGCTGAGAAATGTTACCTGGCATGGAACCCACCTTTACAGGACGGTGGTGCTAATATCTCACATTACATCATTGAAAAGAGAGAAACAAGCAGACTCTCCTGGACCCAGGTTTCAACTGAGGTACAGGCGCTTAACTACAAAGTCACTAAACTTCTTCCTGGTAACGAGTACATTTTCCGCGTCATGGCTGTGAATAAATATGGAATTGGAGAGCCCTTGGAATCTGAGCCTGTTATAGCCTGTAATCCGTATAAGCCACCAGGTCCTCCTTCACCACCTGAAGCCTCAGCAATCACCAGAGATTCTATGGTAGTAACGTGGGCACGCCCGGTGGATGATGGAGGAGCCGAAATTGAGGGCTACATTCTTGAAAAACGAGATAAGGAAGGCATTAGATGGACGAAGTGCAACAAGAAAACTCTAACAGATCTCCGATTCAGAGTAACTGGCCTTACCGAAGGTCATTCCTATGAGTTCAGAGTTGCTGCCGAAAATGCAGCTGGTGTGGGTGAACCTAGTGAGCCATCTGTCTTCTATCGTGCATGTGATGCCTTGTATCCACCAGGTCCACCAAGTAATCCAAAAGTGACAGATACTTCCAGGTCTTCTGTCTCCCTAGCGTGGAATAAGCCAATTTATGACGGTGGTGCACCTATTAAGGGCTATGTGGTGGAGGTCAAGGAAGCCGCTGCTGATGAATGGACAACCTGCACTCCACCGACAGGATTACAAGGAAAGCAGTTCACAGTGACCAAGCTTAAAGAAAATACTGAGTATAACTTCCGTATTTGTGCCATCAATTCTGAAGGTGTAAGTGAACCTGCAACTATACCTGGCTCAGTTGTTGCTAAAGAGAGGCTAGAGCCACCAGAAATAGAACTTGATGCTGATCTCAGAAAGGTGGTTGTTCTGCGGGCAAGTGCTACTTTACGCTTATTTGTCACAATCAAAGGGCGACCGGAACCTGAAGTTAAATGGGAAAAGGCCGAAGGCACTCTCACAGAGAGGGCCCAGATCGAGGTGACCAGCTCCTACACAATGTTGGTAATTGATAATGTTACCAGATTTGATAGCGGTCGGTATAATCTGACCCTAGAAAATAACAGTGGCTCCAAAACAGCTTTTGTTAATGTCAGAGTTCTTGACTCACCAAGCGCCCCTGTGAATTTGAATGTAAGAGAAGTAAAGAAAGACTCGGTGACATTATCTTGGGAGCCCCCTCTTATTGATGGTGGAGCTAAGATTACAAACTACATTGTTGAAAAACGAGAAACTACAAGAAAAGCATATGCTACTGTTACAAACAATTGCACGAAGAATACTTTTAAAATTGAAAATCTGCAAGAGGGATGTTCTTACTACTTCCGAGTCTTGGCTTCCAATGAATATGGGATTGGTTTGCCAGCTGAAACGACTGAACCCGTTAAAGTTTCTGAACCACCCCTCCCACCCGGCAGAGTGACTCTTGTTGATGTGACCCGTAACACAGCTACAATTAAGTGGGAGAAGCCAGAAAGTGATGGTGGCAGCAAAATTACTGGTTATGTAGTTGAAATGCAGACGAAAGGGAGTGAAAAATGGAGCACTTGCACACAAGTTAAGACTCTAGAAGCGACTATATCTGGCCTAACTGCGGGAGAAGAGTATACCTTCAGGGTAGCTGCAGTCAATGAAAAAGGAAGGAGTGATCCGAGACAACTTGGAGTGCCGGTAATTGCAAGAGATATTGAAATAAAGCCCTCCGTCGAGCTTCCTTTCAATACTTTCAACGTAAAGGCTAGAGACCAACTTAAGATTGATGTTCCATTTAAAGGAAGACCTCAAGCTACGATAAGCTGGAAAAAGGATGGTCAGATTCTCAAAGAGACCACAAGAGTCAATGTTTCTTCTTCAAAGACTGTAACGTCACTATCTATTAAGGAAGCTTCCAGGGAAGATGTTGGCACTTATGAATTATGTGTTTCGAATAGTGCTGGATCCATAACAGTTCCTATAACTGTAATTGTCCTTGACAAACCAGGGCCTCCGGGACCTGTTCATATTGATGAGGTTAGTTGTGACAATGTAACAATTTCCTGGAGTCCTCCAGAATATGACGGTGGCTGCCAAATTAGCAATTACATCGTTGAAAAGAGAGAAACCACTTCTACCACATGGCATGTAGTTTCACAGGCAGTTGCAAGAACATCCATTAAGATAGTTCGTCTGACAACAGGAAGTGAGTATCAGTTCCGTGTTTGTGCAGAAAACCGCTATGGCAAGAGCTCCTACAGTGAATCTAAACCTGTTGTTGCAGAGTATCCATTCAGCCCCCCAGGTCCTCCTGGTACTCCTAAAGTTGTGCATGCCACAAAATCTACCATGATTGTAAGCTGGCAAGTGCCAGTTAATGATGGAGGAAGTCAAGTAATTGGCTATCACCTTGAATACAAAGAGAGAAGCAGCATTCTTTGGTCAAAAGCAAATAAAATCCTCATCGCTGATACTCAAATGAAAGTCTCCGGCCTTGATGAAGGACTGATGTATGAGTATCGTGTATATGCTGAGAACATTGCTGGAATTGGTAAATGCAGTAAATCTTGTGAACCAGTCCCTGCAAGAGATCCCTGTGACCCTCCTGGACAACCTGAAGTCACCAATATCACAAGAAAATCAGTGTCACTTAAATGGTCCAAACCACATTACGATGGTGGGGCTAAGATCACAGGATACATTATCGAACGTAGAGAACTACCAGATGGCCGTTGGCTGAAGTGCAATTTTACGAACGTACAAGAAACATACTTTGAAGTAACTGAACTTACCGAAGATCAGCGTTATGAATTCCGGGTTTTTGCAAAGAATGCAGCTGATTCAGTTAGTGAACCATCTGAATCCACTGGGCCTATTACAGTTAAAGACGATGTCGAGGCTCCAAGAATTATGATGGATGTCAAGTTCCGAGGTGTTATTGTTGTCAAAGCTGGAGAGGTCCTTAAGATAAATGCAGACATTGCAGGGCGACCTCTGCCAGTAATTTCCTGGGCCAAGGATGGGGTAGAAATTGAAGAAAGAGCAAGAACAGAAATTGTCTCGACAGACTATAATACTTTGTTAACAGTGAAAGACTGTGTCCGACGAGACACTGGGCAGTATGTACTAACACTGAAGAATGTTGCAGGAACTCGGTCCATGGCAGTTAACTGCAAGGTACTTGATAAGCCTGGCCCACCAGCAGGACCACTTGAAATAAATGGCCTCACAGCTGAGAAATGCTCGCTTTCCTGGGGACCGCCCCAAGAAAATGGTGGCGCAGATATCGACTATTACGTTGTAGAAAAACGTGAAACAAGCCACCTCGCATGGACAATGTGTGAAGGAGAATTAAGGACAACATCCTGTAAAGTAACCAAGTTACTCAAAGGCAACGAATATATCTTTAGGGTAACAGGTGTTAATAAATACGGTGTTGGTGAGCCCCTGGAGAGTATGGCAGTAAAAGCACTAGATCCATTTACAGTTCCAAGTCCACCTACATCTTTGGAAATTACATCTGTGACCAAAGAGTCCATGACCCTTTGCTGGTTGAGACCAGAGAGTGATGGAGGCAGTGACATCTCTGGATATATAATTGAAAGGCGAGAGAAAAACAGCCTACGATGGGTGCGTGTAAACAAAAAACCAGTTTATGACCTGAGAGTGAAATCAACCGGACTTCGGGAAGGATGTGAATACGAGTACCGGGTTTACGCAGAAAATGCTGCTGGCCTGAGCCTTCCAAGTGAAACCTCTCCCTTGATTCGGGCAGAAGATCCAGTGTTCTTGCCATCTCCTCCATCCAAACCCAAAATTGTGGACTCAGGCAAGACAAACATAACCATTAGCTGGGTTAAGCCCTTGTTTGATGGCGGGGCCCCAGTAACTGGATACACTGTAGAATACAAGAAATCTGATGAAACTGAGTGGGAGACTGCCATTCAGAACTTAAGAGGCACAGAATATACCATCGGTGGACTAACAACAGGAGCCGAGTATGTTTTCAGAGTAAGATCTGTCAATAAGGTTGGTGCTAGTGATCCCAGTGATAGCTCTGATCCCCAAGTAGCAAAAGAAAGAGAAGAAGAACCTGTATTTGATCTTGACAGTGAAATGAAGAAGACCTTGATTGTCAGGGCTGGTGCCTCATTTACCATGACCGTACCTTTCCGGGGAAGACCAGTACCTAGTGTCTTGTGGAGTAAGCCAGACAGTGACCTCCTCGCTAGAGCTTACATTGATTCCACAGACTCTCGTACATCACTTACTATTGAAAATGCCAACAGAAGTGATTCTGGAAAATACACAGTAACAATTCAGAATATTGTGAATGCTGCTTCACTGACCTTAGTTGTCAAAGTTTTAGATTCTCCTGGTCCTCCAACCAATATTACTGCACATGATATAACCAAAGAGACTGCAGTGTTATCCTGGGATGTTCCTGAAAATGATGGCGGAGCACCAGTGAAGAATTACCATGTAGAAAAACGTGAGGCCAGTATGAAAGCATGGGTCTCTGTGACCAACAACTGTAACCGCCTCTCCTATAAAATCACCAACTTACAAGAAGGGGCAATTTACTACTTCCGAGTCTCTGGAGAGAATGAGTTTGGTGTTGGTGTACCAGCTGAAACAAAGGAAGGAGTAAAAATAACAGGTATGTTTTAAGAACAAAGAACATCTATATATCTAATTTTCCTAGAATACTATGAATCACTCTTAATTAGTCTCACTTAATTTTAAAGACTTTTGGTTCACACCTCAAATAATTCATACTATAGCACAACATGAAATCTCTAATAGAGAAAGGTCTTTGTTGATTAAAAAAATGGGGAAATTTACATAGCTGGAATTAGATCATATATGTTGAATTTAAATATAACTGAATTTGACTGCATATATATACAGTGTGTGTGTGCAGAAATTGTATGATTTTCTTATTAGATTGTTCATCTTATTCTTCACTTTTATACCCATGATAAATTTGGGATAAATTTTACCATTTAATCTAGTCACTTGACACTTAATTTGAATTTGGATGCTATGACATACTATGACATGTAATGACAAAGCTTGGGGAAGCTTTGCTTAGCTCAGAAGCCAAACTAGTTATATAAAAAGTAGGAGAGACTCAAATCAAAGGAAGTATGTTTCCATCATTTAAAAGTTTTCTTTGACAATGCAGAAAGAACACACAGGGGAAAAAAATGTAATAATCCCTTTCTTCTGATGTTTTACTTTCTTAGAAAAACCAAGCCCACCCGAAAAACTTGGAGTAACAGGTATTTCCAGAGATAGTGTTTCCCTGACCTGGTTGAAGCCAGAACACGATGGTGGAAGCAGAATTGTACACTATGTCGTTGAAGCACTAGAAAAGGGACAGAAAAATTGGGTTAGATGTGCGGTGGTAAAGTCAACCCATCACATTGTTTCTGCTCTGAGGGAGAATTCTGAATACTTTTTCCGGGTGTTTGCTGAAAATCAAGCTGGTCTGAGTGACCCAAGAGAGCTTCTGCTTCCTGTTCTTATTAAGGAACAACTAGGTATGTCAAATTTTATCTAGAAGCAAAATTTGAGATGGTTTGTACTGATGTAATTTTTAGAGACTCTTTTTCACCTTCATCTACCATATTCTTATTTTTCAGAACCACCTGAAATTGATATGAAAAATTTCCCAAGTCATACTGTTTATGTGAGAGCTGGTTCAAACCTTAAAGTTGACATTCCAATTTCTGGAAAACCACTGCCCAAAGTGACCTTAACAAGAGATGGTGTCCCCCTAAAGGCAACCATGAGATTTAATACTGAAGTTACTGCTGAGAACCTGACCATCAATCTCAAAGAAAGCGTTACCACTGATGCTGGAAGATACGAGATCACTGCTGCCAACTCCAGTGGAACAACCAAAGCTTTCATTAACATCATTGTACTGGACAGGCCTGGTCCCCCAACTGGCCCTGTTGTGATTAGTGATATAACAGAAGAAAGCGTGACTCTCAAATGGGAGCCACCAAAGTATGATGGCGGAAGTCAAGTTACTAATTACATTGTACTCAAGAGAGAGACAAGTACTGCAGTATGGACTGAAGTGTCTACAACAGTTGCAAGAACCATGATTAAAATCATGAAACTTACCACAGGAGAAGAATACCAATTCCGCATCAAGGCAGAAAACCGCTTCGGCATCAGTGATCACATAGATTCAGCATGTGTGGTTGTCAAACTACCATACAGTAAGTTGCAAACTTTTTAAAGATTCCAGGTTCTCATTTACATAAATGTTTTAAGTGTCTGTATTAACCTAAGGGATTTCTCTCTTTTGTAGCAACACCTGGACCACCATCTACACCATGGGTCACTAACGTTACTCGAGAAAGCATCACTGTGGGCTGGCATGAACCAGTGTCCAATGGAGGCAGTCCAGTTATAGGCTATCACCTGGAAATGAAAGACAGAAACAGTATTTTATGGCAAAAAACCAACAAATTGGTCATCCGCACAACTCACTTCAAAGTCACAACAATCAGTGCTGGACTTATTTATGAATTCAGGGTATATGCAGAAAATGCTGCTGGTGTTGGAAAACCCAGCCATCCTTCTGAACCAGTCCTAGCCATTGATGCCTGTGGTACGTATTTTTCATGAGGAGGAGGATTCAGACTACTTAAAAAATGCAAAATCTTATTTCTGCAAAACAAAATAATGTTGACACAAGTTCCACTGACCTGCTTTCTCTTATTACCACAGAGCCTCCAAGAAACGTCCGTATCACTGATATTTCAAAGAACTCTGTCAGCCTTTCATGGCAACAACCAGCTTTCGATGGAGGAAGCAAGATTACAGGCTACATTGTTGAGAGACGAGACCTTCCAGATGGCAGATGGACCAAGGCCAGCTTCACCAATGTTATCGAGACTCAATTCGTCGTCTCTGGCTTAACTCAGAATTCTCAGTATGAATTCCGTGTCTTTGCTAGGAATGCCGTTGGTTCAGTCAGCAATCCATCTGAGGTTGTAGGGCCCATTACATGCATTGATTCTTATGGTAAGCATTTTTAGAACGTTGAATCCCAACAGCAATTTAACCCAATATTTTTCCATACTTTTTCTGGTCCTAATCTATAGAATATTTTTTACTATGCACCTTAATTAGATATTTAGAAGAAAGTATATGAACCAGCTGGGAGTCTCAGGAGAATTCTTTAATCTCTCCTGGTCTCTTAACTGTAAAATGTGAGATTTGGACTACAGGATATCTAAAGTCCCTTCCAAATTCAACCTTTTAGAATTCTTTGATTGTATGAGTTGGTGCTTTCCCTTTTCTATTTTAAACTATCAGAGTCAATAATTAAAACCATGGTTGAATGCCCAGAGAATATTCCTCTTAAATAACTAAAAGACCAAAGAGAGGCATTAATGATGATAGTATTAGCAGTAGCTAACATTTACTGGGTATTTTTCATGAATTCTCTCCCTTAATTCTAACAACCCTAACATTAGCCCATTTTATAGAACAGAAACTGAGGTTTAGAGTGCTTATGTAACTTCCCTAATATGGAGCAGCTCATTGGTGTAGAGTGGGAATTCAAAAAGACTCTAGAACTCTCTCTACGTTGTTGTCATCCTAACACACACATACTTGGCCATTCTGGAAAATCAGGAACACATTCAACTCAACAGTGGTTTCAAAATTAAAATTTCATGAGGGTCGGGTACCCAGTAACACATTCTCTAAAAGTTCCCTGTGTTGAAGGAGTCTCTCTGATATTGGGCAAAAGTATCCACTCCTGTCCTCATGCTCAGAATCCCAGGGCTGCTCTTTATGAATCAGGCTTTGTGGACACTGTTGTAAGACTGTGAAGCAAGTCAAACTTAGTTCTGTATCTCAAAAGTTCTAAGCAGCCTGGCAGAAAATCTGTCCAGTGAAATACAGAGCTCTGTGAGTAAAGAATTCAGACTTCAAGGGTCAGACATGAACGGCCTACAGTTGGATGTCAGTGAACTGGGAAGGGAAAATAGCAAGAATAGGAGGTAGTCAGAGGAAAAGAAAGGAGAACCTAGAAGGAGAGAAAATGTATAATGCAGCTTCTTCAGGGTGTTCTCACTACCATATCCCATTTTGTCCCTGGAATTAAACACCTGATAGACTTTAAAATACATTTCAAAGGCATTGAAGTCCCTGTGTGATTACTGCAGTGTTACTGGAGGACAGAGCTTCCTCACAACCTTTTTTCCCCATCTGGGATAAAAGCGTGGCTTGTAAAATTTAAAGTTTAAATAGTAAGTAAATAAAATTAGAACCACTATATACATATATATTACTTAATAAAAGCCAGTGACCTTACTTTGAAGTTGCAATTATTTTTTCCATCCTTGTGGTCTTTTAAATATTTCTCATCTGTTTTTCCTACAGGTGGACCCGTAATTGATTTGCCTCTAGAATATACAGAAGTTGTCAAATACAGAGCAGGTACATCTGTGAAGCTCAGAGCTGGCATTTCTGGCAAACCTGCGCCTACAATTGAGTGGTATAAAGATGATAAAGAGTTACAAACCAGCACACTGGTGTGTGTCGAAAATACCACCGACCTTGCATCTATACTCATCAAAGATGCAAGTCGCCTGAATAGTGGAAGCTATGAACTAAAACTAAGGAATGCCATGGGCTCAGCCTCAGCCACCATCAGAGTACAGATCCTTGGTAGGTGCTGATTATAGGCCGTCATATTTTGTTTGCCTAAAACTTAGCAATTTTAAATTAGTAGCCTCTTAAAAAGTACTGACATATTGTTATTCTTTCGTTCACAGACAAACCAGGACCTCCAGGTGGTCCCCTTGAATTTAAGACGGTCACTGCTGAAAAAATAACCCTTCTCTGGCGCCCTCCAGCGGATGATGGTGGTGCAAAAATCACTCACTACATCGTGGAAAAACGTGAGACAAGCCGCGTAGTATGGTCTATGGTGTCTGAAAATTTGGAAGAGTGCATCATAACCACCACCAAAATTATCAAAGGAAATGAATACATCTTCCGGGTTCGAGCCGTGAACAAATATGGAATTGGTGATCCACTGGAATCTGATCCAGTGGTAGCAAAGAATGCCTTTGGTGAGACATGACTTCATTAGGAAACTGAAATCAAATGCTTGAAATTTTTCAAATGAACTATTCTGCTAGCTTCTATGTTTTCTTAGAATGATTTTCTTAGAATGTTTTCTTTTGTCTCACATCTCCCCTCGCTGTCCTCTTTGTCACAAGGGAAAGGATAGTCAGTGAAACTAATATTCTTACATAGGATTTGAAGATTGAAAAGTAGAATTTATCAATGATGTCGATCCTTCAAACTCATTTTCCTTCTCCTTTCTAAATAGTTACTCCTGGGCCTCCAGGCGTACCGGAGGTGACCAAGATTACCAAGAATTCAATGACTGTTGTCTGGAGCAGGCCAGTTGCAGATGGTGGTAGTGAAGTAAGTGGCTACTACCTTGAGAAAAGAGACAAGAAGAGCCTGGGATGGTTTAAAGTCTTAAAGGAGACTATCCGTGACACCAGAGAGAAAGTTACCGGCCTAACGGAAAACAGTGACTACCAATACCGAGTTTGCGCTGTAAATGCTGCTGGTCAGGGTCCATTTTCTGAACCGTCTGACTTCTACAAAGCTGCTGATCCTATCGGTAAGTGCTCATAAATGCAGCATCTTCACCTATGTCTCCTTCATGTCCCTCAATTGTACATGATCGTGTAATTACTGTATTCTGAATGGTCATTCCAGACCCTCCAGGCCCACCAGCTAAGATAAGAATAGCAGATTCAACCAAATCCTCCATCACTCTTGGCTGGAGTAAACCCGTCTATGACGGAGGCAGTGCTGTTACTGGATATGTTGTCGCGATGAGACAAGGAGAGGAAGAGGGATGGACTGTTGTCTCTACCAAGGGAGAGGTCAGAACTACAGAATATGTGGTATCAAACCTCACACCTGGAGTCAACTACTACTTCCAGGTATCTGCTGTAAACTGTGCTGGACAAGGAGAACCTATAGAAATGACTGAACCTGTACAAGCTAAAGATATACTTGGTATGTTCCTACCGGTATGGTTGTGTTTTGTTTTGTTTTGCTTTTTATGAGAGTGCTTCTTAGGAAATCATTCATTTTCTTGCTTTAAAATTCAAAATATATGTCCATTTTATGTCTACAGAGGAACCAGAGATCGACCTCGATGTGGCTCTCAGAACCTCTGTTATAGCTAAAGCTGGTGAAGATGTACAAGTGTTGATTCCCTTTAAAGGCCGACCTCCACCTACTGTAACATGGAGAAAAGATGAGAAGAATCTCGGCAGTGATGCCAGATACAACATTCAAAACACCGATTCATCTTCGTTACTCATGATTCCTCAAGTCACTCGCAGTGATACAGGAAAATACATTCTCACAATAGAAAACGGTGTTGGTCAACCAAAGTCTTTGACTGTGAGTGTTAAGGTGCTTGATACACCAGCTGCCTGCCAGAAACTACAGGTGAAACATGTTTCTCGAGGCACAGTCACTTTGTTCTGGGATCCTCCTCTCATTGATGGAGGATCTCCCATAATTAATTATGTCATTGAAAAGAGAGATGCCACCAAGAGAACATGGTCTTCAGTGTCACACAAATGTACCGGTACATCCTTTAAGATAACAGATTTGTCAGAGAAAACTCCATTCTTCTTCAGAGTTCTTGCAGAAAATGAAATTGGAATTGGGGAACCCTGTGAAACTACAGAGCCAGTGAAGCCTGCTGAAGTCCCGGCTCCTATCCGTGATCTGTCAGTGAAAGACTCAACAAAGACTTCTGTTACCCTGAGCTGGACCAAGCCTGACTTTGATGGTGGTAGCGTCATCACAGAATATATTGTGGAAAGGAAAGGTAAAGGTGAAAAAACATGGTCACATGCTGGCACAAGTAAGACCTGTGAAATTGAAGTTAGCCAACTTAAGGAACAGTCAGTCCTGGAATTCAGAGTGTCTGCCAAAAATGAGAAAGGACTGAGTGATGCTGTCACTATTGGGCCAATTACAGTGAAAGAACTTGTAATTACACCTGAAGTTGACCTGTCAGATATCCCAGAGGCAAAAGTCGCTGTGAGAATTGGGCATAATGTGCACCTTGAATTACCTTATAAAGGAAAACCCAAACCATCTATCAGTTGGCTGAAAGATGGTTTGCCATTGAAAGAAAGCGAGTATGTTCGTTTCAGTAAAACCGAAAACAAAATTACTTTGAGTATTAAGAATGTCAAGAAAGAGAATGGAGGGAAATACACCCTTATTCTCGATAATGCAGTTTGTAGAAACTCATATCCCATTACAATCATCACCCTTGGCCCACCATCAAAGCCCAAAGGGCCCATTCGATTTGACGAAATCAAGGCTGACAGTGTCATCACGTCATGGGACATGCCTGAAGATGATGGAGGAGGAGAAATTACCTGTTACAGCATTGAGAAGCGGGAAGCTTCACAAACTAATTGGAAGATGGTGTGTTCAAGTGTTGCCAGGACAACTTTCAAAGTTCCTAATCTAGTCAAAGATGCTGAATACCAGTTTAGGGTTAGGGCAGAAAATAGATACGGAGTCAGCCAGCCACTTGTCTCAAACATTATTGTGGCAAAACACCAGTTCAGGATTCCTGGCCCCCCAGGAAAGCCAGTTGTATACAACGTGACTTCTGATGGCATGTCACTAACTTGGGATGCTCCAGTTTATGATGGTGGTTCAGAAGTTACTGGATTCCACGTTGAAAAGAAAGAGAGAAATAGCATCCTCTGGCAAAGAATTAATACATCACCAATATCTGGAAGAGAATATAGAGCTACTGGACTAATGGAAGGCCTAGATTACCAGTTCCGTGTATATGCTGAAAATTCTGCTGGCCTAAGCTCGCCCAGTGACCCAAGCAAATTTACTTTAGCTGTTTCTCCAGTAGGTAAGTAACTGAGTATTATTCTAATATATTTAATTCAGCAACTGAATTTCTTACTAACAAGTAAATCAAACACAGCTTTTCTTCCACATATCGCCTTCTCACCTGCCTTCTGTCCACTACAGAGCTGGTCAAGTAAAGCAAAGGGGATGATTTTAAGTCAGTCTAATAAAGTAATTTAAAGTTCTTTTTAAATCTTAGCTACAAAAAAAAAATTGAAATTAAAATGAGCTCAGGGGATTTATTCATTTTTTCCTTCCACTGTGAAGGAGCTGATGACAGAAATGGATTACAGAAATGATACTGTTAATTTCCATATAATTTTTTAGACCCACCTGGCACTCCTGACTACATTGACGTCACCCGGGAAACCATCACACTTAAATGGAACCCACCATTGAGGGATGGAGGCAGTAAGATTGTGGCCTACAGCATTGAGAAACGGCAAGGGAGTGATCGTTGGGTCAGATGCAACTTTACTGATGTCAGTGAATGTCAGTACACAGTCACGGGACTTAGTCCTGGGGATCGATATGAGTTCAGAATAATTGCAAGAAATGCCATTGGTACTATAAGTCCGCCCTCGCAGTCTTCTGGCGTTATCATGACAAGAGACGAAAACGGTAAGCATTTACAACTGATCTCCGAATATGCTTAAAAGCATTCACATTTTTTAAAGATCCTTTAGGCCCCTATTCTGTAAAAGGGGAACAGGAACAGCATTTCATACAGATTACCCAGGGTTGTTATGTGGATGAATTAGATTTTCTACCTTTCAGATAAAAAGAAGAAAAATAAAAGCTAATTGGCATCAATTCTTTTTACCATGGCTATCATCTCACTCTGTTCCCATATAAATAGCATGCAAATGGGAATGAGGTTTTTAGTTTTGTAATTCCAGTCATTTATAATAAAGAAAAACACTCTCAAGAATAACTGTCCAGCTTTACTGAAGTTAGTAAAATACAACATACACCCAGTGTTACAGTCATCACCTTGCTTGAGTGCAACTGATGACCTCTTACAGGAACTTGTTTGAATATACAACAGCTTTAGGAAGGAAATGATTTATAAATGTTTTCTTCTTACAAATGGCAATGCGAGATTAATAATATAACAGACATAAAAAGGGAATAACCTGATAGCACGCAGATGTTCAGCCCCGTAATCTAAATTCTCAATTATCCATCCTGCTTTCACAGTAGCCTTTGGTAACACAGGATAAACATTACCCTTCCAAGCTTTAGGATATGGTGCTAATGTAAAACATGCTTATGTTTTTATTTAGCCAAACTAATGCATAGTATTTCTATTTCTTTTATAGTTCCACCAACTGTAGAGTTTGGCCCTGAGTACTTTGATGGTCTCATTATTAAGTCTGGAGAAAGCCTTAGGATTAAAGCTTTGGTGCAGGGACGGCCAGTACCTCGAGTAACTTGGTTTAAAGATGGAGTAGAAATTGAAAAGAAGATGAATATGGAAATAACTGATGTCCTAGGATCCACCAGCCTTTTCGTTAGACATGCTACCCGAGACCATCGTGGTGTATATAGTGTGGAAGCCAAAAATGCATCTGGCTCCTCAAAAGCAGAAATTACAGTGAAAGTACAAGGTACTTCTGAAATAACTTCTTAATCTTACAATTTACAGGACTTAGGTTAGAGACATGCCTGACTACATTTTTAAGGGGCAAGGAAAAATAAACTAACTCTGGAACCTTTTTCTTATAGATACACCAGGAAAAGTAGTTGGACCAATAAGGTTCACCAATATTACCGGCGAGAAGATGACCCTGTGGTGGGATGCTCCTCTCAATGACGGCTGTGCACCCGTCACTCACTACATCATTGAAAAACGGGAAACCAGCAGACTTGCTTGGGCACTAATTGAGGATAATTGTCAAGCCCACAGCTATACTGCCACTAAACTAATAACTGGCAATGAATACCAATTCCGTGTTTCTGCAGTTAACAAGTTTGGTGTTGGGAGGCCACTTGATTCTGACCCAGTGGTTGCTCAAATACAATACAGTAAGTATCTGTTTTTACCAAGTGGTGCTATGTCGTAAGATTAACTTCCAACCAACATGTCTAACTTGTCTTCATTTTACAGCTGTTCCCGATGCCCCTGGCACTCCAGAACCTAGTAATGTAACAGGCAATAGCATTACCCTGACATGGGCAAGGCCAGAATCAGATGGTGGCAATGAAATTCAACAATATATCCTTGAAAGGAGAGAAAAGAAAAGCACACGATGGGTAAAAGTGATCAGCAAAAGACCAATCTCTGAGACAAGATTCAAAGTCACTGGTCTGATAGAGGGTAACGAGTATGAATTCCATGTCATGGCTGAAAATGCTGCAGGAGTAGGACCTGCAAGTGGTATCTCAAGACTAATCAAATGTAGAGAGCCAGTCAGCCCACCAAGTGCTCCCACGGTGGTCAAAGTGACAGACACATCCAAGACAACTGTGAGCTTAGAATGGTCTAAGCCAGTGTTTGATGGCGGCATGGAAATAATTGGATATATTATTGAAATGTGCAAAGCTGACTTAGGAGACTGGCACAAGGTAAATGCAGAGGCATGTGTGAAAACAAGATATACAGTCACTGATCTACAGGCAGGTGAAGAATACAAATTCCGGGTTAGTGCTATCAATGGTGCTGGAAAAGGAGAGAGCAGTGAAGTGAGTGGCACAATTAAAGCAGTTGACCGATTAGCAGCTCCTGAGTTAGATATCGATGCAAACTTCAAGCAGACCCATATTGTTAGAGCTGGGGCCAGCATTCGCCTCTTCATTGCCTACCAGGGTAGACCTACTCCTACAGCTGTATGGACCAAACCTGACTCCAACCTTAGCATTCGGGCTGATATCCACACAACAGACTCCTTCAGCACCCTCACTGTGGAAAACTGCAACAGAAATGATGCAGGGAAATACACCCTTACTGTAGAAAACAACAGTGGTAGTAAATCAATCACATTCACTGTAAAGGTGCTAGACACTCCGGGCCCACCGGGCCCAATCACTTTCAAGGATGTGACCCGCGGAACTGTTACACTGATGTGGGATGCTCCTATCCTTGATGGTGGTGCCCGAATCCATCATTATGTGGTAGAAAAACGAGAAGCAAGTCGTCGTAGCTGGCAGGCTATCAGTGAAAAATGCACTCGTCAGATCCTCAAGGTCAGTGACCTGGCAGAAGGCGTTCCATACTATTTCCGTGTTTCTGCAGAAAATGAGTATGGTATGGGTGAACCCTATGAAATGCCAGAACCAATCGTAGCCACAGAACAGCCTGCTCCCCCTAAGAGACTTGATATCATTGACACAAGCAAATCCTCTGCAGTCTTAGCTTGGCTTAAACCTGACCATGATGGAGGCAGCCGGATCACTGGCTACCTTCTCGAAATGAGACAAAAGGGATCTGACTTCTGGGTTGAGGCTGGTCGCACCAAACAGCTGACTTTCACAGTTGAGCGCCTGGTTGAGAACACTGAATATGAATTCCGTGTGAAGGCCAAGAATGATGCTGGCTACAGTGAACCCAGGGAAGCCTTCTCCTCTGTCATCATCAAGGAGCCTCAAATTGAGCCCACTGCTGATCTCACTGGAATTACTAATCAGCTCATAACTTGCAAAGCAGGAAGCACATTTACCATTGATGTCCCAATCACTGGTCGTCCTGCTCCCAAAGTAACATGGAAGCTTGAAGAAATGAGACTTAAGGAGACAGATCGAGTGAGTATCACAACAACAAAAGACAGAACCACCCTGTCTGTAAAGGATAGCATGAGAGGTGACTCTGGAAGATACTTCTTGACCCTGGAAAACACAGCTGGTGTTAAAACATTTACCATCACAGTTGTGGTCATTGGAAGGCCAGGTCCAGTAACTGGCCCCATTGAGGTCTCATCTGTCTCAGCTGAATCATGTGTCCTGTCATGGGCTGAACCTAAAGACGATGGAGGTACTGACATTACTAATTACATAGTTGAAAAGCGTGAATCGGGCACAACAGCTTGGCAGCTTGTCAATTCCAGTGTCAAGCGCACTCAGATTAAAGTCACTCATCTCACAAAATACATGGAATATTCTTTCCGTGTCAGTTCGGAGAACAGATTTGGTGTCAGCAAGCCTCTAGAATCAGCACCAATAATTGCTGAGCATCCATTCGGTAAGAAAAATAAAAATATTTCAAACTCCATTAAGTATTTCCCCTGAATTTTATAAAATTGTATTCATATTTCATACCTTTGTTTATATTTAGTCCCACCAAGTGCTCCTACCAGACCTGAAGTTTACCACGTGTCTGCCAATGCCATGTCTATTCGTTGGGAAGAACCTTACCATGATGGTGGCAGTAAGATCATTGGCTACTGGGTTGAGAAGAAAGAACGTAACACCATTCTTTGGGTGAAAGAAAACAAAGTGCCATGCTTAGAGTGCAACTACAAAGTGAGTGGCTTGGTAGAAGGACTAGAATACCAGTTCAGAACATACGCACTCAATGCCGCAGGTGTTAGCAAAGCCAGTGAAGCCTCAAGACCTATGATGGCTCAAAACCCAGTTGGTATGTATTAAAACTGAATGGCTATATTTGTTTATTATCATCATCATCATTATTGACATTAGAATTCAGAGTCGTATTTTTTTAACTTGACTTTTGCATCCCTTCCAGATGCACCAGGAAGACCAGAGGTGACAGATGTCACAAGATCAACAGTGTCACTGATTTGGTCTGCCCCAGTGTATGACGGTGGCAGCAAGGTTGTGGGCTACATTGTAGAGCGTAAGCCAGTCAGTGAGGTTGGAGATGGTCGCTGGCTAAAGTGCAACTATACCATTGTATCTGACAATTTCTTCACTGTGACGGCTCTCAGTGAAGGAGACACTTACGAATTCCGTGTGTTGGCTAAGAACGCAGCAGGAGTCATTAGCAAAGGATCAGAATCTACAGGCCCTGTCACTTGCAGAGATGAATATGGTAAAATAAATAAATAAATAAATAATAATCAATGTACTCCTTTTAAATGATCACAATTTTTGTGAAAATGAACTGTCATATTTATTCATATCCATTTTGCCTGTGACAGCTCCACCCAAAGCTGAATTGGATGCCAGATTACAGGGTGATCTGGTTACCATCAGAGCAGGCTCGGATCTTGTCCTTGATGCTGCAGTTGGTGGCAAACCTGAACCCAAAATTATCTGGACCAAAGGGGACAAGGAACTAGATCTCTGTGAAAAAGTCTCTTTGCAGTATACAGGCAAACGAGCAACTGCTGTGATCAAGTTCTGTGACAGAAGTGACAGTGGAAAATACACATTAACAGTGAAGAATGCCAGTGGGACCAAGGCCGTGTCTGTCATGGTCAAAGTTCTTGGTAAGCATGTCAAATGTTCTTTTATTTTTTATAGAATTTTCAAGTGTGGAGAAAAAAAAAAGATCTGAATCATTGCTTGCCACTGACACCTGTTTCAGATTCCCCTGGCCCATGTGGAAAGTTCACTGTCAGCAGAGTAACAGAGGAAAAGTGCACTTTAGCCTGGAGCCTTCCTCAGGAAGATGGAGGGGCAGAAATAACTCACTACATCGTGGAAAGACGAGAGACTAGCAGGCTCAACTGGGTGATCGTCGAAGGCGAATGCCCAACCCTGTCCCATGTAGTTACCAGACTCATTAAGAACAATGAATACATATTCCGAGTGCGGGCGGTGAACAAATATGGCCCTGGTGTGCCTGTTGAATCAGAGCCAATTGTAGCCAGAAACTCATTCAGTGAGTATGAATACTTTGAAACAACTTGGTAGTTAAATATAATGGGATCGGGGGAGAGGGGGACATTTCTATCAATAGTGATTTTGTGTAATTCTGACCACCCTCATTTTCATAAAAATATAAACAGCTATTCCATCACAACCGGGCATACCTGAAGAAGTTGGGGCCGGCAAAGAGCATATCATCATTCAGTGGACAAAACCTGAATCTGATGGTGGTAATGAGATCAACAACTACCTAGTAGACAAACGTGAGAAAAAGAGCTTGCGCTGGACACGTGTCAACAAAGACTATGTGGTATATGACACGAGGCTGAAGGTGACTGGCCTCATGGAAGGTTGTGATTACCAGTTCCGGGTCACCGCGGTGAATGCTGCTGGTAACAGTGAACCCAGCGAAGCTTCCAACTTTATCTCATGCCGAGAACCATCATGTGAGTTCCAAGAATCACACATAAGCCATCAAAACCATGTTACAAATAATTTTCCAATATACCATTTCCAAGAACCTCTGGAATTTATGAATGATCTAGAAAAGCATATGCTTATTAGAGGGATCTTAAATACAGCTAAGCCAGAACATTTTAACCATACTTCTGTTGATAAGTTAGCAGTTACGTTGCTAAAAATTATCGCAGTATTTTCCAGCCTATGAAAAAATTATTTTACTACCAATATGAAAGAGATTTTATAAATATTGTGGTGTAGTGATAATAATTACTAAAAAGAAAAAAAATGTCTCTTTTAAGAAGAGCATAAAGGTTAGTATTCTAATAAGTGCCTAACAAAATTATTGTCACAAGAGCTTCAAAAATAAGTGGCAAATCCTTGTACAGAGTTTGAGCCCAATGACTAAAAAGAATATACCATTGTGACTGAATAGGGGAAGAAGAAACCACTTCCTGTACTCATTAGAAACACAGAGGTGACAAGTGATATTAACCCTGTGAAAGCTGAGCAACTAAGGAAAAGTCCCTGAGAACAGGTATTTTAAGCAATGAGCTGGGCTAGAAGAATCCAACATAGCTGGTCAAAGTAGCAGGAAAAAACCATCTATCTTTCTAAAGAAATGTAATTTTTAAAATAAAATAATAATGATGTTGATAATGATATAGCATACAGCACTGTCCTATAATATCAGAGGAGCCCAGTTACACAGATTATCTTGGTGAGTGTGGACAAAGAACAAAAATGCCTTACTCTTCTGGGGGAGGGAGAATCAGAAGAAAGGAAGGTGACTACATACTTGTGGGTTAAGATGCAGCGATCATAGGGTAACTCGTATTTCTTATGGCCCATAAGGATACATCTTCAATGAATCCTTTTTTTTTTAATTTTAATCCTTTACTACACTATAAAAAGACCTTTTAAAATATTGAGTTTAATAAATCACAGGGGTTTTTTCCCCCCTAAACCTTATTAAAAGACCTTTTGAAATACTGGGGTGGGGGGGCGAGAAGAACAATGTCTTTGTGAGTCTTAAAAACCAAAAATATAAACCTCAAAGCTTCCTTATTTGTATAATGTCCAAATCCCCCTTTTTAAATTCCATAGATACCCCTGGACCACCTTCTGCTCCAAGAGTTGTGGATACCACCAAGTCCAGCATTAGTTTGGCATGGACCAAGCCCATGTATGATGGTGGCATTGACATCATGGGATATGTTCTTGAAATGCAAGAGAAGGATACTGATCACTGGTACCGAGTGCATACCAATGCCACAATAAGAAATACTGAATTCACTGTGCCAGACCTTAAAATGGGCCAGAAATACTCCTTCAGGGTTGCTGCTGTGAATGCGAAGGGTATGAGTGAATACAGTGAGTCAACTGCTGAAATTGAGCCTGTGGAAAGACTAGGTATTTATAATATAAGCTTTTAGGTGAATTATTGTCTCATCACACCTGTTCGTGAATTAAGTTTTGACATTTACTTTCCAGAAATACCAGACCTAGAGCTTGCAGATGACTTAAAGAAGACTGTGACCATCAGAGCTGGGGCCTCATTGCGCCTGATGGTGTCTGTATCTGGAAGACCACCTCCCGTCATCACATGGAGCAAGAAGGGCATTGACCTTGCAAACAGGGCAATTATTGACACCACTGACAGCTACTCTTTACTTATTGTGGACAAAGTTAACCGGTATGATGCTGGAAAATACACTATTGAAGCCGAAAATCAATCTGGCAAGAAATCAGCAACAGTCCTTGTTAAAGTATATGGTAAGTATTGGTCTTAAAATTGACTGTGCTGTGAGTAGATCTCTTAGAAAAAAATACCCCTTGACCTAGGATCACCTCTCTAGAGAGAAACCATGTTGAATACGTGTTCCTGGAAGACACAAAACAAAAAGCTATCAAGCAACCGGCAAATAAGTATGAATCTTACATTCTGTTTTTTTAGATACTCCTGGTCCCTGTCCTTCGGTGAGAGTTAAAGAAGTATCAAGAGATTCTGTGACCATTACCTGGGAAATTCCCACAATTGACGGTGGAGCTCCTGTCAACAATTACATTATTGAGAAGCGTGAAGCTGCCATGAGAGCATTCAAAACAGTAACTACCAAATGCAGCAAGACGCTTTACCGAATTTCCGGACTTGTAGAAGGAACCATGTACTATTTCCGAGTGTTGCCAGAAAACATTTATGGCATTGGGGAACCCTGTGAAACATCTGATGCAGTTCTGGTCTCAGAAGTACCTCTGGTGCCTACAAAGCTAGAAGTGGTCGATGTCACCAAATCAACTGTCACTCTGGCCTGGGAAAAACCACTCTATGATGGTGGCAGCCGACTCACTGGATATGTTCTTGAGGCCTGCAAAGCTGGCACCGAGAGATGGATGAAGGTTGTCACCTTAAAACCCACCGTCCTAGAGCACACTGTTATTTCCTTAAATGAAGGTGAACAGTACCTATTCAGAGTAAGGGCACAAAATGAGAAAGGCGTGTCGGAACCAAGAGAGATCATCACAGCCGTGACTATACAAGACCTCAGAGGTATGTACCACATCACCAAAAACATCAATAATAGTGAAGTAAAAGAAAACATTCTGAATTCATGATACTTTGTCATTAGAAACAATGCTTAAGAATTAAAGGCCTACTTTCTTTCTCCTAGTGTTGCCAACAATTGATCTTTCTACAATGCCTCAGAAGACCATTCATGTCCCAGCCGGCAGACCAGTGGAGCTTGTGATACCCATCGCCGGTCGTCCACCACCTGCTGCTTCCTGGTTCTTTGCTGGTTCTAAACTAAGAGAATCAGAGCGTGTCACAGTTGAAACTCACACTAAAGTAGCTAAATTAACCATCCGTGAAACCACTATCAGAGATACCGGAGAATACACGCTTGAATTGAAGAATGTAACTGGAACTACTTCAGAGACCATCAAAGTTATCATTCTTGGTAAGGATGTGTGACAAAGACACATATATGCAAGTTGTTGATGTTCAGTCACCCAGTTGTGATCTGAAGTGAAAATTAATTTCCCGGATTTCTTTCTCTTTCATAGATAAGCCTGGTCCTCCAACTGGGCCTATTAAGATTGATGAAATTGATGCTACTTCAATTACCATTTCCTGGGAACCACCTGAATTGGATGGTGGCGCTCCACTGAGCGGTTATGTGGTAGAACAGCGTGATGCCCATCGTCCAGGATGGCTGCCAGTATCTGAATCAGTGACTAGACAGACTTTTAAGTTTACCAGACTCACTGAAGGAAATGAGTATGTGTTCCGCGTGGCTGCAACAAACCGCTTCGGGATTGGCTCTTACTTGCAGTCTGAGGTCATAGAATGTCGCAGCAGCATCAGTAAGTCCTTCGACCTTTCAGGCCACCATTCTCCCCACCTGATTCTGAACGTGAACAGAAGGGAATCTGTTTTTACTATGTCGTAAGGAAAAAGAGGTCCCAAAATTCACCCCAGGGTCTTTCTAAGGTTTCTAAATTTTCCTGGAGATTTTCAACATGGTTAATGTTTTTTTTTTTTTTTAATGAAAAAGAGGAAGGAGAAAAGGAGGGATGGAGACAGGAGGGACTGGCTAGGTTATAGTGAGAAAAAAATACAGAATGCATGCTTAATAAGTGTTTATACAATTGAAGAAAATGAGGAATCTCAAGAAAAGTACAAAAATTAGAAAAATAGTCACAAGTCTTACATGCTATTTAAAAAGCTAAGACATACTGGGCGCCTGGGGGCTCAGTTGGTTAAGCGACTGCCTTCGGCTCAGGTCATGATCCTGGAGTCCCGGGATCGAGTCCCACATCGGGCTCCCTGCTCAGCAGGGAGTCTGCTTCTCCCTCTGACCCTCCCCCCTCTCAAGTACTCTCTCTCTCTCTCTCTCTCATCCTCTCTCAAAATAAATAATAAATAAATCTTTAAAAAAAAAAAAAGCTAAGACATACTTACAGAAATGTGTGAGTCTTTATTTTAATGTATTCTCATTGCCATAATGTGTTTACCTCTGTTTTACTGAAGGTATTCCTGGACCTCCAGAAACATTACAAATATTTGATGTCTCCCGTGATGGCATGACACTGACTTGGTACCCACCAGAAAACGATGGTGGCTCCCAAGTGACTGGATATGTTATCGAGCGCAAAGAAGTGAGAGCAGATCGATGGGTCCGTGTAAATAAAGTACCAGTGACAATGACACGGTACCGTTCCACTGGCCTTATTGAAGGCTTAGAATATGAACACCGTGTCACAGCCATTAATGTGAGAGGGACTGGGAAACCAAGTCGTCCTTCCAAACCCATCGTTGCCATGGATCCAATTGGTAAATACATTGTGTATAGGTCAATTTTTTGAGGTATAATTTAAATGTAGTAAAATTTATCCTTCTGAAATATGTAATTCTAAGTTTTGAAAAGGTCCTGTTGTATAAGCACCACACCAGTCAAAATACAGAATTCTTCCATCAGCCCCAAAAGTTCATTTGTGGATACCCTCCCCACTCCAGCCCCTAGCAGCTTTGGGCAAGTAACTTTTTATAGTCTCCTCTTGAATCTATTTCCCATTCTTTAAAAAGGGACTTATAATTCATGCCCTATATCAGTGTTTAATTCTTTGAATAAGTTAATATTTCTGAAAGCACTTTAAAATCTGATGATAAATGTAAGATGGTAGTAGTGATCATAAACAAAGCACATTTAAGACAAAGGAAAAAGCCAAGAGCTTTAAGTATTTTTAACTGATAAAAATGAATAAAATTTTAACAAAAAACTGTATTCTAATGCTAACAGTCCATGTTTACACAACTCGTTGCATGTTAGGTGGCAGAGCTGAGTTTCAGCTTTGCAGCAACAATATCTTGTTGTCTTATTCTTAACCCCAGCTCCTCCAGGAAAGCCACAAAACCCAAGAGTTACTGATACAACAAGGACATCAGTCTCCCTAGCCTGGAGTGTTCCAGAAGATGAAGGAGGATCTAAAGTCACAGGCTACTTGATTGAAATGCAAAAAGTAGATCAACATGAATGGACCAAATGTAATACCACCCCAACCAAGATTCGGGAGTATACCCTAACACATCTGCCTCAGGGCACTGAATACAGATTCCGTGTCCTAGCTTGTAATGCTGGTGGACCTGGGGAGCCCGCTGAGGTACCAGGAACAGTCAAAGTCACTGAAATGCTTGGTAAGACATATGATCACTTACTTTCTGCTAATAATTGCCTTAAGATTTATTTCTTACCATCCCCCCCACTGCCCAAAAAATGCTAATTATAACTGGCTCTTTTTTCCCCAGAATATCCTGATTATGAACTTGATGAAAGATACCAAGAAGGTATCTTTGTAAGACAAGGTGGAGTCATCAGACTTACCATACCAATCAAAGGAAAACCATTCCCAATATGTAAATGGACCAAGGAAGGCCAAGATGTTAGTAAGCGTGCCATGATTGCAACCTCTGAAACACACACTGAGCTTGTAATCAAAGAAGCAGACAGGGATGATTCTGGCACTTATGACCTGGTTCTGGAAAACAAGTGTGGCAAGAAGGCTGTCTACATCAAAGTCAGGGTGATAGGAAATCCCAACCCTCCTGAAGGGCCACTTGAATATGACGACATACAAGCTCGCTCTGTGAGGGTCAGTTGGAGACCCCCTGCCGATGATGGTGGTGCTGACATCTTAGGCTATATTCTTGAGAGACGAGAAGTGTCTAAAGCCGCCTGGTATACAATTGATTCCAGAGTCCGAGGTACATCTCTGGTGGTAAAAGGCCTCAAAGAGAACGTGGAATACCATTTCCGTGTTTCAGCTGAAAACCAGTTTGGCATAAGCAAACCCTTGAAATCTGAAGAACCAGTCATACCAAAAACACCACTGAGTAAGTACTCTTCCAACCACCACACCGTACAAAATCTTCCAGTACTCTTTCATTTTGAAATGAAAGCCATCAGCTTACAAGATATGGGACCGTACTCTTAACACACGTTTTCTACTTTATATCCATAGATCCTCCAGAGCCTCCAAGCAATCCTCCAGAAGTACTCGATGTGACCAAGAGTTCTGTCAGCCTGTCTTGGTCCCGGCCCAAAGACGACGGTGGTTCTCGAGTCACAGGCTACTACATTGAACGCAAGGAGACATCAACTGACAAGTGGGTCAGGCACAACAAGACTCAGATAACAACCACAATGTACACCGTCACTGGGCTTGTTCCTGATGCAGAGTATCAGTTCCGCATCATCGCACAGAATGATGTTGGCCTAAGCGAGACCAGCCCTGCTTCTGAACCAGTTGTTTGCAAAGATCCATTTGGTAAGGAGAGAGTTTCTAAAGGGGTTCAAACCAAAGAGGCAAGCCATCTTTGGTCTTTCTCTTTTATTTCAGCAGTAAAGCTGATTCCCTTTTCAATTGTTTTAAAAATATTTCAGATAAGCCAAGCCAACCTGGAGAACTTGAGATTCTTTCAATATCCAAAGATAGTGTCACTCTACAGTGGGAGAAACCTGAATGTGACGGTGGCAAAGAAATCCTTGGATACTGGGTTGAATATAGGCAGTCTGGAGACAGTGCCTGGAAGAAGAGCAATAAGGACCGCATCAAGGACAGACAATTCACAATAGGGGGTTTGCTGGAAGCCACTGAATACGAATTCAGGGTTTTTGCTGAGAATGAGACCGGGCTTAGCAGACCTCGAAGAACTGCTATGTCTATAAAGACTAAACTGACATGTAAGTAGCCACTAGTTCTCTGCTTATCACCTACAAACTAAGCAACGTATTGAGGCTAATTCCTCCTTTATATTAAGTAGACATACAGAAAACCTTACTGGAGAGCAAGTGTTTGGGAAGAGTGAACTCACTTTGGCATATACACACACGGGAAATAGCTGCTATGTTCTATAGGAAGTCATTCCAAGCACATAACTCAGTTGATGTTAAGTGCAGTGACCTGAGCACCTTCTTAGAGCCATTTCTCCTTCAAATGCAATGGTTTGGGATTTTTTTTATGCTTCCTAATAAGACTTGTATGGTCAACAAATGTACCCCACTTCAGTGAACCTAAGGCAAAGATTCTCTCTATAGATTTATAGAGAGAATTCTTATTTCCCCAAACCCCTAAACATTATCGATGTCTCCCAACTGTAAAGAGAAAAGTCACTCTACATAATAATGTGATGATGTGCTCACTGAATCCCTATTTGCCATAGGGCCTCAGGAAAAGCGCTATGAAATTTTTAAGAACTAGACTCATGTGTAAGTCATGGTATCTAATAGAGTGTTAGTCAAAAGGATAAATTCACTCCTGATGTACAAGGACAGAGGATTACAGATTCAGTAGTAATAATAATGCATTACTATTATCTTTCATCTTCTTCAGCTGGAGAGGCTCCAGGAGTGCGCAAAGAAATGAAGGATGTTACCACCAAGCTGGGCGAAGCTGCTCAACTGTCATGCCAGATTGTTGGAAGGCCTCTTCCTGACATTAAATGGTACCGATTTGGTAAGGAGCTGGTACAAAGCCGGAAGTACAAAATGTCTTCAGATGGACGCACACATACGCTAACAGTAATGACAGAGGAACAAGAAGATGAAGGTGTTTATACCTGCATAGCTACTAATGAGGTTGGAGAAGTAGAAACCAGTAGTAAGCTTCTCCTGCAAGCAACACCACAGTTCCATCCTGGTTACCCACTGAAAGAGAAATATTATGGTGCTGTGGGTTCGACACTTCGACTTCATGTCATGTACATTGGTCGTCCAGTACCTTCCATCACTTGGTTCTATGGCCAGAAACTTTTGCAAAACTCAGAAAACATTACTATTGAAAACACTGAGCACTATACTCATCTTGTCATGAAGAATGTCCAACGTAAGACTCATGCTGGGAAATACAAAGTTCAGCTCAGCAATGTCTTCGGAACAGTTACTGCCATCCTTGATGTGGAAATACAAGGTATTTTATTTTAGTTTTTAGTGTTTTTTTAATTTTTCAAGGAAAAAAGAGATCTCAGGCGACATACTACAAAGAAAACCACTATCATTGTATTTTCTCACAACAGATAAACCAGACAAACCCACAGGACCAATTGTGATAGAAGCTCTATTGAAGAACTCGGCAGTGATCAGCTGGAAACCACCAGCAGATGATGGAGGCTCCTGGATCACCAACTATGTGGTGGAGAAATGTGAGGCCAAGGAAGGGGCTGAATGGCAATTGGTGTCTTCAGCCATCTCAGTGACAACCTGCAGAATTGTAAACCTCACAGAAAATGCTGGCTATTACTTCCGGGTTTCAGCCCAGAACACTTTTGGCATCAGTGAGCCTCTGGAAGTTGCCTCGGTTGTGATCATTAAGAGTCCTTTTGGTAAGTACAACCCCTACAGTCTTCCTATGGCAAAATTCCATCCTTACATAGAACTCTTATTAACAGAAATAACTTTTGAAAGAAAATAGCCAAGATTCTAATAAAGTACAAGTGCATTTTATCTCATTAAAATTGAACTTTTGCACATCTACAAGGGCAAATATAAACCCTGTTCTTTAAAAATGAACTTTGTGTTTTGATAAGTTTCTTAGCATAAAGTGACCCATTTCGTTTTTCTGGAATAGCTGTTCTTAGAACTTTGGGTTCATAAGATTTTCTTTTAAAAAACTAAGCTTTTAATAAAGCTGCTTGTTTCACCTCATGACTCAAATCTTTCTGTTTCTTTGAAACAGAAAAGCCAGGTGCTCCTGGCAAACCAACTATCACTGCTCTCACAAAAGATTCTTGTGTTGTGGCTTGGAAGCCACCTGCCAGTGATGGAGGTGCAAAGATTAGAAATTACTACCTTGAGAAACGTGAGAAGAAGCAGAATAAATGGATTGCTGTGACCACAGAAGAAATTCGAGAAACTGTCTTTTCAGTGCAAAACCTTATTGAAGGTCTTGAATATGAGTTCCGTGTGAAATGTGAAAATCTAGGTGGGGAAAGTGAATGGAGTGAAATATCAGAACCTGCCACTCCCAAATCTGATGTCCCAATTCAGGCACCACACTTTAAAGAGGAACTGAGAAATCTAAATGTCAGATATCAGAGCAATGCTACTTTGGTCTGCAAAGTGACTGGTCATCCAAAACCTATTGTGAAATGGTACAGACAAGGCAAAGAAATCATTGCAGATGGATTAAAGTACAGGATTCAAGAGTTTAAGGGTGGCTACCACCAGCTCATCATTGCAAGTGTCACAGATGATGATGCCACAGTTTACCAAGTCAGAGCTACCAACCAAGGGGGATCTGTGTCTGGCACTGCCTCCTTGGAAGTAGAAGGTAAATACCTCAAATCTATAAAAATCAGTTTGGTGCTAGAAGACATATTGTTAATTAGGGTTGGGGGGGGTCGTTGCACTTAAATAGTATTGGGTATTGCTAAATTACATTCTTTCTTCTTTTATTCTGCTGCAGTTCCAGCTAAGATACACTTGCCTAAAACTCTTGAAGGCATGGGGGCAGTTCATGCTCTCCGAGGTGAGGTGGTCAGCATCAAGATCCCTTTCAGTGGCAAACCAGATCCTGTGATCACCTGGCAGAAAGGACAAGATCTCATCGACAATAATGGCCACTATCAAGTTATTGTCACGAGGTCTTTCACATCACTCGTTTTCCCCAATGGAGTAGAGAGAAAAGATGCTGGTTTCTATGTGGTCTGTGCTAAAAACAGATTTGGAATTGACCAGAAGACTGTTGAACTGGATGTGGCGGATGTTCCTGACCCACCCAGAGGAGTCAAAGTTAGTGACGTATCACGAGATTCTGTCAACTTAACGTGGACTGAGCCAGCTTCTGATGGTGGCAGCAAAATCACCAACTACATTGTTGAAAAGTGTGCAACTACTGCAGAAAGATGGCTCCGTGTAGGACAGGCCCGAGAAACACGTTATACCGTGGTCAACTTATTTGGAAAAACAAGCTACCAGTTCCGTGTAATAGCTGAAAATAAATTTGGCCTGAGCAAACCTTCTGAGCCTTCAGAACCAACCATAACCAAAGAAGACAAGACCAGAGCCATGAATTATGATGAAGAGGTAGACGAAACTAGGGAAGTTTCCATGACTAAAGCATCTCATTCGTCAACTAAGGAACTGTATGAGAAATATATGATTGCTGAAGATCTTGGGCGTGGTCAGTTTGGAATTGTCCACCGTTGCGTTGAAATATCCTCAAAGAAGACTTACATGGCCAAATTTGTTAAAGTCAAGGGGACTGATCAGGTTTTGGTAAAGAAGGAAATTTCCATTCTAAACATTGCCAGGCACAGAAACATCTTATACCTCCATGAATCATTTGAGAGCATGGAAGAATTAGTTATGATCTTTGAGTTCATATCAGGACTTGATATATTTGAGCGCATTAACACAAGTGCTTTTGAACTTAATGAAAGAGAAATTGTAAGTTATGTTCGCCAGGTCTGCGAAGCACTTGAGTTCTTACATAGTCACAATATTGGACACTTTGACATTAGACCAGAAAATATCATTTACCAAACAAGAAGGAGCTCCACCATTAAAATCATAGAATTTGGTCAAGCCCGTCAGCTGAAGCCAGGGGACAACTTTAGGCTTCTATTCACTGCCCCCGAATACTATGCACCTGAAGTCCACCAGCATGATGTTGTCAGCACCGCCACAGACATGTGGTCACTTGGAACACTGGTGTATGTGCTGTTAAGTGGTACCAATCCATTCCTGGCTGAAACTAACCAACAGATAATTGAGAACATCATGAATGCTGAATATACTTTCGATGAAGAAGCATTCAAAGAGATTAGCCTTGAAGCCATGGATTTTGTTGACCGGCTGTTAGTGAAAGAGAGAAAATCTCGCATGACAGCATCCGAGGCGCTCCAGCATCCGTGGCTGAAGCAGAAGATAGAAAGAGTCAGTACTAAAGTTATCAGAACATTAAAACACCGGCGTTACTACCACACACTGATCAAGAAAGACCTCAACATGGTTGTGTCAGCGGCCCGAATCTCTTGCGGTGGTGCAATTCGATCTCAGAAGGGAGTGAGTGTTGCTAAAGTTAAAGTAGCATCCATTGAAATTGGCCCAGTTTCTGGGCAGATAATGCATGCAGTTGGCGAAGAAGGAGGATATGCCAAATACGTATGCAAAATTGAAAATTATGATCAGTCTACCCAAGTGACCTGGTACTTTGGAGTCAGACAGCTGGAGAACAGTGAGAAATATGAAATCACCTATGAAGATGGAGTAGCCACCATGTACATCAAAGACATTACCAAATTTGATGATGGCACCTACAGATGCAAAGTAGTCAATGACTATGGTGAAGATAGTTCTTACGCAGAACTATTTGTTAAAGGTGTGAGAGAAACTTACGACTATTACTGCCGTAGAACCATGAAGAAAATTAAGCGCAGAACTGACACGATGAGACTCCTGGAAAGGCCACCAGAATTTACGTTGCCTCTCTATAACAAGACAGCTTATGTGGGTGAAAATGTCCGATTTGGAGTAACTATAACTGTCCACCCAGAGCCTCGTGTAACATGGTATAAATCAGGTCAGAAAATCAAACCAGGTGATGATGATACGAAGTACACATTTGAATCTGACAAGGGTCTTTACCAGTTAACAATCAGCAGCGTAACTATAGATGATGCTGCTGAATATACAGTTGTGGCAAGGAACAAATATGGTGAGGACAGCTGTAAAGCAAAACTGACTGTAACCCCACACCCACCGCCAACAGATACAACCTTAAGACCCATGTTCAAACGGCTGCTGGCAAACGCAGAATGCCAAGAAGGCCAAAGTGTCTGCTTTGAAATCAGAGTGTCTGGCATCCCCCCACCAACATTAAAATGGGAGAAAGATGGCCAGCCACTGTCCCTGGGGCCTAACATTGAAATTATCCACGAAGGCCTGGATTATTATGCTTTGCACATCAGGGACACTTTGCCTGAAGACACAGGTTACTATAGGGTCACAGCCACGAACACAGCTGGATCCACCAGCTGCCAGGCTCACCTCCAAGTGGAACGCTTAAGGTACGTCAAGCATGAATTCAAAACTAAGGAAGAGCGTGAACGACATGTCCAAAAGCAAATTGACAAGACACTAAGAATGGCTGAAATTCTTTCTGGAACTGAAACGGTGCCACTGACACAGGTAGCCCAAGAGGCTCTGAGAGAAGCTGCCATCCTTTACAAACCAGCTGTAAGCACCAAGACTGTAAAAGGGGAATTCCGTCTTGAGACGGAAGAAAAGAAGGAAGAGAGAAAACTCCGTATGCCTTATGAGGTACCAGAACCACGCAAGTACAAACAGACTACCATAGAAGAAGACCAACGCATTAAGCAATTTGTGCCTATGTCCGACATGAAATGGTACAAAAAGATACGTGATCAATTTGAAATGCCTGGGAAAATTGACAGAGTTGTACAGAAAAGACCCAAGCGCATCCGCCTTTCAAGATGGGAACAGTTCTATGTGATGCCCCTTCCACGCATTACAGATCAATACAGACCTAAATGGCGTATTCCCAAACTCTCCCAAGATGATCTTGAAATGGTGAGACCAGCCCGCCGCCGTACACCTTCTCCAGATTATGACTTTTATTACAGACCTAGAAGACGTTCTCTTGGTGACATGTCAGATGAAGAATTACTCCTTCCCATTGACGACTACTTGGCAATGAAAAGAACAGAGGAAGAGAGGCTGCGTCTTGAAGAAGAGCTTGAATTGGGTTTCTCAGCTTCACCGCCAAGCCGAAGCCCTCCACGTTTTGAGCTTTCTAGTCTGCGTTACTCTTCACCACAAGCTCACGTCAAGGTGGAGGAAACAAGAAAAGACTTCAGATATTCAACCTACCACATCCCCACTAGGGCTGAGACTAGCACGAGTTATGCGGAACTGCGGGAACGGCACGCCCGGGCCTCGTACAGGGAGCCAAAACAACGGCAGAGGATCATGGCTGAGAAAGAGGATGAAGAGTTGCTTCGCCCAGTCACTAGCACCCAGCGACTCTCAGAATACAGAAGCGAGCTTGACCACATGTCAAAGGAAGAAAAGTCTAGAAAGAAATCAAGGCGACAGAAAGAAGTGACAGAAATAACCGAAATTGAGGAGGAATACGAAATCTCAAAACACGCTCAGAGAGAGGCCTCCTCAAAACATGCTCAGAGAGAGGCCTCCTCAAAACATGCTCAGAGAGAGGCCTCCTCCTCCTCAGTATCTAGGCTGCTGAGGCGGCGGCGTTCCCTGTCTCCAACCTATATTGAGTTAATGAGGCCAGTGTCCGAGCTAATCCGGCCACGCCGACCGCCAGAGGAGGAATATGAAGATGACACAGAAAGAAGGTCCCCTACTCCAGAGAGAACTCGCCCCCGTTCCCCCAGCCCTGTGTCTAGTGAGAGATCACTCTCGAGATTTGAGAGGTCTGCCAGATTTGATATCTTTTCCAGGTACGAGTCCATGAAAGCTGCTTTAAAGACTCAGAAGACATCAGAAAGGATGTATGAAGTTTTGAGTCAGCAGCCTTTTACGCTGGACCATGCCCCTCGAATCACACTGAGAATGCGCTCCCACAGGGTACCCTGTGGCCAAAATACACATTTTATCTTAAATGTTCAGTCTAAGCCAACCGCTGAGGTTAAATGGTACCACAATGGTGTTGAACTCCAGGAAAGCAGTAAGATTCATTACACCAACATGAGTGGGGTATTGACCCTAGAAATTCTGGACTGTCAAGCTGAGGACAGTGGAACATACCGTGCTGTGTGTACTAACTATAAAGGTGAGGCCATGGACTACGCAACCTTGGATGTAACAGGCGGGGATTACACTACCTACGCTTCCCGGCGCAGAGACGAACAAGTCCCCCCATCTGTTTTCCCTGAGCTAACAAGAACAGAGGAATACGCTGTTTCATCATTCAAGAAAATGTCTGAGATGGAAGCGTCTTCTTCAGTCAGGGAAATGAAGTCACAGATGACAGAGACAAGGGAAAGTCTCTCGGCATATGAACACCACACATCCGCGGAAATGAGAAGTGCTGTGGTGGAACAAAAGTCGCTGGAAGAAAAAACCACACAGAGAAAGATCAAGACGACTTTGGTGGGAGCAAGAATTCTGACGAAGCCAAGGTCTGTCACTGTGTATGAAGGCGAGTCCGTGAGGTTTTCTTGCGACACAGATGGGGAGCCGGTACCCACTGTGATCTGGCTGCGTGGCGGCCAAGTTCTAAGTTCTTCTGCCCGCCACCAAGTGACCACCACAAAGTACAAATCAACCTTTGAGATCTCTTCAGTCCAGGCTTCTGATGAAGGCAATTACAGCGTGGTGGTAGAAAACAGCGAAGGGAGGCAAGAAGCTCAGTTCACTCTGACTGTTCAGAAGGCCAGGGTTCCTGAAAAGGCCGTGACGTCACCACCGAGAGTCAAATCCCCAGAACCTCGAGTGAAATCTCCAGAAGCCATTAAGTCTCCAAAACGAGTGAAATCCCCGGAACCAGTCACTTCCCACCCAAAAGCTGTATCACCCACAGAGACAAAACCCACACCAACAGAGAAGGTTCAGCAGCTGCCGGTCTCTGTCCCACCCAAGATAACTCAGTCCCTGAAAGCAGAAGCTTCTAAAGATATTGTGAAGCTGACCTGCGCAGTCGAAAGTAGTGTATTATGCGCAAAAGAGGTCACCTGGTATAAAGATGGCAAGAAACTGAAGGAAAATGGGCATTTCCAGTTTCATTATTCAGCAGATGGTACCTATGAGCTCAAAATCCATAACCTCACGGAATCTGACAGTGGAGAATACATCTGTGAGATATCTAGTGAAGGTGGAACTTCAAAAACGAACTTCCACTTTACGGGACAAACCTTTAAGAGTATCCATGAACAGGTGTCAAGGACATCAGAAACTAAGAAAGCAGCTCAGAAAACTTCTGAGTCGACAGAAACCAAGAAAACTGAACCAAAAGCTCCTGAACCAATTTCCTCAAAACCAGCCATCGTTACTGGACTGCAGGATACAACAGCTTCTGCAGACAGCGTCGCTAAGTTTGCGGTTAAAGCTACTGGAGAACCCCGGCCAACCGTCATCTGGACAAAGGATGGAAAGGTAACCAGTTCTTAAATGTCTCTCAGTTTTATCTCCTAAAAATCTAACCCCTTCCCTCCTCCCCATCTCCCCAAAAATGTTTAAACTTAACTTCTTTTTTAAAACTCAAATCACTTGCATTCTATAGGCTGTTACACAAGGAAGTAAATACAAACTCTCTGAAGACAAAGGAGTTTTCTTCTTAGAAGTTCATAAGACTGATACTTCGGACAGTGGGCTTTATACTTGCACAGTAACAAATTCAGCTGGATCTGTGTCCTCTAGCTGCAAATTAACTATAAAAGGTAGGTTGGCTTTTATATTTACCATTGTTTTTCAGAAAATGATATTAAGGAAAGTTTTCTAAACATTCTCCCTTATACATACACACACACACACACACACGTATTAAACTGTTCTCCAAATTCCAGAATACCATTTGTACACAAATATAGAAATACACATATTTAAAGAAGGCATAATATTAGCATAAAAAGCACTTATCAAGTGCCTAATTATACATGGTGGTATATAAGATTCCAAAGAGGCAGCCCCTGTTCCCAGGAATATTTAGGAATGAAGTCGGGTGAATATACAAAATGGTACTGCTTCCATAAACCTTCACTCTTAGTAATTTTCCCAAGCAATGCAGTTAGTAAAAGAGCTAGATTACTTTTCCAATTAAAATTAGGCTGCTTTCATTCAATCTTCTATAACATAATTCAATTTTTTTATCAAAAGTTCCTAAATCCACACATATCCTAAATATTTTGACTGTTCTTTTCAAGACTTTTTTTTTCAAGTCATAAGAATCGTCTTCAATTTAGTTTAAAGAATCATTATACTGATCTCAAAAGTCATGCATGACAATTTTCCAAGACTAGGGCTGAGAAAGAATTAAGTATTACCTACACTGCCTACAAAAGGCAACGTTCCTTTTCTTTGTGTCTCATTCGCTTGTACAATCTACAAGAGTAAAGGGTGGGTGGGGCCTCTTTCCAGTTAAGTTTGCCTTACTTAAGGTTTCTTTTTTAGCTGTAAAAGACACAGAGGCACAGAAAGTTTCTACACAAAAGACCTCTGAAATTACATCACAAAAGAAGGCAGCTGTCCAAGAGGAAATTTCCCAAAAAGCGCTAATTTCTGAAGAAACGAAAATATCAGAGGTGAAATCTCAAGAGAAGGCGGTTGTCCAAGAGGAAATTTCCCAAAAAGCCCTAATTTCTGAAGAAATGAAAAAATCAGAGGTAAAATCTCAAGAAAAGTTAGCCCTCAAGGAGGAAGCTTCAAAGGTTCGGATTTCTGAAAAAGTCAAGAAATCAGAAGCAACCTCTCTGGAAAAATCCATTGTCCATGAGGAAGTCACTAAAACATCAAAGGCATCGGAAGAAATCAGAACGCATGCGGAGATTAAAGCATTTTCTACTCAGATGAGCATAAGTGATGGTCAGAAGGTGACCTTAAAAGCCAACATTGCTGGTGCCACGGATGTGAAATGGGTACTGAATGGCGTAGAGCTCACTAACTCTGAGGAGTACAGATACGGTGTCTCGGGCAGCGATCAGACCCTAACCATCAAGCAGGCCAGTCACAAAGATGAAGGGATCCTCACCTGCATAGGCCAAACCAGCCAAGGGCTCATCAAATGTCAGTATGATCTGACCCTGAGCAAAGAACTCTCCGATGCTCCAGCCTTCATCTCACAGCCCAGATCTCAAAATATCAACGAAGGACAAAATGTTGTCTTTTCTTGTGAAATCAGTGGTGAGCCATCCCCAGAAATTGAATGGTTTAAAAACAACTTGCCGGTAAGTTTAATTATGAATATACCATCGAAGAAAATTTAAAATGCCACATCTATTCCTGAAGAGCTCAAAGAAACACTCCCCCCTCCCCCCGCTTATATTTTAGATTTCTGTTTCTTCAAATATCAGTGTAAGTCGCTCCAGAAACGTATATTCTCTTGAAATCCAAAATGCCTCAGTAAGCGACAGTGGGAAGTACACAGTTAAGGCCAAAAATTTCCGTGGCCAGTGTTCAGCTACCGCTTCCTTAACGGTCCTTCGTAAGTATATCTTTCCCATTTTCCTCACATGCTTAAGGCCTTTATGTATTTTTTCCTCTTTGTGTTCAGCACAGCCAACCCTGAGGAGCCTCATTAAATTCCTTGTGTAATAGGCACAGGCCTCCTGTGTGAATTCATCCTTACGGTCAAATTTTCTTTGCAGCTAAACAGATATGTGGACAAATTAACTTTCTAATAAGCCAAGCTACCAAGTGCCCGGTTATTTTTTTTTTTCAGAATGCACAACATCTCTGTGATTTTCTATATGACTAATCATTTTTCTCCTAGTTATTCTAGCACCTGCATGTAATGTAATGATAGAAATCTAAAGATTCGTTTCTTGGAGACATTGAGCTAGCTCTTGACAAATGTATGTATTTGCTTATGCTTTCACAGCAAATTGTTTGGGTTACGTTTGTGTGTTTGTGTGTGTGTGTGTGTGTGTGTGTAAGTTTTCCATCTCTGGAAGTCACTGTCAGATGTCCCCAATTAACCAGATGTCATTGATGTTCACCGTGTATCTGCTATGCTCCACAGCTCTAGTTGAAGAACCTCCCAGAGAGGTAGTATTGAGAACAAGTGGTGACACAGGCTTGCAAGGAAGCTTCTCGTCTCAGTCAGTCCAAATGTCTGCCTCTAAGCAGGAGGCCTCCTTCAGCAGTCTCAGCAGCAGCAGTGCTAGCAGCATGACTGAAATGAAATTTGCAAGCATGTCTGCCCAAAGCATGTCCTCCGTGCAAGAGTCCTTTGTAGAAATGAGTTCCAGCAGTTTTATGGGAAAATCTAGCATGACACAACTGGAGAGCTCAACTAGTAGAATGCTTAAAGCAGGCATAAGAGGTGAGCAATAAAAGATTACTGGTAGAGGCAGACAAGCCTATTAGCACGGTAGAGTCTTTAGTTCATGTAATTTAGTAGAACGCAAATCATGTTTTCAGCGATCCTAAAACATTTTTGTTGTTGTTCTATAAAGGAATTCCACCTAAAATTGAAGCTCTTCCCTCTGACATCAGCATTGATGAGGGCAAAGTTTTAACAGTAGCCTGTGCCTTTACGGGTGAGCCTACCCCAGAAATAACATGGTCCCGTGGCGGAAGAAAAATTCAAACCCAAGAACAACACGGGAGATTCCACATTGAAAACACAGATGACCTGACGACTCTGATCATCATGGACGTACAGAAACAAGATGGTGGACTTTATACCCTGAGCTTAGGGAATGAATTTGGATCTGACTCTGCCACTGTGAATATAAATATTCGATCCATGTAAGAGGGCCTGTGGTCCTCATAGTCATACTCCTCCTTAACCTTTCACAAATGATTCACATGGACTAATCTTTCTGATCTGTAAATATTCCAAAAGAAAAAGTAGTTTTGTATCAGCCTAAATGAGTCAAAGTTCAAAATTAGACATTTCAATCTTTCATAATTGTTGACCTAAGAATATTATGCATTTTCTAGTGACATGTACATACTGTATATAGCCGGATTAACGGTTATAAAGTTTTGTACCATTTATTTTGACATTTTACAATGTAACTTTTGAAACTAACCATTGGTAGGAGAAAGTTTCTTATGGAACGAATACCCTGCTCAACACTTAATCAATCTTTGTGCCTCAACATAATGTTGATGTCTAAGTATGCCTCAGTGGGTTGAGAAATTCCCCATTGAAGAAGCCCAATCCACCTAAAAGATGATGCCATGCACATAACCGGACATGTGCACCAATACCTATTGAATCAGAAATGTAAGGCATTGGTGATGTTTGCATTTACCCTCCTGTAAGCAACACTTTAATGTCTTACATTTTCTGATGATGTCACACTCTAAATTATGACTTAAATATTACCAGAGCAGAGTGTAACGGCCAACACTCTGTTCGCTCCTTCCACACTGTCTCTGACCATAGAGAGTGCAGGGGTAGCTTGGAAAAGTAACATCGCCTGGCCATCCCTTCATTTCACCAAGCTATTCAAGTATTCCTATGCCAGAGCAGTGTCAACTCTTGGAGGTTCTGGGGTGCAGCCAACGCCTTCGTGTGGTAGCTCTAAATTCAAATTTAAACCTGAGAAACTGGGGCAACTAAGCAATGAGCCACAGCAAAAAAAAAAAAACAACAAAATAAAGCTGTCGTTAAATTAAAAACAACTACACCATTACTAACTGCCCAAAATGTCAATTTGATGTAGTTCCTTTCATGCAGTTATAAATTCAATTGTTAGTTAAAATTGTTGGACCTCCTTGAGAAATAGTAACAACAAAATAAAGCAAGCTATCTGCACCTCAAAATGTGTGGTTGGCTGTTTTTTGTGAAATTCTGGGGTTGGGGAGTATGACCTCACAAATCACAGAAATGATCACAGATAAGATCGAGTAAATCGAGCTCAAAAAGGCCCACGTCAATAGGTTCTTTAAAGTAAATATTTGAATTATTGTGTTAAATATATTCAACAATTTTTTAAAGCACAGATTTGATTCTCATGGATAAATTTATTCTCAAAACTTAACAAAAAAACCCCAAAATAACAGCTTAAATCTTTTTAAAATTATCAAGAAAAATATTTTTATGGGGACTGATTCAACTCAATCCATCAAAAATACCGAACATCTACAGTTCACAGTATTTTGTGTTAGACACCCTTGGGAACCACACAAAGATGAGCAAGATAACATAGACCGTACCTGAAGGACAATGTAGTGAAGAGCCAAGGACAGCCCTTACAGGCTGTGAGTTTCGGGGTGGGGCAGGGGAGGCCCGAGAGAGGGGAGGGAAATGACCTCCCGGACAAAGAGGGACACCTGTCGGCCAGGGCAGCTAAGGAGCCAGCACTCAAGAAACCTGGTCGGGTACACTTACCTGGGGGGGCCTGGGCAGTACCAACAGCATCTTCGACATCATGTAACCATTTTAAATGCCTATTCTTACCTTAAAATGAGAGGCAGAACTTGCTGGGTGATTCCTGGGGAGGATTTCCAACCCCAACGTGCTAATACCCTCACACGTCCCATCCACGACTGAGGTACAGCGCAAGCTCATGCGAACTCTAAAGCTGAAAGGATGTCACCCCGGCCTGGCCTCGAGAGCCAGTCTGGGCGGGGGAGAGCAGGGAAGAGCAGGGAGGGCCGACAGCCTACGCAGCCGAGGTCAGCCACGCCAGAGGCAAGGTCTGCCCTCTATTTATGCCTTAGCAGAAGTCTGCAGCCTACGCCGGCCGCGTGGGGCAGCCACGGGAACGTATTACCTGCGTTCAATAGTAGCTGATTATACAGATGAAGGTGGGGCGGGACGTAAATGGCAAACAGCACGTAAAATAACCAATTGAGAGTCTCTATGGCGACTGATTCAAGAATAATGTTTTATGCTTGTGCTCCAAAAACAGAAAGTAATTTGTATTTGTTTACTCTGCCCCAAATATAACTTTGAAAAATTCAGAGAAAGTCCAGTTTCCTTGTAATAGGAGAAAAGATGGTCTGCTAGAAAAATAGAAGAATCTTTAAAAATAGATTGGCCCATCAATTTTTAGTCTAAGGTTATAAAAAGTGAAAGCTTACAGCTTAACTTTATGCCTTTTGGTATCTCTGGATCTATATTTCCCTAACTCTTTTCCTCAGGATGTTGGTAGATGCTGTGAAAAGAGTGTTCCACAACCAAACTTAGGACTTGGGTTTTTGCACTTCTTGATGCAGGACTTCTCAGAGCCTTTGATGAGCTAAATGTGTTGTGATTCTCCGAGAGGTGATACAGTGCTCCCCAAAGTTAATTGATGGATGCTAGAACGAAAAGTTTTCATCGGTGCTGCATGCAGGCTGAGTCAGGCTACAGCAGGTGGAAACACGGAAGGTGTAAACAGGACTACATCTTCGCAGGAGGAACAGGATATCACCTAAGAAATGAAATTAAGTGCTGTGGTTTAATTAAAAAAAATCCATAGTGTTTGAAAGCACACTACTGGGGCATCTGATCCAGTCAGAGAAATACAGAACAATCAGGTTGGGGGAGTTCCTCATCAAAACTTCGACCTGAAGTAGGGAGGAGATAAGGAGAAGCAGGGTGGGGCTTTCCAGGCAGAGGACCTTTGCAACAGCAGAGGCCTGGGGGCAAGAGGCGGGGTAGGATTGCAAAAGGCCTCAGAAACCACACCACCGAGTTTGGGCTTTTCCTGAAGAGGTAAAAAGACACATAAAGGAGATTTAAGCAAAGTAGTTACTTGATCAAATTTTACCAAGTCTTTAGCTAGTCTGAGATAGCTATGATGTTTATTTGTCATTCTACATCAAAGAGCTTATTTCTTCCTGGGGGACGCCATTCACAGGAAGACCTTTCCCTACCACCAAATCTCTTGCCCCTAATGGCCCTGTAATTACACCTCTGGGGCTTTATAACCATTCCTGGAAAGGTCTTTCTTAAGCTTGTCTGGGGTTTTAGGGATACAGGAATAACGTCAGGCTGGTAGACCCTGGGGGTACACCACAGGTGGGGGAAAGAGGGAACCTGCAGAGGTGAGAGGGCACCTCACTGCCCACCGCCTTCTCGGTGCCAATGCCCCCTGCCTCCGAGCTGGCAGCGGGGAGGTACGAGTCCAGCCCAGCAAGCCGGGCTCCCCTGAGGATGTGGTGTGGGAATGTGGCTCATGGGGATGATCCCCATTCACTCCTACCTCACTTTAAGGAAAGGTGGGAAGCAAGTAAGCGGAGAGAGCATGCCAATGCTTTCCAATCCCTCAGGAATCCTGTGGAAAAGCCAGGGAGTCCTGAAAGTCAGGACTCCAAACCTGAAATTCATGCTTATCCTCGTATCTTCAGGGGTCCGTGAACATACTGAGAGGATGTCTATGTATATTTTTTAGGGATTAGGACTCCTAGTTTTCATTTCATTTTTAAAGACGTCAGTGATTCAAAAAGTTTAAGAAATACTGCCCTACATTTTCAAAGGGAGGAGGCAGATAGATGCCAAGGCATCTGAGAAATACCTACACATAGCTCCCAAAAAAAGAGGCAGTGGTGAGCCCCATTTTGGAAACCCCTCTGATGAGAGAACAGAAGGCAAGCTGAGGACAAAGCAGAAGCTGACACCCTGCAACCCCCCCCCCCCCCATATGTGTGACATTCCTCAGGCACTCCTGGCTGCCCTAAAGGAAAAACAAATAGTTAACTTGTACGGATCACAGTCCTGCAAGACCTGAGTCTCCCTCAGTTTACAAATGCCCTAGTGATTTACAAGGAAGAAGCTTTCTTATCAATAGCCTAACTTCCAGAGACCCAGAACTGTTTCCTGAAGCCCTAACATCACCCTCTCCTCCATAAAATTGAGGGAGGCTGAGGCAGAAGGAAATGTAAATAAAACTGAATTTCTTTTTAAACCTGCAGCGCATTGATAAGGATGTGCGATAGGAATCTAACATCCTCCAGGAAGCTCCCAACTATCTTACTGTTAATGCCTTACTAGAGGGGTAAACCACCTAACTTAACAATGGCAAGGGCTCTGGTCTCCTGTGAGTCTTCTTTGACAAATGAAAGCTCTTTCAAAACCTCCCTTTTTCCTTACCTCCACCAACCCCATAGTATAGAACCAGCCACAGCTCACAGCCCCAGGGCAGCAGCTCGTTCTGCCCACGAGTCCTGGCCCCGGGCTTTCATAAACCACCATTTTGCACCAAAGACGCCTCAAGAACTCTTTCTTGGTCTGGGCTCCAGACTCCACCCCACCGAACCTCATCTATATTCCAAAATCACATCACCTCCAGGGCTCTGATGTTCAGGATTCCTTTCCTTCTGCAGCCAGAAGGGGCTGCTATGGATGAGCCTGGTGTGGATGTGTACTTCTCTGAGGGCCCCCCAAACCAGGTGCTCCTGAACCAGCAGAGCCTCAAGAACAAATGCTTCTTGCTAAGGACGGAACAGGTACACATTTCCTGAGTTATAGGGGAAGGTTCTAGGGATGTTGAAACCCTGTCTGACCCCAGTCTCAGCCTTAGAAAGGAACACGAGGGCAGAATTCTTCCCTGCACTTGCAACACAGGAATGAAATCAGCTTTTTGTTGATGGCTGCCAGTTTTGCCTGAGAGCCCTGTAGTCAGGTGAGGCACACGGGCACTCCCCCCGCCATCTGCTGAGAACCTCGCTCACATCCTCCTCTACTCTTGTGTCCTGCCTAGAACAACCTGAAGAAGATGCAGAGAAGGGACACCACCAGGTCCATCGGGCCAAGACCAGACAGGAGGCTGAGATGCCGTCTCATAAATGGAAGGACCACTAAGGGGAAAAAAACGGGGCCCCAAGTGGAGAGACCCACCGGAAAGAAAGCTGCAAGGGGAGAACACTGAGATCTAGGGTCTTTGAATAACGTGCCCAAAGCCACAAATAGCAGAGCTGGAACGAGGGGCCAGCTCCCCATTTCCCAACGTGGGCTCGCCACCCCTTCACAACACCAACATTCGAGCCTGCAGGAGACTGAGAGGGCAGGAGGGAGGCCTGTTTAGGGAGAAGAGGGTTCTGTTCCACCTTTCAGGGTCATTATGGTTCCAGGACAGGGCAGACAGCAAGATGCCCTCAGGTCACTCCCGATAAAAAGGCTCCTCAGTGCCAGTGTAGTCAATTGTTCCTCTCAGAAAGCTTAGAACCTTCACTGGCATCTGCTATATAGCCAGGAAATAGGGGCTTATTTGATCCAACAACATGCCATGTGGACAGACAGTGGGTGAGAGAGCTGACAGCTCTCTGGACACCATGTTGTGGGCTCTAAAGAAGGAACAGAAAAGAACCTTTCCCACCTTCAAGGAAGGAGGCAATCTGCCTGGTTCTCAGTGGATGCCTTAGATGGAGGGAAGCCAATGGAGAGTTCCCGGAATGTTTATGGGAGGGGACCCTGGCCACGGTCAGGGAGGTTTTGAGAGCTGGGCGCTGGACAGACATTATTCCCGAGCACTTGGAGGATTTTGTTTTCGTCGCTTCCACTGGAGACCGGGATGAGTAAATTTCTTACTTCAGGGGAAATTTCTTTCTCTTTCCATGAAGAATTAGCAAAGTAAAGATGTGAACGAGGACATATCCTTGCAAGGACTACAACTTTTTTTTCCTTAACACATGAAAGCTGCGTGCGGGTATTGCAAGAGCGTGGCCTTCAGCCCAGAGACCTTTCTTCCGGTTCCGTTTTCTCTCCCCGCCTTGGGGAGCGTGGAGCTCGGTGGTGATGTGACGGTGGGCGTCACTTCCTCCACACGTGCTCCAGATCAGAAAGATCACCTCTAGCTTGTAACCTGCCGACGTGAGCACACAGTACTGCTTTCATTTTCCAACCCTGTATGAAAATATCACGCACGACTGACTTAGGACAGAAAACCACAGAAAGCAGCAGAAGGCAGGATGTATCAAGAGCTACATTCACCCTAATACCACCTGCAACAGTGCGTCTCAAGCTTGACAGAGCATAGGGAGAACCTGAGGATCGGCAGATCCTAGGTAGGGGGTCCGACATTCGACAATTCCATTAAGCTCCCAGGTGAAGCCGATGCTGCTGATCTTCAGGCGCTACCAAGGACCTGGAAAAATGATTGGCCTTTCTGGCTGTTAGATGATGGCCCCGAACTTGGAACGCTATCTAATATGCCTCTTAAATGTAACAACCAGGAGTGAGAGCTTCCACCCAGCTCAGTGGTTCTCAGCCTTGGCTACTCATTGGAATCGCAGGGGAGCTGTAAAAAATACCAATAATTGCGTTCCACGCCGAGGGAGCCTGCTGTAATTGGTCGGGGTCAAGCATCAGGAAGTGTAAATGCTCCTGGGGGGTTCTAATGCACAGCCAAGGGGGAGAACCCCTGATCTAGCCAAATCAGGTGACCCGTTAAATATTTTCATTTAAATGTTTCTTCTCCTCCTACAATCTTTTCTCACATCACAGCACTAACTTTGATTTAGCCAATCAGATTTTACATTTAAGTGCTCAGGAAACCAGTTGTCACATTATTTTAAAAGCAAAGGGCTACCCTTCCTTACACTTTCAATACATGCTGTCCTTCAATTTTTCTTAGTGATGTAGCAAATTTATTAAAGCTTCCCCCACAATGTTGACATGGCTCAGTTTTATTGATTTATAAAATTGCTACAATACTTTAAACAAGCAGAATTTTCATAACAAAAATATAGAGTACACTTTTTGGCACTTGGAAGTGAAAAAAAAGAATGCTCACAAAGGAAGTATACATATACTTTAAAATGAAGTTTATTTTTCCCCTGGGAACAAAAATCCTATTTAAGAATGTTTCAAGATTAAAGTGCTTAGTTATATCAATCTAAAGCCATATTTGCTATTAGGTTATTAAGTTTTATTTAGAGACTAGCTTTTCTATCAATTTCAATATTTCCAATTTATTTAACTTCTAAAGTCACAAACTGTTCATTAAACATTAAACATTAAACCCACAAGCTCTTGTTGTAAGAACCATCATTAGTTATGACTAACCCAAAATAAAAACATTTCAAAGGCAAAAAAAATCACGTGCTTATGTACTAGTTATACACATAAAGAAAAAGCTATTTTAAAACAACCACGAGGGGCGCCTAGGTGGCTCAGTCGTTAAGCGTCTGCCTTCGGCTCAGGTCGTGATCCCAGGGTCCTGGGATCAAGCCCCGCATCGGGCTTCCTGCTCAGGGGAGGGTCTGCTTCTCCCTCTCCCGCTCCCCCTGCTCCTGCTCTCTCTCTCAAATAAATGAACTCTTTTAAAAAAAAGAATTACAAAGCAAATTTGAATGCTAACAAAATAGCACTTAGTAGTCAATGAATAGTGACTGAACAAATTTTTTAAGTTAAATAAATATGTAAGCTATCCTAAATTTAAATGCCCTCTTGAACTCACCACCCTTCCCAAGTGATTCTTTTGTTTCCCAAAACAGCTCACCAAAAGAGGAAATACTGAGGAGGCTCTTTTGGGGGACTCTGTATCATTAATCAAACATGGAGAAAAAGTTACAAATATTGAATCATTATGTTAAACACCTGAAACTAATATAATATGTCAATTATATCTCAGTTAAAAAAAACTTCTATTTCGTTTGAGCCATTAAAAAATGGAGAAAAAGATAAAGTGAATAAGGGTATTTAAAAAGGAAAAGCAGAATGGGAAAAGTTCCCATGACTTTCTCTTTGGCTAGATAATATTGGAAAGCTCTTAGAAACTTACTTCTAACATGATTTTTATAACATAACATACAACCATGATTTCTTCAGAGTGAGCAAAAAGGAAAGGCTGAGATAACATACAGAATTTGAAGACCAGAGGGCAAGAAAAAGATCACACAGTGAGTCTTATTTTCTCTAGATCAAGCTAATAATGTGAACTATCAAAAACCTCATCTAAAACTATATCGGCTTCCTTACTCCCTTCATACTCTCCCAAAAGGAAGAAAAAACACCTATAGGAATTGAATCGTAAAGTGACAAACATTATAGTAAAGGAAGCCACGTGTCCTCGAAATACACCGTTATGAGGCCAAAAAACAGTAGGTCAGTGGTACATTTTGCTAGGCTTCATAACTCAAGCCATATTCAAGGACATTGTGTGGCCAACGTGGCCTGATTCACAAAAGCAAGAAAGAAGTCTCAATCTACAAATGCCCCCTCTCCCCGCCCACGGCCAAAAACAATGGCTTCTGTTTTTAGAAGAAAAAAAAAAGTAGCAGGAGAAGGGACAACTCTAAGGAGAGCTGCTATTTACATAAAACTGCAGATGAACTAAAACTCTTCTCTCAAGTGATGACTAAGGGCGACTGAAACACAAAAGGTGACTTATATAAAGCACTGGTAGGCTACTGAATTGCACTTGCTAACCTTAGACTTTTTAAGGTTTTTTAAAAGCATGGCACTGTTTTGGGTCTTTTTCCTGCCTGGGCACCACGTCAAGGTTGCAAAGGTCTTCGAATTCACAAAGGCACCGCTAGTAAGTGAATGGTGTGTGTTACTTAGGCACACATACACACTTGGCCTGAATAGGTGATGGGCTAGTTTTGTTTCCATTTATAAAATTTATATACATATGTATAAACTTGGTGTGATAGTGTAAACTGGTTTGATAGTGTAAACTGAAAATAAGGAATCAGTTATGAATTGTTCAACTCTGTTTATTGTGAGTGCTTTAAAAATGTAATCTAGCAAAGTTACGCAGAGTCCAATTATAATCATTGCCCTATATTCTGGATGGCAGAAAACCCTTGCCGCCACTCCCCACACCTTCCCGCCAAACCCATGACAGACATCATTCAGCAAGTAGGTGGCTTACTCTCTGTTGATCCCAGCCTCAAACTCAGAATCCCTGGAAGCTATAGCTAACTGGTCAGAGTTGGCACAGAAGAAAAAAAAAAAAAAGACAGTCTGCCACCCATGGTCACAATGCTATAAACCACAGGTTATTTATTGCTGCACACTTCTCTCCGGCCAGCCATTGCAAAACAAGAAGACAAACAAACAAAAAACAATAAGCCAAATACCAGTTGCATTATCTTACTTGTATTGTAAGGCCTCACCCAGCCTGAGGCATCATAGCAAGGGGCTCCAGACAATCTCCCGGGTGTGCTACCTCTGACGGCATGCTGAAACACCGGGACAGCCTAGCAACTCCTAGCAAGCACAAAGACCACAGAAAAGGGCACAGTATAGAAATTTCCTATTTAGGGGCGCCTGGGTGGCTCAGTCGTTAAGCGTCTGCCTTCGGCTCAGGTCGTGATCCCAGGGTCCTGGGATGGAGCCCTGCCATATCGGGCTCCCTGCTCCACGGGAAGCCTGCTTCTCCCTCTCCCACTCCCCCTGCTTGTGTTCCCTCTCTCTCTGTGTCTCTCTCTGTCAAATAAATAAATAAAATCTTAAAAAAAAAAAAAAAAGGAAAGAAATGTCCTATTTAAATCAAGTATAGTCTGATTCGGGTGATAAGACTTAAAAGATATTTATTGTATGCTCATTTACCATGTAAATTTGTCAAATAAAGATTTTAATCACATGGACACGTATAAATTCCAAGACAGAAATCTGGATGCTTCACACTTGCTGTGTCTGAGCCACACTTTTGATTGCTGCCAAACAAATAAAAAACACGACTCTGTTTTGACTGAGTCGTGGTAATTTCTCCAGCAAACTTGTTTTATCCTTTGTAGCTCCACTTGTAAAATCAGTTGTGAAACTCAATGTAAAGCTGTATCTCAAAACAAAACAATTCCAGGTTCCACTGTCCACAACCAAGAAACCATACGTCCAGACATACTTGCATACACATTCGTGCACGCGCAATTAAAGAAAAGCACTAGAAATTCTACGATTGCCTTTCAAAAGAAAATGGCCTCATTCTAGCTACCCAGAAAAAAGCAGTCAAGTCATAGCTCCTTGCACAGGGGGATTAAAAAGAAAATAAAAGAGCTGAAGTGCCGGTCAGGTCAACAACAGCAGAGGCCAGAATTATACTGTCACACACCAAAAATACTTGTGCAGATACATAGAGTTACCTCCTTCTTTATTACCAGCTGCACCATAGAGACGTGCCACCTTGCTATCGAAGAGCTAATCTGAGCAACTGCACATACACCTACATAAAAGAAAAGTTAGTACATCGGGAAAAGATCTGTAAGGGTATGCTCCAAAGAAGAGTGGTTATCTCAGGGGCAATGGGGGTATCAAGGCGAAATTTCACTTTCTTCATATTGTCTAAATGATAACTTAATAAAGAGAACATATTCAGGTACTGCTTAAAAAAATAAAATCTTTAAAAAAAAATGAGAGAAAGGGTGGGAAATAACCCAGCTCTCTCAGAAAGTGAAGTCCAGAGTACGGGGAGAAGATGATGGCACGGAGCGGGGCTGACATGTTCCCCTAGAACGCCTCCTCTTCATTGCACGTTAGTCTTTATTCCCAAACTGCTAACCTCATCCGAAATGACCACCTCTGCCTGCTAATGCCAAGAGAGGCTGGGAAAGAGAAGAGTGTGGGGATATAGCCCCCTTCGTGACACTGTTCTCTTGCCTTTGTTCCTAACTGCCCCTGTGTTACCAAACCTGGTAGTACACTTCATATTGAGAGTTAAGTGCGTAAAACAGTCTTTGTGACAAATTTTCAAAAACACAAAGACTATCAACAGCATTCTCCTCTCGCTGTGACGATAGAACTAAGGAAGAATTCATTACAGTCATACCTTTTATTCCTCATTGATATTCTGAGTACATCACCCACATAAAACTATTCCTTCACTGATGTCAAAGGAATTGCTTAATTTGTCCATATCCCTGTATATTAATTCGTTTTATCCATCACAATTACTAAAATCTAATCCATCCTGCTATAAATTCTGGCTTTTGTGGGTTATTTATTCAGCAACTAACACTAGTCTAGAAGCACATGAACTAAAAATACTAAATAAACAGATAATGTAAATACTTAGAATTTCAGGATATAGTAACAAAATGTTCATCATGCTGATCAGTCACGTAGGAGTTAATCCTGGTTCCGCATATTTTGGATGTTTTTGTATGCCTGTACTTTAGTATCTTTGTTATAAGGGTATAATGTAAAGCAAACGGCCTGTAGTAAGTGTTACAAATGTTTTATTATCAAAGAGACCAGTAAAAGACTTTTCTGGGGGAAGCACATTATGGGACAGAAAAGAAAATTCTAGCCTATAAAAATACGCTAGATTACTGAATTTGGAGAAAAGGCAGCACAAGGGCTCCAAAGCTGCAGACATCACTTCAGAGATGACATATCAAAGCAAATAATAATGGGGCACAATAATATTCGCATCCAGGGAAGGGGGGGGAAATGCCAGCATCAAGCTAATACCAGGCATGGTTTTTAACCCTGGCCATGTCTCCCTGTTTCATCTGTACTACCAAAGTTAACCTGATAATTTGCAAAGAGGTTTATTCACATTCCTTTTGTAGGAAAATACCTCATGTCTAGTGGTATTAATATTTACAGCCATTGTCACAACCACTGGACTCTAGTGAGAGAGAATTCAAATCTCCTTATTAATAAAAATCCTTCAAAAAAAGAAAACTCCTTCTTCAAAGTGTGCAGCTCACTATCCATAAAAACAGGAGTGTGAGCACCTAATCCCACTTCACCTCTAAAAATTAGAATTTAGTGTTATCATACAGTCAATCTAGATACAAAGGAGATACTTAAAATTGAGCACATGCAGACATTCTGAGGCATAAATTCACATTTTCTGAAAACTGTACAACCACTCACAAGGTCATAGATCCAGAGATTGGAGACCACCGTTTCTCTGTTTCTATACCCCATATATTCGAAGAGTATTACATCTATTGGCTGTAGAGAAGGCATAATAAACAATCATCTCCATAAGTTTATTTTCTACACTTCATATTTAGATGATCAAAACACAATACCAATAAAGCTTAAAAACACATCAAAATCGTTATTACATACTTTTAAAAGCGTATATGGTAATAATTACTGATTAGATTTTTAAGGCTTTAATGTGTCTTAGAAAGATAACCTTTAATACCTGAACATTTCATGTGAAGTCTACTAAATGTAGGGCCAAATTATCAAACACTAGATTTTCCCATATGTCAATAATTCTTCCTATGATGAAAATCATTAGGAATCTTAATCCGAGTCTAAATGGATTACTGGATTAAGCGTGATAGTCGTAAAAATCATCATGGTAACAACAATATTAACAGTAGCTAACACTGATTTAACACATACCGTGAGCCAGGCAGGCTCTGTTCTGAATGGTCCACATGCACAGACTCGTCTAATCCTCCCAACACCCTATGAGGTAGGTAGTACAGTAGAATCAAGCATATTAATTAAAAATCATTAGAGAGTGGAAATAATAAATTACAGAATGATACTCAAGAAATTTTATTTTCTACACACTATTTGAATTCAAAGCTAGACTTCCAGTCAAATACGGTAGACTGACCACTTGTATTTATTTTCTCTACCTCTAAACCCCACCAAAAAGACATTAAAGGAATATAAGTGTTATTAATTCGTAAAGACAAAGAGAACAGACTACAGAACCATGAGATTTTAAGAGAGTTTGTAAAAACATAAGCCGGGAGGAGGTGTGATAACTAACCTAGCAGAAAGGAGGAAGTTAAAGCCTTAACTACCCAGAAGAGAGAAGCCAACAAATACATTCTACCAAGCACCTAACAAGTTCAGGACTTGGAAGTACCAGGTGTTAAAGAAAAAGGGGTGAAGTATAGGGCTGAACACAGGACTAGAAGTCTGTATAAAAAGCAACAGGACCCCATGGGGCGCCTGGGTGGCTCAGTCGTTAAGTGTCTGACTTCGGCTCAGGTCATGATCCCAGGGTCCTGGGATCGAGCCCCGCATTGGGCTCCCTGCTCCGTGGGAAGTCTGCTTCTCCCTCTCCCATTCCGCCTGCTTGTGTTCCCTCCTCACTGTGTCTCTCTCTGTCAAATAAATAAATATTAAAAAAAAAAAGCAACAGGACCCCAGGTCCCCTCCCCAGCCAGACGACCCTCCCACCCCCCCAAACCTCCATCCACAGGTGACCTGAGGGTCACCATCCATAGAAGACTGGAATGGCCGGGCGAGGGGACAGTGCATGGGGAGGCTGAAAGTAGGAGATTAAGTAAAAGTCACCATATAAACTGTGGGGTCCTCAGGCCTCTTTTTCTACCCTGCTATCAAAACCCAGGAGTCCTTTCTAGAGAAACCGAACAGCTCCAAAGAAAAGATCTCCACTGAAATGCAACAGGATATTATTTTTTTAAAAAAAGGAACGAGAGGGAAAAAGAAATCTTAGAAATTAAAATACGGGGCGCCTGGGTGGCTCAGTCAGTTAAGCATCTGACTCCTGACTTGGGCTCAGGTCATGATCTCAGGGGTGTGAGATCGAGCCCACGTTGGACTCAGCAGGGAGTCTGCTTGAGAGTCTCTCTTTCCCTTTCCCTCTGGCCCTCACCCCCCTCCTCGCTCACTCTCTCATTCTCTCTCTCTCTCTAAAATAAATCTTAAAAAAAAAAAGAAATTAAAACACACAGCTAAAAAAAATTTTCAAAAGAGCTAGAAGATAATATATAATACAACTCAATGAGCAACCAGAGAAGAAAATTTTTTAAATTAGAGGATCAATCTGGAAGATCCAACATTCAAATAACAGAAATTCTAGAAAGACAGGCTAGAGAAAATGGAGGAGAGGAAATTATCAGAAAGATAACACAAAAATATTCCCAGAATTGAAGTAGACAAGTCTACTAATTGAAGGACTCCACCAAGTCGAGTGCCCATCAACATGAATCAATAAAGACCCACACAACATCATGAAATGTCAGGAGTAGGGAGAAGCTCCTAAAAGCTTCCAGAGTGTAAAAGCAGGTCTATGTAAAAATTAGTATCAGAATTCTCACAAAAATAGTGAATACAATAAGACAATGCAGCACTTTAAAGTTCTGAGAAAAAAATTATTTTCAACATATACTCCAAACTACCAATCAATCAAGAGTAGAGACATTTTCAGACCTGTAAAGCCTCATAATCTTTACCTGTCATGCACGTTTTCCTAGGAAGTTTTCAGCGGTGAATACACTTTAGCAAAAAAGGGGCAGTAAATCAAAAAAGAGAAAGTCATAGGATCCAATAAACAGGAAATGCAACCTAAGACTAAAAAACCAAGTAAGTCCCAGAATGACCGCTGAAAAGCAACAGTCCAGATGGCAGAAGACAAAGGATTGTGGAAGAAAGGTCTCTGAAGGTCAAAAAAAAAAAAAAAAAAAAAAGGAACTGATAGACTATATGATGTTTTTGAGCACTTAAGCCTTCGGATAATCTTTGTGATAAGTACATAAAAAACAGCAAAATTTTAAAATCAGGCAGTCATTAATCCTGGGGAAAATAAGGTTCTAGTAGAGAAGAAACAATGACAGATCATCATGGGGTTCATGAGTGACCAACATTTACAGCAGTTCCCCCCCCCTTCTCCCTGGGGGACCCGTTCCAAGACCCCCAGTGGATGCCTGAAACTGCAGATAGCACTGAACCCAGTATATACTATGTTTTTCCCTGCGCATATATACCTCTGATAAAGCTTAACTTATAAATGAGGCACAGTAACAGATCCACAACTAATAATAAAATAGAACAATTAGGACGATACACTGCAATAAAAGTTCAGTGAACGTGGTCTCTCTTTCTCTAATATTGTGCTGTACTCACCCTTCTCCTCATAGTGACATGGAGAACACGCCTGCGCGGGAGACAAAGGGAGGTGAACGACGCAGGCACTGTGACGACGTGTTCGGCTCCTAATGACCTGATGACATAAGGATGATCACCTGCTTCTAGCCGGCGACTGACTGCGGGTAACTGAGGCCAAAGCAAGCAAAGCCACAGAAGGCAAAACAGCAGATAAGGGAGAACTACCGTGTAGCTATTGATTTTACAAAAATCTCTGGCTAACCTACATTGGGAGATTGGGAGAGATGGAGAAGAAATGGGGGGAGGTAGGGATCTAAGAAAAGCAATTCCTGCCTGCCCTGAAAGAAACTCAAGAAAGCATTTCTGAAATTGATAAATCAAGAAAAAGGAACACAATATATTTTCAAGTAGGGACAAACCACTAAGAGTTGAAAGTGCTTATCTCTAGGGCACTAAGCTGGGACGAGGCGGAACTTTTTTTTTTTTCATTAGAAACTATGTATGTGGGTGCCTGGGTGGCTCCGTCATTAAGCGTCTGCCTTCAGCTCAGGTCATGATCCCAGGGTCCTGGGATCGAGTTCCACGTCGGGCTCCCTGCTCCTTGGGAGCCTGCTTCTCCCTCTGCTTCTCTTTCTCTTTCTCTCTCTCTCTCTCTCTCTCTCCCCCCGTCTGTCTCTCATGAATAAATAAATAAAATCTTTAAAAAAAAGAAATGATGTATGTGCATGAGTTACTTTTTAATAAAAAGAAAGCTAAGTTTTTTAAAATGTTTTTCATTGACAAATTTGGTATGAATTCAAAAAAAGGAAAACTGGGGAACTGGAAAGACACGAAAAGGAAACCCTCTCTACCACCTACAACCTACTTACCCCACCTGGGCTACTAAAAGAGAGACCTCCTGGAAGGAGCTCCAGCAGCCTCACCAGGCTTTCTTTCAGGCCAGGACATGCCCTCTACGTACACTGCTCAAAGGACAGACCTGGAGGCACTTCATTTAATTTAAAAAAAAAAAGGGAAGAACTGGTAGAGTCCAAATTAATGATATAATAATGTATGTGTAATTAGTATTAAGAGCAGTATAATAGTAATATATTACAAAGATATATTTCCTGAGATCTTCATGATGATTTCTAAATAGTAAGTGTTAATAATGCAGTGAAAAACTACACTTCAGGGTCAAAGGTCAAACTTTCACCTTCAAAGATCAAAGTCAAATGGTGACTATGCAAATGAAGATACTTTATCCCCTGCTTTAGAATTTGAATTCAAGTGACAGCATCCATTTCTCAACTTGTCCTGATTGAAGATAACACAATAATTCAAGGTAACATAACAGAATTCAAATTTAGTCCAGTTAGAAAAGAATTCGCATCCAAGTCACTTTAACCATGGAGGCCTGGGTTCCCATACAACAGAAACCAGGCACTTGGAAAGAAAAACAAGCACTGGCTTTGCTTAGGTCAATGATATACCAAAAGTCTCCAAATTTCTCGATAACCCCAAGGCCCAGACAAAGCAAAAAAGGAATAACCAATACCTACAGCTTATAGAAAATTCTGACAAGCTAAAACTCTTACAGAACTGTTATTTGGTTTACCTTTTTCTTAAAATTCAGAAAAGTCAGGCCATACTTGAACATACACAGGGCTCCTCAAAATGGCTGCTTTACAGGTTGCTTCATGCTACCAATTCACGAATCCAAACCTAGATGTCATTCAGGATATATTTATACTCCCCCCAAAAAATGATTTCACAAATGTGTTGGTTCCTAAGGGGAAAAAGCAAGGCCCAGTAACAATAAAAGCCATACTGAGGAATATGGCAACACCTGTTCAAAGCACCTGTTTCAAGGGGGAAAAAAATGATACGAACCAGAAATGATAGCATTTTATTTTAAAAAATATTTACAGAAAACTGTTCAGGAACTCATCTTTTTGGATAAAGCAATAAAAAATGGATTTATTTCCTATGAGTTGAAAAGCCTGTTATAGTGTTTTCATTATAAACCTATTGGTTCGAAAAAAAAAAAAAATACTGACCTGAAAAACTCCCTATCAGTAGCACCTTGACTTTCATGATCTAATCACGATGGAAATTCTTACTACCACGACAAAAAGCAAAAACTCTGATTACTTGCTCAACGTGAAACTTACTACATTATTAAAATTTTCTCAAATTAAACATGAAATACAACATATGAGCAGAAAAAAAATTTCCACTTAATATAATGACCTGTGTGCTATTTAAAATCACAAATACTTTTAAGTAGCATACAGTTTATCTAAATGCATATTAATGTATTTAGATTATTTATGTCCATTTTAAACTTACAATTACAGATTTATTTTTAGTGAAGTAAATACCAAATATTAACTCTTTAAAAAAGTGTCCCACATAAACCTGTGAGAGAAATTTAAAGTGAAATAGGCCACACTATTCTAAGCTCATAGGCAACAAACCTAAAAACATGCCTCATTTGTGTATTCACTAGGAGGTCCAAATATACAAACAAAATCAAAACAATAAAGAACACCAATAGCACTTGATAAAGATTAGACAGAGTATCAACAATGTAAAAAAATACAATGTATTATATGATGAGTTTGAATGCAAAAACCAAATATTTATTAAACATGTGATTAACTTAAAAACACCAAACCAGTTTGTTTTAAAGTGCTCCTCATCCAAGACCTTGGACAAAACCATCCCTCCAAAGTGAATTTAAAAAAAAAACAGTTTACAAGGCAAACACTGACAATAGGTATGGACAGGCACTACCAAAAAATGTTATTTGTTCTTTAATTAAATAATGCCATTCTCAAGTGATGTAGAGCAGTCACCTTGACAGAATTCCTTTTTTTGTATAAATAGTCATAAATAAAAAAATGTCTCTAGATAGTCTAAAGAACTGCAAACATTAATACCTTACAACAGCAGCTTAATGTCTATTTTAGGAAAAAAGCACTAAAATCCTCTTCCATTGAAAGGCGTTTATTTCTCTGGTGTAAGTGAGCAAGGTCACTACAACATTCACCTCTTTTCTAGAACAATGTAAATAACAACGTATACACATCTTAAATTTGGTAGGTCATAAAAGTTAGGATGCAATCATTTTTTGATGCAACAGAAAAATAAATAAATAAAAGTTAAATACTTTAACCCAACATTTGGTTTTGACAAATCAGTAGTGTCAACTTCACATATGAAGGACAGCATAGTCTGGTTTTTAAAAAAATCCTCAATATGTCACGGTATTGGGGCTAAAAATATGTAGAATATTAAATGTTTCCTTTTGCTTAAGGGAATATAATAGAATCACCATCAAGCTGCTATCGTAACTCATTTTTAGCTGGGGTAAAGTGACCATTTGGTCCATGGCACAAGTTACAGATACTACACTTCTGTCAAACAGAAACCTTGTTTCTAAGATTTCATGTTTATAAGCTACAATACACACTGACTCATCCGTCAGTCCCTCACAGTTTTTTAGAAAAATATCTACATTTGTCCTTTTGGAGGTCAAAATGTTACACCATCATTTGTTTAAAAAAAAAAAAAAGATGCACATTCATACTGTGAAGTTATTAGGAAAATACTCTTGCAAATAAACTATATAAAGATAAAATACACTTCAAAGGTATGTGGGTTGTTTTTTTGTTGTTTGTTTTACAGTATTCTATAAAGTGCAGAGAAATCCTAAGGGAAAAACCACTCCCTATAACATAGTTTCAGTACAGCAGCTTTTGCATAGCAATACTTAGAGGAAGTTGGACACTTCCGTTTCCTCAGGAAGAGAAGGATGGAAGAGCGTCTTCCGATTCAGATTTCTTTTTGGCCGTAAGTCTGCTTTCTTCAGGAATGGCTGCTGATGCCAGATCTCCATTAAGTGTATTTCTTGAACAGTGAACAGGTCCTATTAAGAAATTAAGTAAAAGGTTAAAAATAAATAAGTAAATAAATGATAAATAAATATGCTATCGATATTAACTCCAGTTCTCCATGGAAAAAAATTTTTTTTAAATTTCCTATTTAGGGACATGAAATTCTTTCAGCTTCCTATTAATTTTTTTGACTATTTGCTTAATAGAGAAAAATCTCACCTTCCCACTATTGGCAGTCATAAGGAGAAACTTCATAGCTAAGGAACTAAATTACAAGGGCACCAGAAGTAGAGATATTTGTTTGGCTCACTGCTAGAACCATGGTTGGCACATAGTGGGCAGTCAGCAAATATATGCTGAAGTGAATGTAGTCTTTGTTACCTACTGATTTTTCAGCCTGATTGTTGTAATGCTGTTAGTATCCTTCTGTTTTCTAGGGAAAAAAACAAATCAAAACAAAACAACAAGATCCAAAAAAGGTTACATGCCTCACCCAAGATCACACAACTGGTAATAGAGTGAGGACTAATTCAGGTCTTACTCTTCTCATCATAAGACTTTCTGAGCAAAGCTGACAAGGTACCTCACACCGAAAGTTCCCGTATTTCCACGTGGAATACAACTCACAGAACTCACTGCAGCTGCAACTGAACACAGCTAAACACACTGGCATGGCCCCATTCCCAAACAATTGCACTTTTGTGTGTACATGTTATTTGAATTTACCAGGAACGGTTACAACTTTTATAATTTTTTTAAATCTAGTTAATAAAAAATAGAAGTTTTCTCTCTCAAGGAAAAGAATACTTGGGGATAAATTTTCTTAGTGGGGCAGCCACTAAGACTGCCCAATTGCAAAACATGTACTTTCTAAAGAAGAGCACCAATTCAGTCTCTGCTTTGTCAACTAACTGAGACACAAAGTTTTACGATAAACAGATGGAAATCTAAGGATAAAACTTCTCTAGCCACACTTCCCAACTTAAAAAACGTTCTAGAGAACTGAGATATATGTTTGTATATAACTGCGGATGCATGTGTGTATGTGTGTACATGTGTGTGAAGGTATGTGTGACTAGTTCTGTTACACTCCTTAACAGCTAACTATGGGAATGCTAAATGGAGTCAGGCATGCACACTGAGAGCTTCTGAAAATTGGTTTCAAAAATTCAAAACCAGGGTGCTTACAAGAGAGCTAAGAAAAATGGCTGGATTTTTTAAAAAATTATTTTCGCAGGGCACCTGGGTGGCTCAGTTGGTTAAAAAATTATTTTCGCCATCACAAATGAAAATGATCCCCTTAGACTAAAAAGGAGCAGTATCTAGAGAAAAGTACAGGCAGCATACAGAACTCTTTCATGGGCTCTAGATTCAAAGGGTCACGTAAACCGGGCAGAAAGAACAAGGTCAGTCAGAATGCACCCTACCTGCCTCCCACACCAAACCTCTAACCCTCTTCCACTTAGTTCCTCCAAGTTGTACTAAATTGGCCTGGGGAAGTTTGCTTCTCCCTTCCCCTTCCCACCCTCACCCCTTTTCCTTCCTTTTTGTACCCACTGTCCCAACTTAAATTCAAAAATGGCAATGAGCACAGAGCAGTGCTCTATATCAATAAATAGTTCTGCAAGAAACAACAACAAAAAAAGATGCCATCACTTTCTAAAAATCTGAAAATGACCAGCAGTCCCTCTCCAAACTCCACCACCTTCATGAACTCTATCTTCCCCCCATCATTAAACCTGTTTAACTTTCTGATTCCGTAAAACAAGTTTTAATCAATGTGAATTAGCGGGGCTCTTCCAGGCAACCTAAAGAAATCTAAACACCATTTATGATGTCATCTCCACAAGAGAAATAAAATCTGTTTTCCGAACGACAGACTTACAAATTCTTGGAACACGACCTGTCCCCTAACTAGGAACTGTATGTAATTTCCATCACACATGCTTCATGGGCAAGAGGAAAGACTCTGAAAAGCAAAAGTCTACTAATGGAGTTGTAATAGTAAGACCCTATTTGTGTTCACAACAAATCATGGTCACCACTGTCTAACTAGATATTCTGAGACAGATTCGCTCTCTCCCAAATAAATTAATATTAAAAACAAATAAATAAAAAAGTCTAGAAAATCAGAAAACTAGAAAAATCAATCTAAAATATCCAACATAGCGGCGCCTGGGTGGCTCAGTTGGTTAAGCGACTGTCGTCGTCTCAGGTCATGATCCTGGAGTCCCGGGATCGAGTCCCGCATCGGGCTCCCTGCTCAGCGAGGAGCCTGCTTCCCCCTCTAACCCTCCCCCCTCTCATACTCTCTCTCTCTCTCTCATTCTCACTCTCTCAAAACAAGTGAATAAATCTAAAAAAAAATAATAAATAAAATACCCAACATAGAAGCAAATCATCACCACTCAACAAAAGCTTTGAAAAAGCTTTCTCTCTGAAGAGAAAAATAACTAAATTTGAACATAAACCACAAAACCTTTCCTAAAGTATTCAATCTCTTTATGCTGCCTCTTTGAAGAAAAAGGGAGGAAAAGGCACAGGAATAAATGCTACTATAATTCACCACCACCGGAAAAATGTATTTTCCTTGGCCATTTCAAATTATTTAAGTAACAATGCTGATTTTTTTTTTCTCTGAACTTAGACCTTGCCTTTATTTTCCCCTAGAATCCTACCCACAATTCACGCTTTCTTCTAAAATGTTTTTGAAATGTAAATATAGTGGGAGTAGAACATTACTAAGAGATTACTAAAACGTACTGGGAAGAAAACATTTTGATGTTATATATACACACATATAAATCAAAGATACGGCACTTACATAGAGGTATTCAGCACTTCTTAGATAATAACTAATAACAAAGGTGTCTGTAAGAGGAAATAGGAGCTTCTGTGGATTGTGTGCTGTTTGCCTGGCTCTGAATTAAGGAATGAATCCAAGGGCAAAGTACAGTGTTGACTATCAGTATCCTTCGTTTATTTCAACACTTATAGAGCACCACAACAATTCTGGAAAATAAGCCAAAGAAAGAGACAGAGCTGCATTTAACTCACTATCTGGGTCTTCAGGAGGAATATCATTACAAGAGTCTGTATCTGAGTAGGTTCTTCGGCGTCGCTGGGAGAGTCGGTGAAGTGCAGATACCGGTTCTTTTACACAGTGGCTACTCCTACAAATTAAGCAGAACGCATTACATTGTAATACCCTCAGCTTAACTGGAGCGATTTTTGTTTGTTTGTTTTTAGAGAGAGTGAGCTCGCATATGAGTGGGGGGTGCAGGTGGGCGGGGAGGGGCAGAGGGAGAGAGAATCTTAGGCAAGCTCTACACTCGGAAAGGAACCAGACGTGAGCCTTGATCTCATGACCCTGAGTGCATGAGCTGAGCCGAAATCGAGTCAGACACTTAATGAACTGAGCCACCCAGGCACCCCTTAACTGGAGTTTTAAATGACTTCTTCAAATGAAAGACGAACTATTTTTTATTTCCAAATTTCTATTTTAGCAACATTCAACTCCTTCAGAGGTCACGCCACAGGCAAGTCAAATCATTTAGAATCCAGCTGGTAACCTGAATATGACCTCTGAGCCAAACTAAATGGAAAGGGGGTAAAATAAAGCAACTTCTTTTATAGAGAAGGGTCCAGTGAGACTGTAGACATATCAGAGGGTTAACCAATGTTTGAAAACTAAAAGTTATGACTTCACAAGTGCATGTATCTAGTGTCAATCCATATCTGATCAAAAATAGCAGAGTGAAGGGGATAGGCACGTAGGTAAGGAACATGCTAGAGGTCAACTCACTGACAGCAGCAAGAACAAACAGACATGGCAAATGGAGGCCACAAAATCTACTGTAAAAAGCAGTCTGGTGGGGGGGCGCCTGGGTGGCTCAGTCAGGGAAGCGTCAACTCCCGATTTCAGCTCAGCTCATGATCTCAGGGTGGTGAGACTGAGCCCCACGTCCATGTCCGGCTCTGCACTTAGCGCTGAGTCTGCTGGTCCCTCTCCCTCTGCTCCTTCTCCCCCGACCCCCGGCTGGCACACACTCGCTGTCTCTCAAATAAATAAATATTAAAAACAAATAAATATAGTCTAGAAAATCAGAAAACTAGAAAAATCAATCTAAAATATCGAGCATAGAAGCAAATCATCACCACTCAACAGCACTTCAGCTGCCACTGTATGGAAAGCCCAATATTACTGTTCCTAATGACAATCTTGCGTCATCAAGAAAAAAATAATTTTAAAATTCTAATTATATTTGGGGCACCTGGGTGGCACAGTTGGTTCAGTGTCTGACTCTTGGTTTTGGCTCAGGGTCCTGATCTCAGCGTTGTGGTATCAAGCCCCACATCAGGCTTCTTGCTCAGCACAGAGTCTGCCCAAGACCATCTCTCCCTTTCCCTCTGCCCCTCTCTCCTGCACATTCCCATGCTCTTTCTCTCCCTCTCTCTATATAAATAACTTTTTTTAAAAAAGCCTAATTATATTTTATTTAATTAGAGGTAGAAAAGATAAAATACAGTTCAGAAAAATTTCTATCACAAAAATAGAAGTTTGTAAAAGGGATCAAGCTTCTATTTTTCTAGAAAATTCAGCCAGTGAAACTCTTCATTCTCTGACAGGATTGGAGAGATAAATATTTACATCACAGGGCTCCTCTGAGCACATGATAATTCAGAGGTCACATAATCATGGTGGGGAGGGGGTGGGGAGTGACAATACTAAGGGCTCAGTTAGCCCTTTTCCTTAGTGTAGAAAAATAAAAGCTAGTGTCACTACAATTTCACCAATTTCCAAAGAACCAAATAAGACAATCAGAGCAACTTAAAAGACTTAACTACCAAGATAAAAAACACTTTAGTGGTCTGGGATATTGGATAAATGTCTTAAATGTGCTGATATGACTATATACTTTAAAATGTCAATTGGTTTTTCTCTTTTTTCGGTAAGTTCTTTAATTCTTAACAAAACAACAGATCAGCATGAATATATGACGATAAAAAGCTGTCGGAAAGTGAGCCTAATCATTGGACCCTTGATACCTCAAAAATGGATTTCTACCAACCATCATTTGATGTAATTTCAAACATTTAAAAAAGGTACAAGAGCTGACAAGGTGCTTACCTTGCTGGTTAATTTATTCACTCATGTATCTTCACTGACTTCACCTACTGGTGCTAGGCCCTATACTTAGATATAATGCTAAGCAAATCAGAACCAGGCTCTGCTCAAGAAAAGTTTCCATCCCACACTACTTCAGGTTAAAGGCCCAAAAAATTTCTCTAAGTAGGTATAATTCTGAGAGAACTTGATTAAAAGAAAAGGTTATTTTACCTCTCTGAACTGCAAGAACCAGGATGGCTGACAGAACGCTTCATCTAGAAATTTAAAAAGAAAATGAACATAATCCATACATCAAGTAGAATAATACAGCTCTAATGTATTATCATTATCATAATTAACACAAATTTGCTCAGATGAAAAAAATGACTGGCTAAGAAATTTATCCGTTACAGACTCAAGCAACACTATCAGCACAATGTCAAGCTTTGTCCCTAAAAACCATTCATCGGAATCTTTCCCAACACATATCAAAAATATGCTAGATTCTTTTCTCAATAATTAAAACCAAATTTTATGTTTTACATATATCATATATGTATGTGTGTACATGTATATAAAAATATAAAAAATGTATTATAACCACTCCAAAAAACCATACAATTTAAAGGAATATCTAACAAGCCAGAAAATATTCTAATAAATATCTCTCCCTCTCTTTTTCTTATAGGACAGGAAAAGAGTCTGGTAGCAAAGCTTTTCTTTATAATTCATTATTCAGGTCGCTGTTACACAGATGTTCTAAAGTATGGTTTTCATGGAAGATGGCATTAGTAATTCAAGTCTTTAAAGAACTCAGAAGAAGGGCACCTGGGTGGCTCAGATGGTTAAGCCTCTGCCTTCGGCTCAGGTCATGATCCCAGGGTCCTGGGATCAAGTCCCATGTTGGGCTCCCTGCTCAGCGGAGAGCCTGCTTCTCCCTCTCCTTCTGCACCTCCCCCTGCTCATGCTCTCTCTCTCTCTCTCTGTATCTCTCTGTCTCAAATAAATTAAAAAAAAAAAAAAAAAAACTCAGAAGAAGAACCTCAAGTCTCAAATAGGTCTCTAAAACATATATTTAAAAAAATTTTCAAAAACCTGATTAAAAGCTTTAACAAATACGACAAATACTAAACTGAATTTAAAAGATCCAACTACTCCACCAAAAAAAAATAGGAGGGCCCCAATTAAAACAGATTATTTCAATGTTCAACAAGGTAGCAAAAAAGCAAAGTTTATACTACAGGCTAAGGACGGTTGCTTTTATACGCAGGGGCTCAAGGGTCTTACAAGTCCAAGTCTAACATCTGTGTTATGTAAATGCCTGCTGTATTTGTAACAAGAGCCACCAGTTGCTCTGAGAAGTCCCAGTTGAAATGATAACAGATATTACCAACCCAATTTGTAGTCCAGGGAACACTAATATGATTGACATCAAGTTGCAGATGGACATTAACATCTCCTTTAACAGAAGTCAAGTCCTTTGGGCTTACTCACCCAAGGACATCACCACTACAATAATCACTCAATCTGTGGGTCAAAATGACGATTGTTTGAACTTCTGATTAGGATTTGAAATAAAATTGAATGCAAATTTGTTCTAGGAGGGACACAATAAGATTAACTACATAAAGTAGTTTAAAAGTCAATTTAAATAGTTTTAGAATTCTCAAATCTTGCACAGCTTTATCTTCCATTTACTCATATTATTAAAAAGAAAAAAAAGATTTTCCCAAAAAGACTGTCTAACCTTTTTTCCACGCTGTGTCTCCAGAACTAATTATCATAAGCCACAATTTTTGCTTGATGTATGAAGTAAAATGGCAAAGCAAGTAAAAATAGCCAATATTTTTTAGATTAGCTTATTGGACTTTCTATCAAATTGCTACTGATAAAAGGTTTTGATTTAAAAACAGTTATAGTTTCTTAGACGTAAAATACTACAGAGTATTTGTTACAGAAGGCATTTTCCTCAGAAATTCAATACAAAAACAAGGCAGCTTTGAGGTGGTTTTATTGCATGTGATTCTATGAAGTCAAATACAGTAGTATTTGTAGTAAAGTCTGTACTTGACACCTTAAAAAACAGTGTACCCCTTATATATCAACTTCAGGAACATAGCACTAGAAGAGACATCTACAGTCATACCATCCTGAATGCGCCCAATCTAGGAACGTAACACTATATATACGTCCATCTCAAAAGATCTTTTCTGGTTCAACTGTATAGGTTATTTCACAGTTCGTAACATATCTACAATTGTTTTATAAAGCAATATCGTCAAACTGTTCGGCTGAACACTACTGTACTATGAGATGTTATTCAAAAATATGTAAGAAGGGTCAAATAAATTCCAGAAACAATGCACACCATCTCTCCTTCTCAGAGATTCATAATACATGTTAGCATAAAAGAAGTTCTAAGAAAAGAGGTTCTAAGAAGTCCTATGACAGAGAAACCCAATTCATTTAAGTTAACCTAGCATGTCCCAAAATAATCTGCCCATAAAACCCATTTCATAGTACACCTGTCCCAGAAGACACTATTGGCCCATCATACACTGATTAGAAAAAAATTTAGATAATAATCTTTACTTAATCTCATATAGCTAAATTGGCTGGGGTGGATAAAAAAACCTAGGAATAAGTTGTACCCTATTCTTTCTTCTAACAAATAAGCCTTCAAGTAATTGCTAAAATAGTACCAGGTGGCATTCTTCCCTCTATAAAAGGGCTCCTGAAAATACTTGGATGAAAGAAATGTAAAGTCTCATCAAACTCTGTCTCACCTACGAGTTCCACACAGCTTGCCTAAGCAAGTTTATTAGTTTGGGAAGGACAAGGAGTCCACTGCCCCAGGGAAAGAGTACTTGTTGTTCAGGGCAATCAGAAGGAAAGAAACTAACACAAAGCACCTGTGTTAAACACGTTAGCCCCTTTGCAATGACCTGCTGATGGAAGAGACCTTTTATTTTATAGATGAAGAAAACGAGGTCCAGAGAGATTAAGGAACTTGCCTACTCAGAGGGCTCAGTTCCAAATACTGACTATAAAACACTGTTTTCCCTATATCGTGTTGCTTCAAACCCCTTACAACGCCTTTACGATTTGCTTAATTTTACCCCTTTGCTTAATTTTATCCCTAATTTTATCCCAAGAAGAGCAGTGCCCCCAACCTCTTCTGTGTCACAACACCCGCAGAGCAGTATAATATTTTCCTGGCACACTGGGGTAAACGGTACAGTCCTCCATGGGGAGGCGATCAGGACCTTGGTACATGCTGAGCCCAAAGAGCTGAGAGGCTCCAACACCGAAGAGGAGTACAATCGAAAAAAAAATTCAATCTGTTGATTATTTCCCCTTCCACTGCCAGATTCCTCCCTTAAAAATAAAAACAAAAACAAACATGCAACATCACTGGAAGAAAAAGAATTCCCAACCATTTGAACAGGAGAAGGTGACACAGGAGAAACCAAGGGATCCGGATGGGACAGCTGAAACATCTCAGGTTTAAACTTGGCATTCGCTATCTTCACACATTCCTCAAGTGTTGTGATGAATGTATTACATGTGGCACTAAGCAGAGAAGAGGCTTCATTCATGTTCTGAAAAATTACACACTGAGTTGAACAAACTCACACACAACTATATGGAATCATGCACCACATTCTAATCAAGTGACTAAACTTTATCTCCAATAGACACCTTACTAGCTTATATGCAAATCTACTTAAAATCTACTCCCTTAGAAAATTAAAGCAATACATGAATATGAAATGTCTATCAAGCAGTGTATGAAATTAGAGTCTAAGAAAAAATAAGTTTTGCATTTAAACCAAATAACCAATCATATTGAAAAACTATGTACAAAAATGTATCGTAGATAAACCCAACCTAAACAGTAATTTTCTAAGTAACCAAATTCTGAAGGAGGTCACAGCAATGGAAACACCCTGAGAGTTACTTAGTGGCAGGCACAACTCATATATACTCCAAACCCCTTCTCCCACTTCTTCCTTGGTAGAATACAAACCCCAATCTTTGCTTTATGACAGCAATGTGTCCTGACCCTGGGGGATGAATACAGACTGGTCTGAGCCAGTCATGGCAAGTCCATGACTCTTTGTCAAATATTGGTATTTCTTAGGTTCCTTTGACCCAGACCAAAAAAAAAAAAAAAAAAAAAAGAGAGAGAGAGAGAGAAGTCTGCTGAGGAGTTGCTGAGACTTTTGTTCCCAGATAAAAGCCCAGGACAGCAAGTCGAGAAGGTCTCTTTCCACCTTGGTTACCCCAACTGCCTCCTGCATCTGTGTGACCTTGACAGTCACCCTGAAGCCTTGGGGATTAGAGGAACAATGAAATACACCAAGAATGGCAGAGTGGAAGGTCCTTGATACGGTCAGTGAGCTGCGGAGCAAATGTGAGGGCACCTACCTCCAGAGAGCTTGTGGTGAGACAGTAAATGCCCTTGGGGTTCAACATGCCTACAACTAAAGGGGACCTCACAGAAGACCACTCCCCACCAGGAGAAGGCCACGGCGGGGGGGGGGGGGGGGGGGGGGGGGGGCAGGAAGATTTCTTGTCCCATTTCTCCCAGGTTAGGTAAAAGGAGACTGAGAACCATGCCGGCCTTTCACCCGGAGAACAGTAGGGCTCACTGGTCCTCCTTTATCAGAAAGTGTGAGCCCATCTCATTGTCAGGCCCCACACATCTGAAATTGGATTCCTGTATTACTGTTCTGAGGACATTTTTAAAAAGTTCTTTGATAAAGCTAAATTATCAATTCTCAGTCCCTGAAACTGGAACCTTATTACCAAAAGAAAGAGAACAGCAGTTGCCCAATGATTCCAGCCCAGAAAACAAAGCCTGGAATGCTTCCTCCCCACCCCAACCTCCAAATCATCAGATTAGCTGCAAAAATCAGCCTTGATTCCCTGGAGAAGCGTGCTGCTTCCTGCTTTACTTGGTTGCACAGATATAATCTAGAAGTTCCCACAGATATCTGGAGTCTGTAGTAGGGACAGCCCAGAATAGCTAAAAATAGCTCATTTTGAAAACGCTTCTCTGCCACCCTATGGGAAGAACCTCACCCACCAGGGTATTACAAAGCATAACCAGACATGAAAGGATCATCTTTGTATACCTCTATGCTGGGAGATGAATGATTCTCATCATGATGAACAAACTCTTGGATAGTATGAACTTGCTGCATTAGGAGATCACAGTAGAGGCGAAGTTCAGACATTTTGGTTTTCAGAGATTCACTGGTTTCACTTATTTCTGAAAGGAACATATATAAACATTCAGTTAGATTGTTTTCATATCCTTTGAACAATAAAACAAAATGGAGGGGCGCCTGGGTGGCTCAGTCGTTAGGCGTCTGCCTTCGGCTCAGGTCATGGTCCCAGGGTCCTGGGATCGAGCCCTGCATCGGGCTCCCTGCTCCACGGGAAGCCTGCTTCTCCCTCTCCCACTCCCCCTGCTTGTGTTCCCTCTCTCGCTGTCTCTCTGTCAAATAAATAAAATCTTTTTAAAAAAATAATAAAAATAAAAAAATAAAACAAAATGGAATCATTTAAAAAGTAAGACAACAGACATAAAAACCTACAGCTTAAGAGGTGGGAGCCCTTGGAAATAGGATACGAGGGTCTTGAAGAAAAACCTTCTCTTCAAATAATTGGGAAAAAAAATGGGAGTCATATATCTGACATGAAGTTTAGGTAGATTAATTCCCAGAGGCAAGGTGATGACCACTGGATTTTTTTTTAAAGATTTTATTTATTTTGCGAGAGAGAGAGAGCCCGTGCGCGCACGTGAATGGAGGGAGGGGCCGAGGCAAAGGGAGAGGGAGAATGTCAAGCAGACTCCATGCCGAGTGTGGAGCCCAACATGACTCAGGGCTCAGTGTCCCCAGCCCGAGATCATGTCCTGAGCCGAAATCCAGAGCTGGTCACTCAACCGACTGAGCCCCTCGGGCACCCCCCGCCCGGACATTTTACACAGGATATTCCCATTCCATTACTCATCTTTCATTTAAAACGTGCTTGTATTTCTTCTTTTGTAAATTGTCTTTTCTAACCTTTACATATTTTTCCAGTTCTGACGTTCGGCTTTTTCTCTTAATAACATACAAATTAATAATTTATAAAAGTTCTTACACATTAAAGAGAGCAATCTTTCCCCTGTCCTATTCTATATACTGGAAGCGCTTTTCCAGATCTATCTGCTCTCTTTCAGTTTTCTTTATTGTGCATTTTGACATATAGAAGTTTTTAATTTTTATGTAGTCAAAACTATTATATAAACATCTATTTTCTTCTGGTCCTTTCATAACTTCATCTTCACATTATACTGTTCTCAGAATTGTTTTATTAAGAGCTTACTTCCTTTAATATGTCCAGACACACTAACTATCCAGCCATAATCTCAGCCATTCACTTACCAATACCCTCTAAACCAGCAGTGTAAATAGCAGAGGAAGCAGGGGAAAATACACGTGCTAGATCCTGGCATTTCTCCATACTCCCTGGATCAGGGGCACTGCTTTGTGATACTAGCCCCAAAGCCACTCTAGCCACAATGGACCAAACCAGCTCTATCTGCCCACTTGACCTAACCTAAATTAGTTTCTACTCAAATTTAAACCCATTCCTTTTTTTTTTTTCAATTGTAGTACAATACATGTAGTGAAATTTACCATTTTAGCCATTTTAAGTATACATTAAATACATTCACAATGTCCTACAACCATTACCATCATCCATCTCCAAAACTTCTTCATCCTCCCCAAGTGAAACTTTACACCCATTCAACAATAAAGCCCCATCCCCCCGCCCCCAGCCCCGTCAACCATTATTCCACCTTCTGTCTCTATAAATCTGACTACTCCACGTATCCCAGTAAGTGCGATCATAATATCTGTCCCTTTGTGACTGGCTTATTTCACTTACTTTTTGAGATTCATACATGTTGTAGCACGTGTCTGAATTTCCCTCCTTTTAAAGGTTGAGTAATATTCCATTGTATGTATAATACTACATTTTGTTTTTTTCTTTCTTTGTCTGCGGACATTTGGGTTCTTTCCACCTTTTGGCTATTTTGAGTTTCCACTCCTTCTTATCCTACCCTTAGCCATACCCTACCCGTGATGTTCTTTCATATGTTTTTAAATGATTATAAATTCAATTCTGGGCCTTCATTTTTCAATACCCAAATTTAGTGTTTTCAGTAATCTAACTAACTTCTACTATTTTTTAATTATAAAAGTAATACATGTTCGGGGTGCCCTGGTGACTCAGTTGGTTAAGCGTCTGCCTATGGCTCAGGTCATGATCTCAGGGTGCTGGGGTCGAGCCCCACGTCAGGCTCTCTGCTTAGCTGGGAGTCTGCTTCTCCCTCTCACTCTCCCTCTGTGCTTCCCCTCTCTCTCTCTCTCAAATAAATAAAATCTTTTAGAAAAAAAAAGTAATATATACTCAATGAAAAATTTTGAAAAAACAAAGAAAAGATAGAAAAGAAAAATCAAACAACTGCAAACTCACTACCAAAATATAAATATTTTTTTAAAGATTTTATGTATTTATTTGAGAGAAAGAGAGCATGAGCAGAAGGAGGGGCAGAGAGAGGGAGAAGTAGACTCCCCACTGAGCAGGGAACCCCGATGCTTGAAAAGTGAGTCTCCTGCCCACAAATTACCTTTCCAAAGGTAACAACTTGACCAACTTTACAAATTTTTCCTGAGCTGACCAATGAATGGATATATAATTTTGAATCCTGCTTTTTTGCAATTATCATTTAACATTGGGCATTTTCTCACATTATTAAAATTCCTTGTAAACATTTTACTGGCTACATATCAGCTTATATCAGCCTATAGTTTACTGAACCATTCCCCTAAATTTCAACCTTTGCATTATTTACAAGTTTTTTCTACTATGATGAATATCTATGCATGTAAATCATCTTCTACATTTCTGATTATGTCTTTAGGATAGATTACTAAAAGTGCACAGGACACTTTACATTTATGTTTAAGAAAATACTCTTATCACAAAAGAAAAATTTATAGTTACCTTTTTCTTTTTTCGTCCTAGTATCAGTCAAACAGGCTTTGGAGCTCCCCAGAGCAACCAGCCACCTCTGTCTTTCCGCTGCATTCACTGCCTTCATGTAGAAATGCTGCTCACCTGGAATGATTAATTCCATTCTTGTGTTGTCTGCTGAATGGACTATGATGATAAACATGGGGGAAATAGAGTCACAAACTTAAGTAATTTGGGGAGAATCAAACAATCACTCTTACACAGTATTAGATGTTTCAGACACCTAAAACAAGAAGTTGAGCTTCAGGATGCAGGCACTGCCTCTCCCTAAGGGACTATCTAGTGGCCCCTTAAAAACACATGCTCACATGTACTCATGCTGGCAGGGGGGCCAAAGTGGTGGTGGCAAGAGAAAGAGAAAACAGCACTGAAAACTAAAAACTCCCTCTCTGGGGGCTGCCTGTACTACTTTAAGTACACAGGCACATAAGTGTGACATAAGTGTCACACTTACCACCATGTTTTACTGATTTCTTTGAAAGGAAAATGTGTTTTATCCCCGCCCCCCCCCAAGCCTAGGGCAGTGCCTGACATTCAGAAGAAGCACAATCAATGGTACCTACGGCCATCTTCCATTAGCACGGCAGTCCTCAACTAAGGGCACACTACAAGCGTATCTGAGACCTTCTCCTCTTTCCCACCATCCTCCCCACCTCTCCTAAACCACCCCTGACTTGATACTCAGACAAAAGAGAACTAATCAAGAATTATACTGAGCCAATCCTCAATCTTTGTTGTAAGACTAAATTTGTGCTACACTGTCCTTAATCAGTAAGCATTTGCCTCGCTCAGAGGAGTACTGGCAGAGGGGTAAGATCGCAGAGGAGAAAGAAAGGAGTCTTTGCTCTAACAGAGGTGACATTTTAACCAGGGAGACAAACCGACACACCGAAAATAATCAAAACGACTAAATGATAAACTCTTTGGTACAGAGACATCCTGTGTAATTAAAATGAGAGAAAGTAAGAAGAGGTTGGAAACAAAGCTTCAGGAAGAAGGATCTGACAACAGTAGAATTTAGTTAAGAGAAAAACTGCATTTAAAAAGGCCTAGATGAGGAAATAAACATAATATGTACTGAGGAGACAAGCCTACACAGAACCTTGTGTTGTATTACATGGTAATGATATTCATGAATGGACAAGCTGAATTGAGCCTAATTTTCAGGGGCCTTGAAAGTCTGGCAGAAGCCCTTATTTATATGATTAATTACTGAAAATACTGACCAGATATACTATGGCAAATAGTGCCAGAAAAGCTTTGCTAGCTTATCATTCTACTTATAAAGGCCATCCTCGGATGTAGATAGTGAAATATATAAACATGCAACAATCAATGATGGGTGTAAAAGATTTCCAAGCTGGGATAAAACTACTGAAATTCCCATGCTCCAAGAGTAACTCTTTTTTGGCTACTTAATACTAGTGAAAGTACCAATAGCTACCTCAAAAGAAAACAAAGCTCTAATTTCTAATAATTATTGCTACAAATGAAAATAAGATGACTCCAGGGATGCCTGGGTGGCTCAGTCATTAAGCACCTGCCTTCAGCTCACGTCATGATCCCAGGGTCCTGGGATCGAGCCCCACATCGGGCTCCCTGCTCAGCAGGGAGCCTGCTTCTCCCTCTCCCTCTGCCTGCTGCTCCCCCTGCTTGTGTTCTCTCTCTCTCGCTCTCTCTCTCTGTCAAATAAATAAATAAATAAAATCTTTAAAAATAATAATAATAAAAAATAAAGAACAGGCAGAAACTTTGTTTTAAAAAAAAGAAAATAAGATGACTCCTTCTTTTTTTAAGTAGGATCCATGCCCAATACGGGGCTTGAACTCACAACCCTGAGATCAAGAGTCCCACGCTCCACCGACCTAGCCAGCCAGGTGCTCGAAGATGTCTCCTTTTTAAACATACCAAAATTGGTGTATTAATCAAAGATGTCCCCTCCAAAGTAGTCACCTGAGAAGACAATAAACTTAAGAATAAGGCTCCCAAAACATCAAGTTCTTAGCATAAAATGGACAAGATCTCTATATGCAAAACTGTAAAACAACCCTGAAATTAAAAACCTAATTAAGTATAGGAATACACCATGTTAATAGATCATAAGACTCAATATTGTCAAGAACACAATTCTCCCTAAATTGATGTACAGATTCAATACAATTCCAGTCAAATTTCCAAGCAGACATTTGTGGAAATTTACAAGCAGATTCTAATATGTGTTAAGGAAATGCAAAGGGCCAATAATAGCCAAGACAATCCTGAAAAACAGCAAAGTTAGAAGACTTAGACTATCAGATACTAAGAAGTATAAAGCTAAAGAAATTAAGACAGTGTGACTGTGACATTGGCAGAAGGATAGAAAAGCAGGCCCCTGGGACAAAAGACAGTCTAGAAAAAGACCCAATGTACACGGTCACTCACTTGGTGACAAAAATGTTTCTACAGTGCTCTAGGTGAAAGGCTGCTGTTTTCCATAATTGATACTGTCAAATGAATATCCCTTAAGAAAAAATGAATCTTAACCCCTGCCGATACCATATATAAAAATAAATTTTAAGTCAATCACAGACCTAATACGGACTTAAGTATACAAGGTAAAACAATAAGCCTTCAAGAAGAAAAAAAGATTTCCTAAGCAGGACATAAAAAATTCTAATTTAAAAAACTGAAATATTGGACTTTATTGAAATGAAGAACTTCTGTTTATCAAAAGATATCTTTAACAAAGAAAATGCAACCTAAGAAGTGGAAGAAGATACTCACAATACAAAGACTCATTCGGACTATATAAAGAACTCCTACAAATCAACATAAAAGATAGCCTAATTTAGAAATTGGGCCAAGGGGCGCCTGGGTGGCTCAGCCATTAAGCGTCTGCCTTTGGCTCGAGTCATGGTCCCAGGGTCCTGGGATCAAACCCCGCGTCGGGCTCCCTGCTTGGCAGGGAGCCTGCTTTCCCCTGCTCCCACTCCCCCTGCTTGCATTCCCTCTCTCGCTGTGTCTCTCTCTGTCAAATAAATGAATAAAATCTTAAAAAAAAAAAAAAAGAAATTAGGCCAAAGACTTGAAAAAGGACTCCAAAAGAAGAGGATGTTCAAATGGCTAATTAGTAACTGAAAAAAAAAAAAAACCTCATCATTAGTTATTGAAAAAATACAAGGTAAAACCACCATGAGATACCACGAGAAATATTCAAAATCTTAAAACTGATAATGCAAGTTTTGGAAAGAATGCAAAGCAACTGGAACTCTCATGCTCTGCTAGTTCAAGAATAAATTGGTACAACCACTTTGGGAAACAGTTTGGCATTATCTGCGACAAAGATTCTCTCCTGGATCGAACTTCAGTCAGACTCCTCTGAGCCTTCTGCTTGACAAGGCCTGATCTTGGGCTTCCATCTCTGTCCTTACAGGGTCCAATTTTAGCAGGAATTCTGCTAAGTCACTTTAGCCAGAATCCTTCACCATCAATATCGGATTACCCTCAATGCCTGAACAAATTCCTCTACCCCCAATATCTCCCAGGTATTATCTGATCACCCCAGCCTGCCTTCAGCTAGAATCCTATAGGTCAGTTTAGCAAGAATCCTATAGGTCAGTTTAGCCAGAATGCCCCCTACTCCCTGATGTTTTCTCTTAGTAATTTTCCATCCACCGATTCCCCCCATAACTCTACTCCTTGGCTACAAATTTCCACTTTTCTTATCGTATTCAGAGTTGAGCCCAATCTCTCACCCCTACTACAAAACCCCATTGCAGTAGTCCCTATACTTATCATGAGAGACTTGAATAAATTTGGCCTTACTAGCAAGTGTCAAAAATAATTATCTCCTTAGTTCTGCTAAAGCTAAATGTATGAATACCCAATGCCTCAGCAATTCTACTCCACTTCCAGATATATACTAAAGAGAAATGCATACATATGTTCAACAAAGAAATATATAAGAATCTTTATGGCAGCTTTACTCATTATAATCCCAAATGGAAAAAATATATATATACATCAATACTAAAATGGATAGCCACATTGTGAGATATTCACACAGCAGAAATACTACAAATCAAAAAGAATGATTGAACTAGTATTACACAGAACACAGATGAATTTCACAATGTTGAGTGAAAGAAGCTAACATACAGACAAAATCCTGATTTATTCCATTTATAAAATGTTCAAAAGTAGGCAATATTTACCTATGGCAATAAAAGATTAATGTTACTTTTTAGAGGGATTAGTGGCTGAGGAGACAGGATAATATCCCAGCATCTGGGATGCTGATAATATTCGATTTCTTAATCTGATCGGTGGTTACACGTGTACACTTTGTAAACATTCTTCAAGCTGAATATTTAAGATTTATTCCCTTTTCTGTATGTTATTCTTGAATAGAATGATTACTTCAAACAAACAACAACAGTAAAAATGCTGCCACACTTGAAACATTTTAGAATTGCCTTAGGATTCTGCCACTAAGTCTTTTAAATATCCTCAAGGGTGGAGAATCTTTGAACTTTGTAGTTTGATTTCTGATTCTCACCAAATATTATTTGGAATCAAATCTGGGGAATAAAATGAGACAAAACGATCACTAAAAAAAAAAAAAAAAAAAAAAAAAAACCAAACCTCATGCTTTGAATGTGCTTTTCTTGTGCAATTTATACACTGGTTCATAAGGCAATTCTTTTTTTTTTTTAAGATTTTATTTATTTACTTGAGAGAGAGCACATGCATAGCAGAGGGAGAAGTAGACTACCTGCCAAGCAGGGAGCCTGACGCAGAGCTTGATCCCAGGACCCTGAGATCATGACCCGAGCTGAAGACAGCCACTTAACTGACAGAGCCACCCAGGGGCCCCCATATGGGAAATTCTAAAAGAGGAGTTCTAAAGTGTTACAGGTGATGATGGTGCAATTAAAAATAAGTACGTCAAAAATGAGTACCTGGAAAGCTAACACTTACTTGTATACATTTCAGTATGTTTGTTAAAAATAAACAACAAAATTATACCACATATATTTCAGGGAAGATGCAGTAATAATACACTAGGCTGAAGTGTTTCTATATCTTAGATAGCCATGACTTCCTTCCATTAGAACAGTAGTAATTCTCAACTAACGGGAGCATGTTACAATCAGACACGTGCATTTTGGAGAAAGCTCCCTGGATGACACTGATCTACCCCAGATTATGAATCACTGTTGTTGAAAGAGTCCTAGTGGTAAGAAGTCTTAAATGAATGAAGAACCAGATGTGTAGCAAGCAAAAATTCTATTTTGTCTCCATGGCTAAATCATACTGGGAACTACCATGAAACCACATAAATTTAGCAATCCAGCCCTGGAAAATGTAACATAACGCATTAGCTGCTGCTTTGGTTTAATCTAAATAAGAAAATGCACAGAGCAGTAAGATTACTCTGAAGCGTTTGATAGCCATGACCAAGAGCTCGCCATGTCAAAGGAAGTCCCCTTCAGGAAGGACAAGTATTCAAGCTACAGAGGAGAAACGCAAAAGGCCTGTAGGTGTTTGATATTTACTACTCTAGTGCTTTAGTTCTTCCTTCAATTCCCTGAAGAATTCAATACTTTTTGTTATCATTTTGTCTGATCTCTCCTACCCACCTCCACCCCATACAACCCAACCAGACATACAAATGAATCAGTGGTCCATGAAACCTCCCATCGTGAAAATTACAGCATGACCTATTGCTTTATTTCTTCTCTTTCGGAAGAAAAGGAAAAAACCTCTATCACCCAGAAGAGTTTATCTCCAATTCGGCAAAGAACCAGAGTTTATGACTCTGACTTCATGTTTTATCAAAAGCCCTACAGAGCTTGCCTCATTATCTTCAGCTTTTTTTTTTCTTTCTTTCTTTCTTTTTTTTTTCAAATAAGGTCTATGCCCAACGTGGAGCTTGAACTCATGACCCCAAGATCAAGAGCTGCGTGCTCTACCAACTGAGCCAGCCAGGCGCCCTGCCTCAACATTTTTAAAGCTCAGCTTCTAATCCTCACAATACCTTTACAATGAGAATGAAAGAGAACACTTGTGGACTCAGTATGGACACTAAAGTAGCATCCCTAAGAGACTGTTTTTCAGGTCCAAATTGGAGACTAACACTAAGATTTTTGGATTTCAATTCAAAGTACATGTATAAAAGGAGAAATGCAAAAAACTGTGCTTAATAATGCTAAGTGCCACTCTTAATTGCCAAGGAAATAAATGGTATTGGAAGATCCCTACTGGATGAGAAATGTTTTCCCCCTTTTTAGGTTACAGTGAAGAACACTTTACTTACCTAACTTCAAGTTTCTCTAATTCCACGTATTCACTTACCTTTAATTTCACAAACTGCCATCTTGATACTTCCTTTGCTCCCTTTGCAAACATCGTCTTGTGAATCATAGTAAGACAGGATCCCATTATCCAGAACAAACCAACGAGGCTGCCAACCTACAAATATTGTGGACAACAAGATTAATCAGAAATTAATTTAATCACACAGACAACTATGATTTCAAAATTTACCATCCATGTTTTCTTGGCTCTACAGTAACATACTGACAATGCAATTTTTACTGGCCAAGGCTTAACCAAAATGTTCTTGCCTCAGTCCCACTTTGTTGGGAGAGCCTTCTGCAGAAATCTGTCGATCAGCATAAATATAGGGAGTAATACCTTTATTCTTTTTTTTTTTAAATTTTTTTTAATACCTTTATTCTGACTCACAACCTTCTCATTAACAACCCGTAAGACTCATCCTCAGTAATAACCCCACAAAGGGTAAAACATGACTTCCCCCTTTTCCTGAAGGGAACAGAGTTGGGTTTCAATGGAATGGAAAAAGCAAGAGAAACATGGATTCTAGCCCCAGCTCTATTCTCACTCTTTAGTTAGATAAGTTGAAACAAATCATTTCAGTAAGTATCAAAGTTCTCAGTCTCCATAATGAGTGGATTGAACAAGATGACCTCTCAGGTGCCACCCAGCCCTTAAAATCTGCAGTGGGACCTTCCCCCCCTTTAAATGTTGCCTAAGCAAACTCCCTCCCTTGCCAAGTGAGTGCTGAATGAATTCTAGTCTCTTCCACAGAAGCTGCACATTCTGTAGTGAGAGCATGGATTTCCCGCACTCCCTCTCTCCTTGCCGTGCTGCTGCACAGCTCAGGCAGAAATGCTGGAAACTGCAATCATTCATTTCATTTGTGTTTATTCAGTGACTAGATCACACAACTGTCACAGACTTGGCTCTAAGGCAAAGCTGAGGATGAGGTTGATGGCTTTCTTCAGAGTTCAACTGCCACTCCTGCAAGCCAAACTCAGTGTACCCTAAAATCTTATCAAGCATGTTACTAATTTACAACAGTTCACTGATTAATAACACAGTGACCATGACCACAGTGCCTCACTGAAGGCAGTGTGACTGTCCCTGTTCTTTCTGTAACTATTAAATCACAGTTCAGCCTGGTCACATTAGACATAGCCTGCTATATGCTTAATCAATTCTGTTTTTCCAGGGCCAAATAGTACCAAGACAGTGGCCGATGGGACAGTCATTCTTACCCCCGATTCAGACCCAGGACTTACCTCCCCAAACGGCTTTTCCTGTAACACTTTTGAAATGACATCATAAAAAGATTAAATTTCACAAGGGGGAATGTCATAATACAGTTCAGAAAGCTGGACATCCAAAATAATTAAAATACATTTCAAACACTTGGAAAATTCTTGTTATGAAACACTATAACCCCTAATGAGGCCTAGCAAATTAAAAGGGAAGTTCTTTTGGTACACAAACGTCACCTTGTTTGTCATTGCATTCCCAGCACCTACAATGGTGCCCGGCACATAACAGGTGCTAAAAAAAATGTATCAACGGGGGCGCCTGGGTGGCTCAGTCATTAAGTGTCTGCCTTCGGCTGAGGTCATGATCCCAGGGTCCTGGGATCGAGCCCTGCATCGGGCTCCCAGCTCGGCGGGAAGCCTGCTTGTGTTCCCTCTCTCACTCCCCCTGCTTGTGTTCCCTCTCTCACTTTCTCTGTCAAATAAATAAATAAAATCTTTAAAAAAAAAATGTATCAACGATTAAATGAGTGATTAAACACCAGAAAAGTGAGATATTATATGTTATCCATGAGAGAAAAGATATGCAGTATATTACATGACAGTATATTGTATATTGAGCATGCACAGAAATGGTAAAAACATCTAACGCTAATTCACCGTGGCAAACAAATTATAAGCAGGATGGTAAAAGTACACTCCACCCCAGGTCCAGTGTGCCTATAAGTCAAATTGTGGTTTTGTAAGCCTGCATTATTGTGAGTCAGTATCTCTTTAAAACAAATAATGAGCAAAATGACTCATTTAGAATTTGTAGCAACTTGAAAGGTGACCATGGTTAAATATATTAAAATAATGAAGACTGTTAGTTATCTCTACACACCTTTTTGAAGAAATATTTAATTAAAACAATCTAATTGAGGGGCGCCTGGGTTAAGCGTCTCCCTTCGGCTCAGGTCATGATGGGATCAAGCCCTGCATGGGGCGGGCTCCCCGCTCAGCAGGGAGCCTGCTTCTCCATCTCCCACTCCCCTTGCTTGTGTTCCCTCTCTCGCTGTGTCTCTCTCTGTCAAATAAATAAATAAAATCTTTTAAAAAAATCTAATTGATTCACACATCTGTGAAAAAAAATTCATAGGCATTCTTTAAAAAAAAAAAACTTTCTTTTTATCTCAAACTACCAAATGTTACTGAAATCCTTATTCTCTACAAAAGATTCTCAAAGAACACTGTCATGAAACTGAAAGGTTCCTTCAAGATCATTCAGTACGAAGAGCTGCTCATTCTTCTGACCTAAGATGAACTAAAATGAATAGTCAGCATGCCACTGAGTCAAATTTATATTTTTAAGATGGAATTCTTCCAAACAAAGATTTCATTTCAGCAAGCTTCTACAATGCATACTAGCAGTTTGCTTAAATGCTCTGCAAAGACTAAAAGCTTAAGCACATGTGGTTAAAAGCTCAACCAGCTGGTGCTCAGTGCCCTAGATGAGAAAGATGGCCACCAAGACCACATTTCGCTCCAGGAATATATTATGACTCATGTCAGTAATCACCCATTGCTCTAGGCTAGGCATAAGAGGGGTTCCTCCCAAGACACTGTTGACACTATGCTTATGAAAGTTTGCAATGAGATGATCATTTGCATCTCAAAGAATAGAAACCATTGTCTTTAAAGTTAATACCATATCTCAACTAAACAGCGTAACTTCTCACAACTGCCCAAACAAAAATGCTTAAGAAAAAATATTTATCTCATTTTTTAAAAGTTCCCTGCTAAAACATGTTATTTATAGAAACAAACTGACATTTTAGTGTAAGCAAAATAAAACATGCATGTATCATAACTGTTAAAGAATTTGCTGCTTTAAATCAGGCTTTAGCATTCTGATTAATCAGAAAGTAAGAAGGAAAGAGAGAGGAAGGAAGAAGGAAGGAAGGAAGGAAGGAAGGAGCAACCATAGCTCAATGCTTATGCCTTAAAGTGTTTATATGCAGATTTTGCACAAGGTCAGGGTGGACACAAGCTGAGTGTACCATGCAGTTACCAAGAGGTTCAATACTTTGGGCAGAGTAAATAAGTGGGTAGCAAGTCAAGATGCCTATTATTCTGGAACAAGAAATCTATTTCCTGCTTAATCTTACTTTAAACCCATTTCCTTTCCTCTAATGTGGTGAGATCATAGAATTCTGGAGTTGGACGCCACCTTTCAAGATAAACTGATCACCCTCTACTTCACAAACTGAGATCTTGAGAGGGTAAGTGACTTGTCCATACCCCTGGTTGATGACAGAGATGGGTCTACAACTCAGAATTAAGGCTCTTTAAATGAGCCAGGCTGTCGGTGTCATGGAAAAAGCCCCTTCCCTGCTGGTCTCTCATTTCTACATTTCGGAGTTTTTCCTTCCAACCCACTTCATGGGTGACACTGACTGTTCTGCTTCTGTGCATTGCACTGTCCTCCACTATTTCTCACACTTACCTTAATTCCAAAACATAAAGACAGCTCACTGACAACCAACTCTTAAGATAATGTTCTCTAGGGACAGTTTAACAACTTCAACAAGACAGCTTGTAAAATAAACCGTTCTATAATTTCCTATAAATTTAAAAAGAAATAGAGAAAAGATTTCTTAAAATTAAATCTTGATCTTACAGGATCCATTCTAGTCCTGTACCCTGACAACTCAATTATGAACAAAATGCCGAATCAAGTGTGAATAAGGATGGAGACTGCACCAACACATGCAGAGTAACTGGAAATTGTTACGGAAGCCACAGGAGGAAATAAGTATTATTACACGGGAAAAGAAGCGGTCAGGCGCACTTCCCACCCTGAGGAAGATGCGCAGTCTCAAACCGTCCCCTGCAGTGGCCAGTTCCATCAAGGGACTGAGTGAGGGATTAAGCCCGGGAAGCAAAAGGAGCCCATTCTCTGCGAGGGTCACTGCAGGCCAAGCAGAGGGAAGGGCCCCTGACCCTCCTTTTCCGCAGCCTCCCCACAGAAACCCGCCCAAGGCCCCCGCCTCTCCCCGCCACCGCCCCCCCGCCCCGGGGTACCCGAGCCCTCTGACCTGTGAGATAGTTGGTCCACTTGTACAGAACCCCCTCCATGCTTCAGAGCCCGGCGCCGCGCATCCTCCTGGCCGGGCGCCGGCCGCGGTGCTGGGTAGGCGCGGAGCCTGGGCAGCCCCTCCCGGCCCGCCCGGGCACTCCCCGGGCAACCCCGCCGGCACCAAGCCGCCCTCAGCCCGTGTGCGCGCCGCCGGGAAGTAGCGGCCCTTAGAGGCCGGGGCGGCGGCCGCCGCGTGGAGGTCGGGGGCCGCCAGGCGCGGGCTCAGACATCCCCGGGCGAGCCTGGGCGGCGGCGGCGGCAGCTACAAAATCACGACCGCAACCGGCCTTCGGCTCGCGCTTCCACCCCACGGCGGTTCCCCTCCCGCGCCCCGGCGCTCCCTCCTCTTAGCCCGCCTTCCTTCCCCCCGGGCTCCCCGTTTGTTTTCATTGACCCCGACGTCGCTTTCACTTCCTGGATGAAAGGGGCCGGCTCGTCCCGGGAAACCCCTCCCCGGCGGCGGGGCTGGAGGAGCGGGCGCGGCCTGCTGCCCCACAGCGGTGCTGGAGGCTGCGGGAGGGGCCTGGCGGCCGCGGCACACCTTTCACCTCCGGGCCAGGCCACCTGACTCCGCCTCATCCTCCCTCAGGCCCGCGGCCGGCGGTCCCGGGGCTCCCTACACTTCTCCCCCAGCCCCGGAGAAGCCTGGACCGACCACGCCGTGGGGCTAAACCCTCCGAGTCCGGGTGGGCGGACTCGGACCCCGCGGCGCCCTCGGCCCCCCGCAGCCCCGAGGACTAGCTGGCCGCGCACACGTCCCGCGGGAGAAGTAGGCCGCTCAGGTTTTCCTATAGCTAAGCCTCAGGTCCTTCCGCTGCTTGTTTCAAGAACGTAAAAGAACTACCTATTTATGTTTCCCTCCTACCCTCCCCCCACATTCAGTGGGCCCAAGAAATTACCTTCTAGGAAGATACCTCTGTGTGCCGCTGCGAGTCCTCCGGCAAGGAACCGCGAGGGGCCCCAAGAGCCGTCACCACGCTGACAATTAACCTTAGATAGCGACTACTTCATTTAGAATATAAAACATGGAACCAAACTCTGGAATTTATTTTATTCTAGAAATAAGGGCTTTCCCCTAGCTTTTATGATTTTAAGAAATCCTGTTTGGAAATGATCATCTTACATGACAATAATTCAGATTTATGAAATGCCGCAGGCTTTAAGCGAAGCAGGCCCAGTGCTGCGGTTTTGCTTAGCATAGCCGAGGTAGACGAGGTAGAACGAACTCTCTTCCCAGAACCTAATCCAGGCCTGCGCTGAAGCTTTTCTGATTTGGGTAGAAAGTCTTTGGGTATTCACTGGGAAATCAGGTGAACTGGTGAATGGGTAGAGAGGTTGTGTAATAAGTCGAATATAGTTTCATGTTAATGATAGAATCCAAGTGATGGCTAGAAGGCCGCGGTGACGGAGTAATAAAATTCAGTTTTTCTGTATGTTTGAAAGTTTTTCATACTAAAATGTTGGGTGGGGTAAAGGCTGGTTCTGTGTCAAATTTGGTCAAATCCCTGCTGCGCATTAGCTGTGAGATTGGAACAAAAGGCCCAATACTCAAATAACTGCATTTTCTCATCTGCGCACAGTGGATGGTTACCAATCTCGCAGAGCTGGTAAGAGAGGGAACACCGTCAAGTTTTCCCCCAACTCCCATGGGCCCTCAAATCGAGGGCGGCCCCGAGGGGTGGGGGGAGAGAAACACAAACCAGCAGCAGGTCCTAAATCTCTGGAGTTGGCTGGTGGGAAACGCCTTTAAAGGGGCGAGGAGCGGCAGCACCTGTGTTTACTCGTGACCAGGTGGCCGCCAGATTGTGTGTGGCTTAGCCTGGAACCTCTTAATGCATGACTCCACCCCGAGAAGGTGCTTTCAAGGACACCCCAGAAGCAGAATGCCTCCCCCGATGCCCGCCAGTGCTCTAGGGGTCTGAGGAGAAACCTTTTACGCCCAGAAATGACAGCCGTATTCTCTTGACTACAACATCCCACCTCCAGGCCGTTTAATTCTTTTTGCCGGTTTCATTTTAGGAAACGCGATCATTACTAGCGAACCCTGAGGAAACCTTCTGTAAAATATGCGGATTTAACGAGAAGCGGTGCAAGTGTTCCGTACTGCCTTAGCGACTGATGACAGCCATCCAAAGCGCCGGGTGCTAGAGGGACAGAACCCGGGCGGACAGACGAAAATTCTGTGGCGGAGCGCTGAGCCGGAAGGGGGCGGGGCCATAGAACGCCCCGCCCCCGGCCCTTTGTGACGTGGAACAATGCCTGCCACGCGTCGGAACTCAACTGCTTTCACAGCGGCTGGGCACAACTGACACGCGTCAAGGAACGCCGTGTCATCTGAGGCCAACTTCAGGAATCATGCAGTTTCTATTAAGATTAATCGTTTTCTTTTATGTATGGGGCATTTTTACTGCTCAGGGACAAAAGGAAGAGGAGAGCTCAGAGGAAGTGAAAATCGAAGTTTTGCATCGTCCAGAAAACTGTTCTAAGACAAGCAAGAAGGGAGACCTGCTAAATGCCCATTACGACGGCTTCTTGGCTAAAGACGGTTCGAAATTCTACTGCAGGTAGGAAATGCTGTGAATTGCCCCGGTGTCCAGTTAATGCATGAAATCTAGGCTCCCTCTACCAACCAGAAGCTAAGTGGTTGGTTAATTGGTTTGTTCTTGTTATTTAACAGTAAGAGTTGAGACTTTTATTCCTGGGGGTGGGGGGGGGGGGGCATTCCTACTGATATGCAGTAGTTCCCTATTGAACTATTACTTTTTAAATTATTAAAAATGTTGACCCAAGAGATTGTCGGAAATACACTACATACAAACGCACCCCGACCACCGCCACCACCCTTGGGATCCATAGAAAGTAAGTCATACTGTCTGTAAGGATGTTCTCAGCATTTTTTTTAGCCATTTGTTGGAGTCTCTTTACAGAGGATTAGGTAGGGTACTTTAAGAGATTTTATCTGGCCTTCAGAAGCATGATATTTACAGACTGAGGGCCACTTTCCAACTGTATCCAAAAACCAGGACAACGATAACTTTCACTGGTGTCTTCTGGGCCCTGTGTTCTCTCATCCCCCCCCCCCCCCCTCATCTCACCACTGCCTGCTCTGATTTAATTGATCGTTTATTACTCGGAGGAAGAATGGCTTTTCCTCGTTGGTGCTATTACCCTATAAAGATAGGATTGGGGAAAGTCAGTTCTTTCGATTTGGAAGAAAATAAATAAATTTAATAAGAAAAGATACAAATTTTAATTATTGTTCAAATGACTTTTTGAGGCTAAACCTGCACCATCATTTTTTTAGAACAAACTCAGAAAGATTAAATGAGTTATTTGGACAAGCCATGCAGCTAGTTAGAGGCCGGAGACCCATTAAAAAGGTAACTATTGAATAGTTTTTGCAAGATGGCAATAAAAAAGATAATGACATGACTCCTAATGACTAGCTTTGGGCAAATCATACTTCTTTCTGGCTATTATGAAAGAAGTTTGAGCCAAACATCCCACTAGGGGGTTCAGAACGAATATTAATATGGGAAAAGAGAGAAGACTCCAATTTTAAATTATAACCTCACGTCCAGATGTATTTTTTTAAGATTATGTATTTATTTATTTGTCAGAGAGAGAGAGAGAGAAAGAGCACAAGCAGGGGGAGCTGCAGGCAGAGGGAGAAGCAGGCTCCCCGCTGAGCAAGGAGCCCAATGTGAGGCTTAATCCCAGGACCCTGGAATCATGACCTGAGCAGAAGGCAGACGCTTAACTGACTGAGCCACCCACATGTCCTGTCCAGGTTTATTTTAAAGTTTGATTTTATTTTTCTTAAAATCAGCTTACCTAAGTGTTGTTTTTTATTATAGCCGGACACAAAATGAAGGCCACCCCAAATGGTTTGTTCTTGGTGTTGGGCAAGTCATAAAAGGCCTAGACCTTGCGATGATGGATATGTGCCCTGGAGAGAAGCGGAAAGTGATTATACCCCCTTCATTTGCATATGGAAAGGAAGGCTATGGTAAGGTGTTTTAATATTATATCTCTAAGTTACATTTAAAAATAAGTCATAGCTTTGGGTATATATCCAAAAGAATTGAAAGCAGGGTCTCAAATATTTGTATACTCATGTGACTAGCAGGACCATTCATGAATAGCCCAAGAAGAGGAAATAACCCAAGTGTCCATTGACAGATAAGTGGATAAACAACACATATACACATAAAATAGAATATTATTCAGCCTTAAAAAGGAAGGAAATTATTCTACATGCTACGACATGGATGAACCTTGAGTACATTAGACTAAGTGCCCAATCACAAAAAAACACACTGTATGATTTCACTCGTATGAGGTATGTGGAATAGTCAAATTCAAAGGAGAGTGGTTGCCAAGGTGCTGGGGAGAGGGTGGAATAGGAGAAGTAGTTTAATGGGTATAGAGTTTCAGCTCTCCAAGATGAAATAGTTCTGGAGATCGGTTGCACAGCAATGTGAATATATTGAACTGTACAGTTAAAATGGTTACAGTGGTAAATTTTATATTACATGTATTTCCCACAATTAAAAATTTTTGAATCACTAAAAACAACCAAATAAAATAAAAAACCACAGAGGAAATAGTTACAGAATCATAGGGCCCAATAAACTAGCTGTATCTAGTCCAGTCCAGCACGGTCCCCACCTTTTACGTATAAAGAAAATAAGACATCGTTGGAAGATAGCTCTCTGGCCAGAGTTCTTTCCCTCATATAGTGGCAGTACTCATAAAGATCCTGTATATTCTATAAGCTCTACCTTAGTCATTTTTTTTTTGTTTTAGTACATATTATTTTATTAATTATTACATAAATGTCTAGTATATACCTTAGGTAAGCAGTACAAAAGTCAAATTCATAAGACTTGTGAAACTGAAACATATGATCTTAGAGTAAAAAGACAGCACTGGAACATAGTAAAAAGAGGATCTGAATATAAAAAGCTGTCAGGGCGCCTGGGTGGCTCAGTCGGTTAAGCGACTGCCTTCGGCTCAGGTCATGATCCTGGAGTCCCGGGATCGAGTCCTGCGTCAGGCTCCCTGCTCTGCGGGGAGTCTGCTTCTCCCTCTGACCCTCCCCCCCCATGTGCTCTCTCTCTCTCTCTCTCTCTCTCTCTCTCATTCTCATTCTCTCAAATAAATAAAATCTTTAAAAAAAATAAAAAGCTGTCAGTCACTAATCCCCAAAATCAGGAGCAGCCTTGAAATGTGGAAGAAATGAAGTGCTTCTTTCAATATCTTACCTATTTTTAAAATCCTACTGTAAGATCTGAGAACCTAGGTAAAGCAGATAAATGGGGAAAATTTTTGCGACTACTGTGAAGACTCACTAACCAGTAATAAAAATGACCTAGCCATAGAAATAGGCAAGTAGCCCACTAACAAAAAAAAATACAAATGACCTCTAAATCTATGGGAATATTTAGTTTCACTAATAAATGAAGGGAAATCAAAACAAAATGAGACACCATTTTCACTCATCAGATTGTCAAAGGCATAAAAGTTAGCACAGGTATAGAAAACCAGCGTTCTCATGCATTATCGCTGGGAATGTAAGTCACTCGACCTTTCTAACAATTTCTATCAAGATTTAAAAGCACAGGGGCGCCTGGGTGGCTCAGTCGTTAAGCCTCTGACTTAGGCTCAGGTCATGATCCCAGGGTCCTGGGATCGAGCCCCGCATCGGGCTCCCTGCTCCGTGGGAAGCCTGCTTCTCCCTCTCCCACTCTCCCTGCTTGGGTTCCCTCTCTCGCTGTGTCTCTCTCTGTCAAATAAATAAATCTTTAAAAGAAAAAAAAAGATTTAAAAGCACATATCCTCTGACCCAGTAGTTCCAGTTACAGGAATGTACACACAGGTACATATAAAAGAATATTCATTACGGACTTTTTTTTGGTAGCAAAAAACTGGAAACTGCCTGAGTATCCATCAACAGGGAATTAGTTAAATATGATATAGCTATACAATGGATTATGGTGCAGCCAATAAAAAGAATGCTATAGAGCCATATGTATTAATTTGTTAAAAATAAAGTGGGATGGGGCGCCTGGGTGGCTCAGTCGGTTAAGCGTCTGCCTTCTGCTCAGGTCGTGATCCCAGGGTCCTGGGATCAAGCCCCACATCGGGCTCCCTGCTCTGTGGGGAGCCTGCTTCTCCCTCCCCCTCTGCCCCTCCCCACCCCTCCCCCGCCCATGCTCATTCTCTCTCTCTCTCTCTCTCAAATAATAAATAAAGTGGTATAGAATGTATTCATGCAGGAAGTATTTATTGTGCATCAGTGCCAGGTCCTGTTCCAGGCCTTGAGCATAAGCCAATGTCCAAAGAAGAAACCATTTCCTATCCTCAAAGATCTTACATGTGAGGGGGGGAATTTCACATGTGCATCATGAATCTACACAGCTTATATGTGGAAGGATACGCAGTCGTCTGATGACACTAAGTGTTCCTGAGAAGGAAACCTGAGGGCCAAGAGTAAGGAGATTTCTTCTCACTCTCTAATATTTTGTACTGTTTAAATTTTTTGCCATGTGCATGTATCAATTTTTCTAAAGTTAAAAATTTTTTAAATTGCCAAAATTAAAAATGGAGCTGAATAAAGAGGGAAAGTTTTTAAAAGGGGAAAAATGGTCAGCCTGGCAGAGGGATGGTTTTTACTTTGCATTCTCAATTAGGTCCTTGCTCACTGTTGCTGTGTGAAGACTATAAAGAATCATTCCCTCCTCATAATATTTAGAATCCTTGCTAACTCCACCTATTTGAAATATTTAGTATATAATTAAAGTCATTAAAGATTAGTTTTCTACGATGAGATACTGTCCTAACTCCCAAATATTTCGTTGAATGGCACACTTTCTTTGAGGCTGTTTTGTTAACTCATTAATAGTAGCGATCCCCTCACCTGTTCTTTCCAGCAAGAGCAGGGGATCCCTGCCCCAAACTGGATTGCAGGGAGGTTAGTGGCACAAGGCAGACCCAATCAGACTGAAAACTCCTAAAGAGACAGTTCCAGGTAACTACAGCTTCATTCTCAATGCTTTTGGCCAGTCATTTGGTCTCATCAAAATAGCTTCCATGGAACCATAATTTGTATATCCTATTTTTAGTTGTAGAGGGATCTGGGAGAGGGAGAGAAAAAAAAACTGAAGATAAATTAAATTGAATGCAAAACTTGCCCAAAAATATTGTCATGAGTTGAGGCCGATTCCAGGCAAGCTGATACAGGCAAAGTTTGCCTTTTAGACATTTTAATCTCATTTTAACCACATCCCTCATCAATATGTGCTCATCCATTCTATCAGGCCCCCTTTCCCTATAGCAAATGACCACTTAGTGATCCTTTTTGTAAACTAGTTTATGCTTAGCTATGAATGACTACCCAGGCTGCCCAAGCTATTAATAAACCAGACCCTTGCTGCAGAGAGGTACAAGTTTAACTTTGAAGAAGGTAGTTCGTATTCAGTTTGAGGTGTCCCCAGTAAACATAAAAATGATGAATCTCATTAGTAACACTGCCAGCACTTTTGTTTTACACATAAGGAAACTGTGGCCCAACAGAAGTATGCTCTTTGGAACATACTTAATTGCTGGTTTACCTGCATTACAACAGGTAGGATTAGCTTACGTAAAAACTGCAGTGGAGACCATACATAATGCTTACAAACCACTTCTTGTCAAATAAGCTTCTTTAAATAAGTTGTTATTGAGACCTAACATGAGCTATAACTTTATTTTAGGCAGTACTTGAAGAAGGCTTTCCTCTGTGCAGTATCCTTGCTTCATATGACAGAGCACCCTGCATGACTTGAAATGCATGTGACTTTTTAGTGCTTTAATTAACAGTACACGTGGTATGTATAGATTCTTTACATTAACTCCTATGTCTTTGATCTTCTCTAAATACAAGTAATTCTATAGCAAATTCACGGTTTTCTCCTTTTTATGCTTTAATTTCTTTGTAAGACAAAACCTAATTGGCAATATTTTCTGTATTTACAGTACAATTATTCAGAAACTTCATATGTACGTGTAATATTTTTTCTTAAGAAATTTGAATTTGTGTTTTGACAAAACATATAGTGTTAACTATATCATTAGTTATTTCCCTGTCGTAAGGATATTGTAACTGGACAGAATAGGAATGGATTTTGTAAAAATGATTGTTGAATTCATCTCCACCTTTTTTTATTCTAAAGTCAGGTAATAGGTGGTGACATAGCTTGGAACTTCATTAGTCATGGGATGCATGAGTAGATTTTTCTGTGTCCTGGCTTTGGAGATGACTGATCCAGTTCTCCTTTTGGCTATAACTTTCAAGCTCTTTTCTCTTTGGGTTATATAAAAACTTTAGCAAGAATTCTCGACTTTCATTAAAGAAATTACTGTTTCCTTCAGAGAACAAGCAGCCATTTTAAAAATAAGCCATAGGGGCATTCATTCAACAAATATTTGAGTGCCTATAATGGACAAGACTCTGGGAGACTCTGAGCAATATTGGTGACACAGACTAACCCCTGCCTCTTAGCACATCATTTCTACAGGTTATTTTTATGAAATGGTCATCTGAAATAGCCCAGAGCTTGCTAAGATCATCTGTGACGTGATGTCACAGATGAGTGAATAGGTTAACTTTATTCAAGAGGACTGTTCAACTTAATACTTAAACTTTTTATTGTGATTAGAGATTTTATAAAATTGTTACTGTTATTCTGTCATTGCACTTATTTTTTACTGTCTACAAAGGATTTGAAAGACATATTGAAACATTTTCTTCATGCTTCCAAATAACTATACAATATCATTTTTTAAAAGATTACTGATACACACTTTGAAATTTTTCTGCCCCTGCATTTCTTCTCTGCACTAGCTCTCTTCTGTATAATAATGGGGCATATTAATAAAAATTTCCTGAGTTGTATTTATTTTAATTCAATCAGGGAATAATGGCCCATGAGGTCCTTAAAACTGATTTGGTTTAAAAACATGGAAAAAAAATTTCTTAAAAGTGCTTGGTAAGCAGTTTTTATAAATATGAAATAATATAATCATAATGTTATAATGGCTGTTTGTGAATAAATATTTGAACATTATCTTCATGTAAGTTAAACTGTTAAAAATTATACCTTTAGCAGAAGGCAAGATTCCACCTGACGCAACATTGATTTTTGAGATTGAACTTTATGCTGTGACGAAAGGACCACGAAGCATTGAAACATTTAAACAGATAGACACGGACAATGACAGGCAACTCTCTAAAACAGAGGTAATTCAAACAAATTCTGTGTGTACAGTCTAATTTTTTCATCACAATTTAAATACATCTCTGTTACATCTGTTATTTTTTAGTTCTGCTGAGCATGGCTGATTGCTTTGCTTTTATAGAGCTGGTTACTAAAAAATCTAAGCTCCAAGAAGAAAATGTGCTTTTTCAATATAAAACTTGTAATGAGTCATCCTGTTCAGTTGCCTTTCTCCCTGCCAGAGAGTCATTAAAATACGAAGCTAGGGGTGCCTGGGTGGCTCAGTCGTTAAGCGTCTGCCTTTGGCTCAGGTCATGATCCCAGGGTTCTGGGATCGAGCCCCGCATCGGGCTCCCTGCTCAGCGGGAAGCCTGCTTCTCCCTCTCCCACTCCCCCTGCTTGTGTTCCCTCTCTCGCTGTCTCTCTCTCTCTCTCTCTCTGTCAAATAAATAAATAAATAAATAAATAAAATAAAATACCAAGCTAATCTCTACAGGGCATTTCCACCTTCTAGGCTACAAGAACAGAGCTTTTTCAAGCAGCACCATAGGAATTTGTAACACTGCAAATAATTTCTACCTCACAGGGTTGTGGGGATTACATGAGATTAGGAAAAGAGCTAGCAAGAATTTGAATTGTGTGCACTAGAAAGTTGTAAGCAGGAGCCAGGAGTTCACGAACTAGCTTCTGCGTTCCAGTTAGTCTTTTTTTTTTTTTTTTTTTTAAGATTGTATTCATTTAGGGTTGCCTGGGTGGCTCAGTCATTAAGCGCCTGCCTTCGGCTCAGGTCATGATCCCGGAGTCCTGGGATCAAGCTCCACATCGGGCTCCCTGTTTGGCGGAAAGCCTGCTTCTCCCTTTCCCACTCTCCCTGCTTGTGTTCCCTCTCTCACGGTGTCTCTCTCTGTAAAAATAAATAAATACAATCTTTGATTGTATTCATTTGTTTGTCAGAGAGAGCAAGCACAAGCAGGGGGAGCGGCAGGCAGAGGAAGAAGCAGACTCCCCCTGAGCAGAGAGCCCAATGTGGGACTCAATCCCAGGACCCTGGGATCATAACCTGAGCCCAAGGCAGATGCTTAACCGACTGAGCCACCCAGGTGTCCCTCCAGTTTTTCTTATATATGAATTGAGGGATTAATAAAGATGTCAGAACAATAATAGTCATTTTCTTTTGTACTTTCTCAGTACCAAGTACTACTATAAGCACATTAGTATGTGAACTAACTTAATCTTTGTGACAGTTTATGAGATAGACACTCGTCATTATCTCTATGTTATAGAAGGGGGAAATGATGCCCAGACTAAGTAACTGGCGTAAGGTCACACCACTCTAAGTGGCAAAATCAGACTGCAACCCAGCAGTCTGGCTCTGCTACTTTGCTCTTTCTTTCTTTCTTTTTTTTTTTTTTAAGATTTATTTATTTACTTTAGAGAGAGGAGGGGCAGAGGGAGAGAGGAACTCAAGCAGACTCTGTGCCGAGCAAGGAGCCTGACACAGAGTTCGATCTCACAACCCTGAGACAAGACCTGAGCTAAAACCAAGAGTTGGCTGCTTAACCGACTGCACTACCCAGGCACCCCTGCTACTTTGCTCTTAACCATGGCCTACCCTGCCTCTTTCGGGGGAGTTTCCAGCATAGATGTTTCAGGGCTAATGTTTGTACTGTTGAAGGCTGGTGCCTTACTTAGTCCCACCTACTATACCCTTTTTGCTTACATTGAATAACCCAGTTGTCTCCCCTCTTGTTTGGAGACAGTTTAACATGCATGACTCTACCACCTAAGGAACAGAAGGTACCTGAGTCATTGATTTCAAGAGACAAGTAAGCCCTCTTTCTCTGTTTCTTTTTCCTCTCCCTCTCCAGTCCTTCCCCCACCCTGATTCTCCTTCCTCCTCCAGGATATTAGTAAGGACTTTCCCCTGAAGCTCCTTTGTTGCTCAGCTGTGGAAGAGGGATATGTGAATGAAACGATCCCCTGTTCCTTAAGTAGAAGGACAATCAGAGGGGTGGCAAATCCATGCCAGTACATACTTTGCGTTGACTCCTCGTGAGTTTTAAACAGCAGCAGATGAATTCACACAGCACCCGAGAGCTCAGCCTGTGCACACAGACCATTCGTTACCAAATGAACACAAAGAGGCACATTCTGCAGTATGAAGACTCTTCAGTAGGTCTTGTGGGATCTTTAGTTCTTTCTGGAAAATAAAGGTAGAGAAAGTCCAGAATTCAGTGACCTGCTTAGCAACAGTCTGTCCAGATGTCTCTTAGGTATCAGCTGCATTATCACTAGATGGTAAGCGTGACTTTCACATGCGTGAATGATAATAACTGTCTTTCATTGACATCTATAAACATTACTCTAATCCTCACATCAATACTACCAAAGAGATACTGTTTCCCTCCTTTTACAGACGACAAAATTGAGGTCCAGAGAGGTTAAATTATTTGTCCAAGATCACACAGCAAGTACATGACAAAGCCTAGATTTGAAACATGAACTAAAACTACCTCCCTTCATCATCAGAAAGATTGAGTCACTTATTTCCTTAGTATAAGGTGAGAGAAGAGGAACACAGTATTTTTCTTAAATTATGAAGTGGAAATAGTGTGGAACTCATTGCCAGCAAAATTAAGGTTATGTTCTTACCCGCTGCCTTTTTGTACCTCTCTACTACAGTGTACTAGAAAAGTACGTCCTGAGAGTCAGTAATATTGGTTATGAAAATCTGTTTACTTAGAAACTGAGGAATATTTGAGGTTCTTTAAAATTCTTTTCACCTACATAGGATTGCTAAGGCTCAACTGGAAGAAAAAATGTATCTCCCTCAATAGGACTGAAGTCTCACTTGAGAACAGTTGATCTATCCTTCATTAAGATCCACTCATCATTCTAAAATAAAGTCTACTCATGATGGACTGAGTTGGGATACATACTGCTAAAAACTTCTCAGAGTTCAACTTTAGCTTTCAGAAATACTCTTGCCTTAAAATACTCAGCCTTGCTGAACAGTATTTCCAGATTATTGCACATTGCTTTCTTTAGTTATTATATGTATTAGTACTTTCCAATGGAAAGAGAATTGAGTCACATATATAATTTAAAAATTTTAGTAGCCACATCTTAAAAAGCAAAAAGAAACAGGTGAAATGAATTTTAATACTGTTTTGTCTAACTAAATATATCTAAGATATTTCCCTTTTTTTTTTAAGATTTTATTTATTTATTTGAGAGAGAGAGCATGAGAGAGAGCATGAGAGGGAAGAGGGTCAGAGGGAGAAGCAGACTCCCTGCTGAGCAGGGAGCCCGATGCGGGACTCGATCCCGGGACTCCAGGATCATGACCTGAGCCAAAGGCAGTTGCTTAACCAACTGAGCCACCCAGGCGCCCTAAGATATTTCCCTTTCAACATGAAATCACTGTAAAAATTATCAGTTATTTTTTATTGTCTTCAAAATTTGTTGTGTGTTTAACCCTTAGAGTAGCATATCTCTGTTTGACCTAGCCACGTGTCAAGTGCTTAGTAGTTCCATGCGGCTAGTAGAAATGTCATATTACACAGAGAAAGAGTACTTAATACCTGTTCTTTATTTGGTCTTATTATTATAGAGATTGCCATAGTTATGTAGATTTGAAGGAGAATTATAGAAGCATAGAAAAATTAGGAAAATTAAATTTTACTTCAAAACCTATGGTTGAATTTTATTGATAATACAATATATGCATTAATTTTAGAGATTATAAAAATGCCAATTTGGGTTTTATTCACTATTAGAAATCTTTAAGAATGATTTTCTTGATTTTCCTTTCATTATGTGGACAGTATAGATTATTGGAAAACAGTTTCAACAAAATTCAGTTCATACGTTAATCTTTGAGTATGTACCACTAACCATCTATAACCTCAGGCGAAGCTAATTTGAAGATGTTTCTTCTCAGAAAAATTGCTTCAAAGGTTAAAAGAATAAAACCTCAAACAGTTTTTAAAAATTTTATATCACTTATTATAAGTAGCCTTAGAGTTGAGTTTTCTTATGTAAACATTTCCTTAAAGTTACTGAAAATTTACTGGGGTACTTTTTTGTTAAAGACATTATTTTGGCCCTCTAGATAAATCACTACCTGAAAAGGGAATTTGAAAAAGATGACAAGCCACGTGACAAGTCATATCAGAATGCAGTTTTAGAAGATATTTTTAAGAAGAATGATCATGATGGTGATGGCTTCATTTCTTCCAAGGAATACAATGTATATCAACATGATGAACTATAGTATATTTTTATTTCTAAATTGTCTTAGCTACTTACTGTACTTTATATATAAAACAAAGTCACTTTTCTAGAACTTGTATTTTGTTTTCTTCCCATGAGAACATATTTCGATCCCCTCAATATATGTAATTTTGACATAATAAATGGGCGTTATTTTGCAAATTTAACGTTCAGGAAAGGTATGATTGTGTTTCCTACTGCTTTATCCTGTGAACACGAATTGCAGCACCTTGAAATAGACCTCCATGTCCCAGTGGTCAGTTCTCCCCCTTCAGGAGATAGGAGGACACCTATGTCAAAATCTACAAGTTCTTCCCAGCTCTAACCTTAACAACATGTATAAATATTTAAATATCCAATTTTTAACGTTTTGATTGTAAAAATGCCCCATATAATGAAAATATTCATTAGGACCCAGGAATGAACATTTCATTTGTTTATACATTTCATAGCATTACAAATAGAGGGATATAAAAATCAGAGGGCTAAACAAATCTTCCTTTCGTATGCATATAGGAAAATACTAGTTGTATAGCTTTGTCCCACAGAGAGCCTTAACACAGTTTCTGTACTTTTTGGTGCAAGCTCTGGCCTTTGGTCATTATTCCAATGGAGAATGTTTATTTTTTTTTAAGATTTTATTTATTTATTTGAGAGAGAGGAAGAGAGCACAAGCTGGGGGAGGGGCAGAGGGAGAGGGAGAAGCAGGCTCCCCGCTGAGCAGGGAGCCTGATGCAGGGCTTGATCCTAGGACCCTGGGATCATGACCTGAGCCAAAGGCAGACGCTTAACAACTGAGCCACCCAGGTGCCCCTCCAACGGAGAATGTTTAAAGATAATTGATGAGACCGAAGACTTTGTGCCTCTTACATAGCAGACATGATAAAATCATACTGCTCTGAGTGTGTACGCCTTTAGACATCATTATAGATGGGCTACTTCCTCTTCCTTCTTGTAGGCCTTTAGATCTACCATCCCTAACTTTTTGTCTTGATCATTTTAAATTAATGCCATGGTATTTCTTAGTTTCCAGTTCCCTTTCTCTATGTACCTCTATCCTATGTCACTTCATTTTACGATATTCTTGTTCTTGATCATAAATGAGCATTACAAACTGCTACCCCATCAAATTTTTGAAAATGCGTAGAATTTATTTTACACAGGATATCAAATGAGGATACAAACGGGGATATACACTGCAATGACAGTTTTGTGTCATGGTCAAACGATGACATCCAACTTGTTGAGAATAGGAGGTAAGATGCTGTAGAAGATCACCCTGGTGTCAAAGAAATTGCACGTTATTTATTGGACCACGTAAGGTTTTGCCCACTGCATATGTGGAAAGGTATGGTCAGGATTAAATAGCTCTGCTCCAAACAAGTGAGTTCAAACCAAAGCTTTTTCCATTTTCTGAAACTTGCTCTTTCCAAACCATTGTTCAGTGTTCATCTTTTAACCTCTTTAGATACACTGCCAGAAATCCTATTATCTAAAAGTTCAGGGTTAATGCAAAAAACACCAGATTAATGGATATCACATATGCATAGCACAGAGTTTGACACTTCATAAAACCAAAACCCTTGCTACCTTTCCTTTCCTCCCAAGACTGCTTCATGCCTGTACCTAATTTTGTAACTCCTCACTTGCTCAATTGCCAATTCTCGTTCCTTGACTTCCCTCAGGAAAACCTGCTCTGTTGAAATGAACGAAGTTGGTGACTCAGTATTATGTTTTGGTTTGGAAACTGCCCCCGTTTTCTATATAAAAAAAAAGTCACTAGAGCATTTTGCAATCAGTATACTCATATTTGCATTTGACTCATATATTCTGCTCAAAACACAAATACAGTGGAAGAAGATATACATGGAAATCATTCCATAATACATCCTGTTCATAATTCTATCCTTTCTGTCCCATTGTTTTCCAAGTGCTTTTAAACTTACGTTTTTAAAAATTATAGATGATATAAAATGGAGATTGATTCTAAAACTAACCACATTTAAATAAACAAAATTTTAATCATTCTACATAACTAATCAGGTATTTTGTAGTTACACGATTGCTTTATGCTTTCATAGGCATATACCCAGTAGGGAGTGCTGTCACTACATTTTGAGTTCTAGAATTTTCATTACTTTTGCAATTATTTTAATAAGGGCATATAATAAATTAATAATTTAGGTTGTTTGTGTATGCAAAATTTCAGATGTCTTATAGAGTAGATGAAAAAGATCTCTCAAAACTGAATATGTTAAATATTTTAAACATTTTTCCCTTTGGCAGTCTGTCATTTTTCTAGCATTTTCAGAAACTTTTCCCAAAGGGGAAAGAATAAAGGTGTCCTAGCTGCCTTAACTTTAAAATGACAGTAATGAGTTTTTATAAAGACAAAACGAGTGAGCGGGTGTACATCACACAATGGCATATACTGTGATCAGTCACCCTGTGAACTGTGTCCATAAAACCCCACACTGAGCTCAGTGTGCTTTTCATCTGATACCACAATTAAACATTTAGGATTATATTAAATTATTAACACATTTTTCTCATTTTACCGGACCTAGGGCAATGGTTAAAGCACCATAAAGTCACCACTTTGAATCTCTTGTCTTTCTTAAATATTAAAATTCAATTAAAGATAAAATTGATATTTAGCAAAATCACTATGTAAAGTTATCTAAAATGACAGCTGAATCCCAAATATAATTCTAAAGTAACTGGAAGATTTCATGAAGGAACATCTATATCTTGAATTTTGCATTTAAATCTTTTTTCACATAAGTAATATTAATCTTTATGATAATTTATAGGGCAGACACTATTATCATCTCCACGTTCATAAATGAAGAAAACGATGCCCAGACAGGTTAATTTCTCTTTCTTCTCCCTCTTTAATTTGCCATAATTTATCAAAGCATACCGAGATGATTTTGGAACGGTGTGTGGCACAGTTGCACCCAAAACACTACATTCACTTTCCATTTATTTCATCCTCTTGTGCCAAACATCAAAACAAGGAACTGCATGAAGCCTCACATACTTAAGGCCATCGACAGAGCACTGAAAGCACCCATAAACCGTCTCCCTTTTAAAGTTCCCCATTCCACAGAGTATGCAAGGTCCTTTTGGAATGTTGTGATTAAGCAGGTTAACTCGGATATGAGTCCCTTCTTTGAGAGAAATATCAGTCATGCTGAGATGTTTGTCAGAGTAGTCAGAAAAAAGATCATCTAAGTAAAGCTGTGAACGAGAAATGGTATCCATCACCCTTCTATCTGAAAGCACAAAAACAGAGAAATGCGTTAGAAGTCACATAAGAAATATATAACCAACCCGCCTTTATACGTACGTGAATCTCAACCATCAGTCATGACATGATTTGGCCTTTAGATTTAAATTCCTCCTTAACAGACAAGGAGTACTGACTGGATAAACTCGAGTATTAATCCAAGAAGAAAAGAAACATTTGAAATACTCTTCAACAGACATACTTCTCTCAAATAGAATATTCCTCAGTCTGTAGAGCAGCCCGAATGTTGGGGTTTCTTCCCTCTCAAATCCTCCTTTTGACACTGAAGTGACACAAAGGTCTATAAAAAAAAAATGTTAGAAGATGTTATAACTTGAACAACTCATTTTATTGGGAGTTTTAGTTGTGGCTGATGAATCCTGGTACATGCCATTCATTGTATTTTTTAAGTTAAATTTTATGTTTTTGGAAAAGCTAATATTCACATGGTACGAAATCCAGACTACAAAAGGGGGATACAGTAACAAGTCTCCAGTCTACCCTGGGCCCCAGCCTCAGTTTTCCACCCTAGAAGTGACCACTGTTAAGTTTCTTGAGTATACTTCCAGAAATACTTCATATATTTTACAAGTATAAAAGAATATGTATGTATGTATGTATGTATGTATACACATAAAATTATTTAGGCTCAAATAGCTATATACTATGCATATTTCTTTAAAATATCCCCTAGACATTATTCCATGTCAGGGTCCATATCTCATTCTTCTTAATGGCTTCACAGTATCCCATAGTTAAGGATGCACCACTATTGAACTAGTTACTGATAATAGATCTTAAGGTTACTTCCAGTCTTTCATTATTACAAGCTGAATATCCTTATACCCGTACCACTTCCCATATATGTAAGTATATCTGTAGGATAAATTCCCAAAAACGTATGCACATTTTAAATTTTGATGGCTATATCAGTTCTATCAGTTTATGCTCCTCCTAACCATCAATAAAATTGTAAAAACCTACATCTGAAGTGTCCCAAATAGACTGTAATTAGCATGTTTCGTCATGTTTCTGGATTCCCTATTCTCTCCTCCCATAGAACCACAGAAACAAAAACAGGTCTAAAAATGTTTATAAATTACCACGGCTAGGGGGCTCCCTTGCCTAGTCCTTTGAGGTAGCTGGCCTCCTAATCTTAACGACCTGTGAAATGTCGAAGTCTAAAGTGAGCTATTATGTAAGGTATTATATAAGGAATACAAGGTATTCTGTAAGGTATATAAAGACAATTTTAGGGTAAGCGCTTATACTGTCAAAGTTATTTTTTAGGGAGAGTGGAGGGGGAAGCTGGGTCTATGAGAGGTAAAACTGAAAAGAATTTGGCTTTGGGTATCTTAGCTTAGATGCCCTGATATCGACAGGCATCTTAACTATCTCCCCACTCCTCTATTTGCCATCATCAAAAACGACCTATTAGAAGATCATCTATTATCTCCCCATGTAAGTCAAAGAATACTTTGTCAGTGGATTGCACTTGAGCTCTTATCTATAATGCTAAGTGGCATGGTGGGGAGTTTGCAGCTCTCACCAAGAAGCAGAAAAGAGGTAGTGAGTAAGTAGTACCAGAGGGTCTTTCCCAGCTACTTTACCCAGGCATAAGATTGACAGTGCTGGGAATATCATTCTTCCACAATTACACAGAGAGAGTATGTATGTGTTTGTTTCTCATTAAATACTTCTTAAAAGTATAATCATTGCAGTGTTTCATGCAAATTATTCACTTACCAAAGGCACCATCCAAGTAAATGAAGAGTTCAAAAACACTGAAAGCGATGGTTGTGTGTGCTGGAAAAACAATAGCTTTGTCCCTTCCCTTGGGATTCTGTTCATCCATAAAATGAAACTATAGTGAATAAGTAAATAACATTATTAAGGAGGATAACACGTAAGGATAGCTTTTTAGAGAAACAAAACATCTCAAACAATCTTACTATTAAGACAAAAACAAATTATCCCATTGAATTTAACCAAGTCCCAGTGGTTCAATGGGGTCTCACCATCTAGGGAATACCACTCACCACCTTCTCACTAACATCAGTACTAGGGCCAATGATTAGTGCAACAGCAACAGTAATGCTGACATAGACACCTCTTCTTTCAACCACAAACCAACTGTTTAAGTGCTACAGTTGTTTTTAGGCTACTCTGTCAATTGTTCTAAAGCCCCCAGAGTTTTCAGCAGCTTTCCAAAGCAGTCATCAACTTCTTTACCAAAAAAATCTCCAACAATTAAATAAATGTTTCAGTTTGTGCCCCAAACAACTCAGTGGAAGCTAAATGTAGCCACTGAACAGAACTTTTACTTGCAAAGATTCCAAAAGTTTTTCCTTGAACTCTATCTTTCTAACAACTAATTTTAATAAGACCAATCGAGTCATTGTTATGTGTCATTACTATATGAATGACAAAGACAAATAATGCTAAGCTGAGAACTAAACACAAATAACTTCCAGGAGTTTTTTTTTAAGGTATTTAACATTGAATGAAGCATGTTTGTTTAATTTTAGAAAAATTGAAATAATATAAAATCAACTTTCAAAAATTCAAGTATAAAGTACATCACTTTTTAAAGTTTATTTATTTATTTGAGAGAGAGAATGAGAGAGAGAGAGCGCACATGAGAGGAGAGAGGGTTAGAGGGAGAAGCAGACTCCCTGCTGAGCAGGGAGCCCGATGCGGGACTCGATCCTGGAACTCCAGGATCATGACCTGAGCCGAAGGCAGTCGCTTAACCAACTGAGCCACCCAGGCACCCATAAAGTACATCACTTAAAAATAAAATCAAGAATTCAACATAAGCATTCAACTTTTTTTTTTTTTTTAAAGATTTTATTTATTTGACAGAGAGAGAGAGAGAGGCCCCGGGAGAGGGAACACAAGCAGAGGGAGTGGGAGAGGGAGAAGCGGGCTTCCCTCAGGGCAGGGAGCCCCATGCAGAGCTCCATCCCAGGACCCTGGGATCACAACCAGAGCCTAAGGCAGACGCTTAATGACTAAGACACCCAGGCGCCCCTCAACTTTTATTCTTAAAACATCATTTAAATAGTCATAGGAGGGACTCCAATATGCATTATTTCATAAGGATTAATGTTTTGTTTGTATTATAATACACATTTAGAATCGAAGTTTTCTCGGATTTTTTTAAAAATTCTAAAACAAAACTATTACTGTGCAAAATCCTATATACACTTGTAGCTCTTTAGTCTCAACATTTGACAAAATATACACATCTCTTTAGAAATTGAGTACTTTTTAAAAAAATTCCCATTGCACATTTTTAGCAAGAGAAACCTAATGAGGGGCACCTGGGTGGCTCAGTTGAGCGACTGCCTTCAGCTCGGGTCATGAGCCCAGGGTCCTGGGATTGAGCCCCACATCAGTCTCTCTGCTCAGCGGGAAGCCTGCTTCTCCCTCTCCCACTCCCCCTCTTGTGTTCCCTCCCTGGCTGTGTCTCTCTCTGTCAAATAAATAAAATCTTGGAAAAAAAAAAAGAGAGAGAGAGAAACCTAATGAGTGTGGTTTACCCGCATGGCTTCCCTGCGAATTCCAGCATGCACAGACAGCGAGCACTGTCGTGTGGTTCGAATGCTTTCCATGACCACACACAATACTGCCTTTCTGCTGCTCCTTGTCTGACGTATCAAGCTGTGGTCAAAATTAATTTTTCTAGAATAAAGAATAGAGATATTCACAAGAATCTGTCACATCTAATTACATATAATCAAGTACATTTTTTGCTGTCATGTGTTACTCATTCATGGTCCACCTTAACTAAAAGTAAATCAAGGCAGGTCTAATACAAATCAGAAAATATGCTCAATAGCTACTAGTAATCTGCCTCTCCTTTCCCTTTTCTTAAAACATGCTTATTATAGGAGCCTGTCGGAAGAGATTCCATTAGTATATTTGTTGCAAGCAGATTAGTGTACTCCTTTTTTTTTTTAAGGACTTATTTATTTTTATTAGCGAGAGAGCGAGAGTGCAAGCAGAGGGAGGGGGAGAGGGAGAGAGAGAATCCTCAAGCAGACTCCCTACTGAGCACAGAGCCAGACACAGGGCTCAATTCCAGGACCCTGAGATCATGACCTGAGCTGAAATCAAGAGTCGGCTGCTTAACCAACTGAGCCACCCAGGCACCCCAGTGTATTCTTTTAATCTAATAATTTAGCAAATGAGTACAGGACCAAAGCAATTTTGTGGAAAAATTAAAAATTCTGTTTACACCAAGTGATTCTGGATATCTACCCATATCTAAAGCCTGGATGTATTGCTAATTTGTAGTTTTTCCAACAAATAAAACAAGTAAATTATCCTGAATGCTTTCAGCATTCTTTATAACGAAGTTTATACAATTAAAATATTTAATGAAAACACTGAAGCATATTAAGTATTATTCTACTGACCGCGTCGTAATTTCCTTGAGTAACGTTGATACTTCCACTTCATGTTTGGTCACCACACCAAATGAAGCTTTAACTGCAACAGAATCAGATCCAGTGACGTTAATCCCAACGTCATTCACAATATGATTGCCTCGTCTTCCATAGAGGGAAACATCTGATTCATCTTCATAATTCAGTAACTGATAAGATGAAATACCTTTATGGAAAGGAAATCAGTATTTTTAAATGTCTTGATTTCACCTAACATAGATTATATATAGTAATGCATTAATTAATATTTAAGACTCCATTACATAAATGTTGAGAAAGGTGACATCTCAAGCCAAGATTTAAAATAGCAACTCATTTAAATTAAAAAACAATAAATACATTTACATAAATTATGACTTTATTGTTAAAACATGTAAACACTATTTTTGAAGCTTTTATTTATTTATTAGACAGAGAGAGAGAGAGAGTGCGTGCACAAGCAGGGGGAGCGGCAGAGGGAGAAGGTGAAGCAGGCTCCCCGTTGAGCAGGAAGCCTGACATGGGGCTCGATCCAGGGATCCTGGGATCATGACCTGAGCGGAAGGCAACGCTTAACCGACTAAGCCACCCCGGTGCCCCAAAACATGTTAACATCTTAAAACCTGTAAAATATCACTCCTGCTAGAAAATGAACTCTTTTTTTTTTAAATTAATTTTTTTATTTGAGTGTAGTTAACACACAATGTTACATGAGTTTCAGGTATACAGCATAGTGATTCAACAAATTTATGCATTATGCCATACTTACCACAAATGTAGCTACCATCTGTCGCCATATAATACTATTAAAATATTATTAATGAAAAAAAATTTTTTAATTTAAAAAATAAAATAGCAACTCAATTAATTTAACAATAACCAAAAGATAGAGTACTTAAAAGAGAACTCAAGTTCTTTGTTCCACCAAAAGAACTCTGTAAGCTGTAAGATCCACTGAGTGGTTGAAAGAAAAACAGTGTTTACAACAAATAATTTGTCAAAATGTCAACTCATTTTCTAATCTAGCCTATAAAATACATTTCAGTTTACCAACTACAATAACTGAGTCATAAGAAATAAATGTAAATTACTTTCATCTCATCTGACCCTGTAAAGATAGGTAAGACTAATACCCCACTTTACAGATGAAGAAATATATTATTTTGTCATATTCTAAGTTGATTCAGTTAAAACAGTCTATAAAATATTTGAAATAAAATTATACAATAAATTTCACAAAATAGGTTGGAAAATTATTCAACCAATAAGAGATTTGATCTACATAAATTTAGATACTATTAATCTTAATATTAATACTACTCTCATAAGAAAAGTTGCATTTATCAATGTGCAAATATTACAAATATTAGTATATACAACCGATGTTTAGATTGTCAATAATATAGCTAAATGAGTAGTCACTCCCAGATATTTAAACTTACCAGCTGAAATTTCTCTGTCTCCTAGAAGAATGTCTTTCAGTATAAAAGGTGTTGAGGTAAATTTATATCTAGGAAAAAGAAAGCATCGCTTCTTTTTTACCACCAGACTTAGAGGTTGGTATTTGTCAGCCTCACTGAGGCTTGGAACAGGGACTAATCTCCCTCCATCTCCAACTTGCTTGACAAAGCTCTTGGTAGCAGCAGCAAACATATTAATATGGTATCAAGACGTCATCAACTGCAACCCTCAGATAACAATCCATACTTTCAAAGAAAACCAGGCACATCAAGACTTACTTGATTTTAAATATAATTGAACACATTAAAAATACAAAGCATGGTTTCACCAAGTAGCTTACCAGTGTACAATTCACAACACTGCCTCTCCTGGTGTGCTCAGGTAATGAATTATAGATCAACGGTGTTAAATGATACACTGAGAGCAAGTCAATTTGGAATTGCAGTCTATAAGCACTAAAACATATGCAGAAAACTACTGAGTTTAAAATACTACCAATGTCCTTGATGAGGGTTACTGTTAATAGTAGGTTGTCAGTTTTGAGGAAACCTATAGTTCTATGGGAACAATGAAGTTTAGGCACTAACATTAGCCCTGGCTACCATCTACAGTGGACCTAGTCCAAAGGGAATTCCTTCAGAACTTCCCCTTGCCAATTGTGGCAACAGTAAAGTGCTATTTTGAATCCTTAGAGTATACAGGTCATTCATTCTCCTTATATGCTACAAAACCAAGTGATTAATATAAAATATAAATTCACAGAATATAGAGAAGCAGTTGTACGCAGATTTTTATGAAATATATGAAAGCCATATTACATATATAAATGCAGAAATAACTATATAATACATATATATCTATAAACTATGATTTAGGGGTTTCTTACTCTGTAGCTGGCACATAGACAACTCTTTGAAATAGTGCTGCATTTATTTTGTTTCATCATTATTACCTCAGTTGCTCAACCTTTAAAGAGAGCTATATCACGTTTGGGCTTGTTTTTAAGATATCGGGGCAAAAAATAAATTTTAGAAATAAATCTGAGGGCTGAAATATTGTATTGCCATAGTTATGTGGATGTTAATATATTTTGAAAAAGTGGCTATGTGAACTTACAGTAAGATACTCATTAAAATATAATAGTAGGTAGTAATCGCGATACATACATATACGGGGGGATGGTGGGAGGAAGACAGAATAGGCTAATTGAAGCCTCAAATAATATAAATCAATTTGATTAGATTCAGGATTCAGCTGTTTTCACTTGCTTGCCAGTATCCAAGGCTCTCGTGTAATCAAGAAAACCCCAAAAACCAAAAAGTTTTTTTTTAAGGTTTTATCTATTTGACAGAGACACAGCGAGAGAGGGAACACATACATGCAGGGGTAGTGGGAGAGGGAGAAGCAGGCTTCCTGCTGAGCAGGGAGCCCGATGCGGGGCTCAATCCCAGCACCTTGAGATCATGACCTGAGCGGAAGGCGGACGCTTAACGACTGAGCCACCCAGCTGACCCCCAAAAAAGTTTTTAATAACGTCCCTTTGTGTGAACAGCACTGTGCAATCTTCCACAACACAGAGAAAGCACAGGGAGTCATTTCTGTAAGTGGCTAACAAACCCCTAGGCGACATATCTACCGTCGCTATCTGATCCCCACCTAAGGTTGGTGCATCCCAGGCAAACACAATTACGACTAAGAAGACAGGTGTACAGAAACAGCATTTAATTGGAGCCCACAGAAAGCCCTCGTTACACCTAACAGGCCCTGCTCGGATCCGCCGGCCCAGCCTTCATCTCGGGACCAAAGCCTAGAGACAATGGAAACCACCCGGCAGCGGGGGGGGGGGGCCGGACATCCCTGGGAGCTCCTCAAAGCAGGGCGCAAACCGGGAGAGCCCACTGCAGCCCTCCAAGGCAGATATACAGCGAGTCCCAAGCTTCGGGGCCAGGTCCAGGGATGTTCCGATTTTGCATTTAGAATCCTGAAATCTTTTTCTTAAAGTGACGCAGCCCCGATCCCTAACCTCCCTCAGCCCCACCACCAAAAAAGAAGCTGAGCCTCAGCCTCACACACTGTGAGGTTTGCCTCCCAACAATCCGCCTCTCCGGGCCGGAAACCGCCTCCTTTTAAGGACGCAGAACTTGCGGCCACGCCAAGGCCGTGGCGGGGGGTAAGCGCCGGGAATCCGCGGGGCTAAGGCTGGGAACTGGCGGGAGCCAGAAGAGCCGAGACTGGGAAAAGAGGGGCGGGGCCGGGCGCCCAGGAGCCCTGCGAGCCGGTAGGTGGGGCCCGGCTTGGAGTATGGCCTGCCGCCCGGGCAGCGAGGGGGCGTGGCCGGCACTGCTGCACCGAGACTCCGCCTCCGCCCGTCCCCTTCGCAAGAGGGACGCAAGCTGGGAGGAAAGGGGGAGTCGAGGAGGCGGCGGCGGCGCTGGAGGGCTCCTCTCGGGGACCGGCCGACCCGGGGAGCGAGGATATCGCTCCGCACCACTCTTCCGCCTGCCGCCAAGCCGTCCCTTCTCGCTATGTCCCAGAGCAGGCATCGCGCCGCGGCCCCGCCGCTGGAGCGCGAGGACAGCGGGACCTTCAGGTCAGCGCCCGAATAGTCGGGGCCGAGCCCGGCAGGGCCGGGAGCGGTGGGCACGAGAGGCGGGGCGGAGGAGCCCGCTTTCCAGCGGCATTCTGGGTAAAGCCCCTTCCCGTTGCTCTCGCCCCCGCGGCTGCGGGCGGACCCGGGGGCACTCGGCTCCGCCCTCTCGGCCGCGCGCGGGCTGGGGTCTGCGGCCTGGCCCCGCCCCTCTTGCGGCCTCGGGCTGCGCGCGGGGTGGGCGGAGGTGGCGCGCCGCCGCTACCCGTGAGAGGGGTTCTGTGGGCTTGGTCCTGGGAGACTGCAGGGAATACCTCCTACCCGCTTTCAAGTTATCTCCCGAAAGCCCTCTTTCACCCTGCCGGTTGCCCGCTGCAGCAGGGCCGGGAGACTGGGGCGCTTCGCCATCTCTGGCGCTGGCCGCAGGGGAGGTTCGGCGCCTCCTGCATCAGTGTTGGTGGCAGTCAAAACTAGCCTCTGTATGCTTCTGCTTCCCTCCCCGCTTTGGCATGCAAAGCACACCTTTTTCTGGTTTTTGCAGTTTGGGGAAGATGATTACAGCTAAGCCAGGGAAAACACCAATTCAGGTATTACACGAATACGGCATGAAGACCAAGAACATCCCGGTTTATGAATGTGAAAGATCGGATGTGCAAATACACGTACCCACTTTCACCTTCAGAGTAACCGTTGGTGACATAACCTGCACAGGTCTGTATGCACAGTTAACCCCATGATCGTGTGGGTTGGCCAGCAAACCTTGGTATTGTTTTTCAGTTCGGAAAAGTGACCTTTTTACCAGGGACAGCTGTAAGGAGCAGACTCTTGAAACTGAGACCTCTCATCTCAGGTCATGGGGACTTTCCAACTTCATCTGATTCTCTCCCTAATTTTCTCTTCTCCAGATACCAAGAGAAGCTCAGAAACATACCCTAGGATCTTCCTAGGGTTCTTTCAAGAATTAGGGAGAAGCAGGAAAGGTTCTTGGAGCGACCATAGCTGGATCAGTAGGTGCTGACAAGTTTTATAGTGTCATAGAGTATAGCAGATGCCAGGAGCCATGAGTCCAGAATTTTCTGAGCCTCTCCCCTCTTTGTATGGACTCCCCTGGCACTTTGGGCCCATTGTACCACCCTTGATTCTGTATCCAAGCAAAATGAGGAAGGCGGTGCAAATACCATATTTCATAGCACCGTCTAGTTCCTGACACTGTACGGGTTTTAGTAAGATGTCATCTCCTTTTTTTTTTTAAAGATTTTATTTATTTATTTGACAGAGAGACATAGTGAGAGAGGAAATACAAGTAGGGGGAGTGGGAGAGGGAGAGAAGCGGGCTTCCCGCTGAGCAGGGAGCCCGATGTCGGGCTCGATCCCAGGATCCTGGGATCAGGACCCGAGCTGAAGGCAGATGCTTAACGACTGAGCCACCCAGGTGCTCCTGTCATCTCCTTTTTTATATGTGAGGAAAGAGGTTCAGAGAAATTAACCAGTTAACATGCCCAAAGTCACATAGCGATGAAGTTTCAGAGTTCAGACTCCCCTTATGGTCTGTGAGCTTGAACAAATGATAACTAAAGTTGCCATTTGTAAATGTAGGCATTTTGTTTCTTATGTATCTATTTAATTGCAAACAAAAAATAATACTAAATTTAAATCGGAAGAACGCCAAGAAAACAATTCAACAGGAAGGTTGGAGTTGCACCATCTGGTAATCTAAAGGCATCGATCGTTTGTTTAGGTCCCTGAAAATCTGGAGCCCGCTATTTTCTTTGAAATGACTTTAAGAAAATGTTGAGGCTTTTTTATCTAGATGAGGCAGTTGGATTGTAGGTGCTAGCTGGAAGTCTCCTCACAATGAACCACGGGATCTTTGCATTACTCCTTTAACAAGTCTATTTTTAAATTTTCAGTGAAAACTTTTTTTTTTTTTTAAGATTTTATTTATTTATTTGAGAGAGAGAATGCGAGAGAGAGAGAGAGAGCATGAGAGGGGAGAGGGTCAGAGGGAGAAGCAGACTCCCCGCCGAGCAGGGAGCCCGATGCGGGACTCGATCCCGGGACTCCAGGATCATGACCTGAGCCGAAGGCAGTCGCTTAACCAACTGAGCCACCCAGGCGCCCTAAATTTTCAGTGAAAACTTAAGAAAAGAAATAGTCCTTTTCCCTTCGATATGTGTTGGGCCAGGGATTAACAACCTATAGCCACTAACCGTTCTGCTTGGGCCCCTGCTCTCCTCACACTGCCCCGTCTTTCTATGCAAGTTTATGTGCCTCCACAGCTTCAGGGGCTATCTAAAGGCCGAATATCCTGAAATCTCTGTCTTCATTCAGCCCAGGTCCGGTTATGGAACTGTCTGTCAACCTGTGCTTGCTGGGCATCTTCACTTGGATGACCCAAAGGCACCTCAGTCTCTCGTTGTCCCAGACTGACTCCATCTCTCTTCCCTCAAGTCTGTCTCCCCTGCATTCCCTAGCTCACTAAAGGCACCACCATCACCTATTGGATCACACTAGAAAGTTGGGTTTCATTTTCCTGACTCCTCCTTCTCCCTCTTCCTCTTGCCCACTCTTCCACCAAGTCTTACTTCTTAAGCAGCTCTGGCATCTGCCTGCTTCCCTTGTCTCCCCGCTGCTGCTGTCTGGGCCACCGATGTCTTGCACTTGGACCGCGGCTGTCGTCTCGCTGCTGCTCTCTCAGCCTCCAGTCTCGGGCTGTCCATTCCCCGGATGACCCTGGCATTCAGATCTGTTCGTGTGCTTCTTGCTCTTCAAATCCGTTCGGTGGTTTGTCCATCACCCTCTGGTTAAATACAGATTTCTTGATAGGACTTAACGGCCGTGCTTCTCGAAACGTGATCAGCAGCATTACTATCACCTGAGCACTCGATGTAAACGCTCTGGAATATCAGGCCCCATGCCAGACCTGTGGGACCAGAGTATGCATTTTAACAAAATTCCCAGGCAATTCCTGTGCACATTAAAGTTTGAGAAGCACAAATTTATAAGACTGTTCTTGGACCTCTCTCCCTACCCTCGCAATCCTGTAGCCTTTTATCGTTTCCTTAAGCTCCCACCTCCCCAGCCGCTCGGGGCTCTTGAGAGCAGCATGCTGGTGTTGCCTCTGAGCCCCGGCAAGGGCTCTTTTCTTCGCCTAGAATGCTCTTCTCAACCCCCAGCTCTCGTCACCTTACTAGCTTTTACTAGTCTTTTCTGTCTTCATTCAGTTATCTCTTCCTTCTTGAAACCTTTCTGAATTATTACCAAGAGGAGGGGAGCTGTCCCTCCAGCCTGCACTTAGGCTAGTTCTAACACATACGACTATATTTCAGATGCCTCTTTACAGACAAAATCCTGCACTAGGCTGTGCGCTCTTTAAGGGTGGGGATTCTGTTTCATACTCCCCAGTGTCCCTAAGTCCCTAGGTTAGTGGATAAAGGTGTATGGTTTGTATGTCCTGACATTTGAGGGTTACAGTTGAAATTTATTCCATTATTCTGTTCCTTTCCTCCCACACCAGAGAAATGGATATCAGCACTCTGGTACCACTTTTGAAAGGTTCTCAGCACCTAGCTTGAACTCAGAAAGCAAAAGATTGAATTTACCATTTAACAGGTGTGATGGCTTACTGAAATTAGGCTGCAGTTTCAGTGATGAGTCAGACCTGTCCCCTGCCACCCTGTTAGCTACTTAGGTAAGGGATATAGATTGTATGGAAGACACGGAACATCATCTCTCACGCTCCCTATATAAACCTTCTCCCACTGCACCCAACATGTAGCCAGGACTGCTTAGCCAAACAGAGGGGATTAATGCAGTATAGGATGGACTATTGGAATAAAATTGTGCCCATTTTGCTGTCAAACAGTGTTGATATAAGCGGCTCCCTTAGAGGAGACTTCTTGCTACAGCATTTCCTTTCTCTCTAGGAATAAGGAAGAGTAAAATACTAAGTTGCATTTTTTTTTTCAGAAAGTATGACATGGTCTACTTTATTACCATTTTATGTAATAAACAAATATACACAAGGATTTTTTAATATAGGTATACATAGAATTAGATACATAAAACTTAAAATTATGGGTTTTTAATGTATGTATTTCATGGGAATATTTTGTTACAGTATGTAGTATATATTTTTAGTAACTTTGTGTGTGTGTGTAAATATATATATATAAACTGTAGTGACTTTGTTTTGTATTATGCAAATGTCTATGCAACCCTCACATTTTCATTTCTTTCTTAACTTTAATTCAGGTGAAGGTACAAGTAAGAAGCTGGCGAAACATAGAGCTGCAGAGGCTGCCATAAACATTTTGAAAGCCAATGCAAGTATTTGGTGAGCTAAATTTCTTTGTATTCTGCAGCTCAAAAATATCATGGCTGAGGTAAGATTGAAAGTTTGAACGCGCTCACAAAAGCAACAAAGTGAACAGTTGTTAGTACCTGGCTCTAAAATTTTATTTCCTTGTGAAAACCTGTCATCCCTTAAAGACAACTTTATCCTTAAGAAATTCAATCCAGCAATTAACTGTTAAATGAAAGCTCTCAGGAACTAGGATTTTTTTCCCCCTCAGTGGGATGCAACAGTAGAAAACCCCAGTTTTTCTGGCAAATATCTTCCTGTGTTAAGAGTGTAATAATTTCTACACTACATAAAATAAGTTATGAAATGGAAAAAGATCAGTGGAAAATACTCTTCGGAAGATTCTAATTTGGAAGGAGATGAAGAGATTTCCTTTTATTATACAATGTATACCAAATACAAGATGTTAAGTGGGATGTTAAGTCTTGATGGGATTTTTTCAAAATAAGTTGATTGTCACTTTAGGTGCTTTTGGAGAGTATTGGTCCTGGAGCATCTCATGTATTCTAGAGTGATGTCCTTTGGTTTCTAATGGACACACTGGAGCATGCTGAGCCTTTAAGTTCTTCTCCTTCCTGCACTCAGTTATTCCTAAAGTACAGTCTGGTGTACCTGCTCAGAGTTGACAGCAGAGGCCCGGGGGAATTTAGGAGAGGTTTTTCTCCAGCTTCAAAACTTTTGGTCTAGCACGTACTTAGGTTCTCATGCAGTGCTCCTCCCCTTTCTTAAGCCCTTCCAAACCATTCGAGTAGTTTAGAATGAAGCATTGACAAGCTTTGACTCTCACAAAATGGTGCTTGATTCCCTGGGATCCTATGTTATAGCTGATTTATGCTGGCTTTGTAGACATGCTAAAAGACATGGCAGGTATTGGATTCTCCCCTCGCCGGTGGTGACCAGGCTATTTCTGTGCAGCCCAAAGGTCAACCCAAAGTGTGGAGTGTATTTGTAGAAATGAACATATGGAGTGTCCTTTCTGCACGTGGGCACTTCACTTTGTCAGCAAAAAAGGCTAACAAACTTTACTATATATTTGTGCTTCTTGACAGATAAGATGGGAATTACTAAGCTGTAATCAGGTCTAAAGTGGCCTCATTTAATACAGAGACTTTCTCACTTCTCCATCACAATTATTTGGGTAGCTTCGGCGTGCATCATTGTAAGTGAATATTCCTATCTCATCAGCCTCCATAAAGCTTGACATTCTGGCAGGTGGAAAAGCAACCTGAGGAAGTGGCAATAACTGAACCTCTTTGGTCATGGAAGAAATGACTCTTCAGTCGCCTAGGTGGTAGTAACCTTGAACGTAGCTTTACTCAGTGCTAGACACTCATCGCCTAACTAATTAGTAATTTCAAACTAGTTAGGAGACATTATTCTCTTTTTCCCTAATCATAGTCACCATATTGCCGGAACCAGATTCATGCAGGCCATACAGATACATCTTAGGAGGATTATTCTAGCTTAGAACAGATGATAGATCAGACAGATTTGTCTTCCATAGTTATTTGAGTGAAAAAACAACTTTATAATCTGTATCATTCCCATTACCAGGCTAAATTTCCTAATTATTAGGCTTCCCTTTTTGTGTGGTTGTAATAGTAGTATGCTTTATTTAAATACATTTTTATTGAGCACCTATTATATGCACAGTCCTGTAAGGCTTACGGAGGTAAGTAATACATAGGCTCTGTCATCAAGGATTTTACATCTGAACGCAGGAGCGGTGTGGTGAGGGATGGACAAATCACATGTATTTGCAAGAGTATATAACTTATGGTAAAATAATTTGCGTAAGAAAGGGTCAACCTAAATGTTAATAATGGTTCAAAGGAGGGAGAAATTATGTCACATTAGCGTAATAGGATAGGTTTCTTAGAGAAAGTGGCATATGAGCTAGACCTTGGACAGGGGATAGGTCACATTCTCATAGAAGAGGTGAGGTAGAAGGCTATTCTGTGGAGAACAGCAGAGGCATAGAGGATTAAATAAGAAATGCTTGTCATTTATTTAATAGTTTGGGGGAAATTATTTTGTTTTATAACATTTTAAAAAAATGTTTAGCTTTGCAGTTCCTGACCCCTTAATGCCTGACCCTTCTAAGCAACCAAAGAACCAGCTTAACCCTATTGGTTCATTACAGGTAAGTCACACGGTTTTTCCTTACATAACATTATGTCTATTGAAGAAAGATGTCATAAATTGATAATATGACAAGGGCTGAAACAAGGAATAAATATTTTAAAGATAAGTTGGCATAATATTTTATTTTCCCAGTTATGATCATTAGCTATTACAGCACTAACTTGAAATTATTTTCCTATTTATTTACGTTTTGGATTTTCTTCCATATACAGTATCTGCCTTTGGTTTGTGGAATTCTCATTTGAGATCAACAGGACCCCAGTGCACATGGGTAGAGTGTTTTATACTTTAAGAATATTTCTTGCCACTCTTGTGACAACCTCTTTCTACTTCTGTTGACACAGAAGATTTTATAAAGAACACAAATCGGGTAACCTACCTCAAGAAAGGGGAAATAGTCTATTTGCTTATTCTACAAAAAAAAAAAAAAAAAAAATCAGCTTTGAATTTCTGCAGGCAGAATATCCTTCTTGCGGATTATCCATGTGCTCTGTTGGACAGCTACCCTCCCCATTCTCCAGCCCGTCCTTTGGTCCCTTTCTTGCTGTCTTTTTCTTGAGTTTTCTTCCCCTGATCTTTCCTCAGCTTTGTCCAAGTCTGTTAGCCGCCTTCGCTCATCTGCTCTTGTTGCAGTGCAGTAGTTAGCCAGCTGTAGGCAGGAAGTCTGCAACTAAGGCAGAGGCTTTAGGAACTGATGACCCTGAGACCTATAGATGTTCCCCAAGAGGGCCATAGTAGCTCCTCTTTCTCTTTGAGCTCTTTGATATTTGCTCACTATGGCTTAATGGAAGAACACCATTCCTATCCTAGCAGTAAACTGCTTCAGTTTTGGTATTGTGGGCTTGCAAGATAAAAAATGCAGGAATATTTATGGGGAATATAAGGCCTTCCCCCATTTTTCCATTGCAGAAGATCATTATTCTTTTCAAAAACATAAATGGAAATGGGATCAAAATCATGAAAGGGTGTCATTTATGTGATTAAGCCATTGCATAGTAAAAATTAACTACTAAAGCCTCATCTCGATTTTCTAGGAGTTGGCTATTCATCATGGCTGGAGACTTCCTGAGTATACCCTTTCCCAAGAGGGAGGACCTGCGCATAAGAGAGAATATACCACAATTTGTAGGCTAGAGTCATTTATGGAAACTGGTAGTTATTTCCTTTCAATCTCATACAACTGAAGACATTTTAAATATTTTCAGATGATGAATGACCATAGAAAGTTCTGTTGTGATTTCCTTTCAGATATTTCTGGGGAGAAAAACTGATACATTCCTATTCTACTGTCTCTTTCTGCAGTTGAATTTAAGTGTAAATATTTGGCTTAAGAATACTTATGCTTCTTAATTTGATATTTTTAAAAATCATGGAAAAGCCTGTTAATGGAAAGAAGTAAATAATTGACTTTACACAGCGTGCATTGATGTGTTAGTGACTTAAAAATCATTTTAGAGGGACGCCTGGGTGGCTCAGTCCTTAAGCGTCTGCCTTCGGCTCAGGTCATGATCCCAGGGTCCTGGGATCGAGCCCCGCATCGGGCTCCCTGCTGGGTGGGAAGCCTGCTTCTCCCTCTCCCACTCCCCCTACTTGTGTTCCCTCTCTCGCTGTGTCTCTCTCTGTCAAATAAATAAGATCTTTAAAAAAAAAGTCATTTTAGAAAAAAGCAGTAAATCTCTTGGAAGTTTCAACAGCTGTTCTAGAAGATTGGAGGACTAGAGGAAGATCACATTTGAAAACATGATAAGAGACTAGGAGGCAAAAAAATAGCATGAGATAAAAATAAAGTAGAAATTATCCCTTTGAATGATAGCAGTGTCCATGTTGTAAGGGCCAGAAACGATGGGAAAAAAGTCCCTTAATAGAGTACTAAGTCAGGGTCCCTATTGTAATTTCTCTATCGTGTTACTGTCATTCTTAAAATGGCACGGAATGGAATTGGTTAGATGCCTGTTTCAAGTAATAAGCAACCGTTTGCCCTGAGAGGCAGTGCGGGCCAATGCCGAAAGCACTGGACCGGAAGTGAGAACCCCAGCTTCCATTCTTTTTTTAAAGATTTTATTTATTTATTTGAGAGAAAGAGAGCACGCACGGTGTGGGGCGGGGAGAGGGAGAAGCAGGCTCCCCATTGATCAAGGAGCCCAACATGGGGTTAGATCCCAGGACCCTGAAATCATGACCTGAGCCAATGCAGGCAGAAGCTTAACTGACCGACCAAGCCACCCAGGCGCCCCACCTAACGTCCATTCTTGATGCACCTTGATTTGCGAGGGTAGGCAAATTACTTAATCTCTCTAGGCCTCAGTTTTTAAATCTGTAAAACAAAAAGCATGGAAGTAGATGATACTTATGGTGTCTTTCAACTGCAGGATCTCCTGTGCCCTTCTTATCCATGTTAAAGAAAAATTCCGCATAGTTGTCAGTTTATAGAAGATTGTAAGCAAGAAGTAGACCTCAAGAGATAAGAGCTGTAATTCAAATGTACCTTGATAAATTTGAATACTTGGTCAGAATTAAACCAAAAGTGATTCATTAAAGCTAGGCATAGGGAAATATACCTGTTAAAAACAGAAAGTATAACTATTATAGATAAAATGTCAAAGAAAAGAAATGCCTTCATAAATGTAAGAATTAATAGTTGTATCGGGGCTCCTGGGTGGTGCAGTTGGTTAAGCACCCAACTCTTGGTTTTGGCTCGGGTCGTGATCTCAGGGTTGTAAGATCGAGCCCTGCTTAAGTCTCCGTGCTCAGCATGGAGTCTGCTTGGGACTCTCCCTCCCTCTCCCTCTGCCCCTCCTCCCACCACTCATGTGCGGTCTGTTTTCCGCTCTCTAAAATAAATAAATCTTTAAAAAAAAAAAATTAATAGTTGTATGAAGCACCATAAGCAAAGATGTCAGATCAGCAAAAGAATAATATATAAAAATCATGAAATTGTTCTCTGATCAAAAAATCATACTTTATACATGTGATTATTCTCTGTGGACACTAATTTCTTTTCTAAACCTACCATTTCTTTCTTTTTTATTTAGGAAAGGGGGCATCAAAAAAACAAGCCAAGAGAAATGCTGCTGAGAAATTCCTTGCCAAATTCAGTAATATTTCTCCAGAGAACCACATTTCTTTAGTGAGTAATGATCAAGACACCTATGATGACAATGTGATTAAGCATCTCTTGCTCTAGGATACTTCCCTAGAGTCCTTGTCGTATGGACACTTGAGAGTTTTAATTTTTAAAAATCTTTTCACTGTTCAGATGTACATGACCCCAATTTTAGCTGTCACAAGGGTGACCAGGGAAGAGGGCATGGGAGACACATTCAAATTCAGAATCACATGATGGAATCTGAAGAGGATAAGCCGTAGTGCCACTTTTGCCTTCACACTGACAGTGCATTCATTCATGTACGCACTCAGCAAACATTTCGTGATCTCATACTGTGTGCCAGACCTTGCGCCAGGTTCTGTGCATACCGTGAATTAGGTAGTCTCTCCCACTGGGGAGTTTGTAGCCTCCTGAAAGAGAAAAGAACCCGACAGACTGGTCCTTTCAGAGAGGGCTTGGCAACATAGAAGGATCCAACCAAGACTGGGGATTTCAGGAAGACTTCTTGGAAGAGGCAATATCTAAGCCAAGACCTGCAGGATGAGAACAGAGGAAAAGAATGCCAGAGCACCTACAAAGACCAAGAGTAAAATATTAGATGTCATCTGGGAACCGTAAATAGTTTGGCGTGGCCAGAGCATAGGGTTGGAGGAGGGTGTCTCGGACAATGAGGCGAGAAAGGCAAAGAGGGATTAAATCTGGAAGGGACGACTATAGTCAGAGAGATTGAACTTTATCCTGAGGGTGGAGCAAAACCACTAAAGAATTTTAATCTGGTAAGGAGAGACTTAGAAGGGAGTGACTGGCTGCCCTATGGGGATTGAAGAGTCTTAGACTTAGAGACCTGTAGGCTGTTGTTACAGAAAATGGATGAGGAATGATGGTGGCCGTCGACATGGTCAGTTTAAAAATTATTTCGAAAACTGGGGTGAATAGGGCATGGTAATTGATTTGGATGTGGGGAGTAAGGAAAAAGGAGAAAGCAAATATTTTTCCATTGGCAACTCAGTAGATGGTGGTACCATTCAGTAATAGGAACACAGAAGATGAGTGGGACTTGACGGAGAGAAGATAATGAGTTAATATCTACAGTGAGTAGGATATATTGAATCTGAAGTGTTTGTAGAATATGTTAAGATACTGAGTAGGCAGCTGGGCAAACAAATACAGAGCGTAAGAGATTGAGCTATACATGACATTTGAGATTATGATATTCATAGATAGGTACATCTCATGGTACATTATCTGAGGATTTATTAGGTGGGGAATGAGAAGTGAGGACTATAGCAGTGTCCTAGTTGATGATAATAAAATAAGGGCTCATTTTGTAGGAAAAAAAAAATCAAAGACTATACACAAAGTAACATAATTTTGGTTTTACCTTCTTAATAGAAAAACATAAACGTTGCATTCACGTCTTTTAAAATTGGATCAGAGATGACACCAAAATCACAAAGCACAAATAGGTTTATAAGTGGTTTCATAGGTGAATTCTGTTAAATCTTCAAGGAAGAAGTAATTTCCAATGCTATTTAAATTCTTCCAGGCAATACATATATACGTAGGGCAGGCTTCTAAATTTATTTTTCAAAACCAACATAACACTAACACCAAAACCTGACAATAGCAAATCGCAATGGAAAAAATTATGGATTAATCTCCCTTATAGTGAAACACCTTAATAAAATATCTAGTACAACAGTAAAAGAATAATGTACCATAGATAAGTTGGGCTTATTTCAAGAATGCAAGGATATATCTGTTGCAATTCAGGAATGCAAAGATAGGTTCTGTAAATCTGTTACTATAATTAATCACCTTAATGGGTCAAAGGAGAAAAACAGTCAATGGATGCCAAAAAGATATTTGGCAATCATTGATAAACACTTTTAAAATATCCCTATCGTTTTGAGACACAGAACAGATGAACATAGGGGAAGGGAAGGAAAAGTAAAATCAGATGCAAATAGAGAGGGGGACTCCTGGGTGGCTCAGTCAGTTAAGCGTCTGCCTTCAGCTCAGGTCATGATCCCAGGGTCCTGGGATTGATTTCCGCATCCGGCTCCTTGCTCAGCTGGGAGCCTACTTCTCCCTCTGCCTGCCGTTCCCCCTGCTCGTGGCGTGCTCACATGCTCTCTCCCTCTGACAAATAAATAAAATCTTAAAAAAAAGAAAGAAAATAGGGAGGCAAACCATAAGAAATGCCTAATTCTAGGAAACAGGGTTGCTGGAGGGGAGGTAGGTGAGGGGATGGGGTAACTGGGTGATGGGCATTAAGGAGGGCACTTGATATAATGAGCACTGGGTGTTATATACAACGGATGAATCACTAAATTCTACCCTTGAAACTAATAATACACTATATGTTAAATAAATTGAATTTAAGTAAAGAATTAAAAAAGGAGATAAAAATGTTCATTAACTGCAAATAATATGACTGTGTCCCTGTAAAGCCCTGTAAAAGAAAAACTGCTAGAATAAGAGAATTCATCAAGGTAACTGATCATAAAATTAATATATAAAACCAATAGCTTTTTCATATTTAGGATTATGAAGGTAACCACTAGAATAATTAAAGAAGAAAGTCAAAAATTGCTTCTGGAAAGGGGACTGAATGTAGGGATGGAATGAGGCTCAGGATTGTTGCTTTTATAATTCTGTACTCCTTGACTTTTTGTGGTGTTATATTAACAAAATTTATGAAGCTCGATAACATTGATACTTTTATAGCGAAATAGAAATCTGTCCTAAAAAAGTATACTAGGAAAAAAAACCAATAGTTTTTCTGTTTACAAATACTAAGAGGTAGAATGAAAAAGATCTCATTTTCAAGAATAGAAAAAAGGCTAATGTGCTGGGGAATAAACTTAAAATGTGCAGACCCATGTGGAAAAAATTTCAAAACTCTGCTGAGGGATTTAACAGAAATTGAATTAATGTAAAACGACCTATTTTCAATAGGAAGACTCAATATTGTAAAATATATAAAAAAGTAATGTAGTCTCACTCAAAATCTACCAGAATTCATCTTGGATCTCAATACAGCTTTACCAAGTTTATCTGGAAAAATAAACTCTCCAGAATAGCCAAGAAAACTGAAAAGGAAGAGTGCAGGAGGTGGGATTATGCCTACCAGAGAATAAAACCTACTCTAAATCTCTAGTATTGAAACACGTACTGGTACAGGGATAGACGGGGGACAGGGATAGACAATAATCCCCATAGGAGCAGAGTATATGACAATAGTGAGACTTCAGATCAGTGGGCAAAAGGATGGATTATTCAATAAATAGTGTAGACACAAAGCCACATTTATGGGGGGGGTGGAGGGGAGGATGTATCTATCTGTGTGTGTGTGACGTATTTAGGTTGCTCCCTTACTCCTTAAAATAAATCAAAAATTTGAACATAAGAATTGAAACCAAGGGCGCCTGGGTGGCTCAGTCGTTAAGCGTCTGCCTTCGGCTCAGGTCATGATCCCAGGGTCCTGGGATCGAGCCCCACATCGGGCTCCCTGCTCTGCGGGAAGCCTGCTTCTCCCTCTCTCACTCCCCCTGCTTGTGTTCCCTCTCTCGCTGTCTCTCTCTCTGTCAAGTGAATAAATAAAATCTTAAAAAAAAAAAAAATTGAAACCAAGTATGAGAAAACACAGCAGAGCTTTCCCTTTTAAAATTCTTAGCATGGGGAAACCTTTTTAAAACCTAAAACCTAGAAGACGTAATAAAAGACTGATAAATTTGACTCCATAAAACCTATTACACGGCAAAAAAAAATCTGTAAATAAAACCAAGAATTAAAACAAATTATTTTTAACACAGGTCTGTAATTGGACTATTTTCAGTACCACATAAAAAGCTCTTACACATCAATAAAAAAGATACAAATGGTTAAAAAGGGGGCACCTGGGTGGCTCAGTTGTTAAGCATCTGTTAAGCGTCTGCCTTCGGCTCAGGTCATGATTCCGGGGTCCTGGGATCGAGCCCCGCATCTAGCCCGGTATCGGGCTCCCTGCTCGGCGGGAAGCCTGCTTCTCCCTCTCCCACTCCCCCTGCTTGTGTTCCCTCTCTCGCTGTGTCTCTCTCTCTCAAATAAATGAATGAAATCTTTAAAAAAAAAAAAAAATCAGCTCCATTCATGGAAATTAAAGAGATACTATTTTCACCTTTTAGATTGATGAAACCTACTAAGTTTGATAGTCCCAGGTGTTGGCGAGGGTATCAGAAACAAGCACCCGCCTAGACTGTTGATGGTAGTATAAATTGGTTTAGAAATCAGTCTGGAAGTATTTTATCAAAATTAAAAGCATACATGCTCTTTGACTCAGTTCTACTTCTAGAAATTATTCTACATTTAAAGTCATCCAAGTGCAAAAGAGTTTTATTGTGGGCGCCTGGGTGGCTCAGATGGTTGGGCGTCTGCCTTCAGCTCAGGTCATGATCCCAGGGTGCTGGGATCTAGTCCCGCATCGGGCTCCCTGCTGGGCGGGGAGCCTGCTTCTCCCTCTGCCCCCCCCCTCTCTCTCTCTCTCTGACTTTCATGAATAAATAAATAAAACTTTAAAAAAAATTTTTTTTTAATTTAATTTATTTATTTCAGAGAGAGAAAACACGAGAGGGAAGAGGGTCAGAGGGAGAAGCAGACTCCCCGCCGAGCAGGGAGCCCGATGCGGGACTCGATCCCGGGACTCCAGGATCATGACCTGAGCCAAAGGCAGTCGCTTAACCAACTGAGCCACCCAGGCACCCAAAAAAAGTTAAAAAAAAAAAAGAGTTTTATTGTAACATTGTTAGTAAAACCAAGAAATCAGAAATAACCCAAAAGCCATAATTGAAAACTGGTAAGATAAATATAGTGCCTATATGTGCATTGATATGAGGAAAATAATATAGAAGAATAAGCTATCATTTTTGTTTAAAAAGAAGATTATGGGGGCGCCTGGCTGGCTCCGTCAGTAGAGCATATGACTCTTGATCTCAGGGTCCTGAGTTCAAGCCCCACGTGGGGTGTGGAGCTACAAAGAGGGAGGGAAGGAGGGAGGAAGATAGAAGTAAGTAAAATAAAAAGATTGTGTGTGTGTGTGTTTGAATTTAGAATTATAGAAGGTTATTGAAGAAATAGTTTTAACAGTAAGTACCTTTTGGAAGTGAAATGTCTTCTGGGAAGGAGTGATAAGGAAAAGAGACTATTCATTATATATTTGTTATTGAAACTACTCTATTAATGAATTATAATTTTTTAAAGCTTTTATTTATTTATTTATTTGACAGAGAGAGACACACAGAGAGAGGGAACACAAGCAGGGGGAGTGGGAGAGGGAGAGGCAGGCTTCCCGCGGAGCAGGGAGCCGGATGTGGGGCTCGATCCCAAAACCCTGGGACCATGACCTGAGCTGAAGGCAGACACCCAATGACTGAGCCACCCAGCCACCCCCTGAATTATAATTTAAAAAAAAATTTTTTTTGAAGTTCCAACCAAGGAATACAAAATTCTGTTTAGCAAACTTTGTAGATTCTTAATTCTTGTGATCTTTTTTTGAAAATCCCTTAACCTCCATCAGTCTCATTAATAAATAAGACTATGGATACGTTGCCCTACTTCAGAGGGTGGTTGGTTGTTTTTTGTTTTTGTGGGGCTTTTTGACATAATATATGAGGCAATTTGGGAAAAATGAACTAACATGGAAACGTAAAGCATTCTAAGAACAGAGGTGGAAAGGGAAGGATATGGGGAGAATAAAGAAAAGAGGCAAAGGAGGAAGTTCTGTTGGGTTCTGGGAAAAGTCTGGTAAGAACTTTATGACCTCCTGCCATTCATTTGAACAACTTGTTCTTCTCAAACCTAACTTGTACATTGCACCTTTTCTACAGTTGCTTTGTCTTCTGCTTCACAGCTGTCAGAGTGATTGGTTGGTATTTAATAACAAGAAATCATAAAGATAAAATCGTTTTATATTTTAATTTGTAAATTGCTCCATTAGGCAGATTCAGTTATTTGCAGGTTTGTTTATACTGCTCTTAAATATCTTCTACATCTTTTTTTAAATATACATCTGAACGTGGCCATCAGAAAATTTGAGAGACCTTTGTCCCATACAAAAGTATTTTTAAATACTTCCAGTATATTAGTGCATATGCTTCTTTTTTCTCTGACGTCGCGGCGTTTGTTAAATGTGTGCTTATTAGTGTTATCTCATTTAAAATGGGAAAGTTAACCAAGTGGTATTCATTTAAACATGCTTTATAGAGTATTAAATGTGAGCGCCTAATACTTTTAATTATATCATAGCATTAGAACTCAGTCTGAGTTACGAGTCTTAATCTTCATCTGTGTTTTTCAGACAAATGTAGTAGGACATTCTTTAGGATGTACTTGGCATTCCTTGAGGAATTCTCCTGGTGAAAAGATCAACTTACTGAAAAGGAGCCTCCTCAGTATTCCAAATACGGATTACATCCAGCTGCTTAGTGAAATCGCCAAGGAACAAGGTTTTAATATAACATATTTGGATATAGGTATGATTTTTTTTCTTTGGCTTACCTCAAAACCTGTTTTTAAAATGTATTTCAGAAACAAAGCCTGTATTACAATTTATGTCACTGACCAGGGATACTGAAATGGTGTGTGTGTGTGTGTGTGTGTATATATACTTCTCACACGCATATATATTCATATATATAAAATTAGCAGAGCAGTTCTATTTATCACTGATATGTCCCATTCTTAATAATAATAGCTAACATCTGTATAGTTATAATAATAATAAAAAACAGCAGCTAATATTTATTGTTTTGACTATAGACCAGGCCCTGTTTTAAGGATATTACAGAGTTCAGCTCACTGAATTCTGAGACTAATCCTGTGAAGTTAGGTCTATTATCCTTACATGTAAGGAAAGAAAGGAAGGCACAGAGAGGTTCAGAAACTTGCCTGAGATGATGTAGCTGGTTAGCGGTAGAGTCGGATCAGGGGAGGTGTCCCTGCAGATACAGTGTCTGTTAAACTAGCCCTGATGGAGAGCTTGACAAATAAAAAGGCAGCCATGTTTCTAGAGCAAGCACTAAGTTTGTGGGGGCCAGACCCCTTCTCTCCACTTTGTCACTGTTTGCCAATTGAAGGAGATCAGTGGGGACAAGTACTTTAGACCGTCATTCCATCCCCGCTGTCCTCGCCTATATCTCCTCTAGCCCTGAGTCATTTAGGTAGACAAATGTGGATAGATTAGAAAGCAAGTCACTTTGGATTTTAATTTGCTTTTTAAAGCTGATGTGCGTGCATGCATGCGTGTGTGTGTGTAGTATGTGTGCACGCACACAAGTGTTTGGTGTCTTGATTTAACATCAGTGTAATTTGTGAAGAATTTGATATCCTTTGTTCCATCCTTAGTGAGCTGTGGGGACCCAGCTGAAAGGAGCTGCCAGCTCTGGTGTGTAGGTGTTTAAAGAATTTCTAATTTTTCTCTGCTACTTGAGGATTGAATGATGGGTCGAGTACAATGTTTTAATGTACTGAAAATGAGGCCGAACCAGGAATTTAGTACAGACACCTGGTCAGAAGAGGTGGCTGACGGAAGACCATTCATTCAGTGAATAGTTATTAAGTACCCACACTTTTTTAGGTGTTTAAGACACAGATGAATAAGCCATGTCATGAATAGGACTATGGATGGTTGGATCTGGGAAAAGAAGGAAACTTGAGATGGCTTTTGAGATTATGAATTAATGATGCCTTTGAAACGCATCTTACCAATTTTAAGAACTAAGTTCTTCTGAATATAGAACAGTCTAAAAACCACAGTCAGCTAATTCGGCTAACTTCTGTGCCATTACCTTCAAAAGAACCTAGACGTCCTCCAAAACAAAAAAGATACACAAGTGGCCAACAAGCTCACAAACAGATGCTCACTATTCTTAGTCATCAGGGAAATGCAAATCAAAACCACAGTGAAGTACCAATTCATACCCACTGGGATTACTGTGAAGAAGAAAATAGAAGATAACAAATGTTGGCAAAGATGTAGAGAAGTTGTAGCCCTCCCACACTGCTGGTGGAATATAAAATGGTTCACCACTGTGGACAATGGGAGTTTTGCAGCTCCTCAAATGAGTTACCGTATGACCTAGCAACTCTACCACCAGGTATATCCCCAAAACAATTGTAAACTGGTAATTGAAACAAATACCCGCATGTTCACAGTAGTACTATTCACAATAGTTAAAAGATGGAAACAGCCCAAATGTCCATCAACGGATGAATGGTTAAATCAGTTGTGGTATATATGTGCAATTAAATATTCAGCCATGAAAAGAAATGAAGTTCTGATACATGCTACAACATGGATTAACCTCAAAAACATACTAAGTGAAAGGCAAGACACAAAAGGGTCATATTATATACCATTTAAATGAAATATCCAGAATAATTTACTCCGTAGATTGGTGGTTGCCAGAGGGGCTTCGGGGTAGGGGAGATGGGGAGCAACTTTTTTATGTGTATGGTGTTTCTTCTTGGGAAAATGAAATGATGAGAATGTTTTGTAACTAGATAGAGATGGCAGTTGCCTAACATTGTGAATGTACGAAATATATTACTCAATAGTTCACTTTAATACGTTGAGATTATGTTATATGAATTTTACCTCAATTTAAAAGGGAAAAAAAAAAGCTCGATGATAGAACTAGAAAGCCTCTTCACACATTAAAACACCTCCACTGTATCTGGAGGTTTCCTATTATATTGACTCTAGCAGAATAACATTGAATCGTGGCCACTTTTAACAAATTGTAACTCATCTGTTTCTACCTCTTTCCTTTGTGTCATCTAACCATCTTTAGTGACAGTGATTCATCAGTTGATGAGAAGAACATTTGTTTCCTGAGCTTAGGTACCGTATATACAACATGGAACTAGACTGTCTGCACAGATGTAGAATGAAAGAACATGAAGGCAAAAGAGAGGTCTTGCCCTGAGCCATGTATTTCCTGGTTCAGACATCTCCTGACGGTAACCCTAGACTTCATAGTGAAAAACACCCTCTCTCCAGTGCTCTAGCCGATGGTCTTTTTCCCTCTAAAAAAAGTTGGCTACAGTTCAATTTGCAAACACTGCTCAACTAGCCACATTAGAATGGCCTTGGGAGCTTTAAAAAAGAAAATGTAAGAATCTGGCTCCTCCCACCGCCAACCCTGCGTTTCTGACTGAGCAAGCTGGAGTGAGGCCAAGGCACCTGCATTTACGTTCCCTCAGGTGGTTAGGAAGCACAGCTGTGTTTGAGAACAACTAGTGCTGAGCAGTTGTGTTTTGGTTTTTGTTTGGAGAAGAATGATAAAGATGGTGAGGAAGTGGAGTAGTATACCATAGATTTATACTGTAGTAAAGACTGTAGGAAGGAAGACTATAGTAAAAACCTGTTTTCATGAAGGATCTGCTTTCTCTACACTTGGCATTAACTACCGTGTTTGAACGTGTCATTACAGAAGAACTGAGCGCCAATGGCCAGTATCAGTGTCTGGCCGAACTCTCCACCAGTCCCATAACAGTCTGTCACGGCTCCGGGATCTCCTGCGGCAATGCACAGAGTGAGGCAGCTCACAACGCTCTGCAGTATCTAAAGATAATAGCAGAAAGAAAGTGAGCCCGAAGCAACCCCAAAAGCCCTCGGTAGCACATAAGAAATCCCCCTTCACCCCTTTCCGAGTAAAACATTTACTACACTTGAGTTTGTGTGGTGTTTCTAAATTTCTTCATAGCTTCCATCAACACTCCAGGTTTAATGATCTCCTAGTAGTTATTAAGCTCTTTTTAATGGCTTCAACTTTGTATTGGTATACTGTATTTATAAACTTTGTACCATAAGCAGAGTGTAGCACCCAGGTTACAATGCCATGTACATACAGGGAAGAAACTGCATGTTTGTTACTGATGATGAAGATGAAGATGTCAAAGAAACAAAACTGCTAGCAACAGTCGTCCTTACTGGTGCTTAACCTCTTTGCGCAAGGCTTTGTACAGGGAATTCGAAGGAAGCCCCTTAGAGTTGGGAGGAACACGCTAACAAGCGTTTATTGAATGTGATTATTGAATTTCAGGGAACATGATTGGTCTGCTGTGCATTTGAATCCATGTAATAAAGAGCTGTTGTTGTAACAGGTTCCACTCGTTTTATTAAAGCATTACTGACCTGACCATGGCCCCTTCTTTGTAGCCATTCTTGGGAGTGACATGATGTGGATGCTCTGTTACTTACCTATATCTAGTGTACTTCTCAAAGTCAAAGTTGAAAAAACACCCACGGTCTAAGCAAAAACGTACAAATAATGTATATGTGATGAGTCCCTTCTGTATTTTCTCCAAACAAATGCAACATTGTCTATTTCTTTGACATAACCACTCGAGTGGGAGTTAGCAGTTGAAAAAGCATTAGTAAAATTACAAAAACAGAACTTCCCAGTACACTTCAGTTACAAGAGTGTTTCAAGCAAAGCAATGAGTGATTGAAAGGAGATCAGCCTCAGGAGCAAATTTTAATTTTGCCTTTTATGTTTCCATCTATCATCAGTGGTCCCTCTGCCAGCACCAGTGGGTACGGCTACTCTTACAGATTAGATGGAAGTCTCAGGCCTATTTTCAGAACTCAGGGAAAGCTTCAGAGAGCAAGAGAGCTCTAAATGATAAAGGCAGGTTTTGACTATCTCAAGGGTTAATCCAGCAGAAGGATACAAGTATTTTTCTGTCTGGGGAAAAAAAAAAATCATACCTGAGTGGAATCCTTTGAGAAGAATAAAACATGATAAAGGAAAACCAATGCATGTAACTTCTAAAGAGCACATAGTTTCACATTATCAGCTGTATATGTCAATTAAATCATGGAATTTTAGGCACTGTTTTTGATAAGGTTAAGGACTACACAGACTAGAAACAAAGTTTAGGCATAAACAGGAGCTCGTAGGTCACTGGACCGATCTTAGGTTTTTAGGAATGCTCTGGAATAAAGAAAGGGCACAATGAGCTTTAGAGATGACAGACTTCTGCACAGTAAAATGCTGACTTCAGAAAGGATACTTGGAGGAAAAATTTCATAAGGCATTGGAAGAAGAGATCCCAGTGGGGGAAAGGACAATATAATTCAGTTCGAAACAGTACTGATGAAATGAGCATCTGAGTCTAAGGTGCCCAGAAGTCCCACTCTTCCTGCTGCCTAGGTTTTCCCTGCTTCTGGCTCTGGAGGAAACATGCATTTTTATTTCTTTTTAATATTTATTTATTGGAGTGAGAGCACAAGTGGGAAGGAGGGGGAGAAGCAGACTCCCAGTGGAGCAGGGAGCCCGATGCGGATCATGACCTGAGCTGAAGGCAGACGCTCACCCGACTGAGCCACCCAGGTGCCCCGGAAACATGCATTTTTAAAAGATACTCTTCAAATGTCACCTCTGTTGGAACTTTCGAGGGTGTTAGGTACACCAGCAGGGGGTGATCTTTAATAGCATTTCGTTCACCCCTTTGCTAAGGCTTTTGACCTGTCAAATAGGTCTTACCTGTGAACCACATGACGTGAATTTTTCCAAATAGGCTTTGGACAGGCAATTCTGCCACAACCATCCTTATGGCATCAGTTCTAACCTGTGATAGGCATCAAGTGATGAATAAATGATAAAGATAGCAACAGCCCAATATGATGATAATATGAATTCAGTAAATGATGAACACGGATGTGCCCAGTGCTCTAACAGGCTTCTGGGATACAGTATTGACCAACATTACATTATGTGAGAAAGACCCCCTCCCCTGCTCTCAGGGAGGGTTGTGGTCCGCCACACAGTTTCCTCTCCAGCGCTGGGCTTGTTTCGCCTGCCTGGGGAGCGCTGCTGGCAGACCCCCCTCAGCTGTCAGATCTCTGACTCAGAGAATCACCTCACCCAGTGTCACACTCCCTTCCCAGCAGCCAGCATTTGCATTCAAAGTGTGGTCCCCTTGTCCATCTGGGGACAATCTGAAAGGCCATCCAGCTTCAGAGGTCCCGTCCCCCCAGGGTCAGCTGAGGCCTTCTTGAGATTACATCATAGCCCACATTCTCCCTCTGCCCAAAGGAGCTTCCTTTCCTTCCACATGTGGCCATCCCAAGAGCACTCCCTAATAAACTGCCTACCTACCAGTCTCTATCCCAGAATCTGCTTTCCAAGGAACCCAACCTACGACACTTGTACCAGAAGCACTACAAGAAAGCAGATATTAGAACTGGAATTTGGAGGGGTTCTTCTGCCACTTGGCTTACCAGATGAGACAACCACCCTCCCCCCTGGTGGTAGTTGGGACACAGATGTCCCCTTGCATGCAACATGATGGTGCACCGTAAACAGTTCGACCAGTACTGAACTAGGATAGGGTGCCAGTGGTGGGCACGATGTATCAGACAGTTGAGAAATATGAAGTGAAACAGTAAGGACAATAGAATTGACTGTTAGTGCTAAGCTCAAATGACGTCCTGGGAAAAGATAACAAAAGAAAGAATGATTAATTGGCAATTAAATGAAGAATTTTAAGACAGAGGCAGCAGAGTATTAAACTAAGGGTGAGGCCTTTGTAAGCATGGATCCCTGTGTAACTGACTATACAAGTCACACATCCGTGGCCCCAGCTATCAGCCCTGGCAAAGTCATTTAGACGGTGAAATGAGTCACTTCATTCAAGGGTGGTCACATCCCCTTCCTTTGGCAGGCTGAATCCAGTGACGGGCCAACAAAGATCTGACCCTTCTGCTCTAATTTGGGACAATCCTAAAGGGCCATTCGGCTTCGGGGTTTCTCATGGGGTCAGCTGAGAATTTGGTTGAGACTATATTACAAGCCAATTCCTCTGTCCAATCTCCATTTCTTCCCATTCTTTCCACGGATGGTGATCCGTGGGATCTATCACCCAAAACCATTTGCTAAATAAACCTCCTGCTCCAGCCCCACTGTCTCCTTCTCGGAGTCTGCCCCCTCAGGAGCCCAACTAAAGCTAGAGAGTATAACTTAGTGAGAAAAGATATTAATAGAAAAAAATCAGATCAACTCTGTAATTTACAAATCACACAAAATTACAACTCTGAAATACTCTAGTTTCTCTTTAGACATATCTTTTGCCTTTTACTAAAATTTCTAGAGGAAGGCCTGGCTGTGAATCTGTAGGCAGTTTTTTCTTTTGTGAGCCTCTGTGGGTGGTCTGCATATGGGCTCCAGTGGCAAGGAGTATTTGCATTTGGAAAACATTCCTCCTGACATCTAAAGGATATGTAGGGTATGAAATATAAATTATCCTAATTTGAGGACAAACCCCACCATGAGTAAGCCCACATCTAGAATAGTAGTGTACTTCAAGGGTCAAAGAACAGTTAAAAACCATGAAAGTGCCCATATTGTACTATGAGTTCTAGAAAGTATAGATTCCCAACCCGAAAGCTCCAAGTATTAGAACAAAGAAGCGGCTCTTAATCGATGAGGAGAAAAGTGAATTTATTTGGACACAAAGTATAGCTTTATCTGAAAAATTGCAAACTTGTGGAAATTATTGAAGGCATGGTCCATTCTGAACATTTTATTCACTTGACAACCCATGCAGAATTATTCAAAGATAGGCAATCATGATGGCTTTCTGCCCCCAGATAAAGCTGATAACAAAAAAGGGAAGTTTGATCGAACTCATGGATACCTAGAACAGATTGGTGGTTGTCAGAGGTGGGGGGTGGGTGTGGGTGAAGTGCATGAAGGGGGTCAGAAGTCATAAGCTTCCAGTATAAAATAAATAAGTTATGAGAATGTAATGTATAACATGGTGACTATAGGTAGGAATACCGTATTCTATATTTGAAAGTTGCTTAAAAAGAGATCTTAAAAATTCTCATCACAAGGGGCACCTGGGTGGCTCAGTCATTAAGCGTCTGCCTTCAGCTCAGGTCATGATGGGATCGAGTCCCACATCAGGCTCCCTGCTCGGCGGGAAGCCTGCTTCTCCCTCTCCCACTCCCCATGCTTGCGTTCCCTCTCTCGCTGTGTCTCTCTCTGTCAAATAACTAAATAAAATCTTCAAAAAAAAATTCTCATCACAAGGAAAAAAGTTGTAACTATGTGTGATGATGGATATTATTAACTGGACTTATTGTGATAATTTTGCAACATATACAAATACCAAATTATTATGCTATACATTGAAATGAATATAATATTATATGTTGATTATAGCCCAATTTAAAAAAAGAGCAAAGGAAAAAAGAAAGGAAAGTTTGGGCTTATTGGAAGATAACAGTAAAGCAAGCCTTGATTTAATATATTTAATTTAACATTTCCTGATTTCTTCATTTCCCTTTGTAATTGTTTTAAGGTTAGTTTATCAAATGGGTCATTTACGAGAACATGTGCAATGATTAGACAGGTGCTACTCAGTTAATCTGAACATCAGACAGGCCAGGGTCAAAAGAAAGGAATATATGCTTGTTTGCTTATCTGATTGTTTTTGTTTTGTTTTGTTTTTTTCGTCTGGGGCAAGAATGGGGTGGAAAGATGACCTGAACAATCTAGTTCTGCTTCCTAGGTTAATCAGACTGAGTGCACACCTGCAATGTGTCTATTGTATTTTGTGCTAGTAGATATAACTGAAGTTTGGAAGAAATTTACATATATCTCAGGAAAAAAAAGAGGCAGAAGACAGAAGCAAACTATTTCTTTTTTAAAATTTAAATTCAATTAATTAACATATAGTGTATTACTAGTTTCACAGGTAGAATTTAGTGATTCATCAGTTGCATACAACACCCAGTGCTCATTACATCACATGCCCTCATTAATGCCCTTCACCCAGTTACCCCAACCCCCACCCACCCCCCTTCCAACAACCCTCAGTTTGTTTCCTGTGGTTAAGTGTCTCTTATGGTTTGTCTCCCTCTCTGATTTCATCTTATTTTATTTTTCCCTCCCTTCCCCTGTGATCCTCTGTTGTTTCTTGAATTCCACGTATAAGTGAAACCAAATCATATGGAAATTGTCTTTCTCTGATTGGCTTATTTTGATTAGCATAATATCCTCTAGTTCCATCCACGTCATTGCAAATGGTAAGATTTCTATTTGTTTTTTTTTTTTTTTGGATGGCTGAGTAATATCCCATTATATATATATATAGATTCCCAACCCGAAAGCTCCAAGTATTAGAACAAAGAAGCGGCTCTTAATCGATGAGGAGAAAAGTGAATTTATATATATATATATATATATATATATATATATATATACCATATCTTCTTTATCCATTCATCTGTCAACAGACATCTCAGCTCTTTCCATTGTTTGGTTTTTGTGAATATTGCTGATATAAACATTGGGGTGCAGGTACCCCTTTGGATCACTAGATTTGTATCCTTTGGGTAAATACCAAGCAGTGTAATTCCCTGGGTCATAGGGTAGCTCTATTTTTAACTTTTTGAGGAAGCTCCAAACTGTCTTCCAGAGTGGCTGCACCAGTCTGCATTCCCACAAGCAGCGTAAGAGGGTTGCTGGAAGTTCAACATTTGTTGTTTCCTGACTTGTTAATTTTAGCCATTCTGACCGGTGTGAGATGGTATCTCACTGTGGTTTTGATTTGCATTTCCCTGATAATGAGTAATGTGGAACATCTTTTCCTATGTCTGTTGGCCATTTGTATGTCTTCTTTTTTTTTTTTTAAGGTAGTAATTAAAACTGCCCAAGCAGCAAAATTTATTGATATTGCACTACAAACAGTCTAAATTTAACACGGTAATATTTTTACAGGAAGCCAATATTTGAACAATCAACTGTAAAAATGTTTTAAAATACAAAAGGAAACCTTCATTCAAATTGTATTTTGTAAGATAAAATGTTTTTCATTTCTAAACTGGTGTTATTTACATCAAAAAGTTTTCAGAAAAAGAGCATAGTAACTGTTAAGACACAGGACTTTGTTCATTTTCTCAGGGGAGAGTACGGGTGGCGTTGCCAGCCAACTTTGGAAGTACAACAATCCTGGCAAACATTTAAACTCACTGGAAATCCTTAATTTATGATAGTCACACCCAATGTAAAGTGAGAATGTATGTCTTCTTTGAAGAAATGTCTGTTCATGTCTTCTGCAAACTGTTTTCAAGTATATGGGCTAAAACCGAGGAAAGGCATGGGCGTAAAGAGGTCTCATCTTAATTTTTTATAAGATGGATAATTAGAGCTCATTTAGGTGTTAGATTAAGAATTAGATAATAGATTAAGAGCAGGGTTTTATTACAAATATTTGCATTCCTATTAGGGAGCTTGTGCCTTCACTCTGCTGCAATCTCCTTCATGGCCAGACGGGGGTGATACTGCACAGTATTTAGTGATTTGAAATTCAGAAATTGATGGGAGTCCCCCCCATCCGTGCCTGATTGCTTGGATTGTTTTTTGTTTTGCTTTATATTTCTAATGAATAAAGGTAGACTTTAATGGCAGAAGAAAGCAGAGTAAGGATTTAATGTTTTGTTCATGCAAATAAACAGGACTTAAGCAGTAAAGGACTTAAGCAAATGTCCTCTTTTCATTTACTAATTGTACGACAGTAATAAGGATTAGTGGTAATCAAGAATACAATACAATTCATGTGGTGGTGCTAATGTCCTATTGACCAGCTTCTGCTCAATTCATACTGAGCTTTAGGGTTTTTAAGAATAATACGGATAGACTTTATTAAGGACATACTATGCTTCCTGACATGGAACCAAACATCTTACATGTCGATAGAAGACCATTTTTCATGCAGCAAGTATGTGAGCAGCTCTGCCGTTAGACTGCCCCAGGTTTGAATTCCAGCTCCAGTACGTAAATTGCTGTGTGATTTTGGATGAGTTGCCTAACCTTACCATTCCTCCGTTTTCTCATCTCTACTATAAGAGAGGTTGACTTCTGCCTCCGGCATGTTGGCATAACAGATGTTGGGCTAACCTTCTCACTGTAAGCAACTATAAAACTGCACAGAAGACACAAGGCTGTTTTCAGACATTGGATAACAGCAGAGACTGTTAACTCGAGAGGGGAAATGCAGGAGGGGAGCCCCAGTTGCTCTAGCTCTTTGCTCGAGGGCACATTCCAGACTGCAGTGTGGAGACCTGGAGTCTGGGAGACTTAGGAGATGCTGAGTTGGTGAGCATTTGGAGGGCCAGGTCCCAGAGGGAAGGGAGCTGTAGAAAGAAGCCTCCGAATCATGCACAGGGACCCAAGTACCAAGGCATCCATGTGCAGGGTAAGATTCCGTGAGGCCCAGCAGAGAAGGGTGATTCCAGAAGTCTTCCAATCCTGGGAAACACAGCCATTGGTGATCAACACCGTCTTGTGTATGTGACACATATTCAGAAGGTGTCACAATTTCCTACCTTTTTTTTTTTTAACCTCTCTTATAATCTTTTTATCTACAGCATGCTGCTGTCAAAGAGAAACAAAGCTAGTTGTTAGACTAGGGTCTCAAACACTAGTTAAAGTCTGTAAGACAGATTTTATTTAGTACTACTACAGTAGCGGGGAGACGCCAGTGTAACCTGAGCTCTACTCATCTGAAAAGGAAGGCAGAAGGACTTTTAAACACTGGAGTGTGCTAAAGGCAAAGCACTGAAGGAGGTTAAAGGATGTGCTTAGGCCATCTGTGTCTGCTGATATATGCCCCTATCCTGGCACAGAGCCTGGGAGACAGGGGTCCTATCCTTCTCGATGATGATGTTTCCAAGGAATGGCTCTCAGATCCTTGAAAAAGACATCTCTGCGGTTTAGCAGGTTTATATACATCTCAAAGGGACAGAGAAAGGATCGACAATTGTAAATTTCCTAAAGTAAATGTTCTAAGAAAAGGGTCAGAAGCCTATGTCAGTTATTAACTGGAACAAAGAGTAAATTCTCTTGGCAGCCTTGAGTTTTCCCAGACAGGGGCTCAAGGCCTGCTGGGCTGTCCCAGGGACAAGGCCTTGGGATGCTACAAGTCATGGTAAAGTAGGGTCAGGTCTCTCAGTGAAGGGGGATGGGTGGTTGGATGAAATTGCTCATGCCAAGACTTTGCAGTTCTCACTGGACATGGGGATGATTCTGCAGTGAATCTGGATTGTTGTCTTCCTTTTGAGAGTAATGCTTCCCCGCCCCCCCCCCGCCCCCCTGCCCCCGGAAGGCAGTTAATTTACTAATGGATCACCTTGATTCTTTTGAGGGTGCTATAAAGCTTTGCTAACATGGGTCTAAAATAGCCCTTTTCTAAATCCAAGAGTAGCCCTACTTCTAAAGTATAGTTCCTCCAAGATGCCAAGTAAATACCTGGTGTTTTGTGAGGTCTCCCCATTCTGACTGGTCCAAATGCCTATATCTCTTAGCACTGGGGGACCTCTGAATCTCTGTTCAGCTACTGCCGCTCCCCCCCACCCTGCCCCAGCAGCCGTTCTCTGCTGGACGTAGTAGAGTCTCACCTTGCACATATGCACCTTGGTATTTGGCCAAATGTGTAATTAACCCAAAATAAGACAAAGAAGAACAGAGGACAAAAAACAGATGGAACAAACAAAAAAACACAGAAGTAAATTGTAGCACTAAATCCAATCATATCAATACTTACATTAAATAAAAATGACTAAACATCACAATTAAAATGAGAATAACAACATATATAGTCTCTAACTTTCATTGAGTGAAGATTACCTAAAACAATACATGATAGATAGAAAGTGGCAGAGCTGGTATTTGGACCAAGTACATTTTATTTCTGAGCCAGCACTCTTAACTATTAACTTACAGGTTATCAGGTGCAATTCCCGTCTCATGTTTGGGTTCTGCTTTACCACATGCTGTCAAATCTCCCAGACTCAATTTGAACCCTCACAGAAACAACCCACTGAATGACCAGAGTTTTGTAATATTTTCTATAGACGGAATAGAAAGAGAACTCAGTCTTTCCTCCAGCCTAGTTGAATGAAAGGGCTGTTAAAGTGGTAAATCCTTTCTTATAGTTGAGTAAAAAAAATCTGTGTATCTTCTCACCGATCATTCCTATATGCTCTATGAATCAGAAAACAAATCTTCCCTTTCCTCATGTCAGACCTTCATCTCTTTAAGGATAGTTATTATGAGTCTTGCACTCTAAGGCCAGCTGAGGTAAGCCCTGCCAGAGAGGGTCAACACCAGCCAAGTTGGGTGAGGCAAGGTAATATCCCTTATTATATCAATCGACAGCCACGTAGGTACTTTTGTGAAGCAATTCCCCATCGAAGGATTGTATTGACCCTTTGTACAGTATCATAAAATCTGAAGGAAAACCCCTATTGATACTACTTCATAGTGATCTGCTACTATCAGGACAATATTGATATTTACTGCACTTATATTATAGTGAAGATAATTCTTTCTGGAAAATTCCTCATAAGAAAACTGAAAATCAAGTTCCTACACACTCTTTAGCCACCACTGCACAATCCTGCCTCTTGTGCCAGTGACATACTTCTCCTTTTTTCTTTTTTTTAATTTATTTATTTATTTAAGAGAGAAAGAGATTGAGAAAGAGTGTGCGAGCTGGAGGAGAAGCAGAGGGAGAGGGAAAGAGAGGACCCCAAGCAGACTCCCTGATGAACACAAGCCCATGGGGGCTCCATCTCACGACACTGAGATCATGACCTGAATCAGCATCGTGCGAACTATTCTTTCTGCCTATGGATGAAATAGAACTAGAGATCAACAACAAGTTGAGAGCTAAATCTCACAACTCTAGAAATTTAAAGATATAGTATTTGGGTTAAAGACAAAATTAGAAGAATAATCCCAAAATATTTAGAGCAGGTGACATGAAAGTACTGTGTGAAAATGCGTGCCACACAATAAGCAGTGCCTGAGGAACCATGTACCGCTCCAAGTATATTTGATTGAAAACATGATAAATAAGCTTAGGAAATAAGAGATTACAAACGGCCAACAAATACAGCAAAGAAAATGAGGAGGGAAATAATAAACATAAGGGCAAAGAAATTCATTAAGAAAACCAAAAATACTGGGGATTATGCATGAAACCAACGACAACCCTAATAGACCTCTGGCAGAATTTAGAGAAAAACCAACAAAGGAACCAGGAGGGAGAAAATGCACAGACACAAAACAAATAATAAAAAGGGGGAAGTAATTACAGACACAGCCAATTTTAAGAAATAATAAACCAGTATAATGAGCGATGGTGCAGCAATAACTTTCAAAACCTAGATAAAATTGACAAATATTCAAAACATGTAAAATCCCAGACTAATAACCATTAAAGAAATTGAATTGGGAATGAAAAGCTCAACAAAACAAAAACCCAGACCCCGAACAATTTTAGGGATGAATTCAATCTAATTTTCAAAGAACAAATAATTCCTATTTTGGAAGAATCATTCCAGAAAATAGAAGGGATGAAAACTATTCAACTACTATTCTGGGGCAAGTACTATTTTTTTTTCTTACAATTTTAGTCATTTATTTGAGAGAGAGAACGACCAGTCGGAAGGGGCAGAGAGAGAGAGAAGCAGACTTCCCAGGGAGCAGGAAGCCGTACGCAGCTCCATCCTAGGATCCTAGGCAGGCAGACGCTCAATGGCTCAATCGACTGAGCCACCCAGGCAACTTCTGGGGCAACTACTATTAAGTAACCTTGAAACCAAATCAGATAGGGACAGAATAAAAAAAGGTAGTTCTAGATGATTTCTCTTACAAACCCACGGGGGCTGAAGATTTTCAGTAAAAGTCATTTATATTCCTATGCTGTTTCATCTTAACAGGGATTTTTAAAAAATGTAATACAAGTATATGTGCACTCTCCTGTAAACCCAAAGAAAACCAAGAATGATCTGCCACGTGTTGCACTTTATCTGCAGCACCTGTGACAAGCTGAGTTTGTCTGCTCAACATGCGGCAAAGACAGACTTGGAGACACCCCGTATGCAGCGAGGAATGTGTTTACTTGAGAGGCAGCTGGACAAGAGGAAGCGAGCTCGAGCCTCCCTGAAGGGGGAGATATGCTGATTTTGCTCATCCTGGCTTTCTATCTCCCCAAAGGTCTGATCTTATCTTTCCAGTGACTTCTCCATCCCAGTGTGATAGCTCTGCTTGAAGGCACAAGCTTGCTCTGGCCATGGGACCTTTATATCCATATGTCCAGGTGTTTTAAAGGCAAAAGAGAAAAGGTATGAATAAAAAGTTGCAGCTGCACTTATTAGTCCTATTAAGCCTTTAGTTTGGTTACTGGCTTCCCACCTAGAATAGCTCCCGATGCCTTGTAAGCACTCCATAAATATTGGTAGAACGGAAAAGTGAACTCCCAAGGCCCACTTGTCTGTTTAGCATGAACTGATTGCACGGTTTTTAAACCTCTCTGTGGTAGGCAGAATAATGGCCCCTCGAGGATGTGGACAGGACTAAAGCTGTGAATATGTTCACTTACCCAGCAAAGGGGAACTAAGGTTGCAGATGGAATTAAGGCTGCTAGTCAACTGGTTTTCAAATAGGAAGATTATCCTGGATTATCTAGGTTGGCCAGATGTAATCACAGGAGTCTTAAAGGGGAAGGAGGCAGAAGAGAGAGAATTAGAGAGAGATGGTAGCACAAAAAGGATTTGGCTTAATGTTGCTGGCAGAAGATGGAAGAATGGGGCCATGAGCCAAGGAAAGGGGTCTGCCTCTAGGACCTGGAAATGGATCCTCCCGTGGTGGAGGGGCCCCTCTGGAAAGGGATGAACCCTGCTGCTAAGTTGATTTTTAGCACAATGAGATCTCCTGGGACCTCCGATCTGCACAGCTGTAAGATAACAAACGAGTGTTAAGCCACTATTTTTGTGTTTTTTTTTTTTTTAATAGCAGCAATGGAAAACAAAAAAACCCTTTCCTAATTGCATTTACACTTAAGTGTACACTTAAAATTTTAGTCTCCTTTTACATCTATGTTTTTCCTTCTTTTTGTTGCAGCCATATCCATACATATCATTTTAAAAATTCTATTTCCCAGGGCGCCCGGGTGACTCAGTCTGGTAAGCATCTGTTCGGCTCAGGTCATGATCTTGGGATCCTGGGATGGAGCCCCACATTGGCCGCTCCTCAGCGGGGAGTCTGTTTCTCCCTCCCCTTCTGTCCCTCCCCACAGCTCATGCTCTCTCTCAAATAAATAAATAAAATCTTTTTTAAAAATTCTATTTTCCTTCACTACTGTCCGTATTTATTTTCTTGTTGAACTTTCTTCTGCTGTTGAACTTGGGCAAGTGACTTAATTCTTTGAGCCTCAGTTTCCATAACTTTAGGTTAATGATACCTCCTGTGTATATTGTTGGAACATCAGAGATAATGTTTTAAAGCACCTGGTGCAGAGAAGGCTTTTAATATCATTATTATTATTGTGTAAATACTGAATGCCATGAAGGGGGGCCCATAGCTTAGAAGATGGAAAGATAAGGAAGCCTAATTCGTATTATTGTGGAAGGCCCTAGAATAGCTTTAGAAGAATTTTCTTAGTGTTTATTTTGAACACTTGCATAAGGATTAGTTTGTACTTTGTGACTAGAGTCCCGATATTATTGCTGAATTTTTTTGATGTATGCTACATGTCTAAGTCAGGTTGGGCTACTATATAACAAAGTACCATAGGCTGAGTGGCCTATAAACAACAGACATTTGTTTTTCACAGTTCTAGAGGCTGGAAATCCAAGATCAAGGTGCTGGTGAGAGCCTGCTTCTTCATTTTAAGGGCACTAATCCCGTTAGTGAGGGCTCCACTCTCATGACCTAATCACGTCCCAGAGGCCCCACCCCCAAATACCATCACTTTGGGGGTTAGGTTTCAACATGCTAGGTAGGAGCTAGATAGGAGCAGTAGACTCCCAAGTGTTGAAGGGGAATGATAGAGACAGGCGCTGGAGGCAAGGACCATGATAAATCAACTACACATTAAAAGCTGGAGGGCTCAACATCCTGACCTTGTGGCTTCCAAGACCTTGGGCCTGACAGATCAAGAGCCACAGGTGAAGAGTATGCCCTCTCCTCTTCCACCTCTACCCCAGGATAACCCCTAGACTCTTTATAATGCATTTGCAACCTACCCGCCCTCCCCAATGGAGAAAGGCTGCCATGACGTTTGGTACAAACCTTGTAGGGTCAACGCCCAACACCCAACCTGTGGGAGGAGTTTACCAAATAATTGGAAACAGCCTCCATTAATGACCACCCCACTGTACCTCACAGCTCCTCCCAGAGAGACCCAATAATATCCAATCCCAGAACAACCTAGGGGCCACTTCCACCTGGTCTGATTAACCTGAGCGCAGATCCCCACATAAAGCTCGTAAGGAATCTAAGGACCAAGACCTCCGTTCACACAATGCAGACTCTCTCACCAGTACGAAACATGAATTCTGGGCGGAGGGAGGCACAAACATTCAGTCGATGGCACTACAAGAGCACACAAGATGGGTCACCTATTTATCTTTGTTAAGCCTTGGTATTGGGCTCTTTATGGGGATTTTTTTCGTGGTGAATGGGGAAGTATATTTCTTCTTCATCATATGCTTATGAAACGACCCTGGTTACTTGGCCTTGAAGGAAGAGATCTTCCTTTAGTTTTCTTTATAACTAGCCTTATGTGAGAGGTCTTTTCAGAGCCAGGCAACCAGGAATATTTCTTCTAGAGGCATTCCAGTGGAGAATTTGAGATTTGAATCATAGGTGAAAGAACTAGATAGAGTCCTAGATAACACCTCCAACCCTGTCATTAAAAAAATCAGGACTGGGGCGCCTGAGTGGCTCAGTCGTTAAGCGTCTGCCTATGGCTCAGGTCATGATCCCAGGGTCCTGGGATCGAGCCCCACATCGGGCTCCTTGCTCCACGGGAAGCTGCTTCTCCCTCTCCCACTCCCCCTGCTTGTGTTCCCTCTCTCACTGTCTTTCTCTCTGTCAAATAAATAAATAAAATCTTAAAAAAAACATAAATTAAAAAATTGGGACTGCCCCAATTAAGAAAGTTGGTAGTTGAGACAGATTGCACCCATAACTTTTAGACATTTCTAGACCCCAGTTTGGGGGAGGGGAGACTAACTCTTTTTCAAGGATAAATCTTATGTCTGAGTTTGGAAGGAACAACCTGCCACTGCATTTTGGCCTTGGCTAGAAACCACGCTGCCAGTTGTGCCCTCACAGTGTGATCCTGAGTGATGTACATGAAGAGAATCTGGGCTATAGCTCGCGGCTTACTGTTGGGTAAATGAGCCATTCGAAATGCAGAATTATTGTTGGGGACTCTTCTCAGTAGGAAACCATTACCAAGGCCCCAATGCCAACGAGAAAGCATGTTAATTCTCTTTCCCTTGATGGCTAATAACTTGTAATAATCATTACATGGGCCTGCTGGGTCCCAGCTTGTGAGTTTCTCTACGATCAAAGTTACCCTCATGGGCAGGCTGTGGTTAAATAGACTCTTTAATCTCTGTCTCCATGAAGTTCTGTTATGTGCTGGTCCAAGAAATTGAACTGGTGATCTATAATTTCTTTTTTCTTAAACACAAGAGGGCAATTTTTAAAAACAACTTTTAGATTTGAAGTTAATTATGGATTTATGGAAAGTTGCAAAGAAAGTGCAGAGAAGTTCCCTGTAGCATTCACCCCATGTCCCTAAAGGGTTACATCTTACATAACTACTGTACAATATCAAATCAAGGAAATTTAACAGTGGTACAAGGTGCATATACATCTATGTCATTTCATTATTCAAAAATTTTTTAATTGCAGTAAGATGTACATAACCTATCTTAACCATTTTTAAAGCATAGAGTTCAGTAGTGTTAAGTACATTCACGTTGCTATGCAACCGATCTCCAGAACTATTTCATCCTGCAAAACAGAAACTCTGTACCCATTAAACACCAACTCTTCATTCCTCCCTCCCCTCCACCTCTGGCAACCACTCTTACACTTTCTATTTCTATGAATTTTGCAGGTGTTTCTTAGAAGTAGAATGCAGTCTTTGTCTTTTTTGTGACTGTTTAAATTCAATTAGCATAATGTCCCCAAGTTTCATCCATGTCATAGCACATATCAGAATTTCTTCCCTTTTTAAGGCTGAATAATATTCCACTGTATGCATATACCACATTTTGTTATCAGTTCATTTATCGATAGACACTTGTGTTGCTTCCACCTATTGTGAATAATGCTATGAACATGGATGCTCAAATATCTCTTTGAGACCCTGATTTCAATTATTTTGGGTATTGTTAGGGGCTTAATTGTGTCCCCATCAAATTCACATGCTGAAATTCTAACCCCCAGTATCTCAGAGTGTGACTGTATTTGAAGAGAAGGCCTTTTAAGAGGTGACTAAGTCAAGACGAGGCGATCAGGGTGATCCAATCTGACTGCATTCCTTTTAAGAAGGAAATTTGGTTACACTGAGAGACGCCGCAGGTGTATGCATATACAGAGAGACAAACATGTGAAGAGGCAACAAGAGGGTGACCATCTGTCAGCCAAGAAGAGAGGCCTCAGAAGAAACCAAACCCACCTGCACCTTGACTTGGACTTCTAGCTTCCAGAACTGTAAGAAAATAAATGTCTGTTGTTTAAGACACCCAGTCTGTGGCATTTTGTTATGGCGGCCATAGCAAACGTTTACAGGTATATACTCAGAAGTGGAATTGCTGGGTCATATGGTAATTTAACTTTAATTTTTTTTTTTTAGGAATTCCCATACTATTTTCCATATCAGCTGCACCATTTTACATTCCTGTCAACAGCGTACAAAGCTTCCAATTTTTCTACATCCTTGTCAACACTTGTTATTTTGTTTTTGTTTTTTATTTGTTTTAAGAATCACCATCCTAATAAGTATAACATGGCATCTTGTGGTTTTGATTTGCATTTCCCTATTTAGTGATGCTAAGCATCTTTTAATGTGCTTGTTGGCTATTTGTGTACTTTCTTTTTTTTTTTTTGACAGAGAGAGGAAACACAAGCAAGGGGGAATGGGAGAGGGAGAAGCAGTCTTCCCTCCAAGCAGGGAGCCCAATGCAGGGCTCGATCCCAGGACCCTGGGATCATGACCTGAGCCAAAGGCAGACGCTTAATGACTGAGCCACCCAGGCACCCTATTTTTGTACTTTCTTTGGAGAAATGTCTATTCAAGTCTTTTGCCCATTTTTTAAATCAGGTTGTTTGGCTTTTTGTTGTTGAGTAGTAGGTTCCTTCCTTATCTTTTAAAAGTCCTCTTTTTAGGCCTAAGTCCTCAGAAAGCCAAAGGCCAGCAGGAAGAAAGGGCTTCAAGGAACCTGATTTTGGAAAGAGTGGGGGATACAGTTATATAGGGTAACTGTATAATTTATTGTCCAAACCAGGATATATTTAAGAAGGGAGTGTTAAAAATAATTACAATTATATGTTTTATGAAATGTTTATTTATTGACCAACAAATTCATTTTATTGTATTGGTGGACTTGTAAAATAGTTCTACTCAAAAACAATTTTTTAAAAGATTTATTTATTTGAGAGAGAGAGAGCATGAGTGTGTGGGGAGGGGCAGTAGGAGAGGGAGAGAGAGAATCTCCAGCAGACTCTACACTGAGCGTGGAGCCCATCATAGAGCTTGATCTCAAGACCCTGAGATCATGACCTGAGATGAAATCGAGTCTGATGCTTAACCGACTGAGCCAGCCAGGTGCCCCTACTCAAAAACAATTTAAAAACAAATAATCTTCCACCTCAAGAAAACCACAATACTTCCAGGATGTCTTTTTTCAATTTTTTAAAACCGTATTTGTGATTAAATTCTATGTGCATAGTTATCCAATCACATGAATTGAATGAAAAAATTGAACTACTTTTGGAATTATTTCAATTGATTTTCTACTTGAAGCATCTTATGACACTGGTATAAAATTGGCATTGCTAACGAAGCCAGCACACCGACAGCTATTTCTTCGTGTGAGCATGCACACAGAAACTTGGACTTACAATGAGTAAAAGTAATTTAGAAGTAGAGATGTGTGACCTGAATGAAAAGTTATGTTTCACAGAGCAATATGAAAATGCACCTTCTGCTGCTGTATGTGTTAGATCTTGATCTTCAGGCACAATGTTCTTAAAATAACAACTAACTTTTCAAGTATATGCTGATGTCTCTTCAGCAGACTTGAACCTTCTGGAGTTTTGTTGTGTCGTTTTTTGTTTTTTGAATAATCTGGTTTTCATGTTGAGAGACCGAACGTACATACAGACAATGGCCAGACGATATATGACAATAGAATTCTCACCCAGAACCTCTGCAGCCATCAGCCCAATCAACCCAGAACTTCAGGACTTAGTCAACGGCTCCAGCTTCCCTATTTTTGCCTCAGTTTCCAACTCAGGACCAGAGAAAGCCAAATATGCTTCCCAAGTTAAATAAGCTATATTGCTTCTAGCAACCCTGCCTCCATCCTCTCGATACCAACAGCTTTCCATCTAGGCATATCTGAAACTTTGTTCAATATAGAACTTTCCAACTCCCCTGTCTGCCTCTGAGCCAGTCTCTGCCAAACACAAGTGATGGTGGCTCCATTGCTAAAGCCAGCTCTGAATAAGTAGCTTCTGTCCTCCTGGGGATGGACATTTGTTTCCACAGTGTGGTCAACTTCATCACGGTGGATGAACTCACCAATGGTGGATGATAAATGTTGATAAACATTTTGTGCAAGTCACATATTCTTCATCAAATTTCCTGAGAAAGAGAAATTCCTATTTCATGTTTTGACTCCTCACTGAGGAAAAGACACCACTTGGATAAAGAGACTCCACAGAAAAATGTATTAGTACAATGGCTGTAGGCAGTAAATGTAGCGTGGATGATAAGAAATACAAAGACCCTTGCATTCTCTGTTATCATTTATTTTTTAAGATTTTTTGTATTTATGTATTTATTTATTCATTTATTTATTTATGAGAGAGAGAGCGTGCAAAAGCAAGTGGTGGGGAGGGGGAGGGACAAGCAGACTCTGCATTGAGCGCAGAGCCCAATGCAGGGTTTGATCTCAAGATCCAGAGATCATGAATTGAGCTGAAATCAAGAGCCAGATGCTGGGGCGCGTGGGTGGCTCAGTCAGTTAAGTGTCTGCCTTCGGCTCAGGTCATGATCCCAGGGTCCTGGGATCGAGCCCCGAGTTGGGCTCCCTGCTCCACGGGAAGCCTGCTTCTCCCTCTGCCTGCAGTTTCCCCTACTTGTGCTCTCCCTCTCTCTCTTTGACAAATCAATAAATAAAATCTTAAAAGAAAGAAAGAAGAACGAAGAAAGAAGAAAGAAAGAAAGAAAAAGAAAGAAAGAAAGAAAGAAAGAAAGAAAGAAAGAAAGAAAGAAAGAAAGAAAGAAAGAAAAAACCTCCCTTAAAAAAAAGAGAAGTGTTGGATGCTTTAACCAACTGAACCACCCAGGTGCCCCTGTTATCATTGAAAACTGATTTTCTAAGGCTCTTGCTTGTTTGGATGTTTGCCAAGGGAAAACCGTAAGAGGAAAAAACCCACTATGTTGAAACATCAGTATTTTTGTTTCACTAACAGGTTATCAAAACAAAACCCACTTGTATTGGTAGAATTTTCAAATTTCTGCTCCTGGTGATAGACAACAGATGCCACTTGCTTGACACGAACCACTCCCGGCTCTGGCCTTAGCACAGAAAACATATTCGCTGTCAATTCTCATTTGTGTAAGGATGCCGTCAACTGAGTATACAGGCATATGCTTGCTCCCATGGAGTTTCCATGCTACCTTTATATTCTCACTTATAAGGGCTTAATTTAAAGTTCACACAGGTGGGGCACCTGCGTGGCTCAGTCGTTAAGCATCTGCCTTCGGCTCAGGTCATGATCCCAGGGTTCTGGGATAGAGTCCCGCTTTGGGCTCCCTGCTCTGCGGGGAGCCTGCTTCTCCCTCTACTGCTCCCCCTGCTTGTGTTCCTTCTCTTTGTCAAATAAATCTTTAAAAAAAAAATAAAGTTCACACAGGCTCTTTTGTGATTTTTTTGGTGACATTTTCCTTCTGCTCCCCAAGAATGGTATTGATAAGATGTTACCTTTTAATCTCAACTGTCTCATTAGGCAACAAGTTCACATGCCAGTGAGAATAGAAAGTGAGTTTGTTTAGAGAGGAGGGCTGAGAAGCGTTTTCTCATTTATAAACGATGGGACTTCTCCAATTCAAACAAATATTTTTCTCGTTTCAAGTTAAGTATGTTATAGGAGTCTGGTTTTCCTACTGCTTTAAACCAGGGTTTACTTGAGTCAGGAGTTGGCTATTCCAAAGATCTATTTAGTGCCATATGAAGTCATCCAGTCTTCGCGCCGACAGGAGTCTAAATTTAGAATGATACCCTAGGTCACTCACCCTCATAAGAGTAGTGGCCAGATGCAGTATAGTATGATGGAGAACTCAAAGAAAAGGCCAGAGGCAGGCCAACGTTAAAGACCGTCTCGTTGAGAATGTGGTGTTCTATGTTCCTGCCTTCTTTATCCTTAGAGGTGTATGCCTTACTGCATGAGGCTACTCAGGAATGGGTGCTACTTATTCTCCCTACCCCCAACTGTTACCTATTTTATTTTCCTATTTAATTAACTGAATTAGTCACTTTCATGGAACTGGAAAATCCTTTTTACAAAAAAGGTTTCAACACATACTTGCTTATTTTTAATGTAATGAAAAAAATTCAAAGTTATTTTCTCCAGAGACTTTCATTTTCTTCTGTCTGCAGTCCCCACAGGGAGCTGTCTTCATCCATTCATTCATTTAATAAATATTCCTTGCACACCTACAACATGCCAAGCACAATTGTAGGTAAAGGTGGTAGATTTGTAAAAGAATCATTTTGGATGTCTTGACTTGAGCATCTAGTTAACTATGAAATTCTATGTTATTGAACAAGAGCTTTTTTACTTCCTCTGCATTTGCACTGAGCAACTCACCTCCTCCTGCTTGTTAATCCATTATGGTAGACCTGATAATGTCCCCCAAAGATGTCCTTGTCCTAATTCCTGCAGTCTGTGAATGTTACTTCATATGACAAAAGGGATTTTCCAGGTCTGATTATATTAGAGATCTTGAGATGGGGAGATTATCCTGGATTGCCTGGGTGGGCTCTCATTATAACCACTGTGTTCTAATAAAAGCAAGGAGGGAGATTTGACTACATGAGAGGAGAAGGCCCTGTGATTACAGAAGCAGAGATTAGAGGGATGTGGCCACAAGCCAAGGAATGCAGGCCTCCATCAGAAGCTGGAAAAGACCAGGAACAGACCAGCTGGGCCAACACTTTGATGTCAGCCATGTAGGACTCATTTTGGACTCCTACCCTCCAGAACCCATAAAAGAATAAATATCCATTGTTTTAAGCCACTAAGTTTATGGTAATTTGTTAGAGCACCAATAGGAAACTCATACAGCTTCAGGCCCAGGTTTTAGAATTCATAATTGTGATTTACCAAAGTAGAGTCTGGGACATCTCTAAAATCACTAATGTTGTTCATAAGTTAGCAGCTTTGCAAATTTCCCACTGGTTAGAAAAAAGAAAATTTCTTTCTTGTGGTTCCCCAAATCTGTTGGGAAGGTAGCAGCACGTAGATGGTGCATTGGAGAGACAAGCTCTCCCAGAATTGTCAACGTGAAAGCATGGATAATACCACCCACATAGATTTGTCATCAGGATCTGTCCCAAATGCTAACACAGTAAAAATAAACATCTAAATGAATAATGAACAATCTGAGGGGTTCTAACCATGCTAGCTTTAGGCATTTTCATCAGTTGAGCTAGGCTGCCTGTGGAAAAACATCTTTTTCTGGACAAAATAAGTTTAGAACGTTCCATTAAATATTATTAACTCTGTCTGGCAAATTTGTGGGGAATTTAGAAAATGAGTTTGAACTCTCAGGGCTGAGACTACAAACCTGAACGTTACTGACTGAGAAAGCCGCGCCGGGGGTGCTCCCTGCCCTGCCATCCTCTGGTATAATCAGACACTGTGTTGCTGCCTAGTTAGGAGCTCATCTGTATTTATCTGTGTGCATCTGCATTTTGTACCCAGGAAGCTAAAATGAAACCAAGAAATCACTACCTACAAACCCACAATAGTGTCATGTAACTGGGGCTATGTGTACTCGGAAGAGGTTCATTCTCTGGCACGATTTCATCCTTGGACCAGGGAAGTGACATGGCAACCATGATTCTATAATCACAAACTACACAAATAAAAGTCTCATCTACTGTGTCTCTTTGCTACTTATTTTCCATTTGCTTTCTATTCCATACAGCAAGGAGAGTGGCATATCTTTGGCATCTGAAGTTCTTATTTTCTCAGTCTGTCTCTCCCTTTCTTCCTCCCTCCCTCTATCTCTCTAAGAACTTCTGGTGTGTACGCAGAAAAGGACGCAAGGAGGGAAGATTTCTTTGTGCGCTCCTGCCACCCACATGGACGTTTCTCACTATAATCCTGGGACCCCATCCCCAGGAGGTGTTGTGACAAGACCCTCACATCTCCGTGGTTGGACAGCGTCAAGATGAGGCACCACCCCATGTACGCTCCACAGTGAACTGGGTTGTTGAAGGGGACTATGCGCTTAACATATTCTAGCAGGATTGAAATAGGCCAACTGCCAATATTTCTAGAGGAAACTGATTTGGGGATTCTAGTGACCAAAGGCTTGGTATATTGCTTTGACATTTCCTCTGAAAACACTTCTTCCTCTACCTCTTTATAAGAAATTAGAGATTTAGAGGTCAAGACTGATAAATCTTCTGCTTACAATGTGTACGAAGATTAAAAACAAAATACACTGTCAATATTTTATTGAAAAGGTTTTCCTCAGTGACAGAAAAATACTCCCTATGAATAGTCTCTTTCTGAGGGAGGACTATTGGATGAAGAAAAACCAATCCCTAGGGGCTTTCCCAAGAGCCCAGCAATGGAAAAACTCATCTATGACGGCTTGAGTTTCCTGCAGCTTTTAAGAACTACATATAATTTTACTCCTATAATCTAGAAACAAAATAGAAAACTGAAACCAGCTTCCTAAGCCTTCATATAAATAAGTTCAAAATTCAGGGAGAAATCCCTTGTCCTAGTATTTGATTTGAAAACAGGTTTTGCATTGTTAGTACATGAAAAAAGGAGCTGGAAATGTAGTCAATGTAAGTATTCAATTTTCTTTAAATCCAACTTCAAGTCTCTTGCTGGAGATACCAATATTTACTCATTTTGTGGACAGGTCATTAGAACACGCTACACACAAAACTCAAGCCTCTTTATGTAGTTTAAAATTTATTGAGTTTTCTGTGCCCTTACAAATGTTAACATTCTGGTACACAACATTCATTGAAGAGGCACAATTCTTATTTTGAGGTGGCACATATTAGACAATATTTTTCAGTGAATAATTACTCTTTCAGTAGGAAATTTAACCACAAGCTATTTTTTCTGTAGAAAGTTGCTTGAAATTCTACTCCTAATATAAGATAAAATTGAATTTTTCTATCTCAAAATGACCATATGCAAACTAACAGTATGACTATTGCCTTTATACGTTCAATTATAAGCAGAATAATTTCACAGTGGAGTTTTTTAAAACAAAAATTTTAAAAATATATTTTCAGGGAAGAAGCTGATGTGGATAAAGAATTTGCTGCTATACCTCGTTATGAAAATCTGTCAGGTACCAAGAGTGTGCTTTGCCATGGAATTTCCCTGTGTGCTTCCACAGGCCAGGAGGCCCTCCTCAGCCCAATTTTAAAACTTCCCTTGGAGGCATGAACCAGATCTAAGTGGGGATGGAAGGTGAGGCAGGAGAGGTTGATCCATGGCTTCGAAGAGTAGAAATTCTGTGTATCTGGGCTGGTTAGAATTCCCCCAGAACAGGACTTTTACGGTCTCTGGTTAACGCAGTCTCATCTTTCAGGTTTCAGAGTTCTGTCCTCCCTTCTCTTCACCTCCATATCACAGCACTGGCCTCGGGACAGAAGTCATCAAAGTGACAAGCCACGCGTGGCAGGGTGAGTCACAAGTCACCGGGCTCTAGTCAGTTTTTATTCCTTGAAGTAGACTTTCTTGTTGACTCCTAAATGTCACAATGAGACAACAAAAAACAAAATCCTGAGATTGGAGCAGGGAGCAGGGAGTGGGCAGTTGGGCCAGCCCATGCTCATGGTGGTTTCCCATCTGCCTCAAAATTTCTTAGGGGCCAAGTGTGCTTGGTAAAATGCAGATTCTTGGTCCACACCCTAGATCCAGGGACTCAGAATCTTCAGAGGGAAGCTCAGAAATCTGCCTGTAAATAAACACCCGAGGCAATAACTTGGCCCCCTGGGATCCATCCATGCGCCCCCAAGGAGCATGACTCTCACCCCCACTTAGGGAACCTACATTTCTTTCTCAGATTCCGTTTCTCTTTTACCCATTCTTGACTTTTTTCTTCACTAGCATTTAATGTCAATCATGCTGTATTTGACAGTCTCTGGAAAAGTTTTCTACTTTTGAGCCACAGGCTTTGCGAGGCAGGAAGGAAGGAATAAGCTTTCAATTTGCTCAGCGGCCAATGGTGGGAAGCTCCCTGGACAACAGCTTCTTCATTTCCATTTCTTTCTGAAAGTTAGGCTTACTTGATTTCCAGATGAGGAGTGAATGCATTAGGAAAGATGGAAAGGCAGTCTTTTTTGAGCCCTGGAGGTTTCAAATGTTTGTGACCCAAAAGGGGGGTTAGGGTTGGCAAATAATAAAGCAAGCAGCCAAGCCTTCCTTCGTCATCATCAAGACACCATCATTTTGAGAGCAGTCATTCTGGATTCTCATAGTGTTCCTTACAAACAAGAGGAAAACCCTTCCCGGGGTTTCCACAGCACTGCCAACAAGTTCATCGTTACCATTACTTTGGATACCGCCCCCCCCCCACCCACACCGCAAAGATGGAAATGAATTCATTAACTTACACGGCCATTTTGATATGAAAATGGTTTATTGTCTCCTATTTAAAATCTAAAATTTCTACTGGGCTACCAGACCTAGAACTTAATGAGATCCTCTTGTAACATGTTAGTATTGATGGTGGATACCGGGGTAGTGGCGAAGGAGGCGTTTGGGGGCACAGGTCTACCATATGCACACAGTCTTCTAGAAAAACCCCATATGCAATACAAGAAAATATGCAGATTTTTAAGAAGTAATGAAAGTAGATCAATGATTGCCTCGGTGTGGCAGATGGGAGGGGGCAGGGGAGGGATGATAAAGGGGCAGAGGAAATGTTTGGTGGTGATGGATTTCATTATTGTAATTGTTGCGATGGTGTCAAGAATGTACATATATGTCAAAATGGATCAAATTACTCATTCATATATGTAAAGTTTATGCCAGCTCTATCTCAGTAAGAGATGGAGTCTGGAAATGACTGAAAAAAGTTTCTAGCAACTACATCGTTTCCTAAAGAAATAACTGGATGACGATAAATAGGGGGTGCGGGGAAGTTGGTGCCTATGATAAAAGAAGTAATAGTTTTAGCATTCTGCTGTTTAACAGTATTAAATTGTCGCTTACCTTATTAAAGTAAGAAGAAACAGGTGGACTAAAATAGGATTATACCTTATTTTCTGAAAACTTTAGATTCCTTTTATCACAATTGCCCTAAATTTATATTTAGAAGGAAGCATAATGGGAAAAAAATTGGAGAAACTAAGAAATTCTTGTTTTGTTTTTTTTCCTACCAATCTGAAGAAACCAAGGAAACGAATAATATGTAATTAGGGGGCAATTTTAAATCCATGAACATTTAATAGTGTTCCACAGAGGCTAAATGCAGGGGTTCCCTGCAACTGTGCATAAATACTGCATATTTTCCCCATACTCAATGACACAATGCAAAAGAACAGACATGTGTATCCCTGCCCCTCACTATGTTAGGACCAGAGGAAGGAGAAAAATGATGGTGGTTTTGGAAAACAAAAGGATGCATGTAACAGACAGGAAACTGCCCCGTGTAATCTTGGGGCTTCATTTGCTCTGAATGTTGGGCATGCGGCTTCATCACAGAAATTTTTAAAGAATTCTGTTTTTAGATCTCATTTTGAAAGAATTAGAGGTAACCCCTTCTTAAGCAATTTATCATTTTCTCTAATAGCAAAGGCTGCAATGAGGGTCTTACAGTTCAGTCACATAGGTGCATTCTCAGTTGTCTTCCCCAAAGAACCTATGTAAGGTGTGTTCTCACAGTCATGTGTTAAACCTAAACAAAGTCAGTCTTAACAGAATGATTCATGCAACGTATGCTTTAAATGTATCAATTTTACAAAAGAAGTTCAGTTAAAACCTAGAGGGTTTGATCATGTTTTGATAAGCAGTATTTCCAAAGGATTGGGACGCTTTTTGAAAACAAAAAAATAACCCCAACAAAACCAAAAACACTTTAATCTTAGCTCCAATTACATTTTTTTCCATCTTTCCCCCAAAAGAACATTTCTAGAGCACAAGATAGATGCATAATTGTTTAATTAGATACATTATATATATCCTGAACATAATGGCTCCCATAGAAATAAACTGGTATTTCGTACACAAACTTTATTTACTGTGCCACATTCATAATATGACCGCTTGAGCCAAGTGCAAACATTTATTACACCCCCTGGTGTGTGAGGAGCTCTGCTCCCCCAAACACTTCATTGTCTCGGATGACAGGGAACAAGATTAGACAAGATGGATAATTAATTTTTGTAATAACAAAATTATACATTAGATTATGATTATAAAGTCTTCTCCAGTCACTAAGCAAACCATCGATTGGGTTCCTCTCTAATCCCTAACGACTGGTTAGTGGGATTGCTGACAGGCACCGGGACCAGAAAGATGAAGTGGAGCAAGAGTTTGGAAAATCAGCAGCCTGGCATCCTTTGCCTTGACAACCCCTGGGTTTCTCTTCCTTGGAAAATACATTTGGTAGTTTTTATGTCACATGTAATTGGCAGGCAATATTAAAAGGTATCTTAAATGAGGTTTATTTTTACAACTGCCTGGAAATTATGGGGTACTTATAAGTAACACATGAAAAATAATGACTTAATTAAAAAAAACCACAACAATAACAGCAAAATCTGAGAGTAAATCTCCACCATGGGTGGCAGCATATGGAAGCAAAATAATTGGTTTCTGGTCGGCCTCTATGAGTGCTGGTGTGGGCCGTTGGTCTGCTCAGTCTAGCCACATCCACAGGACCATCATTACTTATTACTGCTTTCCTTGATGACCAGCTCAGAAAGACGAAAGAGCTGATGAATAAATCACGGGGGAGGTATAAAGACCTATTAAGTCTTCCTCTAGTTTAGATTGTTTGAGGGGAAAGACAAGTAAGTAAAGGACCCTTGAAACAAAGAGGCTCATATAAAATTCTAAGAAAGAAGTCAGGTTTTATCAGGAATGATTTAATACTTACTCTATCCTTTTGCGGTTTAAACTAGTTTCAAAAGCCCCCAGATTATGCGGATGAAAATCACAAACAGGATAAGTCTCACTGTTCTAAAACCGTGATTTATCAATCAAAAGTTCAAAAAAGGGCAGTGGGGCAGGGGGTGGGTGGGGGGGTGTGAGACCATTACATGGGCATGAATACTTAATAGGGAGATTTGTGAATCAGGTATCATAGGAAGATTACCTAAAACTTAATTGAACCCTGGAATTAGGAGTCTAATCAGACTATCTGGATCTCAAAAGAGATTTTAAATCTGGGATATTTTAAAATGTGGTGCTTTTCATTAATGTGACATTCTTCTCATTCTCATCCTAATCAGAGTTTCAGGTTAGCTCTGACCAACATTTACCTACTTGATTTGTTAGCTTGAACTTATCTAGTGAAGGTCCTTTCTAGTAGTTACTCTTTTTCCCCATTTCAGCCCGAATGCCAGGTACGGCAGTTGCTTCCCCGATGGGCCCTGGGCCCTCTTTCAGGTGTCGGGCTGATACGCCCATGGTCACCTAATGCCTCACCTTCCTACTTCTCTACTGGAGCACTTTTGCTCTGCAGAATTCTCTTCTTATTTTTAGGCTACATATTTTGAGACTGTTCAGGGAAGTGCTAGTAAGTACAGACCAGAACCCCTTTAAACAGTATTTAAAGCTTTACCGATTGTGGAAGAACAGACTTCTGTGGGGAAGACAACTGAATTCTAATTAAATTCTAGTTAAAATTAAAGGCATGTATCTCAGGATGCAGACAAAAAGACAATGAATGCACAGAAAAAAATCAATAACAAGGGAATAATTTTACTACCTCGAGGCAAGCCACCTACAGATTTAAAATGGGAATTAAAGGCATTGAGAAGCCTAGGGAGGGTGTTGCTCCAGTGGAATGCTTAGATCTGGTGATGGATTAGGGAGTTTACTTTTGAAAAGGAAATTTCACTTTAAACCCTACAGTACACATAATGTAGGGCCTCAAATACAAGGAGAGGGATGAGCTTCAGAACTAACACACTGCTCCACCTAGTGGAGACTCCAGAGTTTTCCCTTCTGCTCTCAGCGGCAGGTGGGGTTTGAGAGCGGGTTAGCCATTAATTAGGAATGCTTGGCTGAGGAGAAAGAACACTAAAATCAACACCTCATAACAAAATGTAAACGTCAATAACCTTGTTATCAGAGTTTAAAATAGCACTTAAAATCTGATGGTAAGAACCTAAGAATAAAATATATGTAATTTTATAATTCTCTAGGAAAAACTCTGAAGAGATTTTTTTTTTTTTTTAAACATACAGGCATTTATATAGTCATCTACGTGCAGAAACTCAGGAACACTGATGCAAGTTTCTTACAAAAGCCTCTGTATATTGGAAGAAAAAACAAATCCTGAAGTATGCAAAGCATATTTCTGCCCCTCCCCCCTGCTTTTGTTGGGATGGATAAATTCCTTAGCTTGTTTTATTATCTCTGCCAATAGCAAGGCAAATGCCTAATACGTCGTTACGTATCTGTACATACAGAATCACTCGATGAAAATATAAAATATGATTTTGCATAGAACTCATTTAAACAATGCAAATAAGCTACTAGTACTCTCGCTTCTGTTCCCAGTGGGCTTCTGCGAGTGCCCAGGGCTGGGGCCCAGGACAGAGATGCGGATTACATTGTGCTCCACTCAGAAATAGTTCCGTTTACAGTGACTCCTAAGCCCACGCAGAAATTCCACATGCTTTCTGTTATTTCCGTCTACGCTTTTAACACTGATGCCAAGTGTTCAAATCAAATACAGATATTGCCAAAGAAGAGGGCACACTGTGAGATTAGGCGGAAGAGGGTTTATTATCTGGGCGCAGGACAGGAACTTGACGAGCAATGTGAATACAGAGATCTACTGAGCACACCTTTTCCTTCTTGCCCTTCAGGTAGAGGAGACAGTCACCAACGTATCAAAGTAGAGCGTGTGTAGTTTACCTTTTTAAAAATCCACTTACGTTAGTCTCATAATTGTTCTGAGCCCAGAAAGTGAATCATGCCGTGATTCAAAAGAGCTGTCCCTCACATAAACCTATGAGCACACATTTAAAAAGTGATTTATTGTACATCTTTGCATTTCTTAAGGCATGAACAATGGCGTACGGACGGAACAGGGTCTGAGGAGTATCACATCTTTTTTGACAAGGTCAGCACAAGTACACCACATCAAACGGACACACTTGAAGTCTGAGCTGACCAAGTGCCGTGGCACGGGAGCTTCTATGATGCGGGGATGGTGCTTCCAGACAAAGGACCAAAAGCGTGGTTTATATGTCATGTTGCTTTATACTCTCTGGATCGGCTTTAAGCACCAGTGACAGTTTGTTTTCTTTACAAACACTTCAGACTTTGGGTTTGATATTCCGCTCCTTTTATTCTGCTTTTCAAGGAGGGCGTGGATGTTTTTTAAGGGATATGGTTGCAGCAAAACAGAAAGGATCCAAAAGTGGTTAGGGGCCTTGTCTAATGCACTTCTGAAAGTCCATTATAAAGATGAATAGAAAAGCAAACGGTCGGTTTTCAGTCGACCCAGAAACCACGCGGAGCTCTAGGAAACATAATTGTGCATAGTTATTTATTCATTCAGAGCATGATATGTTGGCTAGCTCTACATTCCCAGTTTACCAAAGAACAGGGCTGTCTACTTTGCTAAACCCAGGGTCCTTTCGCAGCTCCCAGTAGGTATCATTAGAAACCCAGGCTTCTCTTTGATTGGCATCAATGACTTTTCTGTGGAAATACAAGAATCAACATTAGACACAAATGACGTCAAGGTGGCCTGGTCATTGGACCCTCTCCCGTAGACAGGATGTGTATGGATAAGGGGTACTTTGTAAGTCAGTTAGTGTCCTATCCGCTTATTGATGACTTTACAATTTTTTTTAAGATTTTATTTATTTATTTGTCAGAGAGAGAGAGAGAGAGCGTGCACACAAGCAGGGGGAACGGCAGGCAGAGGGAGAAGCCGGCTTCCCGCTGAGCAAGGAGCCTAATGCAGAACTCAATTCCAGGACCCTGGGATCATGACCCAAGCCAAAGGCAGTCCCTTAACTGACTGAGCTACCCAGGTGCCCCTGACTTGACTATTTTGACCAAAACAAAGTCCTTTTTGTTTGTGTTGTTTATTTGAAATAGGAGTGGATGGGGTCATGGGGAGAGGGGAAAAGGGCACAAATAAATCACTTCTAGGCAAGGCTAGAAAGTGAACTGCCCCCCAAAAGAGCAGGTACAGGGCACCTAGGTGGTACAGTCGCTGACTCTTGATTTTGGCTCAGGTCGTGATCTCAGGGTTGTGAGATGGAGCCCCGCACTGGGCTCCACGCTCAGTGTGGAGTCTGCTCTGGATTCTTTCTCTCTCTCTCTCTCTCTCTCTCCCTCTACCCCTCCCCCCATACGGTCTCTCTCAAATAAATCTTTACCAAAAGAAAAAAAAAAAGCACGTACAAGTTTTGTACTAAGAGCTTCAGGCCCCGGACCCACAAGAATAGTCTCTGCTTCACTTGCAGGGAAGAGTATGCGACCTCAGTAGCTCCAGGAGCCCCTGCGTGCTCCACGCCCAGGGTGCACTTTCAACACCTAAAGGGCAAGGCTGCATTCCTCCCCAGGGCAGTCACGAGATGGCAACTCTAAAGGACATGAGGTTATTCTGAGCTGATGCGTCCTGGCTCTGGAGGGTAACAGATGGATCGGGAAAATACAGGTTCATCTGTGTGATGTATATATAATCCTACAAATCACCCTGTAATAATCACCCATGATAATCCCACAGAAGGGCCAAATCTGAATGACACAAGCCCCGTATGACAGAAATAAAATTAAATGCTACTGAAGCCAGGATGACTTTGTGGGCAGTGGGGTCTCACTGTGGCCTGGAGCTGAGCGGGTGGAAACAAGTTTCTACCATTCTTAATGGTATAGCTGAAGTACAAAGAGCATTCCGGGCAAGGCCCTCACCCTTTTTGCTGCCCACAAAAAGAAAAGAGCTGTGGAGGAGAACTGATTTGTGCAGTTACAAACTGTTCACAAAGTGCAAAGTCTGGTTCAATACTTTCACTACCAAAACCAAAGTTACCCAAATCAGTTTAATTTTAAGCTCCCTGGACACTAAACTATCCCTCATTTTCCCTTTACACCTGGAGTTTCTCATGGCTGGTGGCAATCATCTGCAAAACATGAACTTGTTAACGGGAATGAACTGACTTACTTAAAAAATTTTGGTATATGTTCAAGGTTGTTTTCTTCCATGTAGCGCCTTCGAGATCTCTGGAGTTCCTCCACTCTTTGCTTCTCTGCGGCCGCAGCTTCTAAATTTCCTTCTTCCAAAAATCTAAGCAGAACACAGTTATCCCTCTAATACACCATCCTCTTTGCCGGGAAAAAAATAATTTTGTCTTGTATAAAATTACCTTCTAGTTGTTGAGAATATAACACGGTGAACAGTCATACTCTGATAACGTGCCCTTGCTCCCACCCCAGGCCATGCTACCTCTGTCTGTCTGCCCACCAATAACATACTTGCTGTGTATGTCAACTTCATTACTATGTACAGCAATGTGAAGCTAGGGGTGGAAGGGGGGTAGTTTGGCCTTGGAGACTCTTCTGTGCTCTGCTGGGTTCTGTTACTTGAGATTTTCAGGATGATGGGAGAGCCCAGGCTCAGGACAATATGAAGTACCAGTTGCGCTCCTTTTCCATATTATCGGAAAAACACTTGGTAAAGGCCAGAGGAGGGAGGATGGTAGCTGGCTGTTCTCCACCTACTTTTAGAACAGACTGAGAGGGAAGGAGTGTTCCTGTTTTATCAAGAGAGTAAAACTGGTGACAAAAAGAGAATCTAACACTGGGGGAAATTACAAAAGGCTGCAAAAAAGGAAATGAATCATAAATGAAATTCAGGAAGGGAATATTGGAATAGAATTGAGAAAGAAAAAGCAGACCTAGCGGGGATTTGCAAAACCTATATTTAAATGTCAAAATGAGAGCAAAGAACAGGGATTCAATGTGATGCACATGGGAAGTTTGTTGACACACTGGAATGTCAGACAGGGAGACCTCATATTCTGGGGGCGGGGGGAGTGTAAGGGGACTGAATAGTAGGACATTCAACACTGGAATTTTTTGGCAGAAAACACATAAAGCCACAGATACACTGGAAACAGAAAATGATCTCAGGTGGAATTTGTGTGGCATATAGAATTTTGGGAAAAAGCAAAATTAACTCTGTCGGAATGGACAACATGCATACAGAACTATATAAGAAAAATAAAAAATAAGAATCAGAAGGCATTAAAGGGACTGCATTTTGAGTACATCTCACATCCCATGGGATCAAAACCACGCTGGACAAACTCCAGACTTAGACTCGGAGCATTTCTAGATGTTCCTGTAACTTATCTTCTTATTCTTCAGATTAAAAGATAGTCCATGTGACAGAGTGGTAGAAGTAAAGAGGTGAAAACTCTGGAGGAGGTTTTAGTGGAGCAGAGTTCACGAATTTGCACACTTCTGGTGAATTTGGGGTTGGGGGCAGGGACCTTTTGTTAAGAACTGTGTTATTTCTTGTGGGAAACTTTGTTGAGCTAAACATCTGTTACGATCCCCCGAGAATACCATCTTAGCTAGGGTAGAAGGCTCAAATAGTGTGGAGTGAATAAGGGAATGACGGAATTCACGAATGATTCCATGAATAAATAAATGAGCGTGGTGAAAATAAGCTTTGATGGCATCCGTAGTGCTACGTCATGATCTAGTGTCCATTTCAAAACATCATTGCCAGGCTCACCTCTGATCTGGCCGGAATCGGGCATCTGTCGGTGGAAGGAGATCTTTCAGGACAGGATCTAACTCATTGAGCTCGATAGCAAACCTCGTGAAGCCATAGTAGAGCTCATAGTTGGTTGGCATGGAACCTGGAATGATGCCCATAAACCACAGTGAGTGGCAGAGAGGTTTAAGGAAGCCTGCAGAAGGTGACTTAACCCAGGTGCTTAACTAATATCCACACGAATACTAAATTTGTGGTCATAAAAATCAGATTAAGATTTTTCTTGGGCAGATTAAATTGGTTGTGTTTTGCTAGATAGGAAACTTTGTGTTAGTTAGAACTGGTTGTTTCATATATTTAATGACACCCAGCCTTTAAAATAAAACTTTGTACATAGAGTACTCTTTACTGGGTAAACAATGTCATCATTTTTTCCTCAAATATTCAACTGGGTAACTAAATGCCAGGGTGATTAACTATGAACATTAAGATTTCACCAGAAACACAATTTACTTCCTTTTAGAAAAAGAAAAAGATGCAGATCTAAATTAATATTCATTGGCACTTTTTAACTAAACTCAAAGGCAGGATCTTTGTATGCTTTGCTCACTGATGTATTCCAAGCTCTTAGAGTAAAACTTGATGCATAGTCACTACTCAAGAAATAGCTGCTGAATAAATGAACTAACCACTCTACCAGCAGGAAATTTAAATACTCATTGAGGTCTCTTAGAAAACCAACAACTAATTTTAAAGGTAGGACTTAACTGACGAAATTGCAATGAAAATAAATATCATGTGGACACTTGTTCTATTTACCCTTGATATTCAATTATTGCTAGTGTAATACCAGAACTCTCTTGATATCTTTTATTAAATGTCAACATATTGCAGCTTTTTGCTGCTCAAGTGAGAAGATCACTTATTCTGGCTAAGTTATTGACTTTGTGGATTATAGATGTTTGCATGCTTTTCCCTTGTTTTATTAGAACAGAGAATAAATGAGTAAGGATTTATGTTTGTATAGTTCAATTGTCTAAACTCTTTAATAAAAATACCTAGCTTTTGAAGGTAGGCATTACATTTAGAATGACTTTACATGAAACCTCATCTCTGACCACATGTCAGATTTGGCCTAAATTTTATAATTCCTTATTATCAAAAGTTGGGATTTACCTCATTTGTATGTTAAGTATAAAATATAACTATGCTTAACTTAAGCATCTATGTTTTTATTTATTTTTAATTTTTTTTAAGCATCTATGTTTTTAATCTCACTATGAAAGAAAGCATATGGTGTGAACTGTATGAGATGTGACATTCCCGTCCTTCTGTCACTCAAGGTGCCCTCAGGACACAAGATGTTCACGCCCATCTCACCTGGTCTCCAGATGCACTTTGCAGAGGGGGCCACGCCACAGTAGAGCCCTTCATGCCACTTCCCGAAGAGCCGGTGCACCACCTTCCCCTCCTGATCCATTACGACCCCCTGGACCTCATTCACATTAGAATTCCAATAATTCACCTGGAAAAACCAAACCCCAATTAAAACATCCAATCTCTTTCATAACACTAATCCCTACAATTTCCATATGGAAAACACTCTTAGATTTGAAGTCGCTCATTCGAACCACTTCCAGAAATCTATCTCAAAAGGTTTTATATGAAAGGTTGGCTTTCCAAGTGTTAGTGGGCTTAACTTTAAAGAAAGAGATCAGCTCTACTCTATGCTAGGGCAGAGAAGGTTCAGCTTCTCTCCTAATAAACCTAGTACTAATTTATCGGTTGGTAATTTCTTCCTTAGATGGCCCTGTCTCAAATTTCCCCTTTGTTCATGGATCTTAATGAGTTTCAATGGGCCATGCTGTAGAAGTCACTTGGGAAGTAGTTTTTATAGTGCCTGTAAATGGCTAAATTTCATGAGGAAAACCCTGCTCTGGCCCTCTTCTAGCCATGCTTCTCCCCAGGAGATGAGAAGTCTGTGGGCATTTACCCATCTGGATCCCTTCTAGATCAGGTCCTAGAATTCCCTTTCCCAGCTGCTCTAAGCTTCTTCTAGCTTTCTTTGGATTCATCCATCTAAAGGACAGACCACCCACCATCAGGGTGTGATGAGGCCTGAGGGGTGGCCAGGGGTGGCCGTCTGAGGCAGATGTGGACAGAGCTTGGACGTTCAGCTGGACTGCCTTCCTACGCGTGGGTGAGGTCCCCTGTGGGGCAGGACAGAGGCTGCCACAGGTGGGGAGAGGGCAGGAAGGCCATGAGTCGGGGCTGGCTCTCCTGCACTGCCAGGTTTCCAGCTCGGAGTTCTAAAGTGCCCAACTTGGCCTCGCGGGCTTTGTTATAAAAGGTATATTTGTCAAGGTGAAAGAACAGAACGTAAGTTATGTGACCGATTGTAGGTCTGATCTACAAATTTTAAATATTTACACATATGGAATGGGGTCTCCATTTGTACTTTTGCCTTGAGCTCTGCAAATATTAGGGGCAGGACAAAATCAAAGCTTCCCATGGCCCTCAAAACTAAATGCACACATTGGCTGTCATCACCCAACCAGAGCAAGTAATGATCCTGGTCTTTCAGTTCTGAGCCACCTAACGAGTCCATAAGCAAAAAAAGGAAAATGGGAGAAACATCTTGAGTAAAAATAAAGATCTTCAATTACAACTAACATGACCTTCCAGTATGGCTTCAAAGGATTTCACTAAGAAGAGAACATTTTGAGTTTTAAGACTCCAATATGTTATCTATTTCTGCCATAGCAGAACAAGATCAGGAGTAGAATAGATTAAAAGGGCTGGTAGGGTTTCTGTACCATGATGAATTCAGGAGCACACCTAACCATGAGGGCAATACTGTGTGTTCCACTTTAGACCAGAGCGACTAAGGGAAAATGCTATTGCATAGGCATTCTATCTCAGGAATCTTTTCTTGTTAATCAAGGGGATGCTTTTTCTTGAACGAATTTGGATCATCATAGTGGCAGAGTTGGATAAGCTTATAGTGACTGGAAGTTATCATCCACATGCATCCTCAGAAAATGACAAATGCATTATAATTAGCTCCCTAAAATAAGATCACTTGACTCTGTTGCAATCAAGCAGGAATAGAAATAGAAACCAGAAGACTCGCTTCAGGCAAGAAGTGTTTTCTGGAATTTTACTTAATGAATACTGACTGGCTGCTTAAAAAGAAAATCTTTAGAAAGAAGAGTATTTCTTCTGTTTTGAGATGGTGCCTTTTTTGACCTCCACATGTTCGGAAGTCTGCATACCTTGACTAACTCCACCAGTTGGTTCTGCTTTCTTATCTAAAACGTCCTCAAGGATCAATGATATGGGACAGACTCACTTGCTGTTGTTTAAGGTAACATATTTCTCCTTTACGAAGCATTTTATATTATTTTTTTCTTTACTATTGTAGGATTATCATTTACCTTGATGAATGTGAGTTTGCAAATGCAAACACTGCTTTTGGTATTTCTAATGGTTACTTCTCCATAATGCTCTATCCACCTCCTCCCACTGAGAATGTTGTGTATGCATGTGGTGACTTTATTCCATACATAGCAATCTCCATACCTAGTGAAAAATACAATGTTGATTAAAAAACAATGAAGGTCACAAATATATAGTACCGTTTCTATGACTGAGAATATTCTTTGGCCAAAACTTCCTTTTCCCTCATTCTCCTCTAATTTCTCTGCTGCAAGTTTCTATGTAGTCAAGGATCCTCGTGATATGATTCATTCATTTAAGGAACATTTCGGTGCTTTCTATAGTCCACGTGCTAAAGCCACCAAGTTGAATAGGACCTGTCTCTTGCTCTCTTGGAGCCAACAGTAGTGTAGGAGTAGACTGACATGGCAACAAATACTTGCAATAAAATGTGATGAGGAAATGTCATGAGAACACAGAAGGGGGAGTCCTTAGATCTGCCTGGAATGTGGGGGGGAGTATCAAGGAAGACTTGCTGGAGAAGGCTGGATTCAGTCTAAGCTTGGAGGAGGGATAGGAGGGCACTATAGGCCAGGGAAACACACTGACAAAGCCACAGAGGCCAGAATAGCACAATGCATCTGGGGGCCTGCCAATGGTACGCCACACGTGAATGGGTGTAGCAGGTGGCCAGTCTGCAAAGGGAAGGCCTTCAACAATGCTCCGATGAGTCTGGATTCATACTGCAGGTAATGGGCCATCGTGGAAGGATTTGAGGGAGAAGATAGGCATGATAGGATGTGCCTTTAAGAAAGATTACCCTGAGGACATTGTTTCATACTCTGAATTAAGACCAAAAATGTGAATAACTCTTTGAGAAAAGACTAATGATCATAGATAGCACGTCTAATGCAAATTCTGGGTTACAGGAGGTTATAGAGTTTCTGCCAAGGAATGAGGTGACATAGCTTCAGATCACCTTTAAGTTTGCAGATTATCTGTATTTTCAAATAAAATGTTATTTCAAATTAAGATAAAACACTTCCAAGTTTCTAAAAAAATTTATGAATTGGTATGATGCAGGCTCTCTACACACCTGGGAAAACTCTTTCTTCTCATGAGTTTGCAAATATTTAAAGTATATTTATACACAACTAATGAATCATTTAACACTACATCAAAAACTAATGATGTACTGTATGTTGGCTAATTGAATTTAAACTAAAAAAAAATAAAGCCTATTTTGTGGCCCTGGGAATTCTTCTCTCTCCCCACCTTCCTTCATATCCAATACACCAGCAAATTCTGTCACTGAATAAACAAAAGAAAACCAAACAACCCAACCAACTGAAGAAAGAAACAAAAACAATAAAGCCTTTGGCCTCAAAGAAAACTTCAATTAACTTTTAAAAATTTATAGGCTATATCCTTTAGAAAAATACCATGAAAAGATTCTATCACTCCTCTTTAATAAACTAACGTAGACATTAAAAATAGTCCCTGGATCTAAGATGAATTCAAAAGTGAAAATACATATTGTATAGAAAAGAAGTGGCTAAAAAGAAAACCTTTGCTCTAAAATGCAAACTAACATGGTACCTGGGACAGGTAGGTAGCTGGTATTGACTTGATGAATACAGGATATGAAGAGAGAAGCAGGGAGCTTTGGTACATACACTAAAGTGCTCATTTGCTTTTGTGGGGGTCCATTCTCAAAACTTTGGAGAAGTTAAGAGAAGCTTTGGACATACGTGGAAATGGATCACTGGCAACTTCTAGAGTTTCAAAGACCCATTTCTGATTTAGAAAAGCAGGTAAGACACCAAAAGGAAGATGAAAGCAACCTACTTTGGAAGCATGACATTCAGTGTTCCAATAGGCAGGATTTCCATGGACTTCCCCCAGAACTTGTTTTTCCATCTGATATCTAAACAACATAGGCAGAGGAGAAGAAATATATATTCCATATCTAATTATTTAGTCTATAAAAACTAACATCTGTATTATACTCTACATTTCACAAAGAACTTTTACAATCAACAATTGATTCTATATTGTTGATTTAACATGTCATGTACCTGGGGATGGCCCAAAGTGAAAAAATTAACTGTGAACCAAAAAAATCTACTATCCATGTTTCTCCAGAACTCATGTTCCATATTTGTTTCAACGAATAAAACTGGGAAAAGCTCAGAGCAGTATGTGTGTATGTGAATCCACATACACATATACACACAGATAATGTCTGGATAAATGTTGTTAAAAGTTTTAACTAAATGGTAGAAATAGTTAACATATATATTAAAAAAATAAGATGCACAGTAAAAATAATTGCAGTATGGCAATACCATTGATTTATATACACACTGATTTGAAAAGTTATATGATTTGGGAGAACAGAAAAAAAACAAACAAAATCTCTAAATACAGAAGGGTAAGCAAAATTTATGAGAAAGTGAAATTAATGAATGTGTTTGTACACTGGTTGTTAAGACATGGCCCAGGGCTTAGTGTTTATCTCACATGATGGCTTTATGTTTTACTTGGGGACACTCAGGTTTGCCTGTGCATTTGTAATAACCACTAGGTCCCATTCTGATGAACTAAGTAAGGGAGCTTAGTGCTGTCTCCACAAAATTTCTGACTGTTATGACCAAGAAATGATGTATTTTGGTATTTTGCAATAAATACAGTTACAGTGCTCTATCATTTTGTGTGTTTATAGACTGAGAAAGGGCATATGAGAAGAGACATTCTGTGATCAATGAAGCCCCCTTCCAAACATGAGGGAACAATTTATACTTAATGGTTAAATGGACATACCTGGTTGACCCTTGAGCAACATGGGTTGGAATTGCGTGGGTTCACTCATAGGCAGATTTTTTTTTGATAAATGCAGTAGAGTACTATAAGTGTATTCTCTCTTCCTTATGATTTTCTTAATAACATTTTCTTTTCTCTAGCTTACTATTAGAATATAACATAATACATATAACATACAAAATACATGTTCACTGATGGTTTACACTTTATTGGTAAGGCTTCTGGTCAATGGTAGGCTATTACTAGTTAAGTTTTTGGGGAGTCAAAAGTAAAACACGAATTTTAGACTGTGTGGGGGTCAGTACCCTAACCCCAGTTTTGTTCAAGAGTCAACTGTATATATTTTTCTTTCTAAAGGGATTTTGAAACTTGTAATTTTATGTGAGTTTGTAACATTCTGACTAAACAGTGGGCACTGTACAAGTAGAGACTTCAATCTGAATCCCTGAGCCTCAGTGAGTTAAAGACCACAAATCAGCGCAATGTTTACATACCTAAATAGACTGTGACCACAGATGATGTGTCACAGAGTCTTCTTTCACGATTAAGATCTCCTTGCACACCCTCAAGAGGCAAGAAGGCAGCAGATAGAGCCTCCATGTTATAGATGCAGTCAATGAGGCATAATGAGGTAAAGTGATAGCCCTGAGCTGACACAGTTGGCACGGAGCTCGGCTGTCCCCAGGGCTTTGTTTCCTAGGTATACAATCTCATCTTCTGGATGACACGGTTTTATATTTAAACCAGGAAATCTAATTTCTCAAACTGAATTCCACACTAATTACTAACATTCTCTGGGTCCCAAAGGTAGAAATCTAACCTGAGCATAAGGTACCTTTAGAAACTAGAAACTGTTTCATAGGCTCACCGATTGGATTTTGAAGTTATAATTGAAATACAAACCTTGCCAAAACACAAAGTTCTTGGATTCACAGTGACAGGCAGAAATGGGTGGATGATGGCTAACCTGGTAATTAAAAACAAAAGAGAAGGCAATGATATCAGAGTTAAAACTTCCATAAATGATCATTTTTTTCCAACATACACTGGCTACCCCCAAATATAAACTAGTCAACTCATCCATCTCTATTATTGAATTATTCTCAGAATGTGTAAGTAAATTACTGAATCTTCCACTTTAAGACTTCATGCTTAAACTCAGAGAACTTATATATATTAACATAGTTTTCTGTTAACTGGTATCATATCCCACTGCAAACAGTGGTTTATCAAAAAGCTGTTTCATCATCAACCTGTCCTCCTACAGTGTCTGCATAGAAACCTCCATGTGTCCGATGGGACCTACCTGTTCTGAGAAAAATCGGAATCCCTTGTCCTCTCTAATGCATTCGTAAGTCTCCCCAAGGACAGGGTTGAATGGCTTACTTCCTGCTCTGAAATAGGTGGAGCAATATCCTGAAACTGCAAATGCAGCAATAAGAACCTGTTAAAACATTTAAGAAAGGAAAATAATATAGGAGAGACTACTTCCAGGTCTGTTTGTCCCTTATTTCTCGAGATTTTACACACCCCTGTCCATGGGTGCTGATTTGACGGCGTTTGCATTTTCTATTACCTGCACAGACTCTTCACAAACTCATAGGTAAAAACATGAGTGAAAAAGATGCGAAAGTCCTTGCATCTGAGGCCAAATATTCTTCATTCAGCTGTCACCCAGTTTCCTGAGTATCACAGAGCTCAGAGGTTCTGAAACCCAGTTTATAGGTTAGTCCTTTGCACAACTTAGCACCATGGGCAGGAGGCTTGTGGCTGCTGGTACTTTCGGGAGGGCAGTCAAGTTTTCCACAGTCGTGTGGAGTAGAGGCCAGGGCAAAGCACAAACAGGAGGCTCCTTTCTCTGACCCAAGTGCTTGAACGCATGGGCTCTCTTGGCTTTCAGGAAAAGCTGCTAGGGCAAGGCTAGGTATGCCTTAAACCTGGAAGGAGTGTGATACCTTTACATCCTAACTTCAGAAATACTCATGTCCGAAGATAGGTCACAAAGCATATACTGCCTATGGAGGTATCTGGAACTTTGGGGCCCTGCTCAATTTGTGCAAATGAACTGTTTCCTCCTTCACCTATGCAGTGGGAATATTATGCAGAAACCTAATGAATTGTGCCTTAGTCCAGGTCTGGGGTTGACAACTCTCTGAAAGGTACTGCTCTGTTATGGATTACCATGCGCTCGTAGGGGTCATCAGTTTCTGAAGCCTTGTCCAGAAGCTCACTGTATTCGATCTCCTCACAGAGATGCTGCAGGGTGTTGAGTGGCTCATTTAGCTCCACAGGCATAGAGACTTTAGACAAGTCTTTACCAATGTTGTTCCTCAAGATATTCCACAGGTTAATGTTACTGGTGTCGGGGCAGGGGGCTGGCAGGCATGTTCGACGGCCGTTTCGGAAGGCTCCTCCTGTGAGCTCCCCATTCAAGACTGGAAGCAAGAGAACGACAAGAAGCACGATAAAAGATACTTCGCTATTCTGATTTCATAGCATCTGGGAAGAAAATAACTCAAATACTTCTGGTTGTGATACATTTCTTAAGCCTCCATTATACTCTCTCAAGAGTGGAATTATTTCAACTACGGTTGCTTATACATGCACAAAACATCAACGTACAGTTTTTTTTTTTTAAACAAGGTGTTACATATGCTCAAATATTATTCCAGAAAAGATAAGTCAAATTTTAAAAAATTAAATACATTTAATAAGAAAGACTCAAACTTTTGGTTTAAGCAAGAAGTAAAACTTTTTCATTTAAGCTTCTCCCTAATGGATTTTTCAACCATTTACCTTAACAGATTATACAAATATAAAATGTACTGACTGATTGGCTGCAAAAGGAACAACCAGTGAGGGGAGAAAATAGTTGTTCACTGAATCACCAGCGTTCTAACTTGGCAAGAAGACAGAGCAATCTGGGAGGTCAAAGGATACATACTTTGCCGAGAAATGTTGTCTGCAACACTGGTGTTGTCTTCAGATATATTATCACTCACGTCACTGATATAAGACTCATCATCTGAAGCCTAAAAAGGGGAAGAACACAGAAAGGATCAGAATTCTTGTTCAGTCTTGAAAGGTCAGGAAATCAAATGACTAAAAACAAAACACTGCCCAAATAAGAAAAAGCACAGGTCATGGGGGGGGGGGGAGGGAAGGTGTATTTGGCGTATGTGCAATGAACACTTGAGAGAGAGAGTGAGTCATGAGCCAGCATATAGCGTGGCTTGAAAACAGCCTTTGTGTTTAAGTAGCCTCCTGCCTTAGCTGGGGTGGGGGGCTGGGGGAGGCCAGTACTTCATCAGAAATATTTCAGTGCAATACAGTAAGAATGTACAAAAAAGGAGGCCTTATCCTCCCCCTAGAGGAATCAGGAGGGACTGCCTAGAGGAAATAAAATTGGCACTGGATGTTGGAGAGGTTTTTAGAAGGGGGAGAAGCATAGGAAGAAAGGAGAGTGTACAAAAGCACAGAGAAACATGAGAGGAACATTCTTTTCTAGGAGTGCTCAGAAGCTGAGTGGCTGAGACTGAGGGAGGGGTGAACAGGAAGAGGGTCTGACTCTGAAGGTCTTTTCATGTCAACATAAAGGGTTCCTGGGGCGCCTGGGTGGCTCAGTTGTTAAGCGTCTGTCTTCGGCTCAGGTCATGATCCCAGGGTCCTGGGATCGAGCCCCCCATCGGGCTCCCTGTTCGGTGGGAAGCCTGCTTCTCCCTCTCCCACGCCCCCTGCTTGTGTTCCCTCTCTCGCTGTCTCTCCCTGTCAAATAAATAAATAAAATCTTAAAAAAACCTAACAAACCATAAAGGGTTCCCAGATAATCCCACAAGTTATTACATGCAAGGGGATGACAGTCATTTTTTTTTCAAAAGCAATTACTCTTTTTATTTCTGTTCAATTTTATTTATTTATTTTTTATTATGATCACATTTAGTTTTTAGGAAGAGCCTGGCAGCTTTCCTTTGGGAGCTCAGACGGTAGGCGGCTCCATAGGTCTGGGCAGGGGATACTGACAGGTTGGGGTGATCACGATGGGGATCCGGAAGTCAAGCTGCTTTGAGAGGCACACTTGAAGACAACGGACAAAATGTGGCAGATTATTTGGGGGTGAGGGAGGAAGATCCAGGGACGGGGGATATCAAGAATGAAGCCATTCTCTCCAAGAGAACAACATGGAACGAAAATGAAACCAAAATTTGCATGAGAATAAAATTAAGGGGCAACATGTGTACTAAGGGGAGTGAGAAATGGATAAGAAAACAGAGTACAGTAGAGCCACACAGAGAAATGGGAACAACCAACAAAGCTGCTGATACTTATTCACTTTCTCCAAAATGGAAATAATGTTACATTTTTTTCCTGCACAGATAACAAAACATTCTTGCTGTAAAAAATTAGAAATTATAAGAGGGTAAACAGATTATAGAAAAACTAACTGTAATCCTATCATCTAATGGAAACCGCTTCTAACATTTGGTGGATATTACCCCCAATGTCAAAATGCCTATACAAACATATTGACCTATCTATCTTTAGATACTGAACAAGGGGGTCAGTTTACATCTTGTTTTGTAGTGTTCTGAATATATTTCCATTATAATAAATACAGCTCTCACCTTTATTTGGAATGGCAACATAATTCATTATACAGGTATAACACAAGGAATTTAGCCAGCATTTAAATGGTTTCCAACGTTTTGTTATTATTGATAATACTTGGATGCACTTGTAAAATACTAGGATGCAATCTTGTAAATATATTTCTGTGAATCTGTCTGGCAATTTCATTAATATTTATTCCTAGAAGTGAAATGGCTGGATCAAACGGGTCACATTTAGGCTATAGGCACATATCGCCAAATTGTTGTCCTGAAAGATTGTAGTAATTTGTTCTCACCAGCAGCACATGAGAACATCCTTCTCTCCACACCCACTCAAACACTATATATTATCAATCCTTTTTAAATATGTATTTACCTAACATACATAAAAGATCTCTTTTAAAGTTTGCATTTCATCTTGTGTAAATCTGTTTTCTTTCACACATTTTTCAGTCCATCATCTAGGTTGCATTTGGCTAGTCTGCAATTTATTTTTTAATGCTGTGTATGCCTTTTGTTTTTTGGTGTTTTTTTTTTTTTTGCCATGTAAAAGTTTTAAGTTTGTAGGTAATAAAAAACAGTCTTTGCCTTTGAGGTTTCTGGATTTATTGCTGATGTTTTAAAAGTTAAAGTTGAGGGGTGCCCGGGTGGCTCAGTCGTTAAGCATCTGCCTTCGGCTCAGGTCATGATCCTGGGGTCCCGGGATCGAGCCCCACATTGGGCTCCCTGCTCTGTGGGAAGCCTGTTTCTCCCTCTCCCACTCCCCCTGCTTGTGTTCCCTCTCTCGCTGTGTCTCTCTCTGTCAAATAAGTAAAATCTTTAAAAAAAAATAAAGTTGAGAAGAATTCCTATATTTAGGGAGAACAGTGACAGAATTATTGCATATATAAATGAATAATTGTAGTTTTGCTTTGCAGACTGAGCAAGTCTATAAAGATGGCAAATTGAGAATAAAATCTTTTTCTGGTTTATGTTTTCCCACTGCAACTGGTTTCCAGTTCCTAATGACTGCAAAAGAGCCGATGGTGAAATCATCAGGCATGTGAGAGCCACCTTTTTAAGCTTGATAGAAAAAAAAAGTAAATCAAACTCTTCTACATGATTTCTCTTAAAAAAGCTAATCACACCAAATTATGTTAGAGGAGACAAATGCCTGTTCAAACCAAATTTATGTTGCGTGCCCGTCTACTGTTTGAATTTATTAAGAAAACATTCATGTTTATCCTACAAAAAGCTATAAAGAGTCTATTCTTCTTGAATTTCTAATCTCTCCCAAAGTAATATATGATAAAAATGGTCCAATACCCATTTCCTTCTAGAATGGTCCATGTAGAATGTAAAACAATTCCACAATGACAGTGGGCCCTGAGTAAGATCTATATTCCCATATGTGTGAGCAATAGCTAAGGCTGGCCCATCTGGCTGTGGTCCATGCACATTATCCTGTATACAAAGTTAAGGCTCTGTAGTATTATAATAAAACAATTAACACATATTCATTTTCTCCCCCCTGGTCAAGAAGTCCTGGGGACAAATATTTCTCCTGAAGAGCTTAGGCATTCAAAAGAGTTCAGGGAATTTTTTTTTTTCCTAAATGTGACCAGGCATGTAGCATTGTGGAAACAAGGTAAAAGAAGAAGGAAGTAGATCATTCTGGAAGCAAAAACAGCATTTTTTTAAAAATGAGCTGAACATTGATTAAATGAAGTGTGTTGGTAGATATCACAGAGAGAGGATTTTTCTCTCACTCATGGAAAATGTTAATGTAAGACAGCTAATGCCCAGATGTTTCTCAGATTAATCATGTGTTAAAGTGCTATAAGCATTCCTTCATTCAGTTAGCAAATACCTGGCCCCTGGAAGGATCCAGAAGAATAGAAATTGCAAGAGGCTGTAGCTGAGAGCAGAGATTAGATTATAAGGGTCTTTGTACGATGGCTAAGGAGTTTAGATAGTTATCCTAAGGACACTGGGGAATAGGGACATGATCAGATTTGCATTTCAGAAGGATGAATCAGGCTGTCCAGTGGAAAATGGATTAAAGGGGCAAGAAGGGAGGCAGAGAAACCAGTAATGGGGACTGGTCAGGTAATCCAGGGGGGATGATGGAGGACTGAATTGGAGTAGTGGCAGTGAAGCTGTAGGAAGATGTATGGATTTGGTAGTATGTAGGTGACAGACATTACGGAACCCAATGAGTGAATCAGCATGGGTGGCGGGTCCTAGTAAGGCAGGTGCAGTGAAGGACAATACCCAGGTATTTGATGTGAACGCCTGGGCAGAAGAGCACCAGGATAAGCAATATGCGAAGTATGGGTAGGTTTCTCCACACTTCGGGGTGTGTGCGTGGGTATGGATTTGTTGATTAATCCATTTTTGGACATGCTGAATGAGAGGTTCTGTGGAGCACCCAGGGGGCAATGTCTTACAGGTGGCTGGTTATGTGGATCCTGAGCTGACTCTTGCGCTCTCTTCAGACCCGTTTTCTCTTTGAGCTTTAGATCTGAATACCCAAATACTGGCCAGATAACTCCACTGAGAGGTCTGATCAACTCACAATGCCTCCAGGTGAATACATCATTGTGTATTCCCACATTGTGTGGAGATGTCCACACAACCCCTGTCCTTCTCTCCACCACCAGGATCACTCTTCCCTCGGCTGGCACCACCATGCTGCCTGGACTTGTGGAATAACCCACTTTGCGTCCCCTTCATTTCCGTATTGTCAGTGTCTGCTATGAGTGGCACTTGGGTCCCCAGCCAGTGTGCCTCCAAGAACTTAAAAATAGGGAAATTAGGTTGCTTTCAGAGAGACAGCTATGAAGTCATCAACTGATGGGTCAGAGCTCCAATAACATGAAGCCAAATTTGACTGGAACCTGACTGAAGAGGATGAAGGACTGGTCAGCAACGGGAGGTCAGAGAAAAGAGAGTCAGAAAAGAAAATGCTGGTAGCATGCCTCCAGCATGGTTGGCTCCCAGGCACAAATGCACTGTCCATGTGGCACAGTATCCCTATAATAGAGACAAAAGAGTGTCATTATGACATCCCGGCCCTCCTAGCCTTTAGTTCACTCAAGTCACTGTTCCTGCTCCCATTCCTTGCTCACCAAGCAACCTCCTGACTAGAGCTAGGCTTCCCATGCAGGTGGGCCTTAGGGAAAAAGACACGAATCAGCAAGCATAATTATTTTGTCCATCTGATAGCATCTGACCAATTATCATTATGAATAATTAAACTAGTACTCCGGCTTGTACCCGGGAGTCTCTGTGAATCGGTAAACATAGGACCAGGGATCGGAGAGGCAGGTGCGTGGCTTGGTGTGGTAACAAATTCAGTACGCGATACAAGAATGCTCTTTTACCTCTCCCCCATTATAGAAGTGGTATGTGTTCATTTCTTTCTCTTCTCTACTTATTTTTGTTTCTAAAATCACTCATAATTTCAAACATCCAAAAACAACTACGACTAATTATCAGGATGTTTCCTTCCAATCTATTTTCTATGCATATGGAAATAACATTCAGCAACTATTTCATTTCCTTTTTGTAAAAATGCAGTACAGATTTGCAACCTCAAATGACAAAACTTTTAATCAACTGTATGGGAAGGAGTTTTGGCTGCTTCTCCCAAGCAGAAAGAAAGAAAGAAAGAGAGAGAGAGAGAGAGAGAGAGAGAGAGAGAGAGAGAGAGAGAGAAAGAAAGAGAAATAAAGAGAAAGAAAGAAAGAAAGAAAGAAAGAAAGAAAGAAAGAAAGAAAGAAAGAAAGAAAGAAAGAAAGAAAAAAAGAAAGGAAGGAAGGAAGGAAAGAGAAAGAAAAGAAAAAGAAAATTCTAAGTATGCTTGACTAAATTTCAGTAAAAGAATCGATTTCTGCAACCTGATCAATGAAGATTCCTGGCTTCCAAGACCTAGCCAAGACTTATGAGCATGAAGAACATTCCAAAAAATCTTTATGGGTACAAACTTCCAATTATAAAATGAGTAAGTCCCGGGGATGTCATGTACAGCATGGCAACTACAGTTAATAATACTGTATTGCGTATCCAAAAGTTGCTATGAGAGTAGATCTAAGAAGTTCTTATCACAGGAAAAAAATTCTGTAACTATGGTGACAGATGTTAACTAGCCTTATTGTGGTGATCATTTTACAATATATACAAATATCGATTCTTATGTTGTACACCTGAAACTAAAATAATGTTGTATGTAAATTATACCTCAGTAAAAAATAATGAAAAAGTTTTTATGTTAGCCAGTGCTAACCTCCAAAACCCTTAATTAGCCAACCAGATATTCTAGACATCACCTTTCTAAAGAAGCTCAAATTCATGTCTCTGGTAAAGATGTAGTGTGTGTGTGTGGGGGGGGGGTGCATATGTCCGTGCATGCACATACACGCATATACATGGTGATTTTCAAATTCTTTCATCCTTTCTTTCTCCGTTTAACTATTCTCCTTCTACAAAAAACTCTGCCATCAGCTATTTGGTTATCCTGAAATACAAATCATACAACAGCGTCCGAATGAATGCTAAATTCTTTCCTTTTATTCATCAAATTTAATAAGTAGTAAGTTGGCATGCAGAAGTGTTCAGTGCTCAGTAAATGGAATCAATGTAGTTTGCATGCTTTTGGCTTTTCTACAGTTTGAGAATCTTACTGTGATTTTAAAAAAATAAATAAATAAAAGAACGAAAAAAATGTCCCCATAGTCTTACTTTCTTTCACCCAAACTCCTCATCAGAAGCAGTATGGACTCTGAGGAACAAACTGAGGGTTCTAGAGGGGAGAGGGTAGGGGGATGGGTTAGCCTGGTGATGGGTATTAAGGAGGGCACGTACTGCATGGAGCACTGGGTGTTATATGCAAACAATGAATCATGGAACACTACAGCAAAAACTAATGATGTAATGTATGGTGATTAACATAACAGAATAATAAAAAAATAAATAAATTAAAAATTTTAAAAAAAAGCAGCAGTTGGGGTTGCCACATCAAAAAACCTTACCTCATTCTCTGATGAGCTTGCAGAGAGCAGCACCTCCTGGGCGTCAAAGAACTCAGAGACAGACTCTGACATGGAGAGGCGGCTCTCGTTGGCTACCTGCTGTGACAGGGGGAGACTGACATGGATTTGCTCACCAGCCTATAGAAGACAGAAGCATTTGGTGTCATTGTTATTCCCTTGAAAGAGAACTATTTGTTCAAATTAGACCATGACGTACTAGACCAGATTTCTAGAGAAATGCACACCATATGTTAAAAGAGTGGTGACAAGTAATTTTCACTTGCAACTCAGTAATGACCATGGCCTAAGTTTCCTTCTAATATGTCTAAAGAATCCAAAAGGCATGGCTGAAAGGTGATGGCACTGTGACTTGATTTCAAAACAGTGCTAAACGGATATTAAGTGGAGTTTAACCGCTTGAACCTCTATGAAGACCCTGAATTGATTATGGAGACAGGTTCATTCTCATATTCTTAGATCCATCATTACTAGCTCTATTCTAACCAGTATGCTAAATCTCAAGACATATTTGTAGAAACCACTAGAGATATGCTAAGAAAACACTATAAAACTAAATTTTTAAGACAGAATATATAAAAGTCACTTTCCAATTTGGTCATGAACTTTAACCAATGAGATAATATGACTCGAGTATTAAACCTACAGCAAACTGTATTTTTATTCAGTACTATTTATATATATATAGTACAAATATCAGATTGCAAAGATTCAAACTAAGACTGTTAACTTTTGAATGATGAAGCTGTAGAAATACTTTTGGATTCTCAGCAGTTGAGTGAGCATGACGGTCACCGGATGCCATGTGATGCATGAAGGTTAACGGACATAGGGTTGGCAACTTAAATCGAAAAGCTGTCTTGGGATGGCATTTCCTAAGCAATTAGATGGCAGGACCTTGGCACCTGTAGATTTCTAGTAAAATATATGTTTTTCTGGAAATATGACCTTCACATGAGTTAAAACTCTCACCTTATTATATGTCACTGTATATAAAGCTCTAATATTACTGTTGAAAAGTGTAAATTCTCATGGTTATAAAATAGTAATTTTTATAAAGGGTTATAAACAGGATTATACACTAAGTCTAGCCCAAATACTGAATGTTCTCCTGTCCTTTTAGCATTATGTCAAAAATTCTCCTGAAAAATGGAGTAATAATAGCACCTACCTCAAAGATCATTAGGAGTGTCAAATGAGATAACACATGTGATGTTGTTAGCACGACGCTCAGCACACAGTAAGTGCTCACTTGACATGTGCTAGCTATTAATTATCAGCATCACTATTAATGGCTATAATAGCATCATTAGTATTATTTTAGTAAGGTTAGGTGATTTCTCCTAAGATAGGGCTTTCAAAATAAATCTTAAGAAAGTTTTCATTTAGCACCTTCTCAGCTAAATATATATTTTTCCCCCCAACATTTCATGGACCATTTGATGAGGAGGAACATTTCAAAGGAAAACTGTGACAGACACAGAGAATTCACAAGCTGGAATAGATATATAAATTAAATATTCAGTAGCATCAGGTGAACACAGATATAAATACAAATAGAGACTGATCACCAAGAATAAATGATATTGAGCTCATGTACATCCTTCACTCCAAAGAACACCGAACTGTCAACAACACAAATATTTATGCAGAGAATCTTATTAACAGTGAAAGAACTGTATAAAAAAACCCCAAAATATGTAGTTGATTTAGATGCTATAAAGTAAGCATTCTACATCTATTAAAAATGAATCTTACCTCATCAGGGCTAGGAATAATATTTACACTGACAACCTGATCACAAATAATAGATTCTGAATGTATTCTGTTCAACCGACTTCTTAGTTCAGCATTCTGGTTGAGTGCCTTAAAATAACAAAAATTGCACATGTAATTTCAAGTTAATAAGCAAGCATAAAACAGAATAAACACACAAATACACAGTGGACAAGAGTCTATGATGTTCTTAGTTATAATTTTTGGAGTCATCATAGGCCAGATCCTACAGTAAGAAGGAAATGAATGGCTCGGAATTAAGGTATTAATTTTTTATAAAATAAGAGCACTGATCAGTAGGTTAGTGGGTTGAAAGAGTTCGTGGATTTCATAAAAATGATTCATGGAATTTTCTCCCTCTTTCAGGCCCATTACATCCAAGCCCGGTCTACCACCACATATATATTATGTTTTGCAGCCGGAGATAAAAACTACTGATTCTTTCCATTTTGGGTTCTAGTTTCTAAAATTTGGGAGTTGTCCCATGCCAGATAGTGATATTAAAAATTATTTGGAAGTGGGATGAACAATAAACTGGCTTTAATTTATAGAATTATATTTTATTCCAGTGAAAAAATAGTTGTATTTTCATTTTTTAGGAGCACATACACACGACAGTGCAGCCCAAAACCTGAGCAGCGTAGACACAGACAAGCATAATAAAGAACATATCACTGGAAGGAACTAACTCCAAGTTATCAGCGTCACTACTTCAGTCTGCAGCAGTAAAATGCTACCTGGTGTAACAGTTTAGGACGTGTGGCAAGAAGAGAAGAGCTTTACATAAGCTTTACTCCCTACAGGTGCCCTGTGGACAAAGGTACTTGCGTCACATGGATGCATGGGAACATGTTCCCTAAATATAAGATAGATGTAGCGAACTGGAATTACATCAAGGATCAAAGGACATGGGAGAACAAAGACCAGTGAGAAGCTGGACAGTTCCTTTCCTTTGCATTAAAATCAGCAATGAGAAGACGGAGGTGGATGCCTTACTGGGTGGAAGAGAAATGTCAGAACTTACAAAGGCATCTCCCCCAGAGAAGGGGCATAATGCTTTTCTTCAGATGGAGTGTATGGATATAGTAAACCAATACACAGACAAATATAATATCATAATTCTAACTCTGTATCTATTAAAACAGGATAAACTACAGAGTGGCTAAACTTTACACTTGCATTGAGCAGTGCATAGTCCTTGAGCATGGAGCATAGAACGGTCTCTCCTCTCTCCCTCCAACACGGCTTCTGCTTTTTGAGGAGAAAACTGTTCACTCACAGCTTTTGGCTTTTGTTTAAAGTGTCTACAACCAGCTTGTAAAAATGTGTAAAATATAACACACGTGGTCTGTTCGGCTGTCAGGTATTGATGGATTAAAGGTGGATACAGATCTTACAGTTGCTACGTTTATGTATTGGAGGAAATATGTGTCTAGCTCCTTGAGAAAACAGGAATGTGTTATTTAGATAAAAGATGATTACTCTTATAGTAAATAAACCATGTACTTTAAAGGAAGAATCCTAATATCATTACATGCTGCAAAAGTGCTCAGGGTCATTGTTCCCAGAGCAAAATCTCAAACACTTGGTAGTTACCCCATCCTTTGTGACCACTAGACCTATGCTTATTTGTTCTTTCACTATCTCTTTGCCCATAAATATGCTGAAAGTTGTCTTGTTAACTGAAATATTTGGAATCAGATATATTTTACTGTCCTTTAGGTGGGAGGCCTCGTGGTGGGTCGTTTGGCGGTTTTAACTACAGAATCATAGTCTTGACCTGATGGTTTGAGACAAACCTCGATGAAGGGTTCCTCCAAAGTGACTGCACTATCTGTTGTCACTGGAACAGAGCTAACAAAACAACACCACACAAACTCCACAGCGAGGATAAATAATGGTTTTTCCTCAGAGTAGGAGTTTTCAACACAGGCTTGCCATTTGTCACGAAACTGGTACTACTGTTTGCTCCGGAGAGCTTAAGTGAAATTCTCATTTAAGCTCTTATCTCAGCCAATTGTCATGAAATGCAATTGTGTCTACAGGTGTGTGTGAAGGCACACAGGGTAACACCTCTAGCCATAGTAGCAACAGGGGATGAACTAAAAGTTCAAAAGGAAAATTTTATTAATAATACATATGCAGTGGTAGAAGAAGGTCGTTGTCCTATAGCCCCCCAAAGCACAGAAATAAGTATTCTTCCAAGTCTGGTGGCCCCAGCGGCAGAAGGTGGAAGCGGGCAGACAGCAGAGCGTGCAATGGTCCATTTCTGCACATCTTCCCCGGGTAGCTCTTCCTTTTGCCTTGATCATACAGACTATTTCTGACGTTTGCGACAGCCACGTGCCACGAGCTCTGTGGTGTCATGCTCTAAGGCAGTGCCCAAGACCACATTTATTACTTCCCTCCCTGAAACACGACTATTTACTCCGTAATGATATCACGGAAATCTTTGGAACTTGGAGGAATATAGGTATTTTCTGTGAAAGGACACTATTAGCGATAATTAACATGGAAGAGCCCAGATGATGGCAGAAACAACATTCAGAACGTACCCAAGGCTCATGAACAGTGGAGAAACAAGGAAAAAGGAGGGGCATCATCAGCTACTCACACCAGCCATTGAGCAAGAGAAGCTTAAGGAGACTTGTCAGTAATGACATTGCTCCATTAGTGGCAGATGGGACCAAAGACCTAACGGGGAGGGAGCACCACAGGGACTGTGCTTAGATTCTTCACCAGACAGATTCTAGGCTTATTCTCACTACTTGTTTGAGTTAGTGACCTTGGACTACACACAAAACTCTCCACTCTCCCTCTTCCCCATACCTCATGTCCTTCACACACATTCAAGTTTAATATATCCAAGAAGCAAACCGTTCCTTCTCAATCTATAGAAGTTACCATCTTGAAATCCCCAGCCAGAATTAGCTGTCCAAATCCCCACCCTGTTGGCTATTAACTACCACTATCCACCTTGGCAGACAATGGATGAGGATGACCTTCCACTGGGTGAGTCTCGGACAGACACATTTTACCGAACAGAACTGCGGGTTCTGGGAAGGAAACGTGGAAGCCTGAGGGCTGAAGGATATGAAACATACAGCAAGATGGAATCATCAGAGACTTAAGCCCTTTGGATAAAAGCAAAACTGGTTCAAAAGGAGTGAGAAAATCAGTACGGAAGCTGTCAAAGCTAGAGTGATCAAGAATCAAATCCCGGGAATCACTTAAAAATCACCTTCTTTTCTTAAATTTTAAGATAAGTACATACTACTACAGTATATTTGGAAAATACAAAAAGTAAAAAAAAATTTTTAAAAATTCATAACTTACTACCCTATCAACCAACTGTTGGTAGCTTGGTATATTTCTTTCTAGCTTTTTCCGATACATTTTCCACATTACTTAATGGGTGCATACTTTACATCACTTATTCTTTGTATATAAATATTTTACTTAATGTTGCAAACTCTTCACAAATATGACTTTAATAGTTGCCTAATAAGTGATTATCTTCTATAATTGGATACTTATGGTATTACTGATTTTTTCAGAATAAATAATGCTGCCATGAATGTTTGTATGCATGATGGTTTTCTACATTCAGCATTACTTTCTCAGACTAGACATATCAGTCATGGGTCAGAGGGTTAAAATCTTTTTAAGGCATAAGAAATATTGCCAAATAATGTCCCAAATGACGTCAATTTAAACTTACTGGGTAGCTAAAAAGAGATATAAATAATTCTATGAAGAATATCTTCATGCACAACAACTTTTGCCACGTTTCAGGGAATTTAGATTCAGGAATACTTTGGAAGTTTTATCCCGATAAATACCCCAGAGTATTTATTTTCTGTATGTGAAATGGTGCAGACAGGAAGGATGGAAAATACTACAATCGGGATTTTAATTATGGTACTATGCCTTAAGTTGATTTTTTGCTTACATTTCCATATATACTGTATTTCATTGATTCTAAGATGCACATTTCCTCCTACCTTTAACACCTCTGACTGTCAATTTCATTGACAGCAGTTTGCTTTCTTTTTTAGTAATGCCCATAATGATGGTACATCTAACAATCTATGGCATGTTGATTTAATGAAATATAGTAATTCCAGCTGAAGTACAAGGGACATATTCTGCTGCTCACATTTATATGGACCCAACACCAACTATATTTAGCATAAGCTGTGCATAGATTCTGGGGCCAGAGACCAAACTAGTAATGTATTAAAGACAGACTCAAGTCAAATCAAATCTTTTATTATCATAGTAATCTGAGGTACTGAAATTACCTTGGTCTTATATACTATTTGATCTTGGGGTTCAGGATACTACATTAGAGGATGTGAAATTGTAGCTGTGAAATAAAGTCATTTATAAAGGGATAGACACAACACACAATGCCTGGTCTTACGGGTTCGAATCAAACATCTATGCTGCCTCTCAGGTGTAAAAGTTACCTTTAAAGTTTCATGGAGGTAAAATAACAGAATTATGTATGTCTTTGTGTACACATAGATCAGGGAAGAAATATCACTTTAGAAGAGGAATTCATTATCCTGTTTAGCCTTGTAAATTATTACATGCCCAAGGCAGGCAACAATTATTCTGAGCAGGTAGTGAAGAATGCTAATTTCACGTATTTTATATGCTATGTGTCCTCTAAAAGGATGACAGAATTTGCCAAGTTGATATCCTTAAAAGCTGTATTGAAAAGCAGCATTTTAATAATTTTATATATATCAAATAGGACGTATAAAAAATAAAAAATATACTTTAAAAATGTTAGACTAATTTAAGAAGTTATTTAAACACAGTTTCTCTCTCTTTCCCTCTCTGTGGAGAGACTTAACTGGTTATAAGAAAAATATCTGTAAGTTTAACTGAGAACACTTGAATATGGATCGAAGATGTCTTCAGGCCACCTAAAATCACACTATAACGTGAAGTTATGCTAATATGTAAGTTATGCTAAGATGTACTCAGAACACTTGTCTCAATATATGCTATTTAAGTATCTTGTTCAATTCTGAGTACTATGTTGAAAGAGGGACAGTGAAAACAGAGTTGGCCAACCAGGATGGTTCCTTCAGTTAACTGTTTCCATCTTCAATGTCTCATCTCCGGTTCCTTCCCCTCACAATACGAACATGCTGACACAGCTATCAAACTCCAAGGCTGACTTTCAGTCCATATATTATTTGCTGCTTAATCGGATTCTTTTTGAGACGATCAAAACCCTTTACCATTGATCTCAATGGTCAGCGCCATCTAAATTCTTTGGCTCCTTCCCCTAAGTCTCCATCAAAGGATCCTCTTTTTGCTATGTCCTTTAACTATTAATGTTCTATATAGCAGCACCACTGACCCTCTTTTCTTCTGATTTACCAATATCTATAACCTTACCAATGTACCAGGGTATCCACATCTTTCTTTCTAGCCAGACCTTTCTCCTGAGCTCTACATCTATATATCTGATTGTCTGATGGATGGCCCACAGACCCCTCAGTCTCCAAAAAAATCACTACTTAGGCCTGAAAAATCAGTTCCTCTTGTATTCCCAATCTCAGGGAGAAGAACTATTACTATTGTGCTACACAAGGAGTCTTGACTCTGTTTCCTTTTCCCTGTCTAACATGCCGCTGATCTCCAAGCCATGCTGATTCTACCCAGTCCCCCCTCCCCTAGCCTTTGAAACTCTGGTACTTCTTGAGTTCAGGCCTGCATTATCTCAAATATCTTAAGATTCTGTCCAACTAGTTTTGTCTTAATTCCATCCATCCTCCATACTATACCAGAGTAAGCTTTCTAGATACAGAAATATACACTCATATTTTCAATTTCTGGCATTAATCACTCACGAGTTAAAATTCTTTAAGGGCTCCCCAGCACTGATGAGATAAATCTAAACTCTTTCATGTGGTCTTTGATGAGCTGGTTCCCATCTACTTACTTTGCTGTTTCTAGATTAATTTTTCCTTGTTCACCCCATGCTTAGGCCACTATGAGTTAACTGCCATTCTCCAGATACCTCTCCAGGGGTCTAACCATGGACAGTGAATCCCTAGAAGGGAGTGAACTGTCTATAGGCTTAAATGTCTAATTCCCCACAAGCGATGGAGAATTCCAAAAGAGAGTCCAGCCTTAGGGGCAACGAGTATAGACGGCCAGCTAGGGTACAACTGGTCCAATGGGAGGGTATGGTCAGACATAAGAACATGAAATGCTGTGATGACACACAATAGGAAGCACTGAATTCTCCAGTGTTTTTAGAGTACTGAATTATTTTTACATTTTTTGAGGGTAAAATTGAGGTTTCTGGTTAAAAAAAAATATATATATATGAGTAAAAAAAAAAAAAACCCACCACAAAACAAAACAAAACAAAACCCCACAACAACCCAACAAAAATCTATTGAAGCTCTAAGTCTAGAGGTAAATAAATTATGTTTTGACAAGAGAAGAAAATACTTAACCTCCAAAATGTAAAGTTGATACAACTTTGCTTTATTTTACTTTTATCATGTTAGCATCAGGTCGTTCCTTGTAAACTGCTGCTGTCTACTCAGGCCCAATTCAAAGCTCAGTTCCTCCTGATCTGTGGCTCTGCTCTGAGGTCAGGGATCTCCCATTCTTATGAACAACCAGAGCCCTGGAAATCTGCACCACCCATATGCTGCTCTGAATGGACTAGAGAGTCTGGTCCATTTAACTGTTTCCTTGGTAAATACTGCTCGTCTCACTAATCAGATCATAAGCTTCCTGGGGACATGGCCAGTGTTACTTTTATCTTGGTGTTCCAAATCTTGCACTATACCTAATATATAGTCAGTTGAATGAAATACAGTGAATAAATGAATGAACAAATGAATCACTTTAAACATTCCTCTTTATCATTTCTAATCTGATGCCATGCCACAAACCAGATCTCTACTTCCTATTCTTTTTTAAGATTTTTTAAAATTTATTTATTTGACAAGGAGAGACACAGCGAGAGAGGGAACACAAGCAGGGAGAGTGGGAGAGGGAGAAGCAAGCTTCCCGCCGAGTAAGGAGCCTGATGTGGGGCTGGATCCCAGGACCCTGGGATCATGACCTGAGCTGAAGGCAGATGCTTAACGACTGAGCCACCCAGGCGCCCCCGCCATTCTCTGTCTTAACAAACAAACAAATAAAAGCAAGCAAGCAAGTAACAAATACATTTTCAAAACAATCAACAAAACTAAAAGACAACCTATGGAGAGAAGATAATTGCAAATGACGTATCTGGCAAAGGGTTAGTATCCAAAATATATAAAGAACAGATACAACTCAACACCCCCAAAACCAACAATCCAATTCAAAATGGGCAGAAGACACGAACACACATTTCTCCAAAGAAGACATACAGCTGGCCAACAGACACGTGAAAAGATGCTTATCATCACTCATCATCAGGAAAATACAAATCAAAACCATAATGAAGTATCACCTTATACCTGTCAGAATGGCTAAAATGAAAAACGCAAGAAACAACAGGTGCTGATGAGGATGTGGAGCAAAAGGAACCCTCTTGCACTGTTGGTGGGAATGCAAACTGGTGCAGCCACTGTGGAAAATAGTATGGAAATTCCTCAAAAAGTTAAAAATAGAATTACCACAGGATATATACATGATCTATATGATACACACACACACGAGTATTATTCAGCCATAAAAAGAATGAAATCTTGCTATTTCCAACAACATGGATGGAGCTAGACTGTAATGCTAAGTGAAATAAGTCAGTCAGAGAAAGACAAATACCATATGATTTCACTCATATATGGAATTTAAAAAACAAAACAAATAAGCAAAAGGAAAAAGAGAGAGAGACAAACCAAGAAACAGACTCTTAACTATAGAGAGCAAACTGATGGTCCCCAGAGGGGAACTGGGTTGGGGATGGGGAAATAGGTGATGGGCATTAAGGAGTACACTTGTGATAAGCACCGGAAGATTAAAATAAAAACTTAAAAAAAATGTTTGTGCAAAGGAAAAACAAAAGAAACAAGTACATTTTCTTATTTTTCTTAATACAAGCGTATACCACTAAGCCTCTATCATTTAATACATCTGAAGGAAACACTGTAACATTTAGGGGGATGAGTATATTTTGCATGTTTACAGGATGGCATCTGTATGCTTACCTAACCATTATTTTGATCTCTCTGATTCATGATACTTTCAGAATAATGATTCCGAAGATCAATTACCACAGACTGAGTGTTCAGCAGATACATGACATGAGGAGCCCAAGGCAAACCATTAAAGTGGGCTTAGGGAAAAAGCCGTTTGCAGACCGGCACAACAGCTGCAGCTTTGAGTGCTCATGCTCCCAAGTCCCCCTGGTTTTGCACCGGAAGCGGGATATGCACCTCAATTGACAGTGTTTTATGGTGAACACAGCAAGTGTGGCCCAGGTAACAATACTCAATAGCATGAAACTTAACACTGAGGGTAAGCTGACAGTTCAGGTACATAAAACACGGTGAGTCTATTTTTAGGGACTGAGGGAAACTATTCAAGCAGGAGCCGATCCACATGGAAAACCACTTACCCAGGATTTGCTCGCTCCTTCACTCTGATCCAAGGCACCAGGAAGTGAATAATATTTTATATAAACACTGAGTTCTCACACAAAATCACATAACAACAATGAATTCTCAAAGGACTTTTTAAAAGTGCATTTATAGACTAAATGAAGGAAATATTTCAGAGGAAGTGCTCAGGGTAAAAAAGCATTAAGTGCAGTTTTAAAGGATTTTTATCAGAAATTTCAACTTTGATATATATAGGTATTTGATGAGTATTACAAAGATCAATATATGTTGAATAATATATAATGAATATATATTGAATAATATATTTTATGATGTACAATATATCTTGAAATATATAAGTTTAGCTCCAGGGAGCATAACTTAGATAGGAAGAAAATTCTAAAAGTATAAATTAGAAAAGAAAAAATAGGTAAGAGTAAGCAATAATTTTCAACAGATTAAGATGTGGTATAAGTGGGAAAATATTAAGTGTGGAAGATCTAGTAGATTCTGTTGTATTTAACACTGGATTAAATATATTCTGGAACATATTTTAGAAGTGTAAATCACGTATAAATCCACGATTTATGGTGGTCTTATAAATGACCATTGAGAGCCATCAAAAGTATTCAAATCAGCCAAAAAAAATTATATGTTTACAAACAAGTTTGGTTGATTTTTACTCTTACCTTGACCTAGTCTGCAAGAAACGTTTAACTTCAACTTTAATTTAATTGATTAATTTCTAAAGAATTTTAAAATTCAATGCTGATATTGCAGTGTCTTGGGGGAGTTTTGGTTGAACGTGCCATGCGTGACGGACCACCTCCACCCCGATCTTTTGCCCTATGGGGTCGGGAATGCACCATGAGAGTGAAACAAACACTCTCGTTTACCTGAGACAGTGACTGTCGGAGACGTGCCATCTGCGTGCTGGGGCCTTTACTGTGACCCTGCTCAGAAACCATCTGCTTAAGCTTCTCCTTCTCTATAGCTATGCTATTAAAGGCAGACTTTAGAAGAGAATGCACTGGGTGGGGGAAAAAGTGAGAAACAAAGATTAAATGGATCCAGAAAGAATATACAAAATTACAAATTTCTCAGCACTTTAACTCATGCATAGACATTATCTGGAAGAATTATATTACAGTCTAGTTAAAAGTCAGCCTTACAATGCAATCTTCCAAAATACCTATACACAAAATGAATATGGTAATGGTAATTAATCAGAGTGAAAATTTGGGCATGTCATACCAGAAACGACTTAGATGCAGGATATAATAAAATATTGATGTCAATTCTTAAATATCAACATTTAGAAAATTAATCTATCATTCCTAGAAGGAAAAGGCAACAGGTTTTACATTGTCGTGGTTGATAAGAATATTTGAACAGTTCTGTGTACAGTGAATTCTCATGCAAATCATTTAGAACTATCCAGATATTATTTCCCCAAAGCAGGTAGTGAAAAAGAGCATTTTATAAATCCTGCCAAAATAAACCAGGAAGCTGATCTAGAAGTCCTGACTAGTTCTCTTTGAGGTAGGGAATGATTTGGTCTTGAGAACAGCACTTGAATTACTTTCTCAGCCAGGAACATCTTGATGTAAGCAGTGTGTTCAAAGAATAAAACTCCCAGGTTTGAGATGAATAAGTTCTGGAAATCTAATGTACAGTTTGATGACTAGAGTTAATAATACTGTATTATATACTTCAAAGTTAAGAGAGTAGATCTTAAATGTTTTCACCACAAAGAAGAAATGGTAATTATGTGACAGGATGGACATGTTAGCTGATGCTATGATGGTAATCATTTTGTAATATTTAAGTGTATGAAATCAACAGGTGCACCTTAAACTTATGAAATGTTATATGTTAATCATATCTTAATAAAGCTACAAAAAAACAAAATAAAAGCAACAATAAAAACAACACCCCCCCTTTTCTGTATACCTAATAACATACGTTGGTAGAAACTGAGGTAGTCTTTGAGTTTGAAATACAGGAAGTTTGGATTTCCAACTCCTATCTTTATAATAACAGTTTCTATAATATGGAAAGTCTTCTAAAATAGGGATTTCCATATTTGAGAACAGTTATTTTTAAAAGAAGTGGAAAATGTTAGCAAAAAACACTGGCTTGAATGAAGAGGGGGAAAATGATGGGATCACAAGGGACTCACAATCTACTGATTTATATGCCACATTCTAGTCATCATCAATTTAAAGGTAATAACTCGATAGCTGGAATACATTCACCCCACTGGCAGTTCTAAAAGTTGACTCTCATACATTTCAAAATCCATAGTTCTTTCTAAGGAGCTCGCTCAGTAGTCATAGAAAAGCCCTTTTTTTCTAGCATATTTGGAAAGAAAATACGTTGTTTCAACAGAGGCTTTAAACTCCTGTTGAAACATGGATTTCCTGAAAACCTCAGGACTGCAAGCGAATACACAAGGCTTTCCTGGGACTACTTTTGAATTTATTCACCTCCCTTTGGAGGTTGTGCTATATGTACTTAATTCACACATTTGTTGTCTCATTCTGCCTGCTCCTACAACCACCCCTTTGTCCCCTTGCCGTTAGAAGTAAGAGTTACTGGCCATAATCCTATGCTGTTATATAAAGAAAATAACACTGCTCTAATCTAATGACATAATTAGTATCTGGCTAAGAAATGTAACAAAAATGTATCAGGAGTAAAATAGCAGGTGAAAGAGAGGTGGTCTTTCAGAACCTCAAGTGAGAAATCTACAGAGAAAGAAGGGTGGGGTGGGGGAAAAGATTTAGCTTAATTGTTTATGATTATAGAATTAAAGAAATATCTGATAAGTATATCTTTGATGATGGCTTGAGAGTATGAAATTTTGTTGACTTCAACATTCCTAGAGATGTTCTCAGTGTGTGCCCCTTCTTTCCTGAGCCACCAGGCTCTTGAGCATTATGGGGGCACAGGAGATGTTCCATTTAGCACACATTTTCAGGAATATCTTATCACCTATTACCAACAGCCTCAGGGTAAATTAATATGATTAACTCACAATAAGATGTTAATGGCTAAAAACCACAGCATGTGTATCTTTCTTCAAGAGATTATGCATTTTCAAAGACAACGCCTGGGAAGGTACTATCTTAAGTCAAAAAATGAATTTCAGCAACTGAAATGTAAATGCTATAGCAAAAGTGGGGGGTGGTAATTTGGAACCTAGGCTCTTGGTAAACACAGACAGGACTGATCAGTCTACCTACAAGCTACTACCTGCCTCTTATTTATTAGACCCTGCTCTCTGTGGCTGATAACACATGAATTTATGCAACATGCCTTACTGAAAATTTAATATGAAAAAAGGGACTCCCAGGTGGGCTCAATTTCCCCTCCCCTCAAATCTGAACTAGCCCGTGAAGCTCTGGCCAGTAGGGAGCAGCAGGTGATCCTGTGCCAAGTGAACAGAACTGGCAGCTTCCATCTCAGTCTATTCCACTCCCTTGGAGCCCTGAGCTGTCATGGAGAGCGAGAGGGACACAGTTGTGTGTGACCTTGCAGCCATCCCACCAACATGCCAGGAATATGGATGAAGCCACCTTGGATCTTTCAGCCCAGCCCAGCCTCTGGCCAAATACCACCGAGCCCAGGCCATGCCACATGGCACAGAACTGCCTACCTGAGCCTGAGCTATGATCAACGAGTGTTATTTAATAAAGGAAAAAGAACGAGTGCTAAGGGTAACCCACAAGTCTGTATTAAATGAGAACTAAACGACACTGTAAAAGAGATGTTGAGTCATAGTGTGTGCTGGCCTGCCTAGGATAACTCTTTGTGTCTTTCCCCCTTTCTCTCCCCCGCTTATGACACTTTCTTTCTCTGTTCAAAACTGTGAACCAAGAGGCAGGCATCACACCCCACTGCATTTTTGTATCTAGAACTCTGATCAGTATATACACTGCTTAGTCTTTCTACCATGACCACCTGGACAAGAATGGAAGAGTAAATGGCAGCCTCTCACCAAAGAAGAGAACGTCTCTAAAGGGCACGTTATATTTGTCCTTACCTTTCTGTGCAATTAGACAAAATTCTTCCTGAAGCTTTGTATAATCCGTTGAACTTTCCAGAGGGTCGGTGAGGTGGCTAGGGGGAGTCTGAAATTCGATATCTGCACAAAGGTTGGGGTTGGAGGAGTGCAAGCGGACTGGTGACATGGTAGCACTGAAAGGGACCTGAAAGGGGACAGCACAAATTAGGAAAGAGCAACAGGACATCAGTCCACATTCTTGTACATAGGAAAGATGGGGTCCCTTCTTCAAAATACTAGGTCCCTTTGGAATGACACGCCCAGAGACACTTAGTACTCATTTAGTTGGCAGGTGGTTGGGGTGGGAAGGAGTCTCAGTTCTGAGAGTAGATCAAGTACTGCCGTGGGCTCACTGGCTTTTCCCTGATACAGGGAGAGATGACTATAGAACAACAGGAAGGAAAGGCAGAATCCCAGATAAGCTCCAGCTCTGAACCCACAGTTGGATCTAAAAAATCAATGGCAGGAAACAGTAGCTGGAACTCTCACAAAGTATGGGTACTCGTGTCAGAGGACTTTTTGTGCTCACTTGTTTCTGAGCCTGGAGCAGGAGATTACAGAACAGGTAAAAAATAATTCAAGAAAGATTTACTTGCTCCGTGGCCATTGGATAAAACATAAACAAGTTTAACAGTAAATATAATCATGGCTTAAAGAGACTCAATTAAATTTGAAATTGATTTATTAAAATATATTTGTAAATGAAATATACATGATATAAATTACTGTTGTTTACCTTTGTATGTTACATACAACACTGTTACACATACGAACATGGCTTATGAAATGGCCAATATTGAAAAGCACCAAGTAAAAAAAGTCATATTACTACAGATTTTCCCAAATGGCTAGAGGTATTTTCTGGCCCGCACTGGATCCGGGCTAGTATTGTGATGGGTGGAGGCAAAGCACCGTTCCCTCTCCTTCTAGAAGGTTACACCTGACCATTATAAATGCCATCAGCCAAACATCCTTGGAAAATGAGAATACCAATTCCTATCGTAAATCAGACTACCCTAACCTCCCAATTCTTACTGCACAGATGTTCATTCAGTTATCTTCAAGAATTACTCTTAGACTTCCTCCACAAGCTGAATTTTATATAAATTAAGGGGTAATTCACACCTTCTAGCTAGCAGGAAATATACTTGTCTGATGTAGATGTATATCAAAACCACTTCCTTTCCCCCCCCATTTTGATAGAGCTTTAAACTTCCTGACAGAAGAAGAGAGAGCAAGTGGAGGAGGGGGTGAGGAGGGAGGAGGAGGGAGATAGAAAGACAGAGACAGGGAGAGAGACAGAGAGAGAGAGAGAGAGAGAGAGAGAGAGGTAGAATGGGAAAAAGGAGCATGTACTTGTGTACTGAGGATACACAGGAGAGATGCAGGAGATGGAGAGAGCTGGCTGACAAATCTAGGCTGAACTGCAGTTTATGGACCTGGGGAAGGGCAGCTGAGACTGCAGGGGGCCCTTTGGAGATAGCTTTGCCACGGCAGTGGCAAGGAGTTATTATCTCAAAAGATAGCCAAGGCTTGTTGGGGAAGGCAGTGAGCATGAAGCTTTTCCACTTAAATTCAGCTAAGCTAAGCATGCTACTATAGGATATCCAAAGCATCTGGTATCTGGAATTACCAAGTAAGTCTATTTGGTCCTCCACAGGGACTTTGGCTACACTGAACTGGGACATGTCAACAACTTGTTTATCTCGTCAGGATCAGAATTTTTGGCTATTCTAGAGAAGAGACACAAAAGTGGCAGAGAAACCATTTGAGAAAACAAAGTCCTCGGGCTCAATAATGTGCTAGAATCCTGTCCAGGTAACTCTGTGGTAATAATGACTGAGGTCTAGATCTTGCCATTTGCAACGACGTGGATGGAACTGGAGGGTGTTATGCTGAGTGAAATAAGTCAATCAGAGAAAGACATGTATCATATGACCTCACTGATATGAGGAATTCTTAATCTCAGGAAACAAACTGAGAGTTGCTGGAGTGGTGGGGGGTGGGAGGGATGGGGTGGCTGGGTGATAGACATTGGGGAGGGTATGTGCTCTGGTGAGCGCTGTGAATTGTGCAAGACTGTTGAATCACAGATCTGTACCTCTGAAACAAATAATGCAATATATGTTAAGAAAAAAAGAAGAAGAAGATAGCAGGAGGGGAAGAATGAAGGGGAGTAAGTCGGAGGGGGAGACGAACCATTAGAGACGATGGACTCTGAAAAACAAACTGAGGGTTCTAGAGGGGAGGGGGGTGGGGGGATGGGTTAGCCTGGTGATGGGTATTGAGGAGGGCACGTTCTGCATGGAGCACTGGGTGTTATGAACAAACAATGAATCATGGAACACTGCACCAAAAACTAATGATGTAATATATGGTGATTAACATAACAATAAAAAAATAAAAAAAATAAAAAAACTAATGATGTAATGTATGGTAATTAACATAACAATAAAAAATTATTAAAAAAATAATGATTGAGGTCTTTTGGGGATGCCTATAAAGGATGTGGAAGAATATCTGAGGACAGACAAAGGGAATTTCTGACCTTAACTCTGGTGATGCTAAATCTAGACAGAGCAGTGAGCCCTTAGCCTTTTGGGAGGGACACAGAGAATCCACGGGAAGGCTGTTGGAGATTAGGAAGTCATGGGGAGAAACAGTGACTTGAGGAAATGGGTAGATCAGGGTGTGTGCAGATTTAAGGATTTGATATGGATTTCAGACACAAAAAACTAGAAGAGCATACAAAGAAAGGGTGGGTGTGTGGTGATGGGGAATGTAATGTGTTGAGGAACATGGAAGAGGGTTTTGCCTGCACTCAGGTGCCCTCAGCACTCCAAGGACTAGCATGAAGTAGGAGAGGAGGCAGGGAGGCTGGGGGAGGCCACGATGCAGTAGAGGCCCTGACATTTCAGTGAGCACCCAGACTTGTCCCTGAGATAACGGCCTGTCTACTAAAAGTTGGATTCGGATGCTGAGAAGAAAAACACGTTACACATTTATTTTCTGAACATAATGAAGTTGAAATTGGCAATTAAAACAGTAAAACTGATCTTGTATATAATCCACAGGGAAAGGGACTTGGAATGCTCCACTCAAACTGCAATCAGTTCCCTGGGCAATTGAACCCAGTTTTTATATACTTCTGACTGAAAATGTTTATATTGCTACCATTTTTGCTAAAAGAAGTATATGAAATGGGTCATTTTAATTGAAGAATTCATGAAATGAAATTGAGAATATAAATTGAGAAGTATTAATCTACCTCTAATTGAATGCCTCTTCAGCATTCAATTAGAGTTATTCACTCAGTTTTTTGTTCATCAATTTGGGTATGATGGGATTCAAAAATTTAAGGGATAGCTAGGTCTGTCAGTGATGGCTCGGGTGGGAGCCGTCTACAGGTCTCACTGTGTGCACTCGAGAATCCTCCATGTTGGATGCAGCCTTTACACCCTGCTCAGAAACGAAGTCCAAGGCTTCCCTGAAATCCTGTGCCTGGGAGGAAGCCTGATCTTGGAATATTCTGGTACTAATAACTGCAGTTTGGAATGGGGATGTTAGGAGGTGCTTTTAACACCTGTCTACAAAGAAGTTATAAGAGAAAAATGGATCAACATTGGAACTGTGGCACTGAAATTTAGCAATGGGGGGATGGGTTGGCCCAGTTATGGGTATTAATGAGGGCACGTTCTGCATGGAGCACTGGGTGTTATACGCAAACAATGAATCATGGAACACTACATCAAAAACTAATGATGTACTGTATGGTGACTAACATAACATAATAAAAAAATAAAAAATAAAAAATAAAAAAAAATGAATGAGAAAGGGACACACAAAAGCAGGTCTAAGAAAGATACTAAGCATATACAACATACGGAGCCAATGTGAAAAGTCTCCTGCTGTAATTCCTCTGCATTACGTGTACAGGGATCCTCGTGTAGAGAACTGATTGCATAGGGACACTTGGTGTTCTTCTGTGAGGGAGGGGCCAGTGTGTCTCTTCTTCCAACCCCCTATTCTGTTGGGTCTGGCTGATGTTGCAAGTGAGCCATTTTGGGTTCTAGTGCTCAGAATCGAAAAGAATAAATCTCTGAAACATCTCCTTTGGGTGCATTTTTCTTTGGGAGCAATCTCAGCTGCCCCCAGATATTTGAGTTGGTCTCCTCCTCACTGGAGGAAAATAAGTAACTAGGAGTCATTTGCAATAATTCTAGGGAAAAGGCACCGAGCTGGATAGGATAGGCTCAAAATGTATGGGAAACTTAGTGTTGGGAAGAAGGAAGGGCAGGGGATTAAGAGGAACACTGCACCAAGAGAAATAGGGGGGCTGAGTCACCAGTGTCAGGTCACTTGAGATGTGAATGAGGGGTGAAGGGGGCTGAGGGGGCAAGCTGAAGTTCTTTATGAATACATTACTAGATGTTGCCAACTTTCCTCATTTGATGCTTGGAATTATTGGAAGTTATTCTTAACTTCTGTGATCACTGCTACCCTGGGAGATGGGCATTAATACTCTCCTCTTTTAAAAGCTTTTTCTTTTCTACTTTCCATTAAAATATATACATCCATTCTATTCAAATAGGTTCTAATCCCAGTTTTATTATATTCACTCTATGTATCTGCAATTAAAAAATGAACACAGTAGAAACACAATCGCTTCCCTGCATGCCTTCTCAGAAGTACATTATTTAAGGAAACATAGGTATTTTCACAAAATGACTGACCTTTCCTTTCCATACTGAGATACTGTTCTTTGATAATCATCTGGATTTCTGAACTTTATCAGTAAAAGATTAAGAACTATTTAACTAATTTTACATGTATCTATTGGCATGACCGGTTACCATGTCAGTGTCATATATTATGCATACATGCATAAGAGAAACACTAATCATGATATCAATTTCATGAATTTGTTCAAATGTTCATAAAACTGTGAGTTTAAGAATCAAGTCCCTTAATAAACTCCAAGTCACTGGTTCATTTCATAATCAAAAGCAATTTTCTCTCTCTCAAAAAAATCCAGCTAAGCAGCGAGATATAAAGCAAGGGCCAGTTATTAGTCAAAAGTAGAAAACCAACAATCCTCTCATGAGTATCCATTCTTACAATGAAACCAAAACTTTTACGTATTTTTCAGCAATTCTAGTCTTCAAGTATATTCCACTAGTAGCAAGAGCAAGACTATCGTTAATTCAGAAAATACTATCTAATAGCCAAAAAAACTAACATCCATGATTGCTATGAACTTAGTATTCTGTATTTTAAAAAGTTGACAGGATGTCATGATTAAGCAAATATTATGATTTGCTTTTATCCAGCAAAGGGTTCGTGCATTTACACATTCTCTTTCCTGTTCTGCACGCACCATTCACTATTCTAAACAGCTTCTACTCAATTTAAAATTTTAGTTATTTGTCTTATCTGTTTCAATAGTTGCCCTACCCTCCTAATAAACCTTAGCTATATATTAAACACCACTTAACTTGGTGGTTTTCTCCTTTCCACACTACATATTTTCTGACTTTCAGCTCAATATTCTTTCTAGAAAATTTTTCCCTTGCTAGGTGTAATTTGGGTAGCCATTTAGAGATGACATCAAAATTCACCTTTTCTTACCCTCTCCTTTCTTTATTCTCACATCCTTTTCAAATAATCATAATGTTACAAAAAAAGCACAATTTTTGTCTGTAGTAACATGACTTTTCTTAGAAAAACAGAAATCAGTTAGCAGAGGTCCCAATATCAGTATGACCAAAAAAATAATATATATATATATATGTAATTTTAGGAAATTCCACACCATAGGGAGCCGTACTCAGTTTTGCCACCTTGCATTTACATTATTTCTTACACCGACAGAAGAAGAACTGGGTTAGGGGGTCATCTTCTGTTGCAAACACGAATAGCCGTGTGCGACACCTGCCATGCAGAGAGGCAGCCAGAGAACATGTGAAAGCTATGCCAGAAAGGGAGGGGGCTACGGTCAACACCACCACACACAAACGGCACCACGGGAACAGGGGAGGCGCCACTTGGACCCAGTTGCTCATTCTTATTAAATGTGCACTTGAGATTGAAATCCACTCACTGTTGTAGCCACTGCTGCCGCTAGCCTCTGCCGGCGCCGAGTGGTGCTGAACTGGCCCTTCGCAGATGGCCCTTCCTGACAGTGAATGAGAGAAGAGGAGGGAGGACAGGAGCAGGGGCCGGGGAGGGGGAACAGGATGCGGGAGGACGGAAGATAATCAGACAAGGGAAAGGGAGAGTTTTTAAGTGGAGTTGACTTTTCCCTAAATCACAGCATTGAAAAGTGCTTGAAGGGGCATTCACGCTGGGAGAAAAACTCACTGTCCTCACTGCAGAACCCTCGGACACTTACGTCTAGTTGCTGAATATGACCCCACCCCAAAAGGAGATGGGAAGTCATGAACTGATGAATAATAGCTTGTGATCTTAAAGTAAAATAAAGCTGCATATCGTTTTCTTCATGTTATATGAAATCAAAGGCATTCAATCAATGGAAGCAAAGATAAAAGTACGTTCGGGGAAAAACGATTAAATAATGAGCAAAGGCTAAAACAAACAAGTTGTAATGGGAGTCCCCCGTTAGCCAGGCAGAATTTTTTTCTTTCTTGCTGGGAGGAAAAGTACAGGGAGAAGGGTACCAGGAATCTTCAACGTCCCATTTATTTGCCTACTAGAAAGCTCTCTGGGATTCAACATTAGGAATGGTGTTGGGATTTTCAGGTTGGACAATTTTCCAAGGAGGAAGCCAGTCCGCATAGCATAGGGGAAAAAGCATTCAATGTCCTCAGTGTGTTGGGACAATGCCTGCAAAATCAGCTAGGGAACCCTGAAGGCAGAGGCTTCATATAATGATGTGCACCTACGCACAAACCAGCAGAGAAGCCGAGAGCTTTCTTTTTTGTCTCTTTTTGGTGGACGGGATCATGGGAGAATGATATTTCCTTCTAACTACTCGAGTTTACATCTGTCCATGTGACAGACCCTCGCTCTTCATGGTTGTGAACAGTAAGTTCAATTCCAATGAACTGAGATGTACTTAGGGTCACCTAACAGTGGAGATTAAGCAAAAGCAGCATGACTGCTTTAGTCTTTTTGGAACAACAGAAAAATATTTTAAATTCTTATAACTCCAATTCTCTTCAAAGTTTCCCCATTACATTCACATTTTTCTTCCATGTTCATAAATCTTCTGCATGCATTACATGTTTATTGTACACACACACATATATACAATGTGTTTTCTACAAAAAGTTTTCTATACAAAATCCCTTCATGCTTAATGTAGTAAGTAAAAGGAGAAAGAACTTATTTTTGCCCTTCAGTATAATTTGAGCATCTGTGAGATCTAGGACAGCTACACATGAATGATATCTGACCATGTATCTGCTATTCCCTGCTTCCTGCTATTGCTCATTCTCTCCAACAACCAGGGACCTAGTATTAATTTGTGCTATTAGTCTTGTAGGAAACCTAGTAGCTGTCTCATTCATAGCAACCCTTTCCACAATCATTCCCTTCTTGCCCTCCTCTACCTCACTGGAAACACGGTCCAACAGTTACTGTGTAATGATGATAATGAGATTGTTACTAGAACCAGAAATCTGAAGTTTGGGAGAAAGTCCTTTTTTTCTAAAAGGTACTCTCCAGAGAGCTTTCTAGGACAAATGCCTGCAATGAATTACACGAAGGATTTCTGAGGCTAGTTTCTCAACGGTTTCTAGTAGGAATATGGCCATGTGGCTCTAAAATGTAACCTTCATATTCAAATCAATAGCACAATCTAACCTATGTTAAGAATAAGATACCAAACATATAAAATAACATGATCTTCATTTCTATTCTCCTGAGGTCCATTTTTTAAAGGACCCATTTTATAATTATTTCAAACTAACAACTACTGCAGAATGCCGGATGCACAGTTCAGTGAAACAGTATCATTAAGAATAGCAACACGAACCACCAAGACCACGACAGGACAGTCTGGGTGCCTCCACAAATGACTGGTGAAACTCCAAGTTACCAACAACAGATAAGAATGAGCATCTTAAGGGCTCTGAGAAGGTCTGTTGGTTTGGGTGAGCAGGAAAGGTGCAGGGATAGTACCAAATTCTGCAGGATTCACCCTACAATACCTTTTGTTTTACCAGTCTAAGTGGAAGCAGGGTTTCTCTGGGAGTAATAAATAGTTCACCGCCACCCCCAAGTCTATTGATTTTCACTTGGAGGTAGAACTAAATCTCTCTTGCAAAAGTTTAAAGTTTTCTTTGAGTGTGGGGAAGAGGTGATTTCAATTTCCCTCAAAAATAATTAAACTAGAATCACAAGGGTCATATTGTTACTCTTTGGCAAAAAAGAAAGAAAGAAAGAAAAAGAAAAACAGCATCAATAAAAATTTTAAAACAAACTACCCAAATATGTGGCAGAAGTATGAATGAAAAATATTTTCCTGTTTTTTGAACAATTTCTTCTGATGACTCAAAAAAATCTTCATAAACCTCATATAGAAAAGCAAAGCCTGTGACTAGAAAGGCCATTCTAGCTGCATTCTGTTTCCTCTGGAAAAAAACGGAGCGATATGAGGGCCACGGTGGGCCTTATAGCCCCAGCAGGCCGGCCAGGCGTACTGTGCTTCACATTTCCTGAGGAAAAACCAACCTGTTTGAGACAACAGCTGTGAATGGCAATCTGTTCAGGGTCATACCTTAGAAAAACGAGATTGAAAGAATATCATAGGTCCACAAATGTGTATGTTCTTATGACATTGGCTGCCTTCAATTATTTTTATAATGTTTTTTTTCTTGGCTATGATAACCATAGATATCATGTTTTTGAAAGCCCCACAAAACTAGACAATCACATGCCCAAAACAAATGAAACGGCCCAAAGCACTTTTAGGTAAATTTTTTGTGAAGCCATTTGGCACATTTGTCTCTATAGTATTAATGTTCTGAATAAAAGAGAAGACACAAAAACATAGCTATTGAAGGAACACTATAAATTGTGTTCATAGAATGTAGACATCCTAACAGAAAAACATGAATCTTTAGTGCTTATGAAATTTATTTTCAAATATATGAGGTTAGCAAGCAAAGCAAAGCAGCAAAGAGTTTGCTATTTACACATTCAGAATTACAACACAAAGAATATCAATACAATCAGAATGGAGGAGTTATTATTTCTTCAGAGAACACTGAAGAATTCTGGAAAATAGTTACTTTTACCTTTGTATTAGAATATAAATTGATTTATAGTGTACTAAAAAGAAAAGCAAAATTCTAAGTCTGATTTTGATTGTGCAGGGCAAGAGTTTTTCTTTTTAATAATATATAGCTAGGATCAGAATAGTAAACATTCTTGTTTAAAGATCTGAAAGTAATATGATTTATGACATAAGAGGTTTCAGGCACTTACCATATTTCATATCATTGCAATGCGCTAACAATATAAGATGCTTACTCTAAAAATTTAAAACTACTCATTTCAAATAACTTATTTAAAATAAATTTCAAGTAAATTTATCATGAGTCATTAAGACTTTCATAATTCAGATTTTAAAAGTGATCCTTGATGGCCAAATTATATCTATTTTTGAAGAATCATAGAATTTTACAATTGAAAGAGAATTCAGAGATCATTAAATTAATTCCATGACTTTACCCAGGAGCAAATGGAAGCCTAGAAAATTTAGCAGAAATGCACAAGATTATACTGCCAGGAAATCATAGTTGATTAGCCTAGAACCTGAGTTTGCCGACTTCGAATCTTTTGCAGCCCTCATGCCTTTTTATTGATATATAAAATTTTGAACAAAGCTACTACAGAAAAGCCTCTTTTAAGATCTAGTACGTATAAATGAGTGCTCATTACAACACACTGGATTTTTAGCCTGATTTTTAAGCTAATTTTTTGTTAAATTATATTTTAACAGTTCAAAGGTGGTGAGAATGAAAATGCTACTTTGTAGTCATATTAAATAATTTTAACCTTTCTTTTAAATTATTTTTACTTATTCCAGAGGAAGAAGAATAGATTTCCCCAGAATTTAGATGGTACAACTCAGTCTGTAAAACACAGGCTTTAAAGCAGGTCAGCTGCTTTAGACGTCTTAACCTCCACCAACTGATATATAAAGACTAATATCTTAAAAGTATATAAAAATATGAATGAAGGAAAAGTAAAGTCTGTACCTGCAGTTGTATTTTTGTATCTTTGCTGACACTTTTTGTTCTCCATCTTCTTGTGACCCGCTTGTCTTTCTTTGAAATATCTACACAGTTAGCCTACATTACACAAATAGTTAAAAGCAACAAAGTATCATTAAGTTCACACACATGTTCCGGATATAGACAAAGAGCACAGCAAGTTAGTAAAGAATAGTTGTTAGCCACCTAAAGCACACCAGCCAGGAGAGAAAGTCCTATCTGATGAAGAGTGGGCAGTAAAAGCAGAAATAAGAACTTAATCATAAAATATATTTGTCTGCTATACAAAAGGAAAACAGGATTAGAGATTTTTAGCATTCTTTTTTCCTACATAAAAAGATGGCAGTGGGGCTCCCAGGTGGCTCGGTGGGTTGAGCGGCTGACTCTTGATTTCAGCTCAGGTCGTGATCTCAGGGTCGTGAGATCCAGCCCCAGGGACAGGCTCCATGCTCCATGCTCAGGTTGGGATTCTCTCTTTCCTTCTACCTCTGCCCCTCCCCCCACTCGCACGTGTGCACGCGCTCAAACAAATCTTTAAAAAAAAAGATGGCAGTAATTCTGAGAGTATCTAAGTTATATCTTCAAAGTATCTATCTATCTATATATCTAAGTTATATCTTCAGAGCTATCATTTCTAATGCAATACAAACAAGGAAGAGCAATTCAGTTATTTATTTCTATTAGTTTACACTTAAATGTAAAATATTTCAAAATAGACATCTTAACACGACACCAAGAATTCAAAAATATTAAAAATAACTCCAGAATATAAACTAATCTGTGTTGTAGTTATTTCCCCTTAAATGTTACCTTATATATTTATAAAACAATCCAGTAAAAATTCTGCATTAATGTCTTAATGGCCTCTCGGTAACGTTTACCTGCATGTCAGTAAAGTTAGGTGCTGACTGAGTTCTCTGAAGTATTTCCAAATTTTGCAGGAGTTTGCTAAGTTCCACAAGGTTTGACTGGCAGTGTGCAAGGTCTAAGAAAAATCAGAAAGAAAAATAGGTTAGAACTGGGCAGGGACAGGCAGTGATAGTAATAAAAGACAGTCAATCCCAATTATGGCAAGTATGATTAGGTATATATATCCATGTTTATATAATGGTGGTACTGGCAAATGAAACAAAACAGACCCTTTTCTGGTTTAGAACCTTAAAAGCATTATTTAATGAGTTGAAAGCCTACTTACAAATTAACAGCTAGCTATTACAATCTCAGTGACATTTGTGCGTTCTCACTTTCCTGTTCAGGTGGCCCTTGGCACATAGAAACCACACTCAAGGGAACTTCAGTAGTTTTATGGTTTTATTCTTAGGAACCTACCCACCTACTCCTAAAATAGTTTACAAGGAGGCTACTTAGAATTTGGATGGAGTCAAAGTCAAGTTCAGAAAAATAAGATGGAATGCAAAGTCAGATAGACATATTTATCTATGATTTCAATCACTAACAATGTTGCAATGAATGATTTCTTTAAAATTTATGAGGGATGGGGTGCCTGGGTGGCTCAGTCATTAAGCGTCTGCCTTCAGCTCAGGTCATGATCCCAGGGTCCTGGGAGAGAGCCCTTGAGTCAGGCTTCCTGCTCAGTGGGGAAACTGCTTCTCCCCCTCCCTCTGCCCCTTCCCCCAACTTGTGCAGGCCTGCGTGCGCACTCTCTCTCTCTCTCTCAAATAAATAAAATCTTTAAAAAAAATCTATGAGGGATGTTCTACTAAACACAACCAAAGATTCTCAGAGTACGTTCCCTGGCCCAGCAGGATCAGAGTCACCTGGGCATGAAACACATCCTGTTTGAATTGTTTCATGAAGAAATGGCTTTTAATTTAATTTTTAGCTGTATTTGAACAAAAGAGAATTTTTAAAGATTTGTATAACAAAATAGCACTCTTAAAAATTGACTCTTAGTAAATGAAAATTAAATATAGTCAAGAATATTGAGTTAAGTAGTATCACTCACACAACTATCAAATATTTAGAACATGCCAGTAGTCATGTGATTACTTTTGCATGTGTATTGTTTGTAAAGAGACTGAAATAGGGCACGTCTATAAATCTGTTATGTAATAAGGTGGTTATAATATGTGGTGAGTTGGTGAAAATTTCATTTATATTATTTCTGTTTCTCATTAAATCTCAAGGATCTGAATTTTTACAGATACAGTATAGGCAGCAAAATATGGTTGTTAAATATGGCTAGGGGCTCCTGGGTGGCTCAGTTGGTTAAGTGGGGCTGACTCTTGGTTTGGCTCAGGTCATGATCTCAGGGACCTGGGATGGAGCCCCACGTCAGGCTCCGTGCTCAGTGGGGAGTCTGCTTTTGGATTTTCTCTCTCTCCCTCTCCTTCTGCCCCTCCCCCTGCTCATGCTCTCTCTCTCTCTCAAATCAATCAGTCTTTAAATATGGCTAAAGATAAGCTGGGACAAATAACATAGGTAGTTGCATCTGGGGGATTTTTGAGTTTTTGACTTTTTCGTTGGATATAAAAACAGAGGAGTAACTGCTACAAGGGTCGTTCCAGGACTCCCAATCAGTGCATACTCTATGGAGAACAGGGTAGCAGCAATTTTCGGGCCAGGCCATATCCAGATCCCCCCTCTTCTCTACAGCATCTGCCTCAGGATGGAGTCCGGGTGGGCTGTTCAAGCTCTACTGCTGTTCTTCCGAGAACTGTTGGCCGTCAGTGGCCATTCCTTCAGAGAGGGAACCCAGTGGAGGTGGGAGGAGAGTACTGACGAAGACAGCACCTGCCACCACCCCCTCCACCTTCAGGGGAGGCCATGCCCTTGTGCCCCCACCCTCTTCCCTAAGAAAACAAAGTCAAGTGGCTCAGGAGGGTAGAAAATACAGAGGATGAAAGGGAAGGAAGTGGTACAAAGAAGGAAGGAGGGTTCGAGGGAAGAGGAGGAGGGACACGGGCTAGAAAGGGCCCACCTTTTAATTGGCATATTATTATTATTATTTTAGAGAGAGACAGCAGGCAGTGCATGATTGGGGGAGGGGGAGGTGCAGAGGGAAAGGGGCAAAGAGAATCTTAAGCAGGCTCCACACCTAACCTCTGAGATCATGACCTGAGCCAAAATCAAGAGTCAGCCACTTAGCCCAAGAGCCTTGCAGATGCCCCTTAATTTGGATTTTAAAGAACAAAACTGTATCATAAGTACCATGCTAATAGGGACATTATTTCACATTACTCATGCATCAAGCCTTCTATCTAGTGACTATTACAGTCATGCTTCCTAATAAGTGTGACTAATGTACACAAATGGTGTACGCAGGTAGCACAGAAATCTGGAAACGAGGCTTCAAACCACCACAATAATATCCACCCTTTTCCTAACAGAATGGAAAGAGAACATTGTAAATGAACATGTTCAAGAGCAAAACACCTGAAGTTAAGAGTGAGGAGACAAGGACTGACTTTACATTTCCTGGTGACAGTAGGATATGCCTCTCTTCCCTTCCCAGCTTAGAGTAGCAACTGAGATGGTAGATGAGGAAATTCTGTGAGTATGGGTCGTACCCCTGTGGAATCACGCTGCTAGGGCCTTCCCTTGGAGCAAGCCACACCTGTCCCCACCACTTCTATTGCTTGAAATGTGGAAGAGATGAAATCCTTGGCAGGACTTCACTGCCTGCCTAAGTGTCTAGATGTACATAAGGATTATAAAGATTTGCCAAAGGCAACAAAAATATCTTTAAAAAAAAGAAATCTCTAGAATTTCTTTAAATTAAGATGAAATCTAGTTTTAGAGATGGGGAAAAAGGAAAAACTATGCCAAGAAAAAACTGCTGAGATAGTTCAGAATGGTGAACAGTTAAAAACAAATCTAACAATTTACTTTTTTTCCCACCATGCCCTATCTTGTTCCAGAAAGAAATGAGTTGTCCAACTGTGGAATGGTTAAATAAATTAAGGTATATCTAAAGTTATCCATTTATTATTTCATTTAGGTACCATTGATGGAAGATGCTGTGTACCCAGCATAGTTCTAAGTACAGGGATTATCACAACCAAGTAAGATTCATGGAATTTACAACCTGGTAAAAAAATGCAAACATTTTGTATGTTAAACAATCACATATCCGTCTTCAAAGTGGCATACACAATACTAATTTAACATTTTGTCTCCATAGGAGCCAAGCAATTCCCTTACATACTTGAGAAGATCTGGATTGGTGTAAGTTCAGATCTATGAATGGTTCGCCACCTTGTGTATTAAGACTATAAATCAGATATGCTATGAGTTCAAGAAGATGCTACATGATGAACTTCTGAAATACAAACCTTAATAGTGGGGACTCTCTATGCAATGATCAGGAAAGATCAAAGAAAAGGGTCATGGGAGTCTGGAAAATAGAGTTATCACGGTTTGAAGTCATCAGAGCACACTCAAAGGAGAGAGTGAAATCTTTTCGGGGTCTGGAGGATTGATGGAAAGGATTCAGCAGAAGAGAAAGGTGGACCGAGGGACCCACTCGAACCGATTTAGGCCACATCCCTCGGCCTCAGAGTCACCGCCGCCATGGCCAGCCAGTCGCAGGGCATCTAGCAGCTGCTGCAGGCCGAAAAGCGGACCGCTGAGAAAGTGTTGGAGGCCTGCAAGCAAAAGAACTGGAAGCTGAAGCAGGCCAAAGCAGCAGCTCAGGCTGAAATTGAACAATACCGCCTGCAAAGAGAGAAGGAGTTCAAGGCCAAGGAAGCTGCGGCTCTGGGATCCCATGGCAGCTGCAGCACCGAAGTGGAGAAGGAGACCCAGGAGAAGATGACCATCCTCCAGGCCTACTTCCAGCAGAACAGGGATGAAGTCCTGGATAACCTGCTGGCCTTTGTCTGTGACATCCGGCCAGAAATCCATGAAAACTACCGCATAAATGGATAGGGGAGAAAGGAGCAGCTCTGCATGCAGACTGGCATGTTAGATGCCTTCATGGAATACGAAGCTTCAGCAAAGCTTGAGTAGTTACATTCTTGTGAAAAGGCATTAAATTATTTCTGTATATCATGTAGTAGGTCCCTTCACTTCTTGGAGAATAGCAAATCTAGCTTCTTTGTACAAACGTAGAGCTTATCCAAAGATTTTCTCCTTTTACCTCATGTTTCTTAGAAATTTAATGTGCATACGTTGTCTGTTTTCCTATGCCTTTTAGCTCAAGCAACATATGTATCAGTACTTTTTCTTTCTTAGATGTAGTAAAAAAAAAAAACAACTGTTTAAAGAAAGAAAGGGATTAAATATTCTTTTTCCCTAAAGCTTTCTTGAAGGTCAGGGGCTTTTTCTATGAAAAAGTAGTAAATAGTTACTGTAACTTGTGTGAAGCAGCAGCCGGCCTTAAGTCGTCCTTTCGGCTGAGGGTGGAACAGCGAATACCAGTATATATTGTTCGGGCTGCTCTTAGTTTCTCTTAACCAAAATTATTAGATGACAGAATTCAAGAACTTGTATACATGTTCTTACTTGGTGTACTGATAATCATTTGAAAGTAAAGACTTTGTCATGCAAAAAAAAAGAGAGAGAGAGAGAGAGAGAGAGAGAGAAAGGTGGAGAAGGGCAGAGAGGGAAAGAACCACCTGTGCCAAAGCACGGACAAGGGGATATGCAAGGATGTTCAGGAAACAGCAAATACGTTCAGTGGGGCCAATGGAAAGAAAGCAAGGATGAAAGGGCAGGTGGGGCCTGAAAGCTGAAAGGCAGCGGTTAAGTGCCAGGCTAAGTAGTTTGGGCTAAAGTCATAGAGCCCATGGAGAACCACGTGAAGGGAATTTTGCATAAAAGCTACTTAAGGAAATATCAGTCTTAAGGAAATATCAGTGGACAAAGAGCTGGCTTTGGGGTTAGTCAAACATCTCCCCCAGGGCGGCTGTGCAATCCTGGGCACATTCCTTACCCTGCAGGCATTTTGCTTTCCTCATCTGCAAAGTGGGGAGGAGTAAAGCTGACATCTGGTGGCCGAGCACAGCGGCCTGCTAATTGCTGGCCCAGAGCTGCCCGCACGGTCAAGAACAGCAATGCCGCATGAGCCTGTGAGAGATGGAGCAGCAGAGCAAGAGACTGAGGATGAGAATGCCAGCCGGAGGCTGCTGACCCACTTGAACTTGGGTCTGATCGGGTGGCAGACACTTGAGAGGAAGGGCAGATGAGGGTGTGGAGAAGGGGTGGGTGTTTTTGGAGAAATAACAGAACTCTGTCACGGCTAGATGAACAACAGCGTGGGAGTCAAAGATCCTCTGAGGTCTCAGGGGTGGTCAGGACAGCAGCAATGACAAAAACAGGGAAGCCCCGCAGCTGGGGCCACTTCAGGGAGCAGACGGGCTGGTTTCAGGCAGGCCGAGGAGGGGTCGCGCCAGCAGATCGACAGGGCCAACAGCGAGGAGAGGCAGTGGGAAGGCTGCCCAGGCTGCAGGCGGAGCTGAGATTTAGACAGCTTTCAGCCTTTCTGCGAGGAATACGGGGCATATACTCTGGAGTCAGACTGCCCACGCTTGAGCCCCAGGTCCACTGCTGCTAGCTGGGTGAACTTGGGTTGAAGCGAGTTGATTTCCCTGTACCTAAGTTTTCTCACCTGTAAAATGGCTTTGAGAGGACTGCATGAGTCGCTGCATGTGAGACACCCACAAGAGTTCCTGTCGCAGAGTGCCCGATGCCTGTTAGCTGCCGCTGCCCCCGCCCGCCCCATCTCCATCACCGCTGTATCGTCAAACAGAGATTTTCTGAGCTGAAACTACGACCACACCTGTCATCTCCGAAGCACAGAGCACAGTCATTAGAATCTAGTTGGCCTGGGTTAACCCTCCAGCCCTGCCAAGTATTTGCTGTGTAACATAAGCTAGTTATTTGACCTAAGTATTGGTCTGCCTGTCTTTAAAAATAGAGTTCACAATCCTGTCTGGTGCTCCTGTGAAGATCTACAGAGAACGATACGTGTAAAGCGCTCGGTTCAATGGCGCATAACGAGCGTGCAGTCAACTACAGTCACTGTTATGGAAGCTGAAGGCAGAAGACTCAAGCTCGATCATCCCCACAGCCAAGGCGACCAGATGAGAATCCAATGAAACAGGGCGGGAGCAGCTGGAGAAAGAAGGAAAACTTCATGGGGCCTAAGGGAGAAGTCTCATTCGAGAAGGGGCCCCAGGGCAGGTCAGAGGATGAGGTCTGAGGACTGACTGGAAATCGGATGGCGCCTTGCTACCAGGAATGGCTTTTTCATAGAGCAGAATGGGCAAACATCAAATTATGGAGAGAAGCTGGAGTCTAGGGGCAGAAGTGAATGAGAGAGGCTGTCCCTGGGAGAAGGGGGTAATTATTGCACTAAATGCTGACGGAGACGAGAAGGCAGGACGGAGGACACAGGTAGAGCAGTCAGGACGGGGAGAAGAAGGAGCACCCCTGGGACAGGGCAGCAGGCACAAGGGATGGGCCACAGAATAGTCTCAAGCACACGGGGACAAAAGCCGCCCTCGCTCCCCCACTAGCCAGGGGTGCCAACACCTCTTCATTTTGGTCAGAAGAATGGATTTTGTCCCGGTGTGTGGTCCCAAACCTGCTCCATGCCGCCAAGTGTGTGGACGGCGGCGGAAGTCAGAGAACAGGCTGAACTGTCGAGGACCGCTGCTGGGGTGAAACTGCAGCATTTTAGGAAAGCGAGGCCCGGCTTCTTTCCCCAACCCGAAGTTCACGTCCTCGAATGTCTGCATGTTGTGTGAATATGTTCAAGTAAAATCCTTTTAATGGAATGGCAGCTTTATGCATAGAACATCCCTCTTAAAACCATAGTTTCACACAAAGATTGAGTTTGGGATGTGGCAAGGGCTAAACTTTGAGTTCACGCACCTGCAGAGCAAAAAAATATATATATATTTTTGTAGTTGGGATCAACATGTATTGCCCAATTTCTTTTATTTATTTATTAAAATTTTATTTCTCAGAGAGAGAGAAGCATACAAGGAGGGGCAGAGGCAGAGGGAGAAGCAGGCTCCCCGCGGAGCAGGGAGCCCGATGCGGGACTCGATCCCAGGACCCCGGGATCATGACCTGAGCCGAAGGCAGACGCTTGACCAACTGAGCCACCCAGGCGCCCCTCAATTTCAATTTTTTAAACTAAGGACATAAGAAAATACTCACCATCATCTCATAAAGGAAAAAAAATTTAATAAAAGTTAGGCCCAATATCTTCACAAAATAACTTAAAAAATTAAATCAAGGTAGCACTATTAAATACTTGCTATGCTATCCTTGTTTTATCAGTTTTGAAGGTCAAAGGAAAACTAGCTCCTAGAATGGACATGGTCTGTGGCCATTTGGACCAAAATGCTCGAGCTAATCACGAGGGAAGAGCAAAGTTTCTAGAGAGTAAGAGGCTCAGCAACGGCAGGATGAGGACATTGTGTCTAAGTTCAGGATATTTAACAACGGACACAGAGTGCAACACCAGTAACGGAACTATGGAGAGCAGGTGCCACATGATTGTGCGACTTATTGCGGGCCGTCGGAGACACACACTTATTCAAGGGTGAGATGAAGCAGCAGAAGAGGCAGCTGGAGAAGGGACCCGGCAACAGCGGAGAGCCCGGGTGGGGGCGCTCTGGGGGCTGCGCTCGGCCTTGAGATCCCCCGCCCGCAGGCCCTGGGGAGTGGGGGGCTCATCAAGAAAGAAGGGAGCAGGGGGTGAGGTGAGTCGGCAGGGCGGAAGGGGGTGCAGGGCAGGGGAAGGGTAGAAGATTCCGCGGCAGGGGTGAAGGTGCGGGAGAAGGCATAGGTAGGAGGAAGCTGGGGTCAGGGGAAGGGGCAGGGTCTGGCGTGGAACAAGAAGAAGAAGGAAAGATGGAGGCAATCGAGGAGGCTGGAGGGGGCGAGGTGCAGCGCCACGGCTCACTGCTCTCCTTCCTGTTTCGGCCGTCGGCTTCTCCTGGGAGACCAGCGGGGGCGGGAACCAACCTTCGGCACACCTGTCCATTTCTTCCGAGTCCTGTAACCAGGCTGCCACTTTGCTCTGGCCCGTCGTGCAGGTCGCAGGGAGGCTGTTGCTGCATGGCAAAGGGGACTGCCATGGAAAGCTGTTTGGTGGCACCTACAATGAACGAAGGGGAGTGTACGGGTGAGCAGAAACAGTATATCTAAGTGAGTTTTAATTAACTTTAATTTTAATAATTAAAATAATTTAATAATTAATTTTAATAATCATTTTATTAAAAAATGACATCAGAAAAGAGAGGAAGAAAGGGCACACTCGAAATACGAAAGAAGCCTCCAGGCTAAACTTGTCCATGCTCAGCGAAGCCCAAGTTCATAAAGAATAACACTCATTAAGTGGCTATCTCCACCATGCAAGGAAGGGGACAACACCTAGATATGGGATAGCTCGTACTCTTAAGGGCCTGCCAGCTCAAGGGGTTTAAGTTGCTCAGCAGGTTGTATCCGACAGAGGGTCCTTGTGCTACTTTTTTTTTTTTTTTTAAAGATTTTATTTTATTTGACAGAGAGATAGAGAGCGCAAGTAAGCAGAGAGGCAGGCAGAGAGGGAGAAGCAGGCTCTCTGCTGAGCAGGGAGCCTGACGTGGGGCTTGATCCCAGGACCCCAGGATCATGACCTGAGCCGAAGGCAGCCGCTTAACCGACTGAGCCACCCAGGCGCCCCCCTTGTGCTACTTTTAACTCATGATTGAAGGCCTTTCCTTCCCAAAAGCTCTCTGTTCCCTTACCATCAGCTCAAGGCCTCATCAGCCACATGTGATTCCTAAATACGTTACCCACCATCAAGCAACCTTGCAATGCTTTAAATGCATATTAAAAATTGTAATATATAAAAAGGCAGTCTCAGCAAATTATTATTTCCCACAGCTGATAGACTTTCCAGTAAAGGGAATTTATGTGAAATAAAGTTGGAGGAGGTAAGGAGATAATGCAGTGAGTTCAGTGAACACTTAGTTGAAAGAGCAGAAGCTTACTTCTGAAAAAGCTGAAACAACTTTAAAACTCCATATTTGACTTTCATATTCAATTATAATTGATCGTGTCTCTTCTAAATCATCACGAAGCGAATGATACACATATTTAGCAAACCCAGACTTATTTATTACCCATGCAGGGCCACAGACCAATTAGCGTTCAGGAGTCTCATAATTTGATACTTAGAATGCAAGGCAAGGGATAAAAAGCTCTCTTCACTCTTTATTGCATTTTGCGAAATGTAATGGAAATCTTTCACCAAGTTTGATCTTAGAGGTGTGTCATTCATAACTACAGCAACAGATCTTCTACGAAAACGAGAGTTGAAGGGCTTTCTTATTCCAAGGCAAACTGTGGGGAGGAATTGGTTTCAGTTCTCCATTCTCTTTGGCTATCACCCAAGTTATTTAATAAATAACACAAAGGATGAAAATAATATATCTTTTATCAATAGTCTATGCCCAAGATGCAGGCAGAAGCAGAAGAACCAAAGGATGAAACATTCCTATTTTTAAAATAGGCATCTGGGATATACTTCTTGTTTAGCTGGGACGAATCCTGGGATTCATTCTATTCTGTGGCGAGAACACAGAGGGCCCGAGAAACCGGAGGACGATCTTAGTCATCTTGTGTTGGGTCCCTCAGTAAGTGCCCTACTTCTACCCTCTGACCTCCTGGTTCCTTCTTTTTCACTTCAGAACTGGTTAGTATTAGGGCTAAACCAATACCCTGTTCTAGGAGGATGACGTTGGTTGAACAATCCTTGGCAAGGCTATAACCAGAATGAAATAAGGTTTGAGAGCCTTGCGAAATACAATTAATGGGATTTAACAAAAATTACTTAAGTAACTTCCATTGAAATACTAAACAGTAAATACAGTAGTATTTCATTTAATCTGGTTTGACTTATCTTGCAGATTCCATGAGGTTTTTCACTGTTATGCTAAGGAAACTTGGATATATATATATCATATATATCCCTAAGTAAGAAAACAGATAAGCAGAATCTTCACCGAAAGGTTCTTAAACCCATCTCCTGATGGCAGCCAGTTATTCACAGATGTCTGTGTTCTCAATGTGTCAGGTGCCAAGTGGGAGCTTGGGGAATACCCCTGGGCACCGCAATGTGGCTATGGTTTGGAAAACTTAATTACTGAATCAAAGGCAGAAACAAAAGTCCCCCTGCCTCTTGTCTTCACCTTGGTTTTTAACAGGCAACACCTCTAGCTTTTTAGCCACATAAAAAAAATGAACTCTTAATACAGCCCAAAGAACAACTTCAGCCTCCCTTAATCTGGGACCTGGTATAATGGGAAGGGCATGGATTTTGGAAACAAGAGAGATGAGGATTCAGATTCTGGCTTGGCTGTTTAATGGCCATGTCACTTCTGAAAACATTTTTTTTTTTCTTTACTATCTCTGAGCTTGGGCTATATTAAAGATGAGAGATGAGTGAATGTCAAATGCTTAACACAGTGCCTAGTCATTCAAATGGTCTACTATGGATATTATGGTCACATTCTCTAGCCAATTTACCTTAACTTCATGGGGAAATTCAATGGTCTATCTGGGGGTCATGTATATATTATAGTTCAAGGCAAGGAGCAAGTTTCATTTTTAAAACTTTGTGGTCTTCTTATTATGACTCAGGAAGATACCAATTTCTAGGTGCTGCTTAGCCAAATGTTCACTCTACTTCCTAATATCCCTACAAAGTCATATAAAATTAGGATGTAGTCCATGCATAGAAAGGAAAAGTAACTGTTAATTCTCTTGGTGATCCACATTTCTTCCTAATCTATACTTGTGATTAACTCTGATGCCCAATGTCACTGCTGTCTTGAGGATTAGTTGACAAAATAAACCTTCTCTTTCTGGTTTGTCAAACGAGACACAGTTATGTGCCTACTTACCTTCCCAAGCAATTTCTGGGCTGATTTTCATATAATAAAGTCATACCTTTCCATCCACAACAGAAACGTTAGCAGCTGGTGAGGATTCAGCTGTAGAGGTTGAAGGAAATATGTGAAAACTAGCATCTCTCGGTGACCTGACAATTTCATTCTGCCGATATAATCGATGATGGCGCAGTTTGGAGACCCAGGCATCAAACCAGTCCTGGGATTTCACCTAAAACAAAGAACAAGAGGAGATCCTAAGGGTGAAACCCATCTCTGGTTTACCACTGACACAGGCAAGTGAATTCCCCTGATAGTGGCAGAGAAACTGTTCTCTATTCTCAAACTACTGAAAAATGACTTTACCTTCAAATGATAGATGTGCTCTTCTGTGTCAAGGTCTATTCTCCGAGCTTTCTTTTTAATTGACATGACCGAGAGTCCAACATCGATGCTTCCATGGACCTTCCCCTTTTGAATCTGAAGTCAGAAGACTAGTAAATAGGCTAGAAGGACATAGGATTTTCTGTGTTTCTGTACTGAAGTGAGTGTAATGTAATCTTTACCTTATCTATGGAAGATGGAATACCACACCTCATTTACAAAGAGAATATGATTAAGGTCCTTAATCTGAGGACAGCTGAATTTGCTGTGACTTCCCACCAATTTCAATAAATAAGACTATTCATTTCTTTGTTTTTTAAGTTTACTTGTTTTTAGGAATCTTTACACCCAATGTGGGGCTTGAGCTCCCGACCCCGAGAGCAAGAGTCACTTGCCCTACAAACTGAGCCAGCCAGGTGCCCCAAGACTATTCATTTCTTAGTCCTGTTTCTGGCATAATTTATAATGCTAACCTTCATAATTCTAGATTGCACAGCTTATATCCCAAAAAAAGATACGTTTAGTGGTTCCTAAAATAACTACGGTCAATCTTTGACCCACAGCCCAGAACATCCCCCAAGTAATCAACCCGAAGCCAGCTGCTGAGGCCAAGCTGGGCAGCAGGGACTGAGAGCACAGAGTAGCCAGTGCTTCCTCTGCTTGCCCTTGTCTGATCAAGGACACACAGCTGATTCGATGAAAAAGATGGGGACAAAACGGAAACCTGAGTTATTTCCCTCTGCCACACTGACAAGGCAGGTGGCATCTTCCACTTTTACATGCAAACAACTACTACTTCAAGAAAAGTAATTTGCAATGATGTTAGTGAGTTAGGATTCCCAAGAGAAAAGGATGCATGAAACAGAAATGAAGAAAAAAAAAAAAAGCACATGAAGCATAACTTACTGAGAGATGCAGGAAAAAAAAGTCTATTTGGGTCTTCTCTCCAAGACAGAAGGAGTCATTTTATTAGTGTATCACTTGTAGGTTTAACCTTCTGTTCTTAATGACATCCATCGCAATCGCTAAATTAAATCTTCATGCTCCAGTTAGAGATTTTTATGCTAGCGTGAGCATAAGCATAAAACACACCTTACCCGGAACATGGAAGTCTGGTAGCTTGTTACATCTTACAGGCACACAAATGCACAAAGCTGGTAACTACGTCACAAGGCTTGCACAACGGTGGTATTTACTCACTTTAAAACCATCTTTGAAACATGTCCTGTGTGCTACTTACATCAAGTGGTGCCTTTGAATACTTTAACATTCCATTATCCAGGACAAAAAAACGCTGCAAGAACCAAACAACCCCCAGTTACCATGTGCATTTTGGATTATATAAAACATTCACAAGTGTGCGCCTAACGTTGCTTGGCATTTAGCAATCGGTATTCAGATATTTGAATTCAGTGCATCTGGTCATCGATAGTCACGTTAAATGGTCAGGAAATCTGAGCTTGAATTACATTTCAACAGCCTACTGGTGTTCTTTTTACACACAATCCAGTGGGAATGCAATCTTTCACCATTCTTTTCCCTGTAGGGAGTGGGGTTGGTATCCACAGCCAGGACTTTCTGAATGAATCACACTGGGGTATTTTTGAAAGTAAGAAATGAGAACAACTCAGTTGAGGTCACAGTGATTCTGTGAGGAGCTTCTCTAGAGGGAATTTTCACCCTGGATGTAAATTTCTACATTTCCCTGGATACCATGGAAAATTCATGAAAATGCTCAAGTCTGTTACAGGAGTCAGTGAACTATACCTATGAATAATGAATTATCTGGGAAGTTTAAGAAGAAGCTTTAGCAATAAACTTGCTCTCCACTTTGCAAAACGCTTACATTTCACCATTAGTAAAAGAGATTAAAAATTGTTTCTGAATTACTTTAAGGGCAAAAAGGAAAAAAAAAGAAGAAAAGAAAAAAAAAGATTTTTGGCAGTTTTTGTCTCCTCCAAGATGCTCCTGCTCCAGTCCAAATGAATCTAGCCATCATTGCTTCACAAACACTCAGGAACCCTCTGCTGGTTTCCTTTCCATGGGCAATTCACACGGGAACAAACAGCCCTCAGGACCCAATCGAACAATGGGTCCAATGCCCTCCTATAGTCTCTACAGATGCAAGAAGTCTTTCTATTATTGGAAAATTACTCTGCTGGGAAGGTTTTATGTGATTCGGGAATACTCAGCAGGCTCGGTGGCAGGTGGTCAGGCTTGGGTATACTCCGCACAGAACTCACAGAAGGCCATGAAAACCCCTTCAACAAAGGTCCTAGGGGCAACAAGTAAGCACTGAAAGAAAGCATCTCCATAGTTGAAAAACACTTGACTGCTCAATCACCCATGACTTGGGCAATCAAATATGCTGATGCTTGAATAAATACCTGATAACGTTAGAGACCGGGACAAAAGGCAATGCAGGTGAGAACCTCCTACTATTTACATAGAAAAATGCTCAAAGGCATGGCCCAGAAAGAGTGGCTGTTGAACAACAGCCAGTTTTGCTGAGATGTGGACGTGAGAATGCTAAATTAAAGTTAGCGATTCACTGAACATTGGTTTCTTGGACTTCTTTTTTTCTACTTTTCTATTTCTACCCATCAAAGAATGTTAGCAGGGATAATCTACTGTGTGATCACGGAGGAAGAGATTAGCAAGGCCACCGATTCGAGGAAGTACAAAGGGGTGAGGCCAGAATGAAAAGCAAACGGTGATTCTAGGAAGGAGTATGGCCAGTTGGCCAAAATCCAAGGAAGAACAAGGGTAGAAAGAAATTCCTAGTATTGGGATAATACTAGGGTTTCAGGGGAGACTGAGGATGCTCTGACAAGTGAGAAGGAACACTAGTCAGAAGCCTCTTGGACCTTTTTTTATTTCACCCTTAGAGACAGGGGAGTGGGGCAACATTTCCTGTCCATTAATTTTAAGTATTTCCCTTAAATTGCAAAAAATGTATCTCCTAAGGATCCTAATCCATAATGTCCGTGCTTTGGACCACTGGACAGCCACCACCCAGGCATTTGGACACCAACAGATCCATCTGCTCGTAGATGAAATCCACTGGCAAATGTGACAAGCAGATGAGCCTGTTCTTCCAGTGATTTCAGAGAAGGTGCTGGTGGTCTATCGAAGGGCTTACACTGAAAATGGAGGACAATTTTCTCCTTCTTAGCATTACAGTATTCTCCTTACTTAGGTAATTGTAACAGTGTAGTACAAAATATTTTCTCCATAATTAAAACCGGAAGGTGGAGAAAAGATGTGGGGTAGGGGAGAGCAGAATAAACCACATATTTTCAAGGACAGTAAACAGACTTCCAAGATCAGTAATTTTGCATCTTTACTTTGCACTGGTAACAATAATTCCAAGACTTTATCGCAAACACTTAAATAGAAATTTGTGTATGAGGATGTTCATCACATCGAAATAGTAAAAAAAAATCAGACATATCTTCCATGTCCAGCAATAGGGAATTGGTTCAATAATGGTGGAATATCTAATAAAAATCCATCTGATAGAACATACGCACGCATTTAAAAACATCTTATTTCAGACAATATTTAATAAGCACATATTCATGTTATTTTTTAATATTCATATTATTTTTAAATGAAAAAAGCAGAGTAGACAACATGTACAAGCTGAACTTTAAATATTATGTAAACTATGGTTTCCCTACATACAGATATTACAGATCTCAGACTTAAATAGGTATCATAGGTTGAAACCCATACGGTTAAAAAAAAAAAGGCTGTGAAAATTAGTTTCACACATGCAACATTACTCTTCAATTTCCACCTAATGACACCAAGTAAGATCCTCTCCATGACGAAGATGATCTGAAGATGAATATGATGAAAATGGTACCTTGTGCCAGCCCTTTAAAGGCCATTTTCTTTTCTTCAGCATAAAGCCTTCATGTTTGTCTGGTCTCTGGACATTGGTTTGGCCTATTTTCAGCCCTTCTATAATTTCCCAGCTGTCAGCTTCCTGAGAGAAAAGAAGAAAAACAAATCACATGTTTCTCAGTGTTTGATGACACAGTCAAAGCAGACTCCTAAGTAGAACCTGCTTTTGAAGCAACACTGACCACATCAGAAATATGAACCACATTCTGGAGCAAAGTCTAACATTCGACACAGCATTGTGCTGATAAGTGAAATTAGTGTCCAGGTAGACCTGGATGCACACAGGTCCATCGGGGATGGTTGGGCGCTGGACTTCAGGGCAGAATGGAATTCTGATGGCATGTACTAGGAAGGTTTAAAATGCATTTTTCCAGACAGTTCCTCTCTGGGCACCACGGCACTTTAATGTTTTAAAGGAAGGCTGTTTTGATGACAAATGTTCAATTAGTGTGGAGCCCTGACCTTCTGTGTAAAATGGAAAGGCCGCAGTGTTCTGAGTGGTCCATCACCTACTGGACTAAAGGCAGTGCTGTGGGCTGCATGCATTTCAGAGCGCACGGGACATGCCCTGCTCGCCACGTGACACCCAGCAGTTCATGCTTTGGAAGACACATATCCCAAGAAACACACACCCTTGGGAGCCCACGGAAAGAGGATGGGATTTCAAGGCCAGAAATCTGGGATCCTAGAGGCTATACAATCACCCTCCTCTGCTAAAAACAGATCAAATCATGGTTTCTTCTTTTATAAGACACGTTATGTGTGTCTATGATGTCTAAATTTTTTAATGAGTTGTCAACATTTAAAAGTCAGAAGATTTCAGATGTAAAAAAAATCTGAATTTTGAGTGTTTTGTTCAAGTCTATAAGATCTGGCAGCACTGGGCCTGCCCTGAGGGAAGGGTTTCTGGGCAGAAACCTTCAGTTTGCCACAGTCCCCCATGGGCCCACCTCCATGTTAGATACCTGGCCCTTAGCAACATCACGGGTTTTCAGATCCCTGGACCAGGTGATACTAAAGGGCCTGTGCAGCTCCAGAGTAACGGCTGACCTGACCAACACTGATATTCTAGATCTCAGGCATGTGGCACAATGAAGCAGCAGAGGCAGAAGCAACAAGGTCACGTCCCATGCACAACGGCTACAACCCCTCCCACGGTGCAGGGAGGCACAATCTCTCGGGGTAAGTGCTCTGTTGGCTCAGCTTCAGAAAGCTGGATGCAGCTCCACAGATGAGGGCAGGCCTCTCTGCAGAATGCCCATCCCAAAGTGGCTTGGGAAATTGCCTTCCAAAGAGATACATTCTATCAGGAATTGCCCTTCAATCACAGAACAGAGGCTTCAACAGGAATGGCTGATGGGGTCCACCTCAGGGCAGATGGACTTGCTGGTGCAAAGGTCTAGGTGGCGGCCGCCCAGAGCCTGCTGAAGGACGTGAGGCTCTGACAAGGCCCCGAGGCACAGGTGCCATAATCAGTCACTGATGCTGGCCCTGGGGACTGGAAGGGAGAGGCTAACGTATTTACCCTCCATTCCCCTTTTCCTTTTTCCCTCCTTCCATCCCAGGAGCTGCTTGCCCCCTGTGGCCAAGTCACATCTCTTTTAAGGTCAAGTATGTATAAATGGGGGTGTGTTTTTTCACAGTAAGTTATGTTTCTAGGAGATGCAGCCGAACATTGCTTCATTCTAGCATCACTAAGCCTGGGAGACACTCCTGGCTTATAAAAAGCCCTCTCAGCCAACATCGTGCCCCTGTCCTTCCAAATCCAACTCTAAATGCTCCCCACTGGACAAGAAAAGCCAATCTAAGACAAGTGCCATTTCTTTGTCTACTTGGTCATCCATGAGGGTTCCCCAGTGAATGAGCTATTTACCTTACAAAAACACACCTACTGGTATCCATTTACCAATATTAAGAACTCTGGACAGTATCCATAAGTGCCCCCTTACAAACAGCCCAAGAAGCAATTTTCTATTTGAAGATAATACTGTGAGGAACTGTGCCTGAACGGGTCAAAACTGTTAATTAGATACAGTAATTTTTTTTTTTTTTTTTTTTTTAAGAGAGAGCGAGCGTGAGTTGGGGAAGAGGCAAAGGGAAATGGAGAGAGAGAATCCCAAGCAGGCTCCATGCCCATGCATGGAGCCTGATGCGAAGCTTGATCTCATGACCCTGAGATCATGACCTGAGCCAAATTCATGAGTCAGATCCTTAACAGACTGAGTCACTCAGGCCCCCCTAAATACAATAATTTAAAAAAAATGTTTCTGATGAGACAATTTCAGGCTGTATACCATGTTTTTTGGACCATAAAAGTACAGGTGGCATTATGGTCTGGAGCACAAAGTGAGGTGCTCTGATATTCCCATTTTAAAATACTGATCTACAATTCAACAAGTAAGCATTCCTTATGAATGTTAGAATAATCAGAGAAAACACTAGGTTCTACTATCACCAGAAAAGTGGATTAAAATTTCCATAAAAATGATGGATTTTTACTTACTTCTTTTTTAAAAGTCTGATACAATCAAGTAATAAAAGAATAACTCTCCATATATGTGTAAATATATTCATTAGAGCTTTCTCTGTTCTTAGATAGCAGCTGTATTTAATGACATTTCTATTTTTAATAGCCTTATCCATAGATAGCATCTCTAGAATAACATTTTTATTTTCAGCTAGATCTTATTTGAAGGCTAGTGTTCATCTTTGATTTATTCTGTGTGTGTATATAGGATGTGTATATATAAGTGATGTGTGTGTATATACAGGATGTGTCTGTGTACCTATGAGATAAATATAGATATAGATTATATATATAGATATGATGTGGTGTGTGTGTGTATGAATACCCTGGATAACTTGTAAAAATGGAAATATTTAATAGTAAGTACAGTGCTTTTGGGATTTTTTTCTAATTAAACTCAAACACAATACTAGCTTATTCCTGAGGCACTAGGGCTACTGATTTCTATCATAGTAGTTTTTTTCTTAGTTTAACTAACAGAGGAAGAAAAAAAAGGGATAAGACAGAAAAGGTGAAAAATTAAAATGTATTTCTTAAACGTAAATGCAGTAGTTCCGAACAAATAACTCCATTTGCTCTGATCCAATGTTACTAAAGCCAAAAGAAATTGAAAAGAATCCTGATACAGTTCTTACAGTTAAATAAGCTGTCAAACTGACAAAGAGGCAACAAGGTAAATCTAGAACAAACAACATCCTCCCTATTTCAGCTATAAATGCTGATGATGTTATAAATAAGGTGTGTAAGATATGAACACAGTCCATCTCAGTGCTTAATATGACCCACCTCTATGCTTGGTAGACTAGGTCTACCTTAAGAAAGTTAAAGTAACTTTCTGAAAACTGAAGAATTTTTTTTGTAATTTCAACTGATACCCATTTTCTGTTTTAAAGTCTCTAATTTTCGGGGGCGACTGGGTGGCTTGGTCGTTAAGCGTCTGCCTTGGGCTCAGGTCATGATCCCAGGATCCTGGGATTGAGCCCTGCATCGCCTCTGGCTCCCTGCTGAGCGGGAAGCCTGCCTCTCCCCCTCCCACTCCCCCTGCTTGTGTTCCTTCTCTCGCTGTGTCTCTCTCTGTCAAATAAATAAATAAATAAAATCTAAAAAAAAAAAGTCTCTAATTTTCATCGGTTTACTTATAATAGTAGAAACAGAGTCAAAAGCCCTAATGTGATCATATTGGGACTTGACTTGAATCAGATATACAAACATTTTTGCTGTTCTAGAAATTTTAAATACACTTTTTATCTAATAATAACTAAAAACAGAAAGTAATCTGATAACAGTCTGTTCATTTGAGACATTTCCTTTCTCCAGGGTATACCCTAGATGCATGAAGGCTGGGGGCGGGGCTGGGGCGGTGTGGGAACATGCTTCGGGAGGTGAAAACACCAAACAAAGAATTTCAACAAATCCTGAGTCAGGACATTGTGTACTTCAAACAATGTTCTTCCACCACCAACTGGTGCCCGAGAAGTCTGTCTTCTCTCAAAGGGACTGAGAAATGGTGAGATGCCATGGTATCTGGAATGGATGGGATACTCTGATTTCAGGAGGCCCCGAGAGATGTGGTGTCTATTAATACAAAAACCACCACCACAAGAGTCGTAGTCCTCTAGCAGCATCCACGCAGGCAACAGCACGGAGGAGTAGTGCGAGGTGGATGCTGCTGGCGCCCGACCCAGGTGCCCGTATCGGGCCAGTGGATCCTTGCCCCCGCTGCCTGAGCACTGCGGAAGCTCCTTCCTTCTCCGGTGAACTGCTGCTTGCTGAAGCTGGGGCCTCCGCGCCTGGGCACGAGTCTCCCTCCTCCACAGCCGGAGCATCTCCACCTCAGCCTCTCCCGCCCTCAAGACTCTCACCTACTGAAGGACCCAAGAGTACCAACAGCCGAAGGAACAAAAAGTCCCTGCCTCAGGGTGAGAGCAACTCTGTGGTACAATTCATGCTCCGGGCTCACCCTGGGAGGAGGCTCAAGGGGGCACTCCAGCCTAAACTCCTTCTTGCCAGCACCGCACTGCCCTAACCTCTTCTCTTATCCTTGCTCCTGAGGGCTCTCCCTCAATGAATCACAACCACCCTACGCCCAGTCCTCCTTCTGGAGGACCTGATGTAAGGAAGAATGTAAGATAAAGTAAGAGATGTTGTAAGTACAGGGACAGGCTGGGGCGGAGGGTGGGTGGGGGTAGGGAGGTGAGGAGCACATTTGCAGAAGGATTCCTGTGGGCCCGACTTAGGAGAGTAGGAGTTTTAGCTAGGTGCAGGAGAGCACTCCAGAAGGAACAGACATGCCGCCGTGGAGGAGAGAAAGAGCACGGCCAGGGCAGAGAAATGTGTGCAGACGGATGTAGCTGGAGTAGAAAGTGAGATGTCAAGGACACTAGAGATGCACTTGGTGGGAGACGAGGAACCAAAGCAAGTCTTGCGTGCATTTGCTCTTTATTATTATCCTTGTACTTAGTAGATCGCCAGCTTATTATAAAAGGACATAACTCGGGAACAGCCAGGTGGAAGGGATGCAGAGGGCAAGCTCTGGGCACAGGGTGTAGAGCTTTCGTGCCCTCTGCGGGGGCGCCAATCCCCCAGGGCCTCCCCGTGTTCGACAACCAGGAAGTTCCTCCTGATTTGTGCTTTTAATACCGGCAACTCCCCTTTCCGTTTCTGTGTATCAGCCTTAGAGGTCTCCTCTCACCGTGTATCTCTCACCATCCTGGTCTCTGGCACATACCTCCCGGCTATCTGACTCTGGACAACTAACTTATGCTCCAAGTCTCAGTTTTCCTTATCAGTAAAACGCGAAGAACATCAGTAGTCTCTTCATCGAGGAGGGCTGATGTGAGAGAATATCTGTACTGATCTAATGCCTGGGACAAAGTAGGTGCTCAAGAAATGTTAGCTGCCTCTTCCACTGCCCCAGTATTTATTTATCCTCTCTCTCCACTAGCTGCCTGTAAGAGAGAACTGATGTTTTCAAAGAGATCACTAGTTGTAGTTACCAAGTAGGCATTCTCTCTGTTTGCCATTCAAATAGAAATCAGGTTATTTTCTCTTTCTCTCTACATTATTAAGTTTGATAACCCCTTTCCTTAGTTTTGCAGTCTACTCCTGTCCAATAACACAAACTTTATAGCTTGCAATATCTTTCAACTGTGAAGAGTACAAGCATATATATTCCATACCATAAAGTGTGTTCTTTCCTTAAAGGATTCTGTTTAATATAGAAAAAGCAGAGTGGAAGAATCAGTGATACATATTTCAAAGTCTTTTTTGGGGAAATAAAGTGCTATTTTTATATTTGCATTCCAAATCCCCATGCATTCTATTTTCTGAGTTTCTCCATAGGAGAGGCAGCCCGCTGAAAAAAAACTGCAGGGAGTCGAGCAAGGGGTAGGGATGAGTAGGATGGCGTCTCAACTTTTCTTTATGATTTTTTGCATTTGAGACATAAATGAATTTAGATTTTAGTCTCCCCAGTCCAAGGAAGAGAAGGCTGAAGGGAAGGAATGCTGGTTTCCATTAAACTGAAGAGGTTTTCATCAGTAGTCTGCAGTGTTCTCCTTGGAGCTCAGAGGGAGGAAGGCCAGATGGCAGGGGAAGACTGGGACTCTGAATGTCCAACAACCCCTCCAGGCAGGTGCTATTGGACCTGCAGGTGGGGTAGAACTGAAACACTCTACGTCTGGATCCCTGCCCTGCTACTTAGCAGCTTTTTCGGACTTTGAGCAAGTTCTTAATTCTCGGTTTCTGTATTTGGTTTTTGTTTTGTTTTTTAAGATTTTATTTATTTGACAGAGACACAGTGAGAGAGGAACACGAGCAGGGGGAGCGGGAGAGGGAGAAGCAGGCTTCCCGCGGAGCAGGGAGCCCAACGTGGGGCTCGATCCCAGGACCCTGGGATCATGACCTGAGCCGAAGGCGGACGCTTAACGACTGAGCCACCCAGGCGCCCCTCGGTTTCTGTATTTGTAAACGTAATAGATACCTACAGTGCATGGAGCTGTTAGGAAGGGTTCTGTTAAATGGGATCATGTATTTAAGCACCTGGCACCGTGCCTGGAACACAGCGCACAGGCAATCATGGTAGCTGTTGCTGCTATTGTTAGTATTGTGATTTTTTTGCTCGACCCAGTGATTTTTTTTTTTTATTAGCTTGATGTAGAAATAGTGGTTCATGTCTCCAACAGGAGAATGACAATGGTTTCTCTTCCTCTAAACTAAAAGGGTATTTTGGATCTTTGTAGTCCTGCAATTCCCAGCAAAATATACTTTCATCTATTCCTCCCTTATACCGGGCAGAGAAAGCCTACACACTGGAGGCGGAAAGACGTGGCAGCGCAGGCCTACGAGAGGAATCACAGTGACCCTAGGGGAGTCAGGTGGAAGGCCTGTTTACAGTTCCGCTGGCCCCCGAACAGGCATCATGCCATCCGAGAAAGCACCACATCCCGTCACTGACCTTGGAGAGCGGGACCGGCTCTGGTTCTAGCAACTGCCGACTGACAGAGGGCTCGGTGCTGGAGGAAGCAGTCCTCTCCAGTACATGGATACTCTGAAAACACATGGAAATACAGCCCAGGATTAGACAACCCATTTTTCATGTGGATGGGCCTGGGGGGTGAGATCACACGGATCACAGTAAGAACAGTGAGCCATGTTAACAATGGCAAGGTCCTGAGGAGACCAAAGGCAGCAATAACAGTGAGAAAAATATCAGCACAGGATTTGGTTTTCCCCTCTTCGGCATATGCTGCTGCAGTGCTGGTTTCAGGCTCGGAGAAAAGGTCAGAGATCATACAGATTTAAAAAACCACAGAGCATGTCTCAACATATTTACAGCTTTATGAGAATGCACATATACCACTCAATTAGCCTTACATACAAATATTTGCTTACCTCTCCAAGGGCAACAGACAAAAAGGAAGGTCTGTATCCAAAAAGCCCAGAGTCTTAATACCACTTAAGTCTCTAGAGTTTCTTAAAATCCTTATGAAATAATTATAATTGTAATATTTTGTAATAACTTTTAAATGCACAGAGAAGAAAACAATTCATCAAATACAATAAACAGCAGATGTATTTTACAGACTATAAAAAGCACTCACAGATCAGCAAGATAACATGCCGACTGAAAAATAGGCAAAGTACATGAACAGGCAACTCATGCAGAACACACACACACACACACACACACACACACACACACACACACAATGGAGTATTACTCAGCCATCAAAAAAATGAAATCTTGCCATTTGTAACAACATGGATGGAACTAGAGGGTATCATGCTAAGCAAAATAAGTCAGTCAGAGAAAAACAATTATCATATGATCTCACTCCTATGTGGAATTTAAGAAACAGAAGAGAGGAGCATAGGGGCAGGGAGGAAAAAATGTTAGACTAAATCAGAGAAGAAGACAAACCATAAGAGACTCTTAATCTCAGGAAACAGACTGAGGGTTGCTGGAGGGGAGGGGGGTAGGAGGGATGGGGTAGCTGGGTGATGGACATTAAGGAGGGCGTGTGATATAATGAGCCCTGGGTGTTACATAAGGTTGATGAGTCACTGAACTCTACCTCTGATACTAATAATATACTATTTGTTAATTAATTGAATTTAGATTTAAAAGGATGGAAAAAAAAAGTAAAAAAAAAAAAAAAGAGTTCCTTACCCCACATAATGCATGATTTATTTCTGGGAAAAGGAAATACACTAACCCAGAAATATTCCATGAAACGAACTGCCTGATAAATTTGTTGGGGGAAAAAAAACGCTTTTTACAGAGTTATTAAATAGAAAAGCCAAAAGAAGTTTTATTCTAAAGTCAGTACTGACTAAAATCAAACTATCATGGTACAGTGTGGGGTAATGCAGAGGATGTCAATTGGGGCAGGTGGTAGGGAAGCAGAATTATCTCTGGCATCTTTTCCAATCTACACATATCATCCCAAACATAGATTCTGATGGGCCCCCAGGGAAAATTTCCCACCTTCTCACCCCAGAGAGAAACACTGCTATTGATGGGCAGGAATCATCAGATCTGCTGAGTGAGAAACGGATGAGAAATGAGCAAAATCAGATAAACCACTGGCCTACAGTCAGATGAAATGAGAACTGAACTTGGGTTCTGACACATACTAAGTACTTGTTTGAGGCTATTATTTAATTTCTCTCCGCATCTATTTCCTTGTCTTCTGGAAAAGGAGAGAATAGTTAAGAGCTACCTTACGAGTTTAATGTAAACATTAAGTGAGATATATGATAATGATATTAAATGTTAGTGGATTCTGAATTATATTGTGCCATTTATATCTATGACATGTTATCGAATAAGTATGTCAGACTCTATCCATTGTTTTCATTTTACCTTAAAAAAAAAAAAAAAAGCAACGGCATCTTACGGAGGGAAAAACTGGTAGTGTGTGCTCAGATCTTTAACAGACAAAAAGGGAGCAAAGGCCCGGGAACTTGCATTATTTGTTTGCTCATGTTGGTATTTTGGATAGGATCCTATTAGAAACATATCAGCTAAATTTAAAATTTAGATGTATTCTGAGATCATATAATTAGAAACTAAAATGAGAATTTTATTGCTGTTGAAACGAAAACATTATCTTCTTCTGGGAGGTAATCGTCCCTCCACCCAACATTCATTTTCTTTCTTATGTTTTAAAATGACAAAACTAATATATGCTCATTATAAAAGATTCAAATACAACATAGAAAAATAGAAAAGCAAAGGTCAAACTTCCCACCCATTGTTCCACCCCCCCAGCTTCTGGAGCAGTGATTTTCAAAAGGTAGCCCACGAACCAAAACCCAAATAAGGCTGAATCAATCTTTGTAAACCTGCGTCTTAACCCTTGTTCCATTTGGTTACCGATTTTACTTACTCTAAATTGTCCAGTGAAATATATTTGGCTCGAGCCTCTCTCTTTAAGGACCCTCCTCTACCCTCCTCCACCCTCAACCTTCACGTTGCCTCCCTGGCCTCACCCCCAACAAATACACATGGTAAGAAAAGCAAAACTTGGAAAGAAACTTGACCTTAGCAACTATAAGGCGGGAAATAAAGTATTAACCCAGGAATTTAGCCAGAGGAAGGAAACTAAATCCTCTAATTTCCAAACCAAGCCATAGACATAGAAGAGCAATTAAGGATATTCAAAGTTTGATAAAAATGAGTTTTGTCTCTATAGATACCTGGGAATATTTAAAATGTTGCTAGGATTTTGTGAATCAGAAGGGTTAGCGACCAAACCAGAAAGAATCTACAAAATACCTCCTGCAGTATCTGTGACAAATAACACAATGTTAGGTTTTTTTCTACCTGGTTTTACAAAACAGTTTCTATTATAGAAGAAAAGAGGTTCATTTATTTCAAACATAGTACAATATAGTACACATTCAAGCTGAGTGAAAAATACAAGCCCCAAACGTTGATTTGCCAACTCACAGATAATCATAAAAAGTTAACTAAGAAATTGTAAATAAGTGTTTTCTTACCACAAATGTATGTATACATTTTACTAAAAAATTAAAGCATAATTGATAAAACTACCAGGTGATACTCATTATTATTGCCACTAGCTTCAAAAAATAAGCTATTTCATTTAACTTCTGTAATGATAATGAAGAAGCCAAAAGCTCTTATGCAAACTTGCGCAGTCTTATATTTGTATATTATTAGAACCTATAGCTGTCTCTCCAATTATTTATTACCCAATCCTAAAAAATTAATCCACTACCTTAAGAATTACCTTCACACTCATGGAGTTTAAAGCCAAAAGCATATCCCTGAGGTTATTTAATCATACACATAACCATTCGTTATTTGTTTTGATTGTTTTATTTGTTTTTGTTCTTTTTTAAGAGGGGAGGCAGGGGCAGGGAGAGAATCTTAAGCAGGCTCCACACCCAGCTCAGAGCCCAATGCGGGGCTTGATCTCACAACCCTGAGATCATGACCTAAGCCAAAACCAAGAGTTGGACACTTAACTGACTAAGCCACCCATTCATTATTTATAATGAAATATCTAAATACTTGAATGCTATATTTTCAATATTGGTAAATAAAAAGAAGACAGTTTCCAAACTTCACCATACTCAGTCTTGGACTCTAGTTAGATTGGGTGCTCCCTGAAGGCAGAGACCAGCTCATCTTCACCTTGGTATGCCACCTCTTCTACTGCCAACCCACCCTTAGCACAAGACCCTGCACACTGCGGCCAGTCAACAATTTCTGGAGTTTTTCAGTGAGCTCTGATTAATCTTAGAGACCAGTCCCTTAGCAATCCTTGACACATGATTAGGCATAAAACTGCCTTCTAGCTTCATACTGGAATTATAAAAAAAAAAAAAAAATCACAGCTCCAAAGGGATAGAGCTTTTGAAAACATTTTAAAGAACTTAACTTTTAAAAGTGAAACATCCAGTAGATTAACCACAGTGCTCTTGTTTGGTAGATTTAAAGCTAATGGCTGGGTCAAATCTAACGTGGCGACATCTTCAGTAACAAACCGAATCCATTTCATAAGGTTTCCTTTAAGATCATAATCGGTGCTATACGTTTGTGTACTTTTCTTCACAAGCTGGCTATTTTCATATTCTTTCATGGTGACGTGGAAACATATGCCAAATATCTTCAAGGTGTTATTACATATTATATAAGCAGGTTAAATAAAGGATTACATAAAGTTGTTAATTATTCTTTTAAAATCAAGTTTCCTTTCAAATACTAAAATTACAACTTTTCAGGTCAGTGTATTTTTTTTTTTTCTAAGCCTTTTTTTTTAGAGCAGTTTTACGTTCACAGCAAAATTGGGAAGAAATTTCAGAGACTTCCCATATACCACTGGCCCGCACACAGGCATAGTCTCCCCCGGTATTAGTCTCCCCGACTAGAGTGGTACATTTGTGACAGTGACGAACCTAGATGGTCAGTTTTTTAAGGAACTCAGAACACATAGAGACAGTACTCAGTTGCCCGTTATTCCCCCTGCTCAGAGAGAACGGATGCATATTTAGCGTAAAGCCAGGAGTCCAGGACACGCATGTCACTACAGGTCTTTAATTTGGTAAGAATTCATTTGGTGCAACTCCCACAGAGGGAGAACGTGATTCTCAAAACGCAAGCACACAAGATCCGCTGAACGGGTCTCCTAGGTTGGGAGGTCTGTCTTCATTCTCATTGCATTTCGAAGACACACAGGAACTGCTGTAACTGTTTGAGGCTGTGGCTACAAATTTCTGCAAAAACTCATTTTTCATACAAATTTAGGACAGTGATAAGGAGAACAGGCCCACTGCTCTCTGAATGTTACTGCCACTGAAATTATTTATCTGCTGATCATACCTAAGTTATTTTGATATTTGTGAATTATGTAAAATATTTTCAAAGAAAAATACCTAAAATGGTTTATAAACTTCTAAAGTATTTTCTTCTTCAGGTTTTTGGCTGTGAGGCTTGTGTCTCTTCTAGTTACATCTAATTTTAACACAGCAACACTATTTCAGTGATGCTCATAACCTTCATGTGATAGTGCTGATGAGAACAGTGGTGGCGGAGGGTGATGTTTGGTGTTCTCTGAATCCCTGTCTCTAGGCTTTACATGGATTATTTCATTCCATTTTCACAAAAAGCCTCAGAGTAATGACTATGACATTTATTTTATAGCTGAATGAACTGAGAGAGGCACAAAGGGGTTAAATTAATGACACAGGGTCAGTAAGTGCTGGATTTGGAATGTGAATCGGGATTTTACTCTGCGTCCAAGCTTTTAAGCACTGCCTTCTACTGAAATTAAAGCCAACGTTAAATGGCAAAACGGCAGCAATTTCAAGCAGTGTATTCCCTCAAGACTAACTGAACACATCAAAGGCCATCCTCAACTACAACCTTTCGTGGAAGCAGAGGCAGAAATGAGTAAAACAAAACAAAACAAAAAACGATTAGAGCACTCTTGGGCGCCTGGGTGGCTCAGATGGTTAAGTGTCTGCCTTCGGCTCAGGTCATGATCTGGGGTCCTGGGATTGAGCCCTGCATCGGGCTCCCTGCTCGGCGGGAGGCCTGCTTCTCCCTCTCCCTCTGCCTCTCCCCCTGCTCATGCTCTCTCTCTCACTCTCTGTGTCTCAAATGAATAAATAATAAAAAATCTTAAAAAAAAAAGATTAGAGCACTCTTAAATATGGTGCAGCCTTAAGGTTCATTTCCAAGTCAAGAACTATGAGCAAGCCAGCTAGCTTTTCCTTCAGGGCTGCAGAAAAAAGAATATAAATTTGCAGTCACACAGATGAGCATACCAACCCTTATGCTGCTATTTACCATGTGACCTGGGCAAATCAGGACCCTCTCTCAGCCTCAGAGTCCTTGAGCTGTAAAATGGGGGTGGCAATGTCTACCTTAGAAGACATGGCAAGGCACAGAGCTGGTACCCAGGGTATACAATAGTGCTAGCCTGGCATACCATGGGCATTTAATAAATGGTAGCTGACATCTCTGTGGTAAGTGCTCTAAGAATAAATCTTTAGGAATCCTGAGTATTTTTACTGCTACAGAAAGAGGTATCCAAACACCCTGGCGGGGTAGGACATCTGCGAGTGAAGAATCCATACCTGACATGACCATCATGTTAGCTGGTCAGCCTAGTAATGGTAGGCAGCAGCACCTCCTGACCAGAGCATCAGAACTCACTGAGGAAGCTGACCACGTGAGTGCAGACAGATGCCCGAGATGCGTGCTAGCTGAAGAGAGTGAGGGCGCCAGGAGGTGATACAGATCCTGCACCCTTCTGAACAGCCCAGCAGCAGAGGCACGTAGACATGCCTGCTGGCTTCTTAATAACTCCCGCAAGGAAATATTATTTATTATTATTATTGGAATAGCATAAAATATTAAAATCACCAAAGCCAGAAGGCCACGCCTGAATAAACAGTAATTCTACTTTCTTTATAGTAATAACGGTCTTACTTTCACTGAAAGATGGCAGAATTGCATTAATCATAAATCTTCATATAAGTGCCATGGAAATGAATGAAAGTAGAAAAGGTTAGAAATAGTGGCTGGGAAATTCCACACGGCACCCCTGGGAAGCTCTGTAGGGAGACGTGGCAGTCCTCACAGTCTTGACTCCTTTTGTGTAGAAAGAGGAAACTTATTAAGAACCAAAAGCCATAGCCCCACATGGAACTGGCGTATGGCTGGAAATTCTGCATCGTAAGAAATACCATCAGGATTTTTTTTTTCCTCAAGTGGTCCATTGACAGCCGAGAGTAGTTCAGCAATCTTGACTATGAAGTGGTAAAGAACATGTGAATAAACAGCATTTTAATTCCCATGGTTGCTTACAAAGAGCACTAGAACCAGAACTTACTGGGGGGTTTGCTTCTTACCTGTCCTCTCAAAACTCACAAACACGCTAACAAAATCACTGAAAACCCCACAACTCGGATCATACTTCACTGCGGCAATTACAAACAAATGGCAAATAACAGGGACAAATAGTAGGTCACCTCAAGAGCAAAGGCTCTGAAACATGCAGAGTTAATTTAAAAGGCAAGATAGCAGTTATGTGTGACTTGAACAGAACACTAAAGTCAAGGTTATTTATAATTTTCTACAAGGCTATTCAAATGACCCAGAACAAACGTTTTCAGTATGACAATCCCTCACATCTTACTGGCAATAAAAGCAAAAAAAAAAAAAAAAAATCCTGTATGTATCTACTTAACATTTATGTATGTGTATTTACGGCGGAGTTAATTTGTTTTGATCACCTGTGTGAACTCAGAGCAGATATATCTATGATTTGCCTTTATGCACCCATAAATATTTGCTGAATGAAAGAACAAACAAGGGAGCCTGGGTGGCTCAGTTGGTTAAGCGACTGCCTTCGGCTCAGGTCATGATCCTGGAGTCCTGGGATCGAGTCCCGCATCGGGCTCCCTGCTCAGCAGGGAGCCTGCTTCTCCCTCTGACCCTCCCCCCTCTCATGCTCTCTCTCTATCTCTCATTCTCTCTCTCAAATAAATAAATAAAATCTTAAAAAAATTTAAAAAAAAGAAAGAACAAACAAATTAAATTGCCATGAGATAAATACAGGTAGTTAAGAGGAGAAATGGTGGCCCAGCTCCTGCCTTAGCACCTCAAAGATGGCTTTAAAACCTTGCTCCAAGTTTCCCACATAACATATCCTACATATTCATTTAATTTTAAATTTTTGACTTACAGAGTTAAGGCTTACAATTTCATTAAGATGGTTGACATTTATATTTACTATATTCAAAATACTATTTTAAAGCTACATATGTACACACATTAACTCACAAAATATAACATATTTTTTTTTGCTATAGAAGCAATAAACATTTGTTGCAGAAATGGGGGGGGAATGGATCAGAAAAGAAAAAAGAAATTAAAACTACCACACCAGCGGGCGCCTGGGGGCTCAATTGGTTAAGCGACTGCCTTCGGCTCAGGTCATGATCCTGGAGTCCCGGGATAGAGTCCCACATCAGGCTCCCGGCTCAGGAGGGAGTCTGCTTCTCCCTCCGACCCTCTTCCCTCTCGTGCTCTCTATCTCTCATTCTCTCTCTTTCAAATAAATAAATAAATAAAATCTTAAAAAAAAAAAAACCACACCAGCAACAAACTCTTTTCAATATCTTGCTATATTTGCTTTCAGCTTTTTTTCAATGCACATATACATTCAATTCTTTTTAAAAAATATATTTATTTATTTATTTGAGAGAGAGAGAGAGCACAAGGGGGAGGGGCAGAGGGAGAGAGAGGATCTGAAGCAGACTCTGTGCTGAGCACTGAGCCCAACAGAGGGCTCAATTCCACAATCCCGAGATCATGACCTGAGCTGAAATCAAGAGTCGGACGCCTAAGCGACTCTGCCACCCAGGTGCCCCTATATACACTTCTTTTTTTTTTTCTTCTTTAGAGAGAGAATGAAAGAGAACACGAACAGGGGTGGAGGTGGGGGGGGGAGCAGGAAGCCCGATGTGGGACTTGATCCCAGGACCCTGAGAGACCATGACCCAAGCCCAAGGCAGATGCTTAACAGACTGAGCCACCCAGCCACCCCTATACTTCTTTTTTTTTCTTCAGTTTGAAACCATACTTTATTTTTCATGGAGCTAGAAATTCAATAACTATATATTTTTAAGCAGAAAAAAACTCCTTTACTTTTCCTTCTTGTATCATTGTTAGCACAAGAAAAAACACTTCTGGTTTAGAAATGATACTGAATTTCTATGAAAATGAATGTACTTTGTATTTGTGGAACTTAAAAGCACAGGACACATTTTCAGAAGACCAATTTTACCCACTTATGGTAATATTTGCAATGTTAGAATGTACTTAATATATAATTAAGTAAATCAAATAAGGAACCCAAAAGGAACTGGTCTTCTTGAGTTATTCACAACACACATTAGAAAATCTGAGAGAGAACACACATTAACAACAACAACAAAACCACTGGCAAGCTCAAACGCAAGTCTGTATGCTGAGTATTTTTAAAGGGTTTAAAAAGCATGCTCAGTTAGCATACAGCCTTTTCTCACTCACGTAACAGACGCATTTCTATCTGCTTGTGTACAGCAAAGGGTTAGAACCTGAATCAACTTATGACTTCAGAAATGTGCTACTTCAAAAATGTATTCCATGGAATTTTTTTCACTGCTCCTACCACTGATTCTTCAAAATAAGCAACGTACAGAGGGTCTCATCCCTACCCTTGAAACTGTTTTTAAACACCAGCACTTTAAATTGAAAGATAGGTAGAACCCTAGCAATTCCTGGTACAGTGGCTAGACTTAAGTCTTAATTAATGTTAAGAGTTAAATGTACAACAGAAAATCTATCATTTCTTTATCCTTGGAGGAGAGGGAGGGAGAAAAAGGAGAAGTGGGGGATATGGTGCAGTATTTAGGAGCTAAACAGGAGCACAATGACTCATCAACCCCGAAATGAAGAACCATGGATCTCATCAATTTTATAATTCATGTTGGATCAAGAAGTTTGGTTCCCCTCTATGTATTTCAATGAATGCAAACCTCATACTCTCCAAACTACGAAGATGAATAATATAAGATAAACTCCAACTGCAACAGTATTTCCCAAGTAGAAGACTGAACACCAAAGGGAATCCCTCCTTCCAACATCTTTTGACATGGTAAGATTTCACCAAAGTGGAAACCTATAATTTAAATATGAAATCGCTTGGCCAAGTAAGAAACTACAGCTGTTATGGGTATTACCCTACATAATCACTATATTACATATTAAACCCAGCATGACATATACTTGCACAATTATGCTGTGAATGATACAGTAGTGATGAAGCCAGTGAAAAAGGACTATCTTTAGCCCAAAAAGAGTATGGGGGGGGCAGGGGAGAGGTGAAAACAAGTAGAAAGCACACAAAGAGATGGGTATTTTCTGACCAGGAAGGTCACTCTAAACACAGAAATATAAAAAGAAAAGTATTCCCTTATTTCCCCTATGTGGAAATAATGCAAACATTTATTTTCTATATCAGACAAGAACACAGCTAAGTAACCCAATTCTACTGCAGCATTATAAAAATCATCCCTTCACCACAGTGTAAGATTTAAATGCATCTGCACAAAGGTGCACACTATATAAAAGGAGTAAGATTGCTGCTGCCCTGCCAAGCACTTCCGGTCCCTACCCAGGTCCTACTGCAATACTGGTGGTCCCAATGGTTTTATCCAAATAAATTGTGTTTAAAAAATAAAGCATTTAAAAAGACAAGTCAAAATGCCTCAGAAACCATATCTCCAACTCAAACTTCATCTATCTAAATGTTATATTTGCCTCCCACTAATAAACCTTTATTCCACTGAAACTGAGCAATAAATCTTCCACACTGAAGTATCTTCCTTGCCCAATTAATCCAAAGGCAAAAAACTGAAATGATTAGTAAAGAAAAATGTAGGGACTAACACACCCTTTTAACATGTTTTTAAATATTTTTAAGGTTTTAAAAATGTTTAAAGTTTGTAATTCCTAGTAGGAAAACATTATCTGAATGAATACCCTAATGGCAAACCACTATAGAATGTTTCAGTTGCATGTGGGGCAGAGGGGTAGGGATTCTCTTCACAACACCCCAGCTTTCTTCATGAGGTCAGAGGTACACTGGTTTGTATTATTGCGACATCCATTAGGTGATCGTTGCTTTTCCTTCAGCAAGGGCTTTATTTGTCAGAAGGGCATTATGCTTGACCTCCAAATTTGGCTGACAATTTACTGATGAGATTCATAACCTTTGGATTGCTCTGATATTTTGACATATTTGCTGGGTTCTGGGCCACATCCTGGAAGGCCACCATAACTTCTGGATCCTGCATGGCTTCGAGAACCTCTGGATCACTAAGAATTTCATTGAGCCCAGGCATTCCTGCCATTCCAGGCATGCCCCCTGCCATTCCAGGCATTCCTCCAGGAAAATTACCAGGCATTCCCCCAAGAAAGCCACCTGGGGAAAGAGCCATACTGAGCTCCTGATTGTCGTCTGGCTTCTTCCTCCCTCTGGGCTCTCTTATGTTCTTCCCGAGCCTTCTTAACCTTTCTATTCTTTCTTTGATCTCTCGCTCTTCACGTTTTTGCTCATACTTTCTCTGATGTTCAGCAATTTTCTGGGCCCTCGGTTGAACTTCTTTCAGCATTGCACTAGCATCTTCATTGTCATCCAGTTAACAAGCAAGGGCAAGATCATGTGCTGCTTCTTCCCAATGGCCCAGAAGTCTGTGTGCTTTCCCTCGCCACTTACAAGGCTGAGCTGAATAAGGATTTATTTCAATAGCTCTGTCACAGTCTCAAATGGCAGCATTTGGCTTCTGTAATTTGATGAAGACACTGACTCTCTTGGCATACAGAATGGCCAAGCAAGGATTCAATTTGATGGCATCTGTGAACAAGTCAATGGCTTTCTATAGTTCACCATCATTTAGGGCATCAATGGCAGCCATTTTTTCATCATTTGCCTGATCCATCATTTCCTCGGTTATCTCTACATTTTCATCTCCCCATTTCTTGAGGGGCATCAGTATCTGGTTTAATCACACCTTCACTGTCAATTTCTAGATCACTTTCCTCACTTGATGGTTCGTCTGTCTTTATGTTTTCCTCTGCCTTCTTACTATCTGTTTTTTCTTCCTTGATATTGTCTTCTGGTTTAGTTTTATGAGTGGCAGGTGGTATTTTACCCCCCATGCTCTCCACCCACTCCCGCAGGAAGCGCATTTCCTCGGTGTGCAGAACGCTCGGATCCTGCTTACACATTTTCACGAAGGCCCGAAGCAGGCTCACTTTGCGGGGGTCCATGGTCCAGAGGTGGTAGCAGGCGGCAGGCGGCAGGCCTGCTCAGTTCTTCGGCATAACAGCCCGATTCCAGGCCCATGTACTAGCTCAGCGTGATCATTAGGGGACGGCTGCCGTGAGGCCCCTATACTTAATTCTTAAAAATAAAATTGGAATTGTACTATATTTTCAACTTAATAACCAGTTTTCTTCAATTAACAATGCAAAATTTCCCATCATGAAACATTCTTCAAAAACATTTTTAGCAGCAGTGTAATATTTCATTGCATGACTATGAGATAGGTTATTTAAATAACTCCTTGTTGAACATTAAAAATACTTTCATAAATATCTTTGCACAGAAATCTTTACATGTATCTTTGGTGCTTCCTTGAAATACATTTCTTAGAAGCTGAGTTACTGTGTCCTATGGGACGAACTTTAATTAATTAATTTTTTTAAAGATTTTATTTATTTATTTGGCAGAAAGAGACACAGCGAGAGAGGGAACACAAGCAGGGGGAGTGGGAGAAGGAGAAGCAGGCTTCCTGCAAGGCAAGAAGCCCGATGCGGGGCTCAATCCCAGGACCCTGGGATCATGACCTGAGCCAAAGGCAGACGCTTAATGACTGAGCCACCCAGGCGCCCCTGGGATGAACCTTTAAAAAGACTTTAGATATGTATCACAAAATTTCCCTCCAGAAAAGCAGAATCAGTTAACATGCTTAGTTAGCAGTAGTGCATGAGAATGTCCATTTCCCTGAAAACTCACGAACACTGGCTATTATCATTATAGCAAAATCAGCTCTTAATCAGGATTTGAGGTCAAGAAGTCTGGTACTTTAAAGTATACAACACGCATGGGACTTTCCTTTACCTTTGTGACAGTATTTTTACTTACAGCCTAGCCACTTTCAGTGGCTACTGGGCAAAGGGATGGTAACATTCTCTATTTGTCAAAATTAAAAATCAAATAAAGCAGTTTTGTAGAATTTATGGCCCTCTGAGATGATGTTTTTATAGACCTTGAGAAACACCTATAAATGTATTCCTAAGAGCAATGGTTTCCAAACCTGGGTGAGTAACAGTCTCCTGGGGAAGCTTCTGTAAATGACAGACTCCCAGGCCCCCTCAATGACCTATGAATGAGACCCTCTGGGGTTCACTAACTGCTTATATTGTGGCTCTTTCCATTTGGTGTTATGCCAAAGAACTGAGCAGGCAGTGTTAATCTTGGGTCTGACAGACAAATTTGCTGCTATAAAAATGCTATCCTAAACCAGCCAGCTCAAGTAATAAGAGATAACTTCTTCAGTGAGAAACTGATAAAGCAGGCATAGAGAACTAGAGGATTCTGCAAATGTACCAGGGAAAGCAGCTGCCAGATTCTTTCTCCAATAATGTCGAGTTCTGAATTACTCGTAGATAATGAGCATCCAAGTGCCAGGTGGCAAATTTCTTTCCGGTGGTCTCGATTTCAGCACATTTGACATGGACTGAATACACACTGTAAACACCAAGCAGCAGTGACAGTGACCTCCAAATGGTGCGGACAGCAAGACAACTATGGGGCTGCTCACTTCACTTCACGGAAAAGCCTGATCACAGTTTTCAATGAACAAACAAATGGTCAAAACTCTTCATTACCAAGGCAATAGGTCTAAGTGCAACCACAGAAAATTTAGGAAAGCACAAAGCACATGATTTGCCTTTGATAACAGTATTTCATGATAAAAACTATTAACCTATTGGTCTATGTACCATTGGGTCTATTGTTTCCCTGGCCAATGAGGATGTAAATAAATCACTGTTATCACTGAGGGAAAAAAATGAGGTAGCAAAACATATCTCAGAAATAATTGACAAATGCCTTACAAAGCTTGCTTAGAAGTGCCTTAGAAGGCCTTTCTCCTGGACATTCAGCTTGTCAAGACTCATAGTGAAGCAAATAGGGGTGTGGCCAAGAACAGGGGCTCTAGAATCAGGCCTCCATGGAGCAAATCCTGTCTTAGCGGCTCATTAGCTGTGGGGAAGACATTCCACCACTTTATGTCATAGTTTAGGTCCCTGAAAAAGGTGAAGATCGTTCCAACCTTCCACAGTGAGAACTCATGAAATATTAGCTGGTGCTGGTATTGTTCTGTTTATTCATGAACTTTGCCTAATATTTAGATTTTTCAGAACACCCAATTTATACAATGCATCTAAACCACAGAAGGTGGTCATAGTGTGTTTTTGCAAGCAATTCTTTTTTTCTTCCCCATTTACATTGGTCCTAAGTCCTAAAAGTGAGGTTCCATGGGATGAGTGGAATCTCAAAAAGGCTAAACTGGAAGTAGCGAGTTTAAATTGGAGGTTTGGTATTAAATCGGGAATGCTTGCATTTTTTTTCTCTAAAAACTAGAATGTTTTTGTGGTAATATTTTATTTTTCTCAACTCAAAGATGGAAATAGGTTTCCTATTCGGAAGGTAGACACTATATGTCAAAGCAGTGATTTGGTTATTTCATTTAACAAAGCTATTTGAAGAAGATGCTTCAGAGGTTCAGTTGGAAGAGACATATTCCAATTCGGTTCATGTATACGCTGGGGAATTTTTTTTTTTAAGATTTTATTTATTATTTGAGAGAGAGAGAGAATGAGAGATAGAGAGCATGAGAGGGAAGAGGGTGAGAGGGAGAAGCAGACTCCCTGCTGAGCAGGGAGCCTGATGCCGGACTCGATCCCGGGACTCCAGGATCATGACCTGAGCCGAAGGCAGACGCTTAACCGACTGAGCCACCCAGGCGCCCTGCTGGGGGATATTTTTATCAGCCTGTCTGGCCAAGAAGAAATGTTATATGAAAACCCCATACATGAAGTATAGGCAATGATGAGAAGCACTTTTACTTTCTAGTTTTTTAGGCACCTTCTTCACTTCTAATGAAAGCTGCATATGTAGCAGATGCTGCTGACACCAGAACTGGGAGGTTATGTTGCCAGTCCATGGTTCCAGGAGTCCCACACAATCACTGCTGGGGACAGCTTTCACTTGTCATCTGTGAACATTAACTGAATGGGCCATGGTTGGTTTTGGAATGTACTGCTGTTGATAATGTACAGGAAACATTTTTAGATACCCATGTAATTGAAATCTTCTATTTGTTGTTGAAGACTGACTACGATACTAAATAAATATTTTCTAAAAACTGGCAAGGGACACCTGGGTGGCTCAGTCGCTTAAGTGTCTGCCTTTGGCTCGGGTCATGATCTCGGAGTCTTGGGATCGGGTCTGGCGTCCGGCTCCCTGCTCGGCGGGGAGCCTGCTTCTCCCTCCCTCTCTGCCCCTCTCACTGGCTCCTGCTCACTCTCTCTGTCTCTGTCTCTCTCTCTCAAAAAAATAAATAAAATCTTAAAAAAAAAAAACTGGCAGGATTAACTACAAGCCTCTTATGACTTACTCATAATTTTTTCCTTAAAAATTATTTATTTTATGATCTCTGAGCTTCAGTGAACTTTAAATCATTATAAGGAATGGCTAATACTTTTTTCTTTGATTTTTCATTAAACTAAAAAGACTGACTCATTATAGCACTTGCAATGTCTAACCTGGTAGAGCTATAACAATTCTAATTGTGTCTAATACTAATAATAGATGCTATCATCTGGTAATTATGCATTGCAAATCCTAAATTCTTAGAGGAATAGTGTCTGATTTTCTGAAATGACCTGATAATGATACAAATAAAAATAAGCAATGGCTCCAAACAGTGCCTCCCTTTTTAAAATGCAGATCCTTGGCCTTAATCCCAGAACTATTGAAACTGTCTCTACAGGTGGTCTCAGTCTCGTATGTTGTAAAAAATTCTCTAAAATATGCAAATGTAAGAATAATTATCAAGACAAACAAACAAACAAAATCCCGTTAGCTGGTCATAAATTTAGCCTATCATATAATGTTACCATAAAATAAGTACTATGACTGGGAAATAGTAACTCCTAGTTTAAAATAAAGTTATTGAAAACACTAATTTGAAAAGATATATGCACCTCTATGTTTACTGCAACATTATTTACAATAGCCAAGATATGGAAGCAACCCAAGTGTCTATCGATAGAACAATGGATAAGGAAGATGTGGTATGTATGTATGTATATACATAAGCACACAATGGAATATTACTCAGCCAAAAAAAAGGGATGAGATTATTCTATTTGAGACAACATGGATGAACTTAGAGGTTATTATGCTAAGTGAAATAAATCAGATTGAGAAAGACAAATACCATATGATTTCACTCATAAGTGGGAACCTAAAAAAAAAAAACAACAAAACCCCAAACCCCAAATGAATAAATAAACAAAAGCAGAATCAGACCTACAAATACAGAGAACAAACTGATGGTTGCCAGAGGGGAGGAGAGTGGGGGGAGCCATACCATATGTGAAGTACTGTGTGAGGTGCTAGGGATGCATTATTGAAGGAAATAAAATCCTTGTTTGCAGGGCGCTTCCAGGTCAGTGACAGGCAACAGAGGAAGGGGATATAGATGTGAACACATAAATATGTAACCTATCAGGTGGTGGTTAATGCTTTGAAGACAGATGAGGTAAGTAAGCAATGTGTGATGAGGGTATGCAGGGCAGAACAGAGAAGGCTCTCCAAAAAGGCTGCATTTGGAGGATGAGTCAAGTACACGAGAAAACCTGGGGATGCCTGGAGGAAAAGCAAATTAGGCTAAGGGGGTCCAAAACGCAAAGGCCTTGAGGTGGGAGCACAACTGAGGAAAATGCTGGAGAGAAGCAAGTGAAGGAGAACCAGGCAGGAAATGGGATCAGAGAGGCTGGCAGAACCAGATGATGAATGAGGTTGTAGAGAATGGTCAGCAATTCAGGATCATTTAGAGACAGATGGGAACCACTAGAGGGTTTGGAGCAGAGAAGCGGCTTGTTCTGCCCTAGGTTTTGAAGGGATCACACTGACAACTCGGTGAAAATGGCCTGTATGTCGGGCAAGGGACTTACAGGCAGGGATACCAGGTAAGACTCTGGCCACTGTCTGGGTGAGACGTGAGAGTGGCTCAGAGCAGGCTGGAGGGGGAGGAGGTGGTAAGCAGTGGTCAGACCCCAGGGACATCCGAAAGGAGAACCAATAGGATTCACTGACGGTTTGGAAGCAGGTGTGAGAAGATGTGTCACAAGATGACTCCTGGTGAAGTTTCTGGCTGTACCAAAAGAAATGACAGCCTTGCTGCTTACTGACATAAGGAGGGCTGGGAAGGAGCAGATTTGAGAGGGAAAGTAAGAGTTCAGTCTTGGACATGCTAAGTTTGAGATGCCTTCTTAATGTCTAAGTGGAGATCACCCTTGGTAATCTCAATATTACTGCGGTTGATTTGACATCTGGGATCAGGGCTGGCAATTCAAATGTTTTCTGGGGCCAAGCAGGAAACATAAGTATTGAAGTACAATAAGGAAAGGTAGGGACTGTGGCCAATCAGAGGGTACATGCCCCATCTAAAGGGGAAGCTGCTCCTAAGCCCTGTCTAGTGTTGCCCATTCAGAATCTGGGTTCCAGTGTTCCTAAATCTTCCAATTTCTTTGGTTTTTTTTTTAATATTTTATTTATTTATTTGACAGAACAAGAGAGGGAGAGGGAGACAGAGAGCACAAGCGGGGGAGCGGCAGGCAGAGGGAGAAGCAGGTTTCCCGCCGAGCAGGGAGTCCAATGCAGGGCTCCATCCCAGGACCCCAGGATCATGACTTGAGCCAAAGGCAGATGCTTAACAGACTGAGCCACCCAGCCTCCCAGATCTTTCAATTTCTTAACAGAAAGAAGAATGTGGATATTTAACAACCAAATCTTAGGAGAATAAAAAAGTTCCACAATCTACTAGATTCTAGAAGTGCTCAGTTAAAGTTCTAACTGCAGCATTTATCAGTGTCCTTAATTTATTAATGTATATTGCAAAAAGAGATTGTGTTTAGCATTTCTCTTACTTGACAATAAAACTCTTTTCATGCAACATCTCAAGGGGAAAACATTCTTTGGCACACACATTTGGAAATGCTGATTTATGTGCAAGTCCTAGATGTCTTAATCAACCTCTTTATTTCCTTTTTGAAAAATTTAGGGCATATATTTCTTGCAGCTTATGAATCATAGTTGATTTCTCTGTTTCTGTGTCTCTCTTTCTCACACACACACACACACACACACACACACAGAGCTAATTTTGTTTGATGTTCTAACACTGAATATCAGTCTGGAATGAAATTTAATGAAATTACTGAAGCCTTCTAACTTGCTAAATACTAAATGGAATCTTGACCCTCTTGTGCTGATGAAGAAACACTTAGTGAAATCACAGGGGCACTGAATCACTTCACTTCCTAGCTCCTCTCCCTCCTTTACCTGTTGTGCTACAGAATTTGGCCACACGAAGGACAGCCAATTACTACTACCATGTGCTTGGCAGATGTTCTTTGTTTTACTTAATCTATGAAGAAGGAAGCAGAGAGAGGAGAGTGGCAAGTTTGTAATAAGAAGACAAGACTAATACCATTGCAGGTCTTTAAAAATATCCTCTAGGATATATTAAAGTATTTGAGGTGCAAGGCTTGTCCCTGAAGAATTAGAGTGTGTCATCTGCTTAAAAGAGCTTACAAAACAGTTGAGGAGATCAGTACATAAAAAGATAAACAATATAGGAATGTCTGGGTGGCTCAGTCAGTTAAGTGTCTGCCTTCAGCTCAGGTCATGATCCCGGGGTCCTGGGATCGAGTCTCAACGGGGCTCCTTGAGCAGCAGGGAGCCTGCTTCTCCCTCGGCCTGCCATGCCCCCTGCTTGTGCTCACTCTCTCTCTCTCCCTCACTCTGACAAATAAATAAATAAAATCTTTAAAAAAAAAAGGCAAAAAATATAAACATGTCAAAAGTTGTCAAAAAGTTCTGTGAAAGTTCAGAGAAGGGAGAGAGCAAGATGGGGTTGCGTGGTCAGTGAAAGTTCACACGAGCCAGTCCTTGAAGCCCAGGGACAGATCAGGTGGAGCAAGTGTGGTGGCAATTCCACGTAGGAAAGACAAGAGCAGAGACAGGGACAAGGCAGTCTGAGGAGCAATGCACAGACAAGACTATACAGGGTGGGAGGAAGATGGGGCGCTGAGGCTGGGTCAGATCATGGAGGTCATGGGGTACCGCGTAAGGAAATCCGGCCTTCACTGTGTTGGCAAACAAGAGTCTTTGAAGGGTTGTGAGAATGAATCTGTTATATTAAGGAAATTCAATCTCACAAGGCCATAAGGGAGACAGTGAGGCCAGAGTACCGTGGAGGATGCCAGGGTGATGAGAGTCTGGGCTAGTGAGTAGACAGTGGAAACAGAAAGAAGTGGTCACATTATGAAGAGGAAATAATCAACAAAATTTGTCAACCTACTGAATGTGGGAGAGGCAAAGAAGAAAAGAATGGCTTTGACCCTGGGTCCATGAGAGAATGATTATCCTGAGAGCAAATGAGCTTATATGTATAAATTTAAGATGTAGTGGTACATCTAAGCAGAAATTCCCAATCAGTTAGTGATCTAGAACTAGAACTTGGGAAGGACAGGCAAACAATGTGCATTAAGGTATCAATGTATTCTCAGCTATGTGCAGATCATTTACTTATATGATCCATATATGAGAAATAGCATGGACTCCATTTGCATCGATGTCCATCAAATCAGGAGAATGGTAACATTCAAGGAAGACTAATTTATCACACTTTCTCCACATCCCTTCACCAGGAAAACAGTCACACACAAAAATAGGTGCATACAAAAACCACCGCATCATAGGAGATCCCAGGATCACTCAAAATTTCTGATTTCCACAAGTTAATACTGAATGTGAGGAAGTGATGGAGATCGGGAGGGAAAAACAGAATTCTAATTGTTCTTTATTCTCTCCCCTGAGAGAGATGAACAGACAGGAGTCAGGAAGGAACCAAACAGGAGGCAGGAAGGAACCAGAAGAGAGAGTATTTGGGAGAATATGAACCCACTGAGATAAACAGAAACTAAAGTAAATCCTCAAAGTATAATGACCATTTGAACATTGTCTCAATTTACAGACACGTTATTTCATTCTCATCACAAGACTTTTCATTCACCAGCCAGCCAGGAGTCACCTATTCTACCTTCAGACTCCCTCCAAGGACCGGGGTCTGGGTTTCTCCCCGTCATTCTGCACGGTAGCCCTGGAGTGCACGACAGATGATTCCACAGCCATCATCTGTCTTTTCCATTTGCCACAATTCTCCAGGGTGATCCGGGTCAATCCCATCCTTCCCTCAGCAGCCAGGAAGGCCAGGCTGCTTAAAATGTCTTTCATTTGAAATGCCCAGGGCAAAGGAAAAAGGAAGAAGCCATAACAAGAAAGGACAGAGAGGCAGGTGAAGGATAAACTGAAATCGCAAACTTAGAAAGCATCTCAGTATACAGTTGTTACTTAATATAAATGTGTTTTCATTCGCGGTACTTTCACTTTCTTTTACTATACGAATGCAATGCAATAAACATTATAACTGTGTGTAATCATAGATTGAGTTAATGTATAACTGCTTCTAATGAACAGAAGATGTCCTGTTTGAACTCTAGAACAAAGGACACCTGTGTCCAAAATACCGGTAGCAGAAATATCTGCCTTAGAACCTAGGAAAGAGATACATGTAAGGATTCTCTGATTCTTACAGATAACCCTGGAATTTCCTGCTAGAAATGGGAGAGGGAGTGCTGGGAGGGTGTGCAGACTGAGGCCTCCCTAAGGGAACACCCCCAGCAGTTCATTTCCACCATCTAGAAGAATGAATTCACGTCTGGATTGGCTGTCTCAAGACCCAAGACTATGCTATGGACTATGAAAAATAACAGATGTTCATACTTCTGGAAATTAGGCAATATATCTTGAACACATAAAATAGGGAGGAAAATCCCTGCAAGAATCATTTACTAAGCGAATGTCCCTCAAAAGGAACACTTTTATAAATAGTTAAGTAAACCTGCTTATTGTGAATTTCCAGTTACACAACAAAAAATCTTTTCACGAGATAACGTCATAATGGCCAACAGCAATACTCAGACTTGGGCTGGGCAAAACAACAATCTGTTTTGACAGTGAAGAAAATTCATAGGACTAACTTCCCCCCCACAGCCTTGGCAGCTAGAACAGCCACTGAGGTAGTAATGAAGTAAATCTGTAAACAAAAATAATGGACAGAATTGGCTCCATGGGATAATGAAACAATAATTCATTTCCTCTACTGACTCTAAGCATTAGCAGAGCTCTTCAACTGCCCTTAATTCTCCGATACTATGATTTTACTTGTATCCTAATTCCCGAATCTGTCACCACATTCCATGAAACACCCAACAGAAGTTAGTGCTGGGCAGGCCAGGGAGAGACTTGTAGGAAGAAGACCTTCTGCAGGCTCACAACCCTTTCCTTCTCCATGAATAAAGAGAGAGAGAGCAGAGAGTTCAAGTTCCTGAAACTGCTGCCCCTCTTTGGGTACACAGTGAGGAGGAAAGCAGGGCTTCCCCTAGCCACCCCTCCTGGTCGTCTACACTCTAAAAAAGGATCCTAAATAACAGAAAAAAAAGAGCAGAGTCTTCATGGCATCATCAGGCAGATCTACAGAAAACAGTGAGTTTTCCTGTGGAATAAAAATCTTCACAACAAGATTTCAGAATTAATTAGCAAGCCCATCATATCCTAATGGTACTGTATTTACAGAAAATAACAAAATGCACTGGGTACTATTCTCTTACCTGCCGACTGTCCCTATGGGAGGATGTTGAAGAAGAGGCACTTCTATGGGTCGGAGTGGAGGTTTTATGAGCAGGGGATATGCCCTTCTCGTCTGAACTCATAGCTGCAGTTAGAGTCTAGTTGTATGCGCTTAAGACCATCCCAATCGTGTCTCAAATTTGCAGACAAAGAAGTAGATGATTTTTCAGCTTTAGTTCCATTTCATGAATCAGGCTTGACCAGAAAAGAGAAGGCAAATATTGAAGGTGTCCAAAATGCCTAAAAGCAAAACAAACAAAACCTCATGTAATTAAAATACAAATAAAAAATCAGTATACTTAGGAAAAAATGCCAAAATGTTAGTGAAAGGAAGAACTTTGACATATTAGGAAGTATTATTTCTTCCTCTAGATTTTAAGGTGGAGGCTAAAAGTGTTAATATGAAATAAATGTCAAGAAGGAAAATGGAAAGAAACCCTATGCTAAGTCAAATTCTTCCCTCACATTCTCTTGTTTTAAAGCAGATTACAATGTTATGTTCTGGACCCTCACGTCAGAGGGTCATCATGTCAAAGTACATCAGTTTTCTCCCCTGGAAGTTAAATTCCCTGCCCAATGGCTCAGCCCATGTCTGTCTTCAGTTGAGTTCAGTCATGTACATGATGGTTAAATCCAACACAAAACAGACACAAAGGGCAAAAGGTTCATGCATTTTCTGTATTGTGTGATCCAGCATTTAGGAAAGATCAAGAATACACTTACCCACAGTTATTTGCATCTCAAGACCATGGCATACCTACATATGATTCTCAAGTCAAGGACGAACAGGCTCTCAAGAATCTACAGACAGATGGGCACATTCTGAAACCGGGATAATGCTTAGAATTGCTTCATTCAGCTACAGTGAAGAGCCACTTCATTTTTCACTTGGATTCATGTAAGGAAAGCCTGCATTGTAAGTACTAGGACCAAAAACTTGTGCCTGAGAGAAGTATTGTTCAACTGGCAACACAGGTTGCCAGAAAAAGTTTTTTTTAAAGGTAAGCATGATAGTGTAAGATGAGAAGCTTACCCAATAATCTGTGACCCACAAGACTGACCAGTTTCCTTTTCCAAGAAGACAGAAGACCAAATTCTAGCCCCCATCTTAATGATAATACTCCTTGAAGGAAGCAAAGGACACTTGGGTAAGTACTACAGCACCGTTTGGAAGAAAAAGTTCCTGGCAATGATCAGAAAGCAATCTTAAAGCTAAAGAAAAGTGAGACCTGAAATTCAGTCCAGAGGAAAAGATGGTCAATCAAAAAATCAGAAAAGAATAAAGACGGAGGAAGATCCATGGCGAGAGGTACTCATTGGATTTGGAGGTCAGAGGTATCCCTGATCAAGTGGGCTTGAGCTGAGGTCTGAAGGATGAGTGGGAGTTAACCAGGTGCTTGGGTGTCAGGCCTGACACGATCAAGGAATTAGTGCTGGCCATCATGATGAGAGCAGCATGATGGGTCAGAGAGAGGCAGAGGCCAGTCCCCACAGGGCCTTGTCAGCCATGTTTAGCATCTCAATTTTTTATCACAAGTACAAGAAGCCATAAAGTGTGGTCTAACCAGATTTGTGTGTTTAAAAGGATACTTTGACAGACATGGGGAGAACCAAATTGGGGAAATAAAGAAGGTGAGGGAGGCCCAATCAGGAAGCAAGAAATGATGGATTAGAGAGGTGGCAGGAAATTCGGCATCCAGTCTTGGCAGTTGTAACAGGATATGGAGGAACAGGGTGGGGCGGGGGAGGAGAAGGCAGGGTTGAGGAAGCCTCCTGGGTTTCTGGTATTCTGAGCGAGGGCTGCCCAAAAGAAATCCAGGATTGACAGAAAGTTCTGAGTATGGTTTGGACCCATTGAATTTCAGGTATAACTGAGGCATTCAAATGGTGACGAATGCTTGGAAATGTAGTTCCAGAGCTCAGAGAAATTTAGGCTGTAGACAAATGTTTAATAGGTTATGTTACTAATATAAATGTATTGCATGATTTATGTACAGATCATGTAAACTCTGCAAGTGCAAGTAAATTTTATACAAGTCTGAAATAGTTGTATTATCTAAATATGCAACATTATGTTAATGGGTTGTATGACCCTAAATGAGTTAATCAGGATTTTAATGGTCACCTAGCTATAGAGAATATTCAAAATAACAGCCCCAATAATTAAAAGGCAAATTACTATAAATTGGGAAAACTGGACTCTCTAGTGAATAAAACTTGTAATCCTTTCTTAAGATTTCAACTTCATTGTCACCACCACTTAGCCCCAAAACTGGAAAGTTTTCTCTTGAAACAAAACTGGTCTTCAGGTTAATAGAAACATAAAGAGCTGCAGTGCTCTTTCATGGGGTGGAAATCAGGTTCCACTTAGTATTGTCAAAAGGCAGTAAGAAGCCAACATTTGATAGACGATCATCTAATTCTTTTATTATATGAAGGGAGTCTAATAAGTGTGAGTAAAGGGGCACCTGGGTGGCTCAGTCAGTTAAGCGTCTGCCTTCGGCTCAGGTCATGATCTCAGGGTCCTGGGATCAAGCCCCGCATTGGGCTCCCTGCTCAGTGGGGAGCCTGCTTCTCCCTCTGCCCCTCCCCTGCTTATGCTCTCTCTCTCTCTCTGTCAAATAAATAAATAAAATCTTTTTTTAAAAAAAGTAAGTGTGAATAAAATTTTTCAAGCCAAGCTCTGATGCCAGCAAAGAGAAAGCAAGAACACTGCTCAGGTCCTTGATCTGAAGTACTTTCTGGTCCAAGACATTGTACAAGATGCTGACACTTTGAGCTAAGAGTATGGAGGTTCTGTGACGTGTTCAAGTGCCCCCAAGGAATGAGGTTGAAACAGTCAAACCTATTAGACTATTATCCATTTGGAAGTAAATTCAATCCACACTACATCAAGAGCCAACATTTCCTCTTTTGGACTTTTTTTTCTTAACTGCACCCAACTCCCAACTGCACTTTCCCCATTAACATCAATGCTAACACCTTGGTTCTTGTTTTAATTTAAAATGACATTTTCAGGGTCACTTGTCTACAGTGAAAGGGCAACATTTTGGTTGAACGATAATTATGAATATCTTGAATAATATGAAGAATAAAAAGAGACAATTAAGAAGATTTAATTCAGTCTAAGAATCATTTTTGACATTATTGTTGTTTCTATTAATTTCTGAATTTTTTTAAGGATTTCAAGTACCTAAAGTTAAATAGGATGACCTTTAAAGATTATTCCAATCTGATTATCAGTCAAGTGTTTGATCACCTGTTCTATTTCAAAGTGCATTAAGAAAGTAAGTCTAAATTCTGTTAGTAGGTTACACCTAGTCTTTACTTTTAGAGTGTAAGAATTAGTGTGACATTAAAAATAATTATTTCATCTCTATCAAAGCACATGTTCATAAATTGCCTAAACAAAATCCTAAGCCAAGGATTTTATTTATTTTGAAATACCATAGATTTTAAAGTCAACACCAACATAATTCCTATACTCAATGAGAAAGATATTGTTGCTGAAAGTAACAGCAATACAAGAGCTGAACTCTAATTTTCTTGTCTCCTTCCCCGTTCATATCAGTGGTATCACTACAATTGTTTTAGAAAGTGCTCTAACATTTGCATTTACACTGAGTGACATAAAATTCAGATTTATGACCCAGAGACCTAACTAAAGCATGAGGTGGCCAGGAAGACTTCTAGAAGCTGCTGTTCATAGGCTTCATAAATCGCATGTGTTCATCTGAAATTGAACTCTGATGAAAACATCTGAAACTCGACTATGTAGGCTGGGCTAAGTTGTGACATGGTAATACATAACCCCCAATCTCAAGGGCTTACAAGAAAGCTTTATTACATGTCTCATTTACATGTCCTTTAGAGGTCAGCTGCACCCCTACTCTATAACCTCTTCATTCCAGGTTTTAAGAGTAACTCCCAGGTAACGAGGGAAAACAGCCATGGGGCACCATGAGATGGTTCTTTTTTTTTTTTTTTAAGATTTTATTTATTTATTTGACAGAGAGAGATACTGTGAGAGCAGGAACACAAGCAGGGGGAGTGGGAGAGGGAGAAGCAGGCTTCCTGCCGAGCAGGGAGCCCGATGCGGGACTCGATTCCAGGACCCTGGGATCATGACCTGGGCCGAAGGCAGACGCTTAAGAACTGAGCCACCCAGGTGCCCACCATGAGATAGTTCTTAAAGTGTTTGCTTGTAAGTGGCACATGTCACTTTCACTCACATGTCATTGGCCAAAGCAGGCCAAATGGAGGTTGATGATGCATGAAAGTACCACGCATCCAATATAAGGCAACGAATACTTAGGGGCAATAATCTACTATATTCACCTTAGGAAAAGATTAAAAGCTCATATGAAAATATTTAAATTAGAGTCATTTCATCACCTAGAAATAACCCCAGTTAACATTTGATTCTACTTTACCAAAGTGGGAAAAGAATACCCACTCTATCTGCAGTACGCTTTCTTCAACCAACAGTATATTAGTAACAGCCTTCTTTGTGAACAAAGGAACATCCGTATCATGGCTCTGAATCACTACACATAAGGCCACCACACAGATATACCTTGATACATTTGGCCATGCTTCTACTGGGACATTTAGGTTGTATTCCGTATATCCTGAAACAATGAGATTTGTCACAGAAGAGTTCCTAATAATTCTGTTTGCTTTTGATTATTATAAAAATGACCCTCTTTGTTCATTTAATACATTTTTGCTTTATTTGATATCATCTGCTCTCTTTCTATTTGTGATTAATGAAATTTGTCCATCCTTTTACATTTAAACTTTCTGTATCATTTTGTATTATGTATTCCTCTAGTAATGATCATGTTGGGTTTTTTTTTTTTTTTAATCTAACATTAGTGATGTTTTTCCCATTTCCATTTAATGTTATAACTAATAGTTGGGCTTATCTCTGCCATATCATGTTATACTTTCTATTTTATGGTTCTTCTCTGTTTCCCTTGATGCTTGATGGCTTTTCTTTATAATATAGATTTTAACGTGGCTTTAACTGAATTTTATATTTGACCTTAATGTAAAAGATAAAATTCTGCTTGCGATGTTCTGTTTCCCTTCAAGTTGCTCTAAGTCCTGTTGGACCCTACAGTCTGAAAGTGAGAGAGTCAAGAGTAAAATGGTATCCTTCTAGTCTCCCTTGCAATATAAGACCTCCCCCACACTACCCTAAATCAAAATTCTATCTTCCCAGTCCTTTTCCCAATCTTGGTGATTTAATCTGGAGTTTTAGAGAATTACACTTCGTATTCTAACACAACTGGGAGGAAATGATACCACTTTTTCTGGTTGAGGCCAACTAGGGTCTCCAAGTATGAGGACAGATTGTAAGAATTAAGTAATAATTTTTCTGCCCTCTCAAACAGTCTCCTTTTCTGCAACAGCAGCTGAGGTTTGTCATAATCAAGACCTGGTTCAGTCAAGATTTTCCTCAACTTGGGAAATAGCCTTCATAGAACTAGGGTCTAGTTTTGACATTAGATTCTGTTTATGTTAGTGTTTGGGTTGTCCATAGTTTGTCTTTTTCAATATTTGCATGACTATTTACAGAGAATTAAGAGGAGCCACATTAGATGATCCAAGCAGGAGTCACAGGGGAGGGCATTCCTGTCATCAACTGATCTTATCAATGCAAATGTCATTGTACTGTTGGGTGGAATAAATTAGTTTTCTATCAAGATCATCACCAGAACAATGAATGCCTATTCTCATTATATATTACAGTCATTACAATGTCATTATATATTCAAGTTTATTTTTCCTTAGAGAGGGTAGGGAATCTTTTTCTTTTTTTAAGATTTTATTTATTCATTTGAGACACAGAGATAGAGAGAGAGAGAGAGAGAGAGCATGAGCAGGGAGAGAGGCAGAGGGAGAGGGAGAAGCAGGCTCCCTGCTGAGCCAGGAGCCCGATGTGGGGCTCAATCCCAGGACCCTGGGATCATGACCTGAGCCGAAGGCAGATGCTTAACCATCTGAGCCACCCAGGCGCCCCGGGAATCTTTTTATTTCTAAGGTCATTAACCCACAAAAAGAAAAAGAAAATCAAGGGCTGCTTTCATGAAGATAAGCAATATCTTTTAAAAAAGATAGTGGTGTAAGATTTCATAAACATTTTCCCAGCAAATGACGAAAAAGCAGGGGCTAAAAGGATTTTTTTTTTTTAAGAAAAAGATCATTAGTACTTTTCACTAAAGAATAGTGGTACTACATGCCATAAAATGTAAGGAATCACTTTACTCACAAACCAAACCAGTATGTATGAAACCAATATACAGCTCCCTTCTTAGGACAGTGAAGTGGTGTTATAAGAAGAAAGTCTGGCAAACTCCACCAGTTTCCTCTAGATTAGAGAGGCAAGGAGCAAGAAGCACAGGGGAAAGCCTCGCCATCGAGGCTTAATAGCTTTCTGAGGCCATGGAGGCACAGCAATACTGGTATCCAAGCACATGGCCCTGAGTGGGCTTTTCCCGCTTTCCTTAGTCTTGGCTTCCAAAGAGCATCATGGATATGTCCCAAAGGATGCCCCAAATACAGCTTCCCCTCCCAAGCAGTCATTTACAAAACTAAGGAGGAAAAAAAACACACGAGCAGACTGTGACTGATGAAGACTGGTCACTCTCCACCCTCCTAAGATCCCTTACTAAGGAAACAAATAAGACAGACCTATGTTCTACATCACTTAGCCCTCCACGGTGAGCTTTCAGAGGATCTGAATGCTAATCAGGTAAACATGAAGGGAGCCAAGGATAACTGGCACAAACACTCTTTTGACAAGGAGATTTTACATAAAGAAAAGTTAAAAAAAAAAAGGTGTGCATGTATAGAACATTATGAAAAATTATTCCAATAGGAGAGCAAATTATTATGTGTAAGAGATAATTAAAGGGCTGATCTGGAACGTTAATCCTAGCAAAAGAGAGGGTAGCTTTAGAGCACCACTGCTTCATACTTTCACAAATTAAAGAAAAAAGTCTCTGAATAAGAAATAAGACAGGTTGAGATGCAATGGGAACTGGCAAAGGTAAGAAACCAAGGAAACAAATGATGACACCATAATTTTAAAGTAATTCAAATGGCATTAAATGATGCACCAAATGATTCTGCAGAAAAATCTAGTCAACAGGTAGGTTAAAAAGATCAAGTTGAAATCATCTTGCAAGTAGAAAAAGGGGCAGGACAAAATAACAGATAATGAAACCCGAATCTACAAATATGAATGGCCCTGAAGACAATAATCAAAAAAGAAAAGAAATAATATTCAAAAATATCCCTGAACATAAAGGAGGGCTTCAACTTGGAAAATTAATCCTTAACAATAAAAACAAATATCTTTAGCTGGAAAAATAATCTTTATCAGGCAAAATTAGTAAAAAGCAAACCAAAATAAGATAGATCCTCATGATACTGAATTTAGATCATTCTCTGAATCAATTCAGTAAGTTAAATATTAATGCAAAAGTAGAAGCAAGCAGGGGTTAATCCTAGAAAAAGTTTGAAAATATACTCTCCCAAGAATACCTTAAGTTGAAGAAAAAAATAAATCTGATAATTGTAGAATATTTGAAAACACAGCAGAAACCAAAAGTCCTCAGTCCTGCCCCTCCACCCCTGTGTCTTTCTCTCTGAGTGATGGAGTGAATTCTCCAGTTAACTCAAGGGTGAAAGACTAAAGATAAAAGGGAGCAAAGAATATACAAAGTAATGTAATAAAAATATTTAGAAATGTAGAACATAGCTCACACCATAAGGAAAGGAAAATTCATGGTCTTAATCATTTCCATTACTAAACACAAAAGAACAAAAACAAATGCATTAAGTTTCTAATTCATGAAATTAGAAAAGCCAGATACCGGGAAAACATACATAAATAAATGTCTTGGATTTATCAACTTATTTTACATTATTTATTTACTTATACATTCATTCTAAATATGCAGAAAAACAGGGGTACAGAAAGAAGGTCATAAAAAGTATATATAACCAAGGAACAGACGACACTAAGTTACTAGATAATTGTTGCAATCTATAATAAATAACTAAAAGTGATAATCGTTCAAAGGCTAAACATTCTATAATCATCCTGATTTAAAAGTACATCATTTAATATCCATCCCCAAATATTTAAGAACTCTGAATAAGTACTGGAATACCTGTCTTTCTATGTGCTATTCTGTACGTATAAACACATAAGCATACACACCCAGGCACATAAATCAATCTACATCAGGCTTAATGGTGAAACATCAGTACCATTTCCAACAATGTCAGCAACAAAATAATCATCCAGTGCTAATAAGGTAAATAATCATTACCTTATTAGCACTGTGTTCTGAGAGTGCTAACCAATGAATAGTATAATTGTTCATCTGAAATGCACATGAGAATCAAATCAAAACCAGATGGGCTGGGTTGGGGGGAAGTTTTCAGTAATGTACCTGGTTACAAAATCTATCTATCTATCTATCTATCTATCTATCTATCTATCTATCTATCTATCTATCTATCAACATCTATTATTTTTTAAGTGAAAACTGCCAATCTGAAAAGGGTACATACTACATAATCCCAACTATATGACACTTTGGAAAAGGCAAAAGTATGGAGACAGAAAAAAAGAGCTGTGATTGCCAGGGTTGCGAGTTAGAGGAGGGATAAAGAGGTGGGACACAGAGGTTTTTTAGGACAGTGAAACTATTCTGTATGATACTGTATTGCTAGATGCAGGTTATACATTTGTCCAAACCACAGAATGTACAACACTGAGAGTAAACTCTAATGTCAACTATGGACCCTGGGTGATAATGACCTGTCGATGTCGGTTCATTACTGATTGTAACAAAGGTACCACTCGGGTGTGGGATGTTGACAGTGGAGGATGTGTGGGGGGTAGGAGATAAGTGGAAACTGTACTTTCTGCTCAGTTTTGCTGTGAACCCAAAATTGCTCTTCAAATAAAGTCTTAAAAATAAATACATGTGGGGTGCCTGGGTGGCACAGTTGGTTGGGCATTGGACTCTTGGTTTCAGCTCAGGTCCTGATCTCAGGGTTGTGGCCCCCCATTGGGCTCCGTGCTCAGTGTGGAGTTTGCTTAGGACTCTCCCTCCATCTCCTGTGCCCCTCTCCTCAGTGCTCTCTGTCTGTCTCTAAAATAATAAATCTCTTCTAAAAATAAATAAATATGTGTGTGTGTGTGTGTGTGTGTGTGTGTACATCACCTAAAGCAATGGTAAGATAAAAACAATTCAAGATCCCTAAAATTGGTGACATAAATTATAGCACAAGTATCAACATTTCAGGAGGTAAATCTGAGAAGACTGTTTTTCTGAATTTTAAACATTTGTTCTTTTTTATACTGGGTATTAATTCAAGAAACAGACTCAATAATGCTATTTTCATTTTGAAAAATATTTTTTCTTTTGAGATAAAGAATATAATTCCACTTTCAAGAGCTGCTTTTAAAGACATATAAACTCTATGGATAAATAGAAATAAAACATGCTAAAAATGTTCTGTTTTATGTCTATTTCAAGTAGAGAATCAAAGAAGATGGTTGTAAGGGGAAAAAGGAAGGCAGACGTACACATTCTGCTTCTCTCTCTCTCTCTCTCTCACACACACACACCGAACTGAACACAGACAGTAGACAAATCAATGCAAGAGAAATTTGAAATGCCATACACACCAGGTGGAAAGTACAGGAGATTGGGCTGAGCAGGGACTAACTCTGGAAAACACTTTCTCAAGGTTGTTGTATGAAATGAATCTTTAATACCACCTTATATTCTGATTAATTCCTTCTTTACAGAAAAGGGGGACCTCAAATGACATATACTGCTTCATTGAGAGTTCTAGTTAGTGGGGTTCTTGTGAAACTATGTTTGATGCACAATTACAGTTGTTGTTACATCTGAATATCCTCTTCCCTCTACTTAAACTAGTAGGATTTTTACCTGTTCAGAAAATTATCAATTTTAAAGATTATAACTTGAGGATTCTAGCCTTTGAGATACTCTGATACAGGTTCTTCCCCACTTCCTAGAAACTGCATGATTACGAATATGTTATTTACTGGAAATCTGCCTACACAGACTACCCAAGTGCACTGCGGCTGTCATAACGACTGGAACCAGTATGTTGTATGCATCTGACAAGACACTCTCAAGGAGGGATCTCCCAGACAAGGAGAAGGAAAAACCCCCTTCAGCTGTCCAACTGATCCTTGGGCACAACCAAGGTCACAGAAAATGAAGAGGATGGGGGAAGGCTCTGTAAAAGCTGCCTCCATGGACCATGAGATGGGGAAAGCTGGGGATACCCCCCCCCCCAGAGCTGGAGCAGCAAAGGTCCTCAGTTAAGGGGGTAGAGAGGCCGGTGGGGGCCTTGATATTCTGGCAAGATGGACTGCTCTGTCCTGAGCCTGTCCCACTGAGAGTTCCCGTGTCCAGGCTCAAAGACCCATTGTCCATCAAAGAGAGGCAGGCATTTCCATTCCTTTTTGCAACCTAGGAAAAGCACCAGAGAATGCCAGGGCATGGTTCTAGTAGCCTCATGAAGGGAAAATCAGCTCTTCATGTATCTCTCTTACCTCTCATATGGGGTAGGAGTACAGCATCCCAGAGAGCCATGAGGTACCAGCAAAGGCACATCCCTTTTAACACACAGCACTAGCAAAGGAAGGAGTACACAACTCAAAATAAACAGACTGCCCCCTATACATAAATCTAAACAAATTCTTGGGGAAAGTGCTAGAACCAATGTCACATCAGTTTGTGAATCAGCCTAAACTTTCTTTAATGATTTAAGAATTGTTCTACTTATTTATTGGTAACATTTTATATTGAAGTTTCCCTGAAAGTCAGCTGAAGTCAGCCATTTTTTCCTATCACACCAATCTATTAAATTATAATGTGGCAATGACCTTATTTGAAAACTGTAATTTGAGCTGATTTTTTTTTTTTTTTTACTGAGCTGATGTATTTCCTAATTGGGACATATGCCCTAGATTTGATAATTATATATTCTTTCTAATCTAGTTTTAATCTTGTAATTGGTATGAAATTTATATTCAGGAATATTGTTCAGCTCTTTCCTCTTATTTTAGGTTTTCTTGGGTTTTGGACTATTCTCAGAACTGAGTCTTCAAAACATTGTTATCGTAAAAAGATTAGGGAATAGGTCCTTATCCTGAACAACCGAACTACCTCATACTATTCCCTTGAGTAATCCTTCTCTGGACATCTGTTAATTTTATAATTAATAAAACATAAATGTCCTTTCAAAAAATTATCAACGAGCAAAAAAATAACATATCAAACATATTATTTTGAGGTAGGGACCTAAAAAAGAGATCACCACCTCCTTCCTAGCATTCTCTATTGTGTCAGGGGAAAAATACCAATAAAACAGCAGACTCTTACCATGTGTCAGGCCGGATGTCACACTTACCACCCAGGAACACTTCTGTTATTCATAGTGTACAGATGACGAAGGTAGGGTTTAGGAAATTTATTAAATAGGATCCTTAGTTTGGTTTCCAAATCTATTTGACCTCAAAGACCATGCAACAAATTCTTACATTGCTATTTACCCTTAATTTACTAATAAATTAATGAATAAACTAAACGACAAGTCTAGTTTTGTTTTGTTTTTTTTCTTACAGGATGGTACATTACTGATGGCATAGAATACAAATTTATAGAGGTCCTTAACCTGGGATTCGTGAGTGGGTTTAGCACATTCTTTAAAACCCAGAAATGGGGTGCCTGGGTGGCTCAGATGGTTAAAGGTGTGCCTTCAGCTCATGTCATGATCTCCAGGTCCTGGGATCGAGCCCCACATTGGGCTCCCAGCTCAGTAGGGAGCTTTTCCCTCTCCCTGCTTTTCCCTCTCCCTCTGCCTCTCTCGCTGCTTGTGCTCTCTCTGTCTCTCTCTCAAATGAATAAATAAAATATTAAAAAAATAGAAAATAAAACCCAGAAATGATGTGGAAAGTGTTGGGTATACATGCATCTCATTTTCCTAGGGAGATATTCACCACCTTTCATCAGATTATCAAATGGCTAAGAACATACATCCTTGGGAGTTCGTATTTCTAAAAGGATTGTTTGTTACCAGTACAGGTTAAAAAAAACAATCCATGGGCACAAAAGCTGGACAACATATTTAACATAAGGAGATCACAAGACATTTGATTTTGATGGAAGTATGTGCCACGGGCATTTTTGACAAGGCCATTTTAATACTGTCACTTTGATAATTTTACCAGTGCTAATTTTCTAAGATATGTCCACTACTTTTTCATTCATCATTTGGTTTCCAACTCTTGCTAACATGTTTTGAAAGGAAGCTTGGTAATGTCATAATTCCTATTTTAACAGGAAAAATAATATTGGGAACTATGGTTCCCATGACTGCTAGTAGGTACTAGATTGTCAGCAGAGTGCAGACATTTTTGCAACAACAGGAAACATCAAGGATTTGGCCTCTGCTTTGTGACCTTAAATAATAATTCATTAATCCATGTTGACTGCATGTAAATTGTTACTGAGGCACCAAGTGACAAGTAGCAGCAAATGTCCTGTTCTCTAGAGGAATTTCCTGTCAAAATAAGCATTTCTGTACTGAGCTGAGGTATACTGAAGAGTTGGCTAAAGCAGATAAAATGGCTTAGGTTGAAAATGTTCCTGAATTTAACTCTGATGCATTGCTACTGGGAATGTAAAATGGCATAACTGCTATTGAAAATGGTAATGGTGGGGGCGCCTGGGTGGCTCAGGCAGTTAAGCGTCTGCCTTTGGCTCTGCTCATGATCCCGGGGTCCTGGGATCGAGCCCCACCTTGGGCTCCCTGCTCAGCGGGGAGCCTGCTTCTCCCTCTCTCTCCCTCTGCCCCTTCCAGTCCTGCTCTCTCTCTCACCCGCATTCACTCTCTCTCAAGTAAATAAATAAATAAATATAAAATAAAATAAAGAGAAATCTATTTAAAAAAAAAGAAAATGGTATGGTGGTTCTTCAAAAAATTCAAAATAAAATTACTATATGATTCAGCAATTCCAATTCTGGGTATATACCCAAAAGAACTGAAAGCAGGGGGGCACCTAGGTGGCTCAACCATTGAGCATCTGCCTTTGGCTCAGATCATGATCCCAGGGTCCTGGGATCGATCCCCGCATCGGGCTCCCTGCTCCGCGGGAAGCCTGCTTCTCCCTGTCCGTCTCCCCCTGCTTGTGTTCCCTCTCTCACTGTGTCTCTCTCTCACAAATAAATAAAATCTTAAAAAAAAAATTGAAAGCAGGGACTTGAACAGATATTTGTGTACCCATATTCATAGCAGCATTATTCATAATAGCCAAAAGATGGAAGCAACCCAAGTGTCCATCAGCAGATGAATAAATAAACAAAATGTGGTACATTCATACAAAGGAACATCATTCAGCCTTTCAGAATGATGGAAATTCTGATACATGCTACAATGTGGATGAAACTTGAAGACATCAGGCTATGTAAAATAAGGACAAATATTGTATGATTCTACTTATATGAAGTACCTAAAGTAGTCAAATTCACAGAGGCAGAAAGTAGATGGGTGGTTCCCAGGGTCTGAGTGGGGGAAATGGAGCTAGTGTTTAATAAGTACAGAATTTCAGTCTGGAAGATGAAAAAGTTCTCGAGAAAGTAGTTGTCTGGGGTGGGGGGATGGGCAGAATGGATGAAGGGGAGTGGGAGGTACAGGCTTCCAGTTATGGAATGACTAAGTCACAGGGATGGAAGACACAGCATAGGGAATACAGTCAATGGTATTGCAATAGGGTTGGGTGGTGACAGATGGTGGTGACACTGCGGCGAGCACTGCATAACATAAAGAGTTGTACTTCAATTAAAAAAAGAAAAAAGTGGTTGTCTGAGTCAATTAGGGCTGCTATAACAAAATACCATAGAATAAGCGGCTTATAAACAAAAAGCATCTATTTCTCACAGTTCTGGCGGCTGGGAAGTCCAGGATCATGGCACCAGGGGATTTGGAATCTGGTAAAAAACCACTTTCTGGTTCATAGATGGCCATCTTCTTGTTGCGTCCTCACCAAGCAGAAGGGGGCAAGGGATCTCTCCAGAATCCCTTTTAATTCCGTTCACAGGGGCTCTACCCTCATCATCTAATTACCTCCCCAAAGCCCCACTTTCTAATACCATCACCTTAGGAATCAGGATTTCAACATATGAATTTTGGGGGGACCCAAACTTTCAGACTATAAGAGTGGAGATAGAGAATAATGTGAATGTATTTAATGCCTCTGAAATGAGAATTTAAAAACTGTTAAAATGGTAAATTTTATGTATATTTTACAACAATAAAAAAAGTTCCTGTATTATCACCTATAATGACTTTTATAACATGCAGACATTAATTTTGTACTATTTTGTGCTCAGGTTCATCTTCTTTATAAAATCTTTCTTAACCTATTAGAATTACCACTTCAATCTGTATTCCTTCTATATTTATGCATACATATGTTATTTAATATGCACTGTCCTGTGTTTATCTGTACTGGTTCTGTATAATCTTTGTGGGTGGGGACTATGTCACATTCATCATTGTAGTCTGATGTCACAGGCCACAAAAACCACTCAGATTGTTTACTGGGCTTATCATTTCAGTGAAGACGTAAACCCTCTATTATATACATTAAATACAGTTGATTGTGCTCACGGCCTGCCTGAGATATCACCCTCATGCCAGTTCTTTGATTTTATTATATTTGATAGGCCAAAATAACACAAATGAGTTGCAGACTGGAGTTCCTTATCTGTTCAGTAGTTAGAGAGAAAGACTGTACAAAGTTCAACATTCCCAAGAGAAAACCTCTTGGTTGTCCTAAAAAAAGACCCACCAAGCTGCTAATGGTAATCTTGGGCCTGAGGCATTATCTGTTCTGTTCTCCACAGTGCCGGGTCATACATTAAGAACTGGAATAGAGGCAGGAGTGTAATTCTTTCAAAACACAGATGAATTAGCCTGACTGCACAGAATTATCACACCGGCCACCTACCTAATTTACTAGCCATTGTCTACCCGATCACAAATATTTCATGATTAGGAGCCTTAAGCAGAATCTCAAAAAAAAAAAAAAAACCAAACAAAAAAAACAAAAAAAAAAAAACCTGTTGTCCCTCCAGAATAGCAAGGTTTATGTAGACCTTTACCTGCACATCAGGGTGCTCATACTTCTATTTGCATTGGGCATTCAGCATGAGTGTTGGTTTCAGTTATTGCTCATTCACTGCCACGGGAGAGAAGGAATAGCTGACAATAACAGAGGATTTACTGCTGGGCTCCAGGCTCTTCAGCCTCCTGTACTCATTTAATTGTGGTGTGGTAATCTTCACACACACCTAGTGGTGAGCTGGAGCCGGTTTACACAGGCTCAGGAGGCAACTGGATGCATTTCTCGCCAGACCAGCCTTCAGAGACATCCTTTCGGGAACTTGAAATTGGCCATGGTGGGAGTTTGGAAGCCATGCGAATCAGCATTCCCCCTCCGCTTTTTTAGAGAGCTGATTTGTAAACCTTTGCCAGTACCCCACTGCCTATATCCTCTGCTGTTTTTTCCTTTTATTTTTACACTGAAAAAAGAAAAAAAAGAAATCCCATGAATTGCCTAGGTCTGAAACCAATCCCAACTTTGCCATTTTCTAGCTATGAAACCTCAGGCAATTTACTTAATTTCTCTGTGCCTCAGTTTCCCCATCTATAAAACAGGAATAAAAACATCTATTTCATGAAGCTGTGAGAAGTAAGTGCCATCATTTGTGCAAAATGGTTACTGTTATTATGCTTCCTCTTCTGAGCCCCTCCTCCAAAAGACTGGAGGACACACAGTATCCGGAAGAGCATCAGTTTCCTCCATGAACAGGTTCAGGAGCCCTAAGTCTCAAGAATACCAATTTTTTTTTTAAGAGTACCGATTTTGAGACTGATTTGATCCATGACACTATTTTACTGAAAGCCCCTCTGAAAAAAGGTTTGCTAATTTTCCATCAAAGGATCAAGAGTATTTTGGGGGGAAATGCATAATTTAACAAAAATCCACAAAATAGAAACTGATGTACCAGTTTATGTCTTTAAATAGATTTGGGGCTTATCCTTATTAAAAATAAGACTACACTTAAATATTAGAGAATGATCAAATAACACATTTAAGATTATTTTGGTATCAAAAATAATTGAGACTGATATAAAGTGAAATAATAGTAATGGTTTGATAAACCACATTTGAGGCCTGGATAGTATCAAACTCATGGTATGTTATAGTTAACAAAAAAATGGATGTCAAAAAGTTTGTGCTTGAGCCTTCTTTTTCCAGCAGATCACAAGATCTTGTGTCTCAGGACCTTTGTTTCCTTCATGCAGGGAAGATACTTCAGTGCCCAACTGACGTCATGGGATTTTACAGGAATCAAGAAAGAAAAAAGAAGCACTTTAAAATACACATGCACATGTACCGTGGGTGGTGCAGTCCATTAAGCGTCCAACTCTTGCTTTCAGCTCAGGTGGTGATCTCAAGATCATGAGATGGAGCACCCGCAGCCCCCATGTTAGGCTCTGCGCTCAGCAGGGAGTCTATTTAAGACTCTCTCTTCCTCTCACTTTGCCTCTCCCTTCCCCCCTTCCCTGTGCTCTCTCTCTCTCAAATAAATAAATCTTTAAAAAAAATATAATACACATACATATTGGGATAAAGCTGGCAGACTGAATACAGGATCTATTTTACCCCAGAACTCCACTGAAAACAACAGTAAAGGGACCTTTTGATCTTTTTATTTTATTTATATATTTTTATTTATTTATTTTTTAATTTTATTTGACAGAGAGAGAGACAGCAAGAGAGGGAACACAAGCAGGGGGAGTGGGAGAGGGAGAAGCAGGCTTCCCACGGAGCAGGGAGCCCGATGCGGGGCTCCATCCCAGGACCCTGAGATCATGACCTGAGTCGAAGGCAGAGGCAGAAGCTTAAGGACTGAGCCACCCAGGCGCCCCCCCCCTTTTTTTAAGATTTATTTATTTATTTAAAAGAGAGCGAAAGAGAGAATGCGGGGGGGGGGTGTAGAGGGAGGGGAACAGAGAGAATCTCAAGTGGACTGCATGTTGAGTGTGGAGCCGGACGTGGGGCTCGAAATCATGACCCTGAGGTCATGCATGACCTGAGCCAAAATCAAGAGTCTGACGCTTAACCGACTGAGCCACTCAGGTGCCCTCCCCCCTTTTTTCCTAAAGCAAAACCCAAGAGCAGTGAGGACAGGCAGCAATAGCAACAGAAGTTTGGGACTAGAAAATTAAAATGATATCTGGTTCATTAGTGAGTCCTGTCACAAAAATGATGAGTGGAAGTTTAAGGAATTCAGTGGAAGTTTTAATATATCACTTGATAACTGAATTGAGATGAAAAAAAGCTACTTTTCCCCAAATCCCAAGCCTGGGAAATGCCAATGCTAACTGCCTGCTAGAGAGGTTTTGAAAGATGGTCCCAGGACCAACATGCCACCTGGGAACTTGTTTCAAATGCAAATTCTTGAGCTTGTCCATAGGAGCAGGTCAAAACCTGTGAGGCCAGGTGCTCTGTTTCAACAAGCTTGACTCTGGGCAGCAGGTGTAAAGGACTGCCAACCCAACCTTGTTCTTCACTGACCTAACACCAACACTAGGAAATGATAATTCAGTATGACACAGAGTTACTCCCAAGTAATAGATCTAAACCCTCAAAAATAAAGGAATTGTGAACATTTTTCAGAAATCAGAAAAAATTATCGTAAGAATTTCAAGTGATAACTGAAGTGTGTAGCATTTCACATTTATATAAATGGCCTTCATACTACTAAAATCATTACCAAAAACTTTAGAAAGCTTATGAAAAACCTATTTTTACTACACAAACACAGTATCTCCATTTATGAATAAAAAAGAAAATAAAGCAGAGCGCTCTATCATGAATCAACGGGACCCTACTGTCTACCAATGCTTGCGACTACATTTTTTGGCTCCCAGATTCAGAAATGAACAGAGATCACCCAGCCACCGTCTGACTCTATTGGAGGTCAGCAAACTTTTTACATAAAGGGCCAGACAAAATATTTTAGACTTTAGACTTTACAAGCCACACAGTCTCCCCGCAGCTACTCAACACTGCCATTGTAGTGGAAAAGCAGCCACAGAAAATACGCATGCGAATAAGCACGACTATGTTCCAATAAAACTTAATTTCTAAAGCCAGGCTTGCAAGCCAGGTTTGCCCTGGGGCTATAACTTGCTGATCCTTGAACTAGATGATAGAAGATTAGGAAGCATTCTTGGGACCAGATACTGCAAAGAATTTTAAAAGACTGGAGACTCCCAAACAGCTTCCCTTGGCAGGTCTGTTAATCCACAAGACAGTTGGCAAGGCATTCATAAAGGAGATTCTGAATTTAATGCCTTCTTGCCAACTTCAGATTTCTCTATCTCCCCTAACGTGTAAAAGAGGATGCTTTATGTTTAGAAATACACAAACTGAAAAATACTAATAAGATAAAGGGCAGAGAGGATTGCTTCAATCGGGACAAACTTTTATCTATGATGCCAGTTTATTAAAAAGCCCCGTGTGAAAAAGGTTTGCTCATATTCACCTGAAAGATAACATCCTAAGTAGTTCAAGATTATTTCAAGAAAATGCATAAATTATTTTTAAAAAGGAAAAATGTCAATTAATTTTATTTATAAGTTTTGTTACATTTCTGAAACTTAAGAAGATAAAATGAAGATTTAAAAAAGGAGAAAATTGGTCTAGTCCAAAAATGAGTGATGGGCCAGTACAAGAGCATTTAAGTAATAAATCCTCCACACGCACCACCCTCCCCACAGTCCCTTCCTGTGTAAATCTGGCAATGTCATCTTTGCAAACTGAAGAAACACCAGACTTGATTTACTATAAACTTTGGTATTTCTTCGCCAGTTTTTTAAGTGTTTTATTTTGGAATAATTTAAGATTTGCAGAGAAGTTACAAATACACCACAGCAAGTTCCCATACAGTCTTCACCAAGGACCTCCTCCAGTTTTTAGAAGCTGACAAAACAAGAGATTTTAACCTTGAAGTCCCAATTGAAAAAAAATGAGGCATTTGGAAATAAATTCACATGTCAAATTTGTAGGTATTGTTTAAATAAATCGTACAGTGCTTTCAAATTAAGTACTCTGAACATGAAAATGTAGTGAGCAAACCATCCTTCAGTTCTCAAGAAGCTCATGCCACCCCAAAATAGACACCATCGCTTTCATTTTCTAGCACAATATTCTTTTCATTTCTTTCACAACACTTATCTCACTCAATAGTTATATTATTTATTGGCTTATTATCTGTCCCCAGAGACTTTACCAGTTATGATTCCTGCTCTCCTTGTTGTAATCCCTGGGCCCAAAATAGTGACTGGTACATTCTGAGTAGACAGATGTTCAAGAGATTGTGCTACACGGATGACTGAATGAATGAACGAATGACTACATAAATGAGTGAACACTTCAGATATAGCAGGGGTGATGCAAGGCACAGGATAAAACACACATATATTTCAATTGTCATTTTTTCTGCAGTCTCAAACCTTTAAAAGTCTACCACCAGCTATACAGAGTGAAGTTTCAGGAAGCCTACGTGTTTTAGTCCATCATCTTTGAAATCACTTCTTACTGAGGCAAAGTTTAGAATTGTTACTCCTAATACATCCCTGTTCTCTGAGGCACTTTCAGGCTCTCTACTTCATTTAGAATGTTTGTCTTTCTTTTATCTCTGGACCTGCACTGTTGAGGAAGGGTAGACACTAATAAAATACATTCAATGCAGCACAAATCAATCTCCCATCCAAAGAGTACAATAATCCCACTGTCGCTTCTGGAACATCTCCTGCTTATGATGTAATGAGTGGCAAATAACTCAAAGTATCTGGTGGACTAAAGGTTTAATAGACTGAATTTCACTGCCAAGAGACATATCAACATTGATACTAAAGACGGAGTTGAAGGAAAAATTTATTTTCTAACCTCACGCATAAATTTTGAAAGTCCAAAAATAATGATAATAAAAGATAAAACTCTAGATTTCTTTCTGCATAAAAGTAAAGTCATAATAAGTGGTAGTAATGCTGAGCTTATTCATTTGAAACTATTTTAGGTACTGAAAGAATAAAGCAAGTAAGTTTGTAATCTTATTTTGAACCAAGATTTTCAGTGTAAAAGAGATACAGATATAAAATCAAATAATATTAAAGCACCATAAAGTTAACTTGAAAAAAAATCAGTATGAACTCATATATTTTATTTTTAAATATATATAGTTTCTACCCTGCCCTTGAAAAAGCCAAGAAATAGTGAAAACCCGTAAGAATGAGCCCTCCTAACACCCAGACTGTAGTTTCGGAATTCCATTAACTACTAAAAAGAACCAGGGCTTCTTGGAATGGCTGATACTTAGACTAGGTTATGAAATGTACAAGAGGAGCTTGGGGCATCCTGCTGGTACAGAAAAGCAGGGTCAAGAAATTAATGGGACAGGAATGCTTCCAGGATGTTCTGTATCTTGATCTGGTTGCTGATAATATGGGAATGGTCAGTTTGTGAAAATTGTTTGGGATTCTTTTTGATAGGATCTCCTTTCTGTATGTATACACAGGAGCCAACTTGAAGGGAATCCCAATGAGCAAAGAAGGTATTACTTGAGGACCCAGAGGAAAAAAAAAATCACTGCAATTAATTAAAACATAATAAATATTTTTAAAATCTATGAATTTACGATACTCAAGGAAAAAGGAAACACTTCCCCTAAAAAAAAAAAAAAAAAAGAAATATCTTTGATCACCCTTTGAAGAAACTAAAGTACTAACTCTGAAATTGTCTATCAAAAGGTTAGTTTTAAGCACATACTCTGTTTTTCCTGGATGACTGTATTTCAGGGTCAAATACTAGTTGATCCAAATACATGATGTCTACTTCTAAAGATTTTATTTATTTATTTATTTGTCAAAGAGACAGAGAGACAGAGAGCACAAGCAAGGGGAGTGACAGGCAGAGGGAGAGGGAGAAGCAGGCTCCCTGCTGAGCAAGGAACCCGCCGCAGGACTCGATCCCGGGACCCTGGGCTCATGACCTGAGCTGGAGGCAGATGCTCAACCATCTAAGCCACCCAGGCATCCCGATGTCTACTTCTAATAACTTCAGAATAAAAGGGAGGAGGGATAAATGAATCTGGGTGTGTGTGTGTATGGGAGTTCACTATACTATTTATTCTCTTTACTTTTGTATAGTTTTATATTTTCCAAATGAAAGGTATTTTTTTAAAGTAGAGAAAAAAACAGCAAAAGATAAAAAGAATCTTAAGAAACAAATCAAAATTTCCTTCTTCCCTACTATTCATTATGAAACCTGCAATATTAACAGCATACTTTTTTTTCACTTAATTACTTCTTCAGTCCCTTCCCACTTTTACTGGATATGTATCTAACACACAATTTACTTTTCAAAGCTGGTCTAAATTTTTCAGATTTGGGGGTGACCGTTTTTCTAAAACCTCACCTACCAGAATGAGAAAGACAACGTACAGGGGGTGGACTGGTCTGGGCACAGCCTTTGTCCCTGGATAAAGACTCTTTCCTCTTTCCCGGCCCTGTGTTTCTATTCTTATCAACAGAGAAGGAAATTTTGAGGTCTTCTCATTGCTCTTCCCTGTAGAAAAGATAGCCAGCGACCTTCCCCCCGGTCCCTTCAGCTCTTTGTAATGAGATGCCTGTTGAGCAGAAGAGACCTCCTTCCACCTGAGAGAAAGAAGAGGATGAGAAGCCCAGGAGAGGAAGAAAGGGGCAGGTAAAATGACATCAGCATTGCCAGTTCTCCTTGGATATCATCTCCATTCCCACTACCTGAGGGAGGAGTCTCTCAATCCTCAAAACAGAGAAAAGGGAGCAAACATCAGCAAAAAGTTGAACACACTTTCTCCTCCATCCATGTTATATTTGCTGACTGGTCAGCTGATTTACTGAGTTTACCTTTTTCACATTTCAACATGTTTTATATGTCCATAATGGCTTCTAAGCACTCTCTACTCCATTTTTTTCAGTCCTGGATAAGTAAAAGGGAATGGGGAGGTAATAACAGAACTCCAAGAAAATGAGATAAAGGGGGCTTTCTGAAATATTTCCCAAGTATACATGCATACACACTAATTCTTGCATCGAAAGAACACAAATAAACACATTTTGTAAAGGAAATGAGATGCTGATTGCCTGCTTTTTCCTTTTAAAGAAGAGTTTTAATTTCTGTCTTGTAGTCAACTCACAGCTCAGCAAATGTGTGTGGGAACAAACTTCCATTTACTTTATTTCCATGAACTTAAACCTGATGGTCAAAGGGACTCATGTACATTTCATCTCTGCTTGTGGTCAAGTACTAAGAGTTCCTGGGCAATACTGGCCTAAAAGATTTCCCTGAGACAGAGCAAAGTAATGTAGCCAGAACCCTAAACCACCTGAAATAAACATCCAAACCAGCTGGCCTTCTGTCTTGTCTGCTTCAACACAAAAATGGATATTCTGAGACCTAAAATCTACTTAAAGTAACAGGCACTACCCGTTCAAAGGTAAATGAGTCGTTGGGACAAGAACTGCTGTTTGGGGATCGAGTCAGTTTCCTATCCAGCTGTAAATTCTGATCAAATAATTAATGTTTGGGGTTAGCTAATATAGACAGAAAAGGACCCTATGATTTGAAATGCCTTTATGGTTAAAGTTCTTTATTACTGTATAAAAGTATGATTCAATATTAAATTAACAGGAACATCCTATAAATAGTTCAGCTTCCCTAGTCTAACTCGCCATAACTTTTTAACTATCCTGAAAGGGCAAGTGGGAAAGTAAAAGAGAACAGATATCCATGGGGGTAAAATCATGGTTTCCTCTCTGTTTTCCCCAGTCCAGCAGCAGAGGAGGGGAAGAAGGCAGGTGAATTTTGCTTGCCATACCTAAGGAATTCCCAGATTGTGTGTGTGTTTTGTGGCCAGTCTATGCAAATCAGACCTGGCCCGAGGAGCATTTTTCCACTTCATTCATCTCTTTTCCCTTTGCCTGTAGGTCCTTCAAAACCTAGCTCAAAATCACAACCCCCAATACCTTCACTGATCTTCTCTGCTAGAAAGAAGCAATGTATCACACCTGATACTTTGGTCAATTCTACTGATATATACAACTGTCTTGGTCTTACCTCTTGCTTCCACCTCTTATCTCCCCTATCAGACTGAGTTGAGTCTGAGAAACAAGGACTGGACCTTAGTTCCCTGCACACAGTAAGTGTGAGTTAAAAAGTGAAACTTACAATGCTTCTATTTATATGTATGTACTTTGTGAGAAATTAATCTATTGTTGTTCCTTTTGCACAAAAGTATGTATTTTCACACAGTGCGTATGTAATGTCACAGAACAAAGGTTTTGGCTTGTTCTGAGACTATAATGAATGTTCATACGGACATTCTGTGCAACCTTCAAAAAGCCAGCAACCACAATCAAGTATAGTGCCTTCTATAACCTTCGGGGGAGGGGGGCTGACCACTCTGATTAAAAATTAGCACTCTATCAATATGTGGTTCAGATATAATCAATCATTCCTGGTAGTTACTGAAGCCAGAAATATTAGACATAATTATTTTAGTTCAGCTTCAAAAACTTGATTAGGACAGAAAGATTTATATCATCACATTCAAATTCCAAATTTGCAGGTGGCTAATACATTGTTTTATTCAAAAGCCAAGAAGTTTAACCAAGTGACAACAAAACTTCATTTAATTAAGAAACTGTACAGGGTTTTTTCCCTTACACATAAACTGTGTGCAGGGCAGAAGTCCAAAGGTATCAAGCTTATAAAGTTCAAGTCTGATTACTCCTTGTGACAAAACATATCGAAGATTAATTCTTAAAGCTCTTGTTAAAAATACACTCAGAGAAGGGAAGAGTTGTTTCTTTTTAAAACTATGACCAAAATTAATGCTTTTTTTAAAAAAAATTAATCTGCTTTTTATCAAAACACATGAAAGGAATCATGTTCTAATTTAATGATACATTCTGCAGACCAAAAAACCTCCCCAACACCTTCCACCTAAGCAATTAATAAATTAGAAACTGTAAAGGTTGGAAAGGCTGATTCAAACAAGTCTTCTATACCAATGAGTACTCGGGTAGGAGTCTTTGCAGAATCTCATCAGGGAGTTTAGTGATTTGGCAAAGTTCCTTCTGAATGGCTCATTCAGGAAGCAAATGATCCATTATCTTTGCAACAGAATTTTTCCTGTAAGTTGTGTGACTAATCCTCCCACGGTCTGAATTTTGCCCACTATACACCATGTTCTTGTCCAGCACAGTCCCCACACATTCCACTCATTTCTTATTCAGGCCCCTCAGAGCATATGATGTATTCTACCAAACACTAGACTGTCTCATGTAGCTACAAAGTTAATGCATAGAATGCAAAATGAAACAAGATAAAGCAAGCTCCATCATTCTGTAACATATTAAAGATTCTTAGAATAGTAAAAACAGAAAGACCAGAAGAAGAATATTTACACAAAGTTAGCAGCCTACATAGCAAAGTCCATTTCACAACAAAAATAAGAGATGAGACATTTTTGACTATTTTCTGTACATTACGTGGCCCACTGTGCTGACTCAATGCCCACATCATTTTCACAAAGATAGACTGGTCTTTATTTAAGGTTAAACATCTTAAATTGCTTTCCCAGAAAACTATAGCCTAAGACTTTTTCTCATTATCTTGTTTACTTTGTCTACTGTCTCCATTAAATACCTTAGTTAGTAAAAAGATTTTGCTATTTTGTTTTTTTCATTGGCAACAAGGTTTAGACAAGAAACTGATTTTCCTCTTCTTACCTGTGATAATCCCAAATACAATGAGGATTCCTACACTATGTCTAAACCCCTGGAGAATAGATTTAGTGCTACAACCCAACAGTCTATGAAAACTAGCTGTTCCGCGGTACCTTCCTAATGATGAAAAACACGATCTGTAGGCACTTTCACCCAGCAACTACTGTGGTTTTCCTGTCAATAACTGAAGAGCTGATTTTTATCTTGGAAATGTATCTAATCTCATTAGTGCTACCATATATCAAATAAGTTAAAATTCACCAACTGATACAACAGAACAGAGTTTTCACATCTGCCATTAAGCACTGATTAATTTATCCACTCAACACTAAGTCAACTGTGCAGCTATTATATGCAAACACTAAAACCAGACACTAAAGAAATATAGAAATGTAACAAACAATCAACAAAAACAAAGCTCCTTCCCTTAAGAAATTTAGTTTAGGGGCCCCTGGCTGGCTCAGTTGGAAGAGCGTGCGACTCTTGATCTCAGGGTCATGAGTTTGAGCCCCATGTGGGATGTAGAGATTACTTAAATAAATAAAACTTAAAAAAAAAAAAGAAATTTAGAGCTTAGCCACAGATAACAGATTACAGTATGTGAATAATCTTTTTAAGTTAAAAAGGCAGAAAATATATTATGGATATTCATGGCATGAAAATATTCATTCTAGCTTAGAATTTCTGAGGCAGGTGGAAAGTAGATGGGGGAAATTGCTCAAAAGAGGAGGCAGCTGAAAGATCAGTAGATTCAGGCAAGAAATGGACACAAGCAGAGATGGATAAAGGACATTTCAGACAGTGAGGAAAAGTGTATGAAAATCAACAGATGAGAAAGCATAGACTGTAGTTCCAGTACTCAAGTCTAAGGTACAAAAAAAATAAATAAATAAAGGAGGGAGGTGGGGCGGAAGAAAGGCAGAGAGGAGGTATGGAACATCTAAGATCTTCCACAAAGGCTTCTGTGGAAGGTCTTAATGCTAGTAAAGGACCAGAGTTCACGAGGTGGGCTGTAGAGAACAGGAGTTCAGTTCAGAGCAGCAGAATCATGTGATTATGCTTCACTGGGGCCGATCCAGGAGAACAAATTTGAGGAAAGAGAACCCAGAGGCAAGAGAGGACCTCAGAAGACATTTAGCAGCCCCAAAAGGAGGGCGGAGCTACCTGGGAGAGTGAGTGTCCAGGAGGAACACATGAGGAGCTTATCTTTGAGAGAGCAAAATGTGATCCTGTTTGGCATCACATATTTCTTGTCTTGGCAAAATAATGGGAAATAAAGCATAACCATTTTTTCAGAAACATGACTGAAGAAGTTATATATGGTCAATATGTTAATAAACTGAAATAATTTACTCAGCTCATTTTCTCAATCTGTTATATTTCTATAATTTAGGCCAATTTTTCAGATTTTTTGTTTATTTATATCTAACTTGGTTTAAATTGACACATATTTCTCTGAGGGTAGGGAAAGTGTTATATTTTTCCAAATCCCGAAGCCCAAGCACAATTAAGGACCTGGCATCTATTAAGGATTCAAAGAAAATTTCTTTTTCCAAATTTAACAGTTTTGTCAATGCTGACAAAAATTCAGATGACTGATTATACAGGTAAGAATTCTGATTATTACTTAAAGGAGTCTTCAATTTTATTGTTCCCTTGACAATTTCCATTTTGTATCCAAAAAACAAATAATACAGAAGCTACTCAATGGTCCTATTATTCATTTGAGAATAATTTTATTTAAAAATTCTAAAGCACTATATGGGGTGCCTGGATGGCTCAGTTGGTTACGCGGCCGACTCTTGATTTCTGCTCAGGTCATGATCTCGGGGTCCTGGGATGGAAGCTGCGCTGGGCCCTGCGCTCAGCAGGGAGTCTGCTTCAGGATTCTCTCTCTCCTTCTGACCCTTCTCCCACTTGCTCACTCTCTCTAAAATAAATGGATAAATCTTTGAAAAACAACAACAACAAACAACCTCTAAAGCACTATAAATATGCTTTGGACATATTCTGATCCTCCAAAAGTAGTATGCTACAGAGCAAGAGTTAGTACTTTCTCCATGAAGGTCAAAATCAGTAAACATTTCAGGTTTTGTGGGCCATGCAGTCCTTGGACTATAGTTTGCTGACCCCTGCCTAGCAGATAGCCCAGCTGTGGCAACTTGGTGTGATTTTGTTGTTTCTTGTTCCCCCCAATGTACATAACTGATGAACTGACCAAAAAAAATTACTCGGAGAAAATGGGCTTCAAAGAAAATCTCTACTGCTAGAGTAGTGATTAAAAGGAAAACAAAATGGAGAGGTTCTAAGGAAGCAATGCACGTAAGTAAACAAGAGAAGTTTGTGTAGATTAGAATATGTATGTGCTATGGTGAGTGAATACATACATACATATGGTGCTATGTGAATTGTGTAAGACTGATGAATCACAGACTTGTACCCCTGAAACAAATAATTCATTATATGTTAATTAAAAAAATAATAAAAAAAAGAATAGGAATGTAGAGTTTGGTGAAATCTCAGATCACCACTAAGAGAGTCCAATGTATAGTCTAAGAGGAAATATGAAAATGTGACTCATGAAACCATTTCAGGAAGTGCTCCACCCGATGCCCAAAATGCTCATTCATTGGGAGAAAAAAAAACTTCAGGGAAAGCGTAATCTATTAAATAAGAATATATTAAGAAATGCATGAATCCTAACAGAATATTCATGTGATGAGAAAGCCAGAGAATTTGGAAATTTATGGGAGTCTCAGGTCATGCTTTCTTCATGAATTCTGATGATCATACTATATTTACTTCACAGAACCGGGGTGGGGGGGGAAAGTAAGGAAATACTGTCATCAAAGCTTACCAATCTATATTTAAATCTATAAGACAGTTATGACAAAAACTATCTTAATTCACTATCATCGGCTCACTGATGCTCACCACTAATTCACCATGGAAGGTGACTGGGGTTCCACACATGTAAAATGTGGCTCCTTCATAGAGACGGCAAAGGATTAAGCAAGCTAACGCATGTAAAGTGTTCAGAACAGACCCAGCACACGGGAAACACTTGAGTGTTGTGATGCTGCTGGGCTCCCCTGGGTCCCTTCTCCCAGGCCAGCCTTCCTGCTGCTCATCTGGTGCCCCCCCTCTTCCCCTAGGCTCCCCCAGGATGGCCCTGTCTAACTCCTAACTCCGAGGGCTTCAGCCTACCCTTTGTTAGGGAGATGGCTAAGTCTCTCTCCGATGCTGACTTCTTTTCCAGATTGCATTTCCAACTGTCCACTGACTGTTTCCATTGGAATGTATCATGGGCACCTGAAACTCAATGGGTCTAAAAATCGAGCCCCCTACATCTTACCCTTGCCCCTTTGTCTACCCTTGCCTCTTCTCGTCTTCAGCTTTTACTAGTGACATCACTCTCTACCCTTAAACCAAGCTAGAAAACTGCAGTTTCTCTTAGCCACTTTCCTTGCAACCTTCCCATGTAGCTCACCCCAAGTCCACTCACTTCCATTTCCCACGTTCTCTTTCCCCGACATTGCTCTTGGGTCAACTCGGCCTTCTCTGGCCTTGGTTATGTGCTCTGCCTCCTGATGCCTCTACCTCCTACCACTCTCCCCTGACAGGCACCTTCACTGCCATCAGAGTCCTCCTCTTTCTTAAAGCATGTATTTGACCGTGTTATTTCTGATTCTCAATTATTCTCTATGGCTTGGGGGAAGGGGGTCTCTGGACCTACAGGTGAGCATCAGAGCACCTGGGAACCCTCTGACACTGGATATAAAAATTTGTGAGTCCCTGATCAAAATGAAAGTCACCGTCTGAGAGGACAATGTTAACTCCTCCGCAGGGTACAACCTGCAGCCTTACACTGCATCTTAGTCACTCTGCTTGGCTTCCACCCTGTTTCAGATACCCTGGACACCCTATTTTCCTCCAAACATGCACATTGAATGCCATCTCCCCTCTGAGCTTTTGCATGTGCTGTTCCCTCTTCCTGTGGCGCTCTCTTCTGCCTGTTGAACACCTGAACATCCTTGAAGTCCCGGCTCAGGTCTCAAATGTCACCACCGGGAAGCCTCGCCCAAATGTCCAACTATGTATGCGTGGGCAACAAAAGAGACGCTGAATAGATTTCTGGTGTCTGTATATCATAACATTGGTCCGAAATTTCTTTTTTTTTTTTAAGATTTTATTTATTTGACAGAGAGAAGGAGAGAGCATAAGCAGGGGGAGCAGCAGGCAGAGGGAGAAGGAGAAGCAGGCTCCCAACGCGGGGCTCGATCCCAGGATCCTGGGATCATGACCTGAGCCAAAGGCAGACACTTAACCAACTGAACCACCCAGGCACCCCTGGTCTGAAATTTCTTAAATCAAAGCTTTCTGCTATACAAAATAAATAGCCTTAAATGTTTAGACACACATCATGTTTCCTTAAGTCTAGGGACATTCTTACTGGTGTCCTTGGATTTTAGTGAAATCAAAAGTAAAGATCCTGGAGCCCAAGTGCCTACGTTCAAATCCTGGCTTAGCCAGTAACCAGTAATGGGACCTTGGGCCAATCACATAGCTTCTCAATTTCATAATCTATAAAGATGGAGATAGTAACAATACCTACTATTTAGGATTATTCTGAAAATTAAATAAGTTTATATGTATAGCACTTAAAGCTATGTAAGTGCTTGCTAGTATTATAATTATTTATTGAAATCAATGGCCAGGACTAGAGGTTCTGAGAGATAATCACAGAGTAAAACTAATTGACCTTGCCATATAAGCCTCAAGCTTTAGTCAACAGAGTTAATTAGCCAGAGAACACTAACAAAGATAGCCCTTTTCACTAATGTTTTTATCAATTGAAAAGTGTTTCAATCCTATCTGATAAAATTCAGGGATTTTTTTTTCTTGTTAGCCTCCAATAGCTAGAAATATCAGCCCAGAATATTTCCAAAGCACACCACAGGTAGACTAAAATAATTCCTTTCGATAGAAAAAAGACCAGAGCTGTTCCTTTATGGGCAGCAAATCAATGAGCCACCTCACTGCTTACAAAGTGCCCAATATGAAGGGAAAATGCTAAGTAGGAAATTGGGAGGAAAGATAAAGGAGCTTAATGACTCATATTTCAAACAAACCAGCTTGTTTGCCAGAGAAATGGGGTATTAGGCATTTTAACACCACCCACCTGGCCAAAAAAGAAGAAGAAGAAGAAGAAGAAGAAAGAAGAAAGAAAAAGAAGAAGAAGAAGAAGAAAAGAAGAAGAAGAAGAAGAAGAAGAAGAAGAAGAAGGAAGAAGAAGAAAGAAGAAGAAGAAAGAAGAAGAAGAGAAGAAGAAGAAGAAGAAGAAGAAGAAGAAGAAGAAGAAGAAGAAGAAGAAGAAGAAGAAGAAGAAGGAAGAAGAAGAAGAAGAAGAAGAAGAAGAAGAAGAAGAAGAAGAAGAAGAAGAAGAAGAAGAAGAAGAGGAGGAGGAGGAGCTATGAAATGTAGATCCTAACATCATTGAACCTAAGGAGGAATCAAAATAAGGGCATGCTGTAGTGATGTAGCCGACTTCCACCTCAGTGATAGGATTATGTGATATATTTAGCACTGCCTCTGTGGAAAATTTTCAGCCCAAAAAATCCATTTTGACCCATACCACTTTAACTGTGTAACAATATTTTTGTATTTTCCCACAAACTGCCAAAAGGAATACTTTAATTTTTACTAATAATCATACTTAATAATCAGACTGTAAAGTAACACACTTGTGTTAGAATTTGAAATGAAGAAAAGAGAGAATAAACCCCAATTCCATATCCTAGCGTTAAAGGTCCCTGTGACCCAACTCCAACTAACTTTCCAACTTTATCTTCCACAACAGGCTTCTTGAAATCTTCAACCAAACAGAACTCCTAGCAATTCCCCCCAGATGTACCAACTCTTCACCCACTGTGTGTGTTTACTCTAAAACAGTCTTCCCCTTACATCTCGAAAATCTCAATCCCATCCTTCCTTTACACCCTGTGTGGGTGACAGGGAGCTGTTTCCTAGAAGGAATTCTCCAGGTTCTTAACTTTCACAATCCTTGCACAGTACCTCATGGACTTTCCTCAGTCCATCTTGATCAGAGTTCTTGAGACACATGTCTTTTCTTCCCCAAACTGTATGCTCTTTGAGGACAATGCCCACATCTGCCTCATCCTCAGAAGCCCAACTGCACCATGGGCACACCTCTACATGGCAGACCCTCATGCCTTCTTCTAAAGTGTTTGAAAGCTCGCTGTGACTGGTTATTGAAACCAAATGGACAGGACCAGACCAACTTTGAAGGAAGAAAGGTTTCAGTTTAAAAGATATGCAGCAAGACTTGTTTTCTCATGAAGTTGAGAGATGAGAATTTGAATGCTACTCCTAGGGCAAAGAAACCGCCATTACATTTACCATCCAGTGACTCACCAGCAACGACTAACAGTGGTGCATTAAAAGCTTCCCTTCTACTCATGTGACTGGTAACGTACTTTCAAGTTAAAGAAATCATAAGATGGCTGATCCTGTGTTTCCTCTGCTACAGACTCAAAATACTGGTCGCCTCTGGGCTTTGGTTAAAGAGCTCTCAAGACCTGTGTATATAATGATCATTTCAGTCATCATGTCTAATACACCCTACACTCTAAATATGCAAGGACCAAAATGCAAAAATCAGAGAATCTGATACATAACAGAACTCACAAATGCCAAGAGAAGGGAACAGTAACCAAAGAACCCCCAAACCCCGGCAGTCTGATACTGCCTGGGCAGAGGTTCACGAGCCCTAACAGGCCACTTGGATGGCATTCATTCAAACGTTTATTGGATCACAAGGGAGAGGCTGACTTCACTCTGGGGTGATGCCGCAGGGCTGTGCCGATCCATATGTTCTCGCCAGACCACTGGACAGCTGCCTACTGTTTGCAGTCCTGCGTTCACAGAGGACATTGCTCTGTCTACTCAGTTTACAAATGGTTACATAAATGAGTTTTCATATACACTCTTAGACCTAAGTAATTTTCCGAAGCCCCCAATCCTGCAAGAATACATGACCTAAACCCTAACCCCACACGAAAGAACACTCTCACTGGGATGGCCTGACTCAGAGTCGTGCTAATGGGAAATTTCTGTTGGGGGATCTACGTGATATGGCTTTTATATCAATGACATTTGGAACATTCGGTCTCTAATATCACATTGCTGGTGTCTCTTGGATTACTGGAATGGCAACTGAATCCCTGGAGCAGATAGCAGGAGACTCTAACTGTTTCATCCTCCTTGCCTTTAAAATGACTATTGCAGGGGCGCCTGGGTGGCTCAGTCATTAAGCGTCTGCCTTTGGCTCGGGTCGTGATCCCAGGGTCCTGGGATCAAGCCCCGCATGGAGCCCTGCATCAGGCTCCCTGCTCAGCAGGAAGCCTGCTTTTCCCTCTCCCACTCCCCCTGCTTGTGTTCCCTCTGTCGTCTCTCTCACTGTCAAATAAATAAATAAAATCTTAAAAAAAAAGAAAGACTATTACATATATTCTTTTAAAGTACAAATATACCTACCACACGCAAATGGAGGTCAGAATAAGGTTAAAAATTTAGGTTAACAAATTAGGTAAATATTGTCGGTGATATCGTTATAAATTACACATTGGTTTAAATGATAAAATAGGCTCTAAATAAATAAAAGATTTGCATAATCTGTATATGTGACTTAACTGAATAACCCTGGCCTAATTTCTCTTCAAGTAATTCTCTTTTATCCCCTATGCTACTCTGATGAAATTATTTCAAGCTGCTCCATTTCTTAGGCCTTTTACCGTATCAATTCATCTAGGTTTCTATTTGGTTTCCACAGTAACTTACTTGTTTGCTCATGAGACCACAAAAAAAATTTGACAACTAAATCAGGTCTATTAGCATTCTTACAACTAAAGTTTCTTGTATTTAGATAGTATTGTCAGTAAAATCAGAATACAATTTAAAATGTTGAGACAGGGAACAGTGCCATCCATTACAATTCAAAACTGTTCTTCTGGAAATCTAATTTGATGCCATAGACTGATTAAAAAAAAAAAATGGATGGGGACAGCAGGGTGAAGTATGTTACCACAGAGCAGCAACTTCCTTGAAATTGAGTGCTTCCTTTAGGCACAAGTGGAAGAGTGTGGTATCAAGGAAAGAGTGGGGTCAAACAGGCTTAGTTCAAATCCCCATGGTGATGTTTTCTAGCTATGAAACTGCACACATTATTCGGCTTTTCTGATCCTCAATTCCCTTATCTGAAAAGTGGGGATCTGGGATCTAATAAAACCTAGTTCAAGTTGCTTGGGAGATTACAGGTAATAGATGCTCAGAACCTAGTACTGCACGTACCACCTGGTAGACACTCAACTGGTAATTGCATGGAAGGGTTTTTTGGATTTCAGAATTATCCTTGAGTTCTCATGGCATACACCATAGTTTATGCAAAAATACAGACATGTTATTGAATAGTATGTTTGGCTGCTAATTTACAAACCTTCTGATACATATCAACTAATTCTAGGTTAAAATTTTTCTTTTCAAAAACTGAGATCCTTGGATTATTCTAATACCTCTATATGCCAAACTTTCTTCAGACTACAAGTTTGCAAACCATCCCAGGGAGAAACGACACATAAAAATCAGCAAAACGTTCATTTCAAATACCCAACTTTTATGAGGTTCATAGAAATGAAGACTATGCATTTAAAAGTTTAAAGTACCCTAACAGAGAGCTGTTGTGCAGTGAGTGGCTAAGAACCCAGTCTCTGGAAGCATCTAGATTCAAATCCTGCTCTCCTACTCTCTAGCTGGAGGACTTCGGCTGAGTTATGTCTTCTCTTCGTTCCTGGGTTTCCTTATCTGTGAGATGGGGCTCTAAGAGTACCCATCGCACAGGGTTGTAATGACAAGGAAAGAAGAATGCCTGAGATGTGGCAGGTACCCAATGTTAGCTCTTTAAAATTAATTTATTTTTAAGATTTTATTTATTTATTTATTTGACAGAGAGAGAGAGAGTGCACAAGCAGGGGGAGTGGAAGCGGGAGAAGCAGGTTCCCCGCGGAGCACAGAGCCTGACGCGGGGCTCGATCCCTGGACCCTGGGACCATGACCTGAGCCGAAGGCAGACGCTTAACCGACTGAGCCACTCAGGCGTTCCTCAATGTTAGCTTCTAAAGCAGCTTTGCCCAACAGTCACACGGCACATATTCGAGACTCAAATTATCCCTGGTCATGCCTCGTGGTTCTTCCTATTCCTTGATAAGAGAACCAAACAGAAGAATTTCTTGGAAAGCATTTATTGCCTACTTCCTGTCCTGCTTGTTACAGACATGACTGGAGCCCATCCTCAACCATGCTGCAAGGCTCTATCATAGGCTCCCCTGACCATGGTGTAGTCCACAAACCTGTCCCACTCAGTCACCAACCCATTCTGGACCAGTGACTATGTTACTGTGGACCTTGCCTGACCATCCTTAATTTTATGCAGCAGCAACAGTAGGACAAGACGTCTTGGCACAGCGCAGACTCAATCAGAATTGTAAAACGAAAGACATCAGGAAACCAACAAGTGATAAAGTTGAGAGCCTTGATATCTGTAAAGGTCAGAATTCAATAACTGGTTGCCACTACACCCTGCTGTCATATTCATCTTCCTTCCTAAACTATGGACCTGTCTCAGGATCCACTCAAATACTGGCTGAATGCCTGCCTACATTGTGCTCTGGCCCTGAGAGTTTGGAGTCTGGAAGTATGAGCAATACTAACACTGGGAAAAATGCATTCCCTCCCTCACTCTCTTGGATTGTAATGACCAGGGTCTTACATGTTCCGAATGAACTTTACTGAAACCTATAAAAACAATTTAGAATCTGTATTCAAATTCTTCTACATTGCTGGGGGCAATGTAAGTTGGGATGAGCACTTTGGAAAAATGTTTGACAATATCTCCTAAAGGCAGTAATACCCTGTGACCCACCAATTCCACTCCTGGATAGATCTCAAGAGGAGTGAGTGCTTACATCCATCAAAAGACAAATCTGAACATGTTCATAGCAGCTGTATTCCTACTAGCAGCAAACTTGAAATAAGCCAAATGGCCATTAAGAATAACACACAGAAATGAGCAAGAATGAACTACTGGCACTTGCAACAGCACACAACGACATGGACAAATCTCAACACAAAGAGAACCATTGTATAATTCCATGGGTATGAAGTTCAAAGACTGGCAGGATTAAAGTGCAGTGACAGCAGTCAGAATGGCAGCTACTACTGGGTGGTACGGACTGAAAGAGGTGTGACAGAACCTTCCAGTGTGCTAGAAATGTTCTCGATCTTCATCTGGGGGTGGCTTTATGCATAGATACAGAGAGGGAGAATTAATTGAACCTACGCTTAAGATTTTGCATACTTTATTGTACATAAGTTACACCTTTTAAACAAACAAGCAAAAAACACCATCCTTACTTCAAAAAGTTCAGTGTTCCCTCGCCTTGATTAATTAATGAACGCCGACCGCTACACTAACCATCGCAAGCATGCCCTTTGTGATCCTCGCTGTTATGGAGTGTGGATGCTAGTAGAGAAAAATCACTTCATTGGTAGCACTCTTCATTCGGCAATAAATCACATACCACCTTCTGACATCTCATTGTACTTTTTTTCGATCACTTGACGATTTTATATTTTGCTTAAATTTATATCTGGTTGGTTTAAGTCCTTCTATGCCTTTAAGTGCCAGGCACAGTCTTATACGCAGCATGTGTTTACTAATTTCTTGTTTACTCATCTATCACCACCATAGTACTTCTCTCGGCCTGGCGTTTCCTGGCCAATGTTCTTTTCTTCGGATTTTCACTTTTTTCTGCCTCCTAGGAAGCCTGTAAGTCTGTCAAACACTTCAGATAGTACACAGTCTATGTTTATATAAGCTCTATCTACTAGTATAGTGTAGGAGGTGGCTTACGTTATTCTAAGTTTTCTTTCTTTCATAAACCCTTTCAGCCAATAGTAGAATGAAATTCATTCTGTATGATTCATCCTATTATAGAACCCTATAATAAGAACATGGAAGAGGTCAAGTGGGCAAAGTACGGATAGGATCGGGAGACTCACGTCATCAAGGGGAAAATGATAAGCCTTTGCTTTGATACCTTTCAACGCACCGGCCAAAAAAAGAAAATAGCCAAGCCTCTCTAGCTTCCTCTTCCCACAGTGCTCACGGTCCTGCTAGTGCCATACGTATCCACACGCCCAGAAAACACCCCTGAGAATGACGTGTAGGATGCCATGCTACTCATCTCCCCAGTCTGTTTTTTTAAATGTGACTTTTCTAAGGGTCATTAATTGAAAAGTTCCAGAAAAAGCATGAGCCCTATAACTGAATGTACTTAACAACAGTTACCACTGATCTGACAGAAAGAGCAAGAACCAGGGATGACTTAAGTTTCATAATTTTCTTTTCTGTGGTGGTGTTACTGACAGCAGGCCTCCCGTGATTCCCAAAGCTACCTGTTCGTGCCTAAAGTCACAAGGCTGCAGGTTGCATCTGGAAGTCCCAGCCTTTCTCTCCATGTATTCAGGCTTCCTGTTGACTTTCCTGCTGACCTGCAGCATCCCCAGCCACTGAGCATCAGCTGCCCTCATAAGAGCTATGCCCACTTCAGAGACGGAGCAAGTTGATCCACCGCAAGCCCTGTGGCTTCGTGATGAAGCATGCTGCCGTAACAGAATCAGTTTCTGTTTGGTTCTCTCCCTGGTATTCAAAGGGAGAAGCCCAAATGTTGCAGAGCTTTACTCTTCTATTATCCTGGGAACAATCGTCAGAAGTCATGCTCCAGGGATGCTTGTGTGGCTCAGTCGGTTAAGCATCTGTCTTCAGATCAGGTCATGATCCCAGGGTCCCGGGATCGAGTCCCACATCAGGCTTCTTGCTCTGCGGGAAGGCTGTTTCTCCCTCTGCCTGCCGCTCCCCCTGCTTGTTCTCTCTCCCCCGCCCCCATTCTCTCTGGCAAATGAGTAAGTAAAATTTAAAAAGAAAGAAGTCATGCTCCAACGTTATGACAGGTCAGTGTGACATGCTAAAAATACGTCCCCACATAATTCATATGTTGAAGCTCTAACCCTCAACATGGCTGTATTTGGATATGATCTAGGGCCGTTAGGGAGGTGATACAGGTTAAAGGAGGTCAGAAGGGTGAGCCCTAATCAGATAGGACTGGCGTTTTATAAGAAGAGGAAGAGCCAGTAGAGATCAAAATCTCTCCCGTCCCTCCTCCCACACCAGCTCACAGAGAAACCATGTGAGGACACAGTAAGAAGATAGCCGTCCATGAGCCAGAAAGAGTCCTCACTAGAAACCAACCCCCATGGCACCTTGATCTTCAACTTGTAGCCTCTGAACTGTGAGAAAATAAGGATCTGTTGTTTAAGCCACCTAGTGCATGGCCAGCTTCTGTTAACAGCAGCTCCCTCTGACTAATACAGTCAGTGAAGGGCTGCAGGGGTAGTGGCATCCCATAAAAATCAGAGAACACATATATGCAGTCCACTGGGTGCAATGCAGCCCCTGAATCAGCTCAGCACAAAGAAGCACTTCACAGAAGGATTGAGGATTAGGCTTGAGACCAGAATTCCAAACAGGCAGCCCCGCAAACCTGAGTGTGATTTGTCCTGGCCTCACCAACCCCATGTCATCCTTCCTTTCAATTCTTGAAGAACCTTCTGGTTCCTCGGCATGGAAAACACTTCTTTCCCTTTCTTCATCATCTGTTTAAGCCCAGTTCAGCCCAAAGGTTAGTGCCCAGGCAACATTCTCTCATGCCACAGGCGGGGCCCTCTCTCTGTCAGGGTCTCATAGCACCACATTTTTGCCCCAGCATTTGAAGCAAGTTGGCAGAGAGAGATTTCTGTGATCTCTTTTTAGGCGCATGTTTTAACCACTAGTCTGTAAACTTCCCACAGCTACACGGTGCTCAAATACCTGCAGCACAAAGTTGGGAAAGAAGTGGAAAAGAGGTGATGAAAAGGGTAGGGGAGGGAAGGGGGGTAGGGGAGGGAAGGGGAGCAGGGGACAAAGAAAGTGAAAGAGAAAGGCTGAAGGACCCAGTACACTGACTTTGTCCATTTCGGCTGCTGGACCAAAATAACCACGGGCTGGGTGGCTTAGACAAGGTGGAAGGGCCAAGGGAGCTCGGGGAGGTCTCTTTTATAAGGGCACTGATCCCATTCATGAGGGCTCCATCCTCAGGACCGAATCACCTCCCAAGGCCCACCTCCTAACACCATCACTTTGGGGGTTAGGAATTCAACATAGGAATGTTGGTGGGAATAAAGAGTCTAGTGTATCCATGCGGCAGTCTTGTCAGATGGAGGCCAGCGACAGCAGGGAAGCATGCTGACCTGCTCACACTTGCCCCCAAAATGCTGCCACGCTTCCAAGAGCTGGCCCAAATCTTTCAAGGCAAAGCCACTGGCAAAGATCTGTGACCTCTACTGCAGCTGTGGGACAGTTAGTCAGTCCTACAACTTGAAATAGCATTAACTAAATTAAATTGTTCTGTGCAAACTTTGGGGGCTGTATTTCATCATTTTGTACACATACACACACATCTACACGCTTATCAGTATAAGACTCTTAAAAAGTGACATATAAAAAAACCCCACTGTGTCCCACTGATGATACTCTTGAGTTTTCAAACCTCTCTTGAGCTGCACACCAGTGATTCCCTACCTATGGCCCAGGGACCCCTTGGGAGATTATGATGCCATTATTGTGAGGGGCTCACATGCATCCACAAAGCAGAGTTCTGCCTGCAGACAGAATACATTAAAGCCCAATTATTAAAGGAGACAATGCCTTATGAATCCATAGTACTGGCCTGATGATCAGTTTTGACATTTATATGACGGAATGATGCTACTGATCAAGTAACTTCAAGGGACTTAATTTGTTTTTTTATATGTTTATGGATTTTACTTTCCCCTGGTTAGATCATTTCCATAACTCAAGAATAAGCGGAAGACCTTAAGGAACAAAGCACCTAGCATTCACGGCGTAGAACAATGTTCCGTGTACAGCCCAACTGTTGGTCATCATGTAAGAAGCCCCGCCCCCTGGACAGCTCCCTGAGCCTCCTGTTACTGGGCGACAGTCCTGTCCTCCATCCTAAATATGGACTTAGTGTGACTCTCGCCAACAAGAGGAAAAAAGCTCTTGGCAAAAGGCTACAATGTCAGAGGCTTCAAGGGTATCTTGAGGCCAAGTTTAAATTGATCATCCTCATTTTAGAAGGTACTGAGAATTTGTGTCTCATGAGTAAAGCACACATATACCCATACCTGAGCATCTCTGCAAGCCCTGAGGCTTCCTAACCGAGGTGTGAAAGACATGTGGTCAGAGAGATACCTGAGCATCTCTGCAAGCCCTGAGGCCTCCTAACCGAGGTGTGAAAGACATGTGGTCAGAGAGAGAAAGGCACCATCACCAAGCATCCCAATATAGCTGAAAAACATCCTGACCAGGAGCTGGATGTCTGGATTTCTAGTCACAGCCCTGCTGCTTTGAAGTGTGTCACTTTGCAAGTCTCTGGGGCTTGGTCTCTTTATTTATAAACTGAAGATGTTGGGCTACCAGATGATCACAAAGCTCCTTCCAGCTCCGACAGTTTATTTTAGCTGTACTTTAGTCCAGGATCACCCTAACAAGGGTTCCATTTCCATTATAAATTTGCAACTATATCTACAAAAGACAAAGTCTGGAACTCCTGATAAGACAAGAACTAATACAGTACCAAGCACTGGCTATACTGAGCGTTATATGGGATTTGGACGTACTTTCTCCAACTCTGAATTTCAATTCTGATTCTTCACCTCAATTCCGTATTTCCCAACTTATGAATTCCAAGAAGCACTGAGAGATATAGAAACCCTAGGATTCCAATATTTTTCTAGCACCTTTTTTCCCCCAGAACTTTTTAAAATTAAGACTTTATTTCTTAGAGCAATTTTAGGTTCACGGCAAAACTGAGGAAGTACAGAGATTTCCCATGTGCACCTGCAGCCACACAGGCACACCTCCCCCATTACCAACATTCCCCCCAACTCGTATATTTGCTACGATTGATGAACCCATATTGACACATCATAAGCACCCAAAGTCTATAAATTATGGTTCACTCTTGTTATTGTACACTCAATGGCTTTGGACAAATGTATAATGACATCTACCATTATAGTAACTCAGAGAGTATTTTCACTGCCCTAAAAGTCCTTTGAGTCCATCTGTTCATCCCTGCCCCGCCCAACCGCTCCAACCCCTGAGCAACTACTAACCTTTTCACTGCATTCATAGTTTTACTTTTTTCAGAATGTTCTATAATTGGAATCGGTATGTAGCCTTTTCAGATTGGCTTCTTTCAGTGGGCAATATGCACTGAAGCTCCCTGCATGTCTTTTCATGACTTGATAGCTCATTTCTTTTTAGTGTTGGATAATATTCCATTGAAACATTCACTTACTGGAGGACATTTTGGTTGTTTCCAAGTTTTAGTAATTATGAGTAGAGCTTCTTCCCCCTCCCCCCCCACTGGAAGATAATGTTTATTGAGATCCCACCAGCTGCACAATCTGCTCCTGCCATTAAGCTCCTTCTTCCTTTGCAATTTGGTCTTTCTTAAGTGGTCCCATGAATGCTTTCTTCTCCTCCACTGTCTGGAATCGGCCGTGGCCAAACTTGGAGGTGGTGTCAATGAACTTAAGGTCAATCTTGTCCAGGGCCCGCCGCTTGGTCTGCACCAGCAAGGACTTGCAGAGAGTAAGCACTCGCTTCTTGGTTCCCACCACACAGCATTGCAGCATGACAAAGTCATTGGTCACTTCACCATAGTGGACAAAGCCACCCAGAGGGTTGATGCTCTTGTCAGACACAGACAATGTCCGTGGAAGCATTGTTCTTGATCAGTTTGCCATCCTTGGTGAGGTAGCCCTGGCCGATCTTATAGATCTTCTTGTTGATCTCAGTGCAGTGATGGTAGCCCTCTGGCCCAGCCTGAGCCACGGAAAACGCCACTCGGGCAGGGTGCCATGCCCCAATACAGGCAACCTTTCTCAGGCCCCGGTGGGTCTTGCAGGGTAGCTTCTTAGTGTGCCAGCAGCTGGTGACCCCTTTGTAGCCTTTGCCCTTGGTGACACCAATGACATCGATCATCTCATCCTGCCCAAACACTTGGTTCACAGGCACCTGCTGCTCCAGCCTCTCATGGGCCCAGTCCAGCTTCTCGGCCACTGTGCCTCCGTTCACCTGGATCTCCATGAGGTGGGCCTTCTTCTGGCATAGAGGAAGCAGATGCATCTGGGTGTGGGTGATGACCCGGATCACCTGGCAGTACTTCATGCTGTTGAAGTCCTTATCCAGCTGCTTTTTGCCATCATCATCCTACCACTTCTTGCAGTATTTGGTGAAGGCCTTCTTCTTAGACTTATGCCAGTTCTTATAGAAGCACCTTTTGCATTCATCACTGATGTTCTCGGCAAAGATGGTCTTAAAAGGTACGGAGGCCTCGAGGGGTTTCCACCATGCCCAAACCACCATGGGTGGTGTCTCCACAATGGTCACAGCCTCCACAACTTCCTTCTTATTCACCTTGGATCCTAGCCTGTCCACCTCCCGCACGATGTGAGTCATGCCAGCCTTGTAGCCCCGGAAGGCTGTGAGAGGGACAGGCTTGGAAGAGTCATCCTTGGGGAAGCTCTTGACCTTCCCACGGTGCTGGCTGCTGTGCTTCTGAGGCAAGAAGCCCAGAAACCCATGCCTGGGAGTGGAGAATTTCCGGTGAGACATTCCGCCGCCAAATGTTGCCAGTAGAGATGAGCAGAAGTTCTGTGAACATTCCTGTACAGGTTTTTGGGTGGACATAAGTTTTCAACTCCTTTGGGTAAATACCAAAGAGTGACTACAGATCATATAGTAGCATGTTTAGCTTTGTAAAAAACTGCCAATCTTTCTTCCAAAGCAGCCAATACTATTTTGCATTCCCACCAGCAACAAATGTTGCTCCACATCCTCACCAGCATTTGGTATTATCAGTGTTCTGGATTTTTGCCTATTCTAATAGGAGCGCAGTCATACCTCATTGTTGTTTCAATTTGCATTCCCCTGATGACATATGATGTGGAGCATCTCTTCAGATGCTTATTTGCCATCTATATCTCTTTTTTGGTGAGGTATCTGTTAAGGTCTTTGGCCCATTGTTTGATCAGGTTGTTTGTTTTCTTATTGTTTGGTTTTAAGAATTCTTTGTATATTTTGGATAATAGTTCTTTATCAGATATGTCTTTTACAAATATTTTCTCCTAGTTTGTGGCTTGTCTTCTCATTTTCTTGGCATTATCTTTCACAGAGTAGAAGTTTTTAATTTTAATGAAAGCCAGCCTCTTCCATCTTTAATCCATTGGATCCCACAGGCTTAGAGAGGGAGGCTATTAAGCTATTTTCTGTTGAAATAGCAAAAGGAGGGGACGCTTGGGTGGCTCAGCTGATTAAGCCTCCGACTCTTGATTTTGGCTCAGGTCATGACCTCAGGGTCGTGGAATCAGGCTTCTTGTGGGGCTCTTGATTAGCGGGGAGGGGGGGGGGTTCTGCTTGAGATTCTCTCTCTCCCTCTCCCTCTGCCCCCCACCCACTGCTCTCATGCACTCTCTCTCTCTCTCTAAAATAAATAAATAAATCTTTCAAAAAATATATCAAAAGGAAATTGTCTTTACAACATTGCATTTCACTGATGTCTTTTTCAAAATATTAAGATTTCCTCTTTAAAAATGAGTATTAAGTTTAAAATAAACATAAACGACACTTCATTTATGTATCTTGATTCATGAAATGCTTCCCCTGGAAACAGATTCTGAATAATAATAATGAAATAGAGTTGCTAACATGTTGTTACTAACCTTAAAAGCTGGTATATTTGAGGTGCCTAGGTGACTCAGTCAGTTAAGCGTCTGCCTTCGGCTCAGGTAATGATCCCAGGGTCCTGGGATCGAGTCCCACATTGGGCTCTCTGCTCATGGGGGAGTCTGCTTCTCCCTCTCCCTCTGCCCCTCCCCCCCAACTCATGCTTTCTCTCTCTCTCAAATAAATACATAAAATCTTTTTTATTTTTTTAATTTTTTAAAAGATTTTATGTATTTATTTGACAGAGAGAGACACAGCAAGAGAGGGAACACAAGCAGGGGGAGTGAGAGAGGGAGAAGCAGGCTTTCTGCCGAGCAGGGAGCCCGATGTGGGGCTCGATCCCAGAATCCTGGGATCATGACCTGATCCGAAGGCCGATGCTTAATGACTGAGCCACCCAGGCGCCCCCATAAAATCTTCTTTAAAAAAGCTGGCATATTTGTATTCTTCCCCATCAAAAACAATTCCCTTTCGCAACAAGCATTAGAGAAAATTTAATACTAAAACAACTGAGAATATTTAACACATTTACTTCACTTATTGTAGATATTCAATGTGAAAACAGACATACTTTTGAGACTGGCATTTTAAACCTTTATAAGCAGTTTTTCTAGCAAAGAACAAAAATTTACATCTGTATTTAATTCTGAATCTCCCTTTGGAGTCAGTAAAATATTCATGTTTGCATCTCTAATTATGACAATAACATGCATATGTGTAATGTTTTGCCTTAGATATTGAATGTGTACATGAACTCATATGCCTTCCAGACTAACCAGGGGACACTGAAGCCTGGGCCTCTTGCCTCCACCCTGTAGAATACAAAATAGTAGTCAAAATGTCTTACACACTGCCTCCCAAATAACAACAACGTTCAAGTTAAGACCAGGAGGGGAAATCTGACAAAAATGATGCGGAGAGCTTTCTTGACTATGAAGGGAAACCAGAACCACCATGGGTATGAGGGGCTTGTTGGCAGTTAATTCTGCCTTGTTTTCACACACCAAGTATCTCATTTCTAAAGATAAAAGCCCTTTTCAAGAAAAAGTTCAAAGTGAGAAAACAGTTGAAGGAGGGTCAACCGAAGCTGAAATTCGCTCAATACAAAGTTTTCCATTTGAACTGCCATAATGTGTTTTCTGATCTCCTCACTTCACATAAATCACTTCACATCAAGGCGTTCAGCCATTTCCTGTCCGGCTGAAGCCAGTGACTAAGATTTGAGCTTCACCTTCTTGATCCTTTTCTTTACTCAGACATGTTCAAATGTAGCTTTTGGGAAAGGGCAAAGAAGTAGGTAGAAAACCAGATCATATATTTCAAGATCCCTTTGCAGTTTCGTTTTCTGTGATTTTTATAATTATTTCCTTAGCCTCTTCTCCATTCTTGTACAGTCCTTGGTTATTCACTCTGCACTTTTCCAACCAATCGTCACTTGTTAGTAATCTTTAATTCGAATTGGAAGTATCAGTCTGAACTCATGAAGCAATTTGCTTAATTTTCTAGCTTTATGTCCTGAAAGGACCAAGAAATAATGACTAGCCAGCAGCGATCACCACCCCTAGTGTTCATATTGTGTCTTGAAATACTATTTCCGTCAAAAGGAACTGGAGCTCCATGGAGAAATGGCTGAATCGAGGCCTGGGAATAAAAGGTACAATGAGCGTGGAACATCTTGTCTATCAAAGACACTCTAAATAAATAAGTAGAAAGATAAATAAGTGGATGATTAATACATGTACACACACACACACACACACACACACACACACACACACACACACACTATATACACAATTCAGAAGCCAGTTAGAAGAGGCCCCCCAGCCTAGCCAAGAACTGGGTAATTTGATCATCAAACAGAATAATGATTGCAAATGGATTCAAACATATTAAATGTGTTTAAATCCATGAATTCATTTAAAAAGTTATTGGTCACTTTTAGAGGAAGCCAGTTAACCAACTCATTCTGAAACTGGTAAATAAAGAGAAAGAATCAGATTTATCTTGCTTTTCTATTACAAGCTTGCTCCTCAGGATAAGGGAGAAACTGATGCAGAAGAGTTTCTCTTTACGGAAGCTTTCCAGCTAATAACTGAAGAAAAATGTTAGATTTAGAAGATCACCATGCAGCACCTCCTAATGAGTGAACGGGATCTCAGCAACGGTCCTCGATGCTATGATCACCAGAAGCCAGTCCCACCCTCCAGAGGTTTCACAAGGAAACAAATTATCCACTATTGATTCAAACTTAACGCAAACAGCAAATGGAATAAAGTCGAAGTTAATTTGACCTTTCAGACTCTCTTCTTTTCAAACAGTTAAAGAAACTACAAGTAATTCAGCAACGTCAGTATATAAACTTTCTTTGGGAAAGACACTGTCTGACAAAGGAGCCAGAGGTTCTTATAAATTAGTTCATCCTTGGGTTCACCGCTCTACTTATGAGCCTTTCCTTAGATAAACTCTTACACATATATCCCCTAATAGTGACAAGTAAGGGTAATTCTGCTTTTACTTTTTTGGTCTGTGTTGTCCTTCTGTAACCTAAAATAGAGATAATTGAGTTAAAGAATTCAAAGAAAATTCCCTACAGAAGAAAACCACTTTGGATCTAATTCTACTGTTGAGTTCTCACTGATTTCTTTTAAATGAAATGAAATGAAATGAAATGCAAGCTCTGGGTACAGTAATTTAACCACTATTTTGATCATTCCTCTTCTACTTAATTAGTAAAACTAAACTGTTAAGTAATCCCATTAAAAATGACAAGACAGGTAAATGGCTTTCTGAATCTTACAATTATCAGTACTTGACCTTAAAAAATCAGCACAAGCTCAAATGGAATTTGATCAAGAGGACTCCAGAAACATATAGGCAGACACACTAGGGGAAATTAGTAGGAAAGGGACCTGAGGCATGGGGAATCATTTGCATAAGCAAATAAGTTGGCTAGCTACAGGCAAATGATTTCATGGAGCCCCAGCACCACCAACCTTCCAAACAGAATCTGCTCTCGCGGGAGGAAATGATGGATCCTTCATACGTCAAGAAAAACTGTTCATCTCCCTATATGAACTTAAGCAACGATAAAATGAAGCCAGGACCTGGGTTTTCTCATGGTATCACTCAGGAAATCATCTTTCTGTAGCTATGAGATAGGAATACAGCACCAGGGGCACCTGGATGGCTTAGTTGTTAAGCGTCTGCCTTCGGCTCAGGTCATGATCCCAGGGTCCTAGGATTGAGCCCCACATCGGGCTCCCTGCTCCGCGGGAAGCCTGCTTTTCCCTCTCCCACTCCCCCTGCTTGTGTTCCCTCTCTCACTGTGTCTTTCTCCATCAGATAAATAAAATCTTTAAAAAAAAAAAAAAAAAGAGTCGACGTGTGCAGAAGTCCTTATAGTCCAGGGCCTGTTTCCCTGTAGCAGCTCCGTATTGCTGGAGAAGGAGAAAAGTGTCCCGGATCCTTTCAGGACTCTTTGGTCTTTTGGGCATGACACAAATCGAGTGAGGGAAGGAGGCAGAAAATCCCCTGGATCCCTGCAGGATTAATTTATTCAAAAGAAATGCCAGAAAAATACTCAACATGCAAAAGTCTTGTGAAGAAAATGAAGCAAAACCACAAAACATGCCAAAGACCAAGGCCGACCGCCCTTCAGAAGATGAATCACAGGAGGCAGAAGGAAATCAATCCTCAACCTTCCGAAGAAGGTGTAAGCCAGGAAGCAGAAGGAAATCTTAGAGGAGGGCTGACCCAGCCTGGCAAGGGGTTTAAAGAGGACACTCCTGTGAGGCATTTGGACCCTGTAGAAATGATAAGAGGAGTAGATGAGTTGGAAAGGCTTAGGGAAGAGATAAGAGTGAGAAACAAGTTTGTGATGATGCATTGGAAGCAAAGACATTCACACAGCTGTCCTTACCCTGTGTGCTTTGGGCCTTGAATTCCTTTTTTTTGTCTGATATTAAAATCTGGCCCCTGCTTTCTTTCTGTTAGCATTTTCTGATGTATCTTTGACCTTCATTTTACTTTAATCATCTGGTGGAATTTTGTTTTAGGTAGTTTCCTTGTTATCAGCATCTCACTGAATTTTGTATTTTGACCCATTCTCCAGGTCTGTTTTTCAGTTGGAAAGTTTCACACATTTGCATGAAAATATATTCATTATATATTGTGAAGTAAAACATAACAGATTACAAAGCAATATATTTAGTATCAGCTCACATATGTAGGATTAAATCCCAAATTTGTGTGCGTGCACGTGTGTGTGTGTGTGTGTGTATACATACAAACATATATCAGAAACATAACTGCTTATTTCTGTGTGGCGTGAGCTTTTTTCTTTTTGCTTATATGTATTTTTTCATGAACACATGTCACACACACAAAAAGAATTAAAGTCTTCTTCTTCTTTTTTTTAGATTTTATGTATTTATTTGAGAGAGAGAGAATGAGAGATAGACAGCACAAGAGGGAAGAGGGTCAGAGGGAGAAGCAGACTCCCTGCTGAGCAGGGAGCCCGATGTGGGACTCGATCCCGGGACTCCAGGATCATGACCCGAGCCGAAGGCAGTCGCTTAACCAACTGAGCCACGCAGGCGCCCAAGAATTAAAGTTTTCTAAGTAAGAGTTAAATAATTTGCAACCAGCTTCTAAGGACAATGGGGACACCTAAACTCTTGATGGAAGAACTATTTAAAAAATGTAAACCTCAAGTTACCTCTGGATCCCTTAGCCAGAGGAATAAAACTGGCAATTATTACAAAAAAAAAAAAGGAATACAGCACCAGTCTGAATACAGCACCTAACTCTGGGTCAAAAGACTTAACCGCCATGATGCTGAACGAAAGAAGCCTGATGCAAAAGAGTATGTACTGAATGACTCCACTCCTATGAAGCTTAAGAACAAGCAAAACTAATCTCTGGTAGGAAAAAACCAAAACAAACAAACAAACAAAAAACACAACAGTGGTTACCTAGGGAGGGTGGGGAGTTGACTGAGAAGGGGCATGAGGGAACTTTCTGGGGAGACGGAATTGTTTTTGCGGGGTATAGGTTACATAAGCATACCCATTTGTCAAAGCTATAGAGCTAAGGTTAGTGCTTTTCAATGTATGTAAACTTTTAAAAACTATAAATGCTATCATCATCATCATGTGGGGGTAAGAGCTGGTGAAGGTATAGATGATTTAAGGTGGCAGAAAACTGATAATTCTTGAGATTGGGGATGGGTACATGGGGGTTCACCACACTGTTCTGTTTACTTTGGACACGTTTAAAATTTTCCATGCTAACGGTCTCTTTAAAAAGACTAGAGCTTTAATCCCCTCTCCAGTACTTAATCGGGTGCTTGGCAAATCTCAAACTTTCTGAACCTCATTTTACTTATTTATAAACTGAAGATAATGATGCCTGCACATCTCACTCAAAATAACTCTGGCTTGTTGCCAAGTATCCCGTGAGGCAATGGAAATAAAAGTAACTTCTAAGCTGTGAAGTAATACATAAATGTAACAAATCAATAATGAAGATTTGTAATTACTAATAGGCTAACATTCCATCCTGGAATGTTTGAGGAGATCATTAGTATATTTCTTTCAACAGAAATATGAGGTGTATCTATTTGTTTTCAATAATTCCTGCTTGAAAAAATACTAATAGAACTGATAAATCAAAAGGATGGATAATATAAATGTTATTTATATTTACTGTAAGATTTATTTTGCATAACTTCCTACTAATGCAAAAATTAATGCCTTAGGAAAAAGTTTGATTGCCTTCTAGAAACATCAACCTGATGGCTGAGAGAAGATGCCTAAAAGCACACTCCAGAAGGAAGTTGGTTTAGGAACTTAAATGACATAGATAATTCACATGCTTAAAACTGAGGTTCAACTGTTATAAAACCCACTGAAGCTTAACCATCCAAAATAATGTTCACGAGCACATATAAAATCACAACATTAGGGATAAGAAACACTACATTCTTAATGTGAATCCATTATACCTAGAAATTAGAAAGCTGGACTTCTAAATATTTGGCTCTTCAATGTTAAGGCACATAAATATTCAACTCAAGGAAGCCCAGTAGACATATGGACCGTTTCTTTATTTTATTAACTTGTCTGTTAAGCTAACCTTCATCAGTTACAACTACCACAAAATACAACTTGTACTGGGAAAGGGAAAGAGAGGCAGAGACAGCGAGAGAGAGAGAGAGAAGTGGTGTGACTCTATTCTAATGTCCCAGTCTAGTCCCTAAGAGTCAGAGTGTACCCTGAAAAGACAAAGCGGTTGGCCTGGCGTGCTGTTGTTTGTTCAAGTTTCAAAGTAAATAAGCATGCCGGAGGGATGTTTTAAAGAAGCACATTCCAGTTCAAAAATACACTTACAAGAAAGTCACGTGGATACATTCCTTTGCATTCATCTTACCTTCAAATAATAGATGTTTGCACCCAGTGCCTACTTTCAGGGTTCGAACATCTTTGAAGACCTGGTTTAGGCAAACATGCTGCTTTCATGTCCGTTTTCCAGGCTGGCCTTTCTGCTCTGCCTGAAGTGACCTGCTGCGCTCCTCCTCGGGCAGCCTCAAACGCCATGTCCGTTTTCTTCCACGCAACTTCCCCAAAAAGTGTTGGCTAACCCTGCCAACTGCTGGGTTTCAGGATGGCCCAAGGAACACCATCTGAGCTGCTGTTTATGAAATTACTAAACAAAACCATGACTGAAACTGCCCACTTCTTATTCCTTTGTCATGGTAGAGCACATTATACAACACCATAACCAAAGTACTGGTCATTTCAAGAAAAATCAAGGCTTCAAGCTAAAACTCCCATTCTAGCTATCACCCTGTTCATAATACCTTCACCATTAAACTTAGGTTCTGAGTTTATATTTCCCCCAGTTTATATGGCCCCCAATATGGTGCAAATAAAATATAGAACCGTCTAGTTAAATCTGAATATCAAATAAACAAGGAATCTTTTAGTATAAGTATGTCTCAAATACTGCATTCTATACTAAACTTTTATACTAAAAAAAATTCCATGTTTATCTAAAGTCCAAATTTAATTTGGTGTCCTATTTTTATTTACTAAACATGGCAACTTGCAGCCCCACCTCCACTATGATGATGGATAAAATCAACATGCCCATAAAGAACACACTGTTATATCCACTTTTGATTCGCTGGCTCTGAATTTATCCTTTTAGAATATACAGCATGTAGATAATATAGCAAACTATGAGAAAAAGCAGGATGACATTACTGGGATAACCTCCCTTTCCCCGACTGTGAAACGGAAAGGGTTGGACTAGATCTAAAATTCCATTAAACTACTGAATTCTTAACAAACCTTTACCCACATCAAAGTTAATCATCAATGTCTGAAAACTCATGTCTCCTGGAAAAAGTTTCTTCACCAAAACACAAAACAAAAACCAAAAAACAAAACCAACCAACTCAATTTGTCGTCCACTTCTACTTGTCTTCCAAAAGCATTTCCTGAAACTCAACAGTAACAGTAACAGTAACAGTAACAACTTCTCTTGTACAGTGGCTTGAGTGTTCGCTAATATTTGCCACCTTCTATAGATTCTGTCCACAGTCCACTCTCTCAGAAATGTTCAGGGTTGTAGAAACTAATTGTCTAGTCACACCAGGGGCCATTATCACATGTGGTGATCCCTAATGTACTGCTTACCAAGAGGTCATATTATTTTAGCAGAAGATCCAAAACTATTCTAAGACAGAGTTGTGCCATGATCTCATCATGCCAGGAAGGAAGAAATAGCAGACATCTAATTCATGTCGACCAAAGACAGTCTAGAAGTATTAATATTAATTATAAGGAATGGGATAGGATTTATGCCTTTCTGCATATCTAAATTTGGTTCTATTCAAATGGCCTCAAGTACCAATGTTGTTATCTGTGACATAGAGGGCATCTAACTCAGTCCTATTTGCTTAACAAAAACCATTGACCATATGAGAACAAATGTTGTTGTTCCAATGTTGTTATCTGTGACATAGAGGGCATCTAACTCAGTCCTATTTGCTTAACAAAAACCATTGACCATATGAGAACAAAAGTCTGCCATTTTTTTGTTTCATCCAAATCATCTTCCCTGTTTACAATGTTTTGATTTGGGCAATTATGTTAATTACACTGGCACACTGTGGCCTGTGGGCCAAATCTTGCCCTCTGCTTATTTTGTAATAAAAGTTTTATTGGACCACAGCCATGCCCATGTATTGATGTGCTGTGTGACTGCTTGCACACACAACAGGAGAGTGAGTAGTTAGCGACAGACCATATGGCTCAGGAACCCCCCAATATTTACAACCTGGCCCTGTACAGACAGAGTTTGCCAATCTCACTAATCCCTTGCACTCTTCAAGGGCCCGGGGGGGCGGTTTTGGTGTAGTAGCTCATAAGGCCAAGTGGAGTTCCAATAGAACACCACTCTTCAGCCTCAGATATTCTTAAGAATCCAAAGGAGAAACACACAAGCGTGGAGATATGAGAAAGCACATTACTTTCTGCTTGGAGTCCAGCATTTCAAAAGGTGGGAACTACATCATGGCCAGCACACGTACAGGATGCTTGCTGCCACCGTGACTTGCAGTTCGAGGAAGAAAATGCAGGAAAGCAGGGATACAGAAACTGTCTCCACTTGGTGCCAGTGCCTAGGAAAGGTATTGTCACTGTTACAGGAATTTAGAATTTAAATCAACACAGTTGTTCCGTGACTTCACTGCTTTAGGCAGGAAGGGTGCATGATCAGAAAGAACAAGTGCCTTCAAAACCGAAATGACTCTGAGCCTTAAAAGAGCCCCACGTAGGTGCCTTGGAGGACAGATGGTCAGAATGACATATTATGGGCTCTGCGAGGCTCTTGCTGAATACCGCCTCCTCTGCAGTAATCAAGCATGAAGGGCCCCTTGTAATCTCTTTCTGCTCCGTGGAAAGCCCTTGTAAGCAGAAATGGCCCACTCACAGTTAATGCAATTTTATGCCGTTGAAAATTAAACGCAGATATTCCTCTAGTTGAGAGGAGCAGGAAGGAGAAAAAAAAAAAACTCATAGTAACTGTTGCTAAGTTTGACTTCACAATATTGACAGAGTAGATGACTTACCAAATAAAAACTTTAAGAACTGGGACTAATTCAATCCTTCAAACCCTCTTAGGGATCACAATGGGCTCTCCCACCAGGACAAAAGCGAGCCGTGGTCCTTTCTTCCCTCCTTTGAGTCTTATTCTTCCATTATGTAGCATCTTCCACTCCCTGAGCCCACCACTCCCTTGTTTGCCTAAAGGTGGGTCCCATGCTTGCAGTCCTTTGGCTCCTGCCAGACAAACACAGAAAATCAACTACACACCCACACCCCTGGACAGGGGAAAGAGACATGCCAGCTTATTTCACTTCCAGGTGCGGCCAGAACTCAATATGTTCCTGCTTTTTTTATTCCAATATTTGGTGGACATCTACTATGTGCCAAGGACTGTGCTTAGGGTTAAGGTTCAAGGGTAAAAATAGACACAGACACAACCTTCTCAGGGCATTGACAGGCGAGGGGAGCAGAAAGGGCAGTTATCAGGTAAATAATCCCATAGAGTCTAAGGTTATATTATAAACGAGTCCGAATCTAAGATGAGGAGTCAATACACTATGTTCAGGGCTGTGAGGGTGAATGGCCGGAGTCTGAGAACAGAAAGAGGAATCCTCATTCGGGATCTGAGGAGGCTTCTGCTCTGCACAAGTGACATTTAAAATGAAACCCGAAGCAGAAGTAGGAGTTAGTTGTTCAGGTGAAGAACGGAGCTGAGGAGCACTTCAGGCAGAAGGCAGAGCAGGTGCCAGCGCCCTGAGGAAGAGGAAGTGTGGCCTCATCAAGGGAAGTGAGAGTGAGGATGGAAAGAGAATGGAAGGCTGTGACCAGGGCAGTGAAGGATTAGATATGAATACATAAAGATCACTCTGTGTGTGTGGACTAGTCCTGAGGGGCAGGAACAGAAGCAGGGTCAGGAGTTGTGGAGAAAGGATGACCATGACCTGGTTGCGGGGGGGGTGGTGGTGGTGCACAGTAGGTGTGCAGAACAGTGGCATGATTCAAGACAGATTTGGAAAATAGGATCAACAGGAGATATTGATAAATGAGGGAGAAAAAGGTACCAAGGATATCTCCCAATTTCCTGGCATGAGCTCCTGGGTAGATAGCTCACCATTTACCAAGACAAGAAATACTTTGGGAAGACACTATAGGGTGAAGCATCAAGAATTCCATTTTGCGGGGCGCCTGGGTGGCTCAGTTGTTAAGCATCTGCCTTTGGCTCAGGTCATGATCCCAGGGTCCTGGGATCAAGCCCCGTGTTGGGCTCTCTGCTCAGCGGGAAACCTGCTTCTCCCTCTCCCACTCCCCCTGCTTGCGTTCCTGCTTTTGCCAACTCTCTCTCTGTCAAATAAATAAATAAAATCTTAAAAAAAAAAAAAAAAAAAGAACTCCATTTTGCAAACCACACAGCTTATCTGTAAAGAGTACAGGAAGATTTACTAGCTTCTATGTAACCTTCTTGGTCTGTTTTCGTCATCTGTAAAATGGGAAATACGGTAAACCTACGTGGCTAAGACAGAAAGGGCATATACATTTAAAATACATGGCATGATTCCCAGCACACAGCAATCTCAAAAAAAAATTGTTAGTGGCTATGATTATTTTTTTACACTTGAGGTTTGAAATGTCTATTGGTGACCTCAGGCAAGATGTCCAGTAGGCAGTTAGATAACTCGGCTCTGCAGCTCAGAACTCTCTCCTGCTGGGAGAGTCTGGCTATGAGATTATGAATCAAACACCTTGTTACAGATTTTATAATAGCAGCTGGAGATTTACTTGTAAATTGACTGAAAGGTCAGTGTCTGGGTATCAACGGCATATAGATGGCACCCAAAGCTATAGAAAATAGAGTAATTTGATGCAAAAGTGAACTCTAGGGAGAAAAACTGATGGGTGAAGGAATGAGCCTGTAGGGAGTTACTTAACCACAAAACAAAGATGAAAAGTTGAAGGAAAGCAAATAGATATAAAAGGAGTCTGTACATTTTATTCTATTTCTCCAAGAAGAAAAGTGGCAATCTTAAAAAAAGAGAGTCAGTTACTCCTTACGTATCAAAGTGTACACAAAGATATATTTGTAAAAATATTCACTGTAATGCCAAAATAGCAAAAATGACCTCAAGCAACCTAAATCAATAATAGCAGACTGATTAGGTAAAGTATGGCACATCCATGTAAAGGAACAAATGTATAGCAATAAAAATCATGCCATAGATGATTTATTGGAAAAAATGTTCACATTTTACTGGTACACCTACTTTTCCGGTGTATATGTTGCATAATATACAATAGAAAAAAAGACCCAGAAAAAGAAAAAACACCAGAAGAGCAAACAATACCAGAAAATCAATAATAGTTGATTCTAGATAATGAGATTTCAGATTATTTTCTTTCCTTGTGTTTTTTTTTTCAAAATATCAGCATGAGTAGATGTTAATTGTATAGACAGAAAATGAAACAAAGCGGAGAACTCTCATGTCTCCCTCTAAAACATCTGACACTCTTAGTTCTCAAATCCTCAAACCAAAACGCTCAAGACAAATACGAAGACTGAACACTTGATACAAATGTCTCCATCACAGTAAAAGGAACCTGACACTGTTGTATGCATGGAGAGCAATATTTACTGATCCTTCCATAATGAAATAGAACCTCTCCACCAGTGGCTATGCTTTTCTAACCTTGAAACAACCAATGTTAAGGTTACAAGTTGGATTACATTCTTCTTGATCTTCAACAATATGCATCAAGAGACAATCACAGGAAAAATTCCATTTCATCGTAAAAAGATAAAGCAGCACAAACTTTCAGTCTGTACATAATTATGTACCAACACAGCCACACAACCAAACCTGAAATTTCTTTCTGTTTTAAGGGAAGAATCACGTATTTGGAAAAAAAAAAAAAAGGATTTTATTTATGTATTTGGGGGTGGGGGAGGAGCAGAGAGACAGGGACAAGTAGACCCCACACTGAGCACAGAGCCCAATATGGGGCTCAATCTCACGACCTGAGCCAAAATCAAGAGTCAGACACTGGGGGCACCTGGGTGGCTCAGTCGTTAAATGTCTGCCTTCGGCTCAGGTCATGATCCCAGGGTCCTGGGATCTAGCCCCACATCAGGCTCCCTGCTCCACAGGAAGCCTGCTTCTCTCTCTCCCACTCCCCCTATTTGCGTTCCCTCTCCCACTGTCTCTCTCTGTCAAAATAAATAAATAAAATCTTAAAAAAAAAAAAAGAGTCAGACACCGAACTGACTGCACCACCCAGGCACCCCCAAACCTGAAATTTCTTTAAAAGGAAACATTAAACATTTTCAGAATACCCTTACTTCCCCACAGTATTTTTAAAATTTATCAAGAAAATTTAGGGACGCCTGGGTGGCTCAGTTGGTTAAGCATCTGCCTTCAGCTCAGGTCATGATCCCGGGGTCCTGGGATCGAGCCCCACATCGGGCTCCCTGCTCAGCGGGGAGTCTGCTTCTCTCTCTCCCTCTGCCTGCCACTTCCCCTGCTTACGTGAGCCCTCTCTCTCTCTCTGACAAATAAATAAATAAAATCTTTAAAGAAAAAAAGAAAATTTACATTGCCCCTCTGCTAAACCATAAATAAGCTTCATAAAAGCAGATTAGACTTTCTCTGATATAAGCAAAAGAAGAAATTCTCCTTATATCCCGGTTTTTGATGTCCATGCCATCTTGGCCAAGTTCCTTAGCTTTTCTGAGTCTTGGGTTTCTCACCTAAAAGCAAGGGAAATGTAACTTTCCCTGCGGGAGCTTTCTAGTTTGGAGGACCACGGCAGCTGCATGGGTCCAAATCTCTCTACACATCCTTCCCAAAAGACGACAAAATCAACAAGATGGCAAATATCTTCACAGGCCCAAGGCATTTGTCACGATTAGGGGCACAGAATACCACAAACTTCAAATTACCTGTCAGTGTCGGAAGAAACGAATTTCTAGAAGAGCTGCTTCTGCTGCTACACACCAGTGAGTGTGAAGAGAGGCACGTGTGCAAGGAGAACAGGGGCATGGAGGGGACTCCAATGAAGCCCAGACAAAATTACCCCCGAAGAAGGAAAGTCGTGTGCCAAGTGTCCACAGAGCACACATGGCCCGAGGCCTGGTAGCTCTCAGCCCCAGCTCCACGGAGCGAAAGGGCTTGAAGGTGAGAGAGAAGTGTTGCTTCTGGGAGAGAAGGAAAGAGGGAGTGGTGCTACAGCACAGAAGGAAGACAGAGAAAGTAAGGTTCCTACGACACACCAGAGCCTTGCCATCCACCACCAGCAGCACACATTGGAGAAACGGCACCTCTGACAGAGATGCGAGCTCCCGAGCCAGCAAGAGCACCGAGGAAATGCTTAGGAAGAGAAAAACATCAGAACCCTACCAAAGAGCCGCTGAAAACTCTCCCCACCCAAAGCAGAAGGAACCTGAAACAACACTCCAAACTGACTTAAATATCCTCACAGAAGCATTTGGAGATCTGAAAAAACACCTAGAATCAGAAATACAAAAATTAACACCAGAAATGGATGAGGACAAGAAAAGGAAGAAATGTACTGAGAGGTGACTGACTTCAACAAAGACAATGCAGAAAAAAGACAAAAGGACTTTTTCATCAGAACGGAAAAGTTGTAAGGTGTGAGGTGAAATAAGGAACATGGGAGAAAAAATCTAAAAATGACAAAGCAGGACACAGTAAAGAACTGGGCATGCGTGAGAAATGGTGAGGGGCTGGGGGCACGATAGCACAGGGCCAGTCACAGGGAGGTAAAGTTGAGAAGCGAGACTGGAACCAGATTCATTCATTCTACACACACTTTTGAGCATCGAGGGCACAGGTGCTGGTGGCTGTCAGTGGAAGTGGCCCTCGCCCTGTGGGGAAGACAAAGGGGGAGTCAGCAACCTAGAGTAAGGAGAGTGATAGAATCAGACTAAACAGCGAGGGAGGTAACTCTGGAAGCAGAATGGAAGACATTCTGGAGCGTGGCAAGACTGGAAGGGAGGCTAATTAGCAGGCCATGATAAATAAGTCTGAGGTAAAAGCATCGAGGTTTCCTGATGACCCCACATAAAGAAGACCCCAAGGCTTCTATTTTGGGAAACTAGAGACTGACTCCATAGTAGATGGAAAGAGTTTCTGCTCCATATTGGGCATGGCAGGATACAATCTAGAGACTGGGAACTTGGGAGAGGGCAGGACCTGGAGACCTTGGAGGTGGTCATGTCTCTGGCGGCAGGGGTGGCTGCTGGACATGCAGAGATGGCACATGGGTAACTGAGGGCTCATGCCTCCAACAACCATGCCACAACTCCGGGCGCTTCAACATTTAAGGGGCAGAAGAGGAGGAAGAGCGCTGGAGGTCGAACAGCAACAGGCATGGAGCTAACAGAGAAGGTGCCCAGAAGCCACCTGAGGAGACATTAGGGAAATGGCAGCTGGTCCCCAGATACAGACTGTATGGAGACTGACGAGAGTAAGGGCTGAAAAACAGGAACCTCAGACAGCACCAGTGATTCCACTGAGAAGCAGTTTGGGGTTGAGGAGCAAATGGCACTCATAAAGGAGAATCAGGAAATGCTCTTACGGTGAAGGGAAGAAAGAGAATGGCGACACACAAGGGAAGCTGGATCAAGAGAAAAGCTGGGAGTGGAAAGACAGGTGGGGGCCAGCGGCGAGGCCAGAACTGCAGAAACGCCAAAAGGAGGATAGAAGACATGGAGCAAGAGAGAGGAAGGAGCCACGGTTCTAGGTGGGAGCTACCAAGTCAGCTTTCGAAGTCAGGGTCTTTTCCAAAACTGTGAGGGCTGTGTGTCAATGCCACTGAGGCCAGCATCCCAGGGGCCCATGAACAGCTCTTCTTTCTTTCAAACCCGGAGTCGAAGACAGAGCTGTGGGCCCCAGTTCTGCCACTCCCTGCCTGTTCCCCTTGAACACACGCAACCTAAATCACCCCAAGCTCAGTTTTCCCATCAGTAAATTAGGTATAACAATACCAGTCACACACACCCCCACCTATGTCATGGTGTCATTGTGAGGCCCCCAAACACAGAATATGGGGATGCACAGAACAGCCCTGTGCATAAATCACTGGGATCTAATTATTCCATGTATACTTGCTTCTCGCTAGAGCTAATGTTTGCTTAATCTGTGCGCATCCCACACAGGGTCAGACACACTATTTTGTACAGGTGTTTCCCACACACTGACTCGGACTAAGAACCGACCTCATCTTCTTGAAGGGTACTGTGGCTGAATTGTTTTCTGTGTCCCACACCACTGCTCAGTGAAACCATCATCTTCAAACCTGGGGTAGGTTCCCAGGCTGAGTTTTTAGTTAAGACTCCTAGCAAACTGTGACAGAGTCCAACAACACACACCTTGTAACAGCATTTTCAAATTAGCAGAAGTGCAATTATGAAAAGGTTGCCATATGTTACAATGATTTTTTTTTAATTAAAAAGAAAACAGTAAGAAATCATCCTAGCATACTTAGCCATTGCGCCTAGAAAAGGCATCTAGAGAAAATCAACCACCCATCCCAGCGGAGCGAGGAGGCAGGGACGCCCCCTGCGGCTCTCACATGGTTCTACAGCAACCTGCTAGCAGTGGAAGACATGCTTGAGTTCTGTCGAATCATCCAGTAGGAAGCAGCGGCAGTCAAATCCATCATGTCATTTCTCACTCACATCCCTCTTACCTCTGAAATGGAGCATACTCTGGAAAAGTACATTTTAATATGGCTGCTACAGACTTACCTACTATTCAATCAAGATCTTTTTATAACAGAGATAATATTGCATCTGTAACTTAGCCCTTTGTGGGGGGGAAAATAACACATGTAGAGAAAATACTTTTTTTTCACTACCAAAGAAGCAAATTATTTTTGCTGTTCTATACAGTACAGTAGGACTCATACATTTTAAACAACCTAGGTAAGTTTTTTTGTCCATTTGAGGCAAGTCTCAGTAGTGATTTAAAATTAAATTGTTAACCAAGTGTCAAGAACCACGAAATAAGCATAAGCAGTCGTCTCCCTCTGAATAGCAAACACCAGGATATGCAGAATCACGTGAAAGTATAAAACCATACAGTAGTAACACCACCTACTGAATGGCTTCAATTCAAGAAAGCAATCTACTACCTTTAACATCCAAGGGGAAAATGTTAGGACTGTTATATTATTATTATTCTCTTATTATAAAAAGATACTCACTTATTCATTCATGCAATACGGCAAGCATCTATTACATGTCAGACATACTGCTAGGAGCTGGGAATGTGATGTTAAGCCAAACTGACTTGCCCTTGCTCTTCTCATGGACCTATGGTCTAATGAGAGAGACAAAAAATAATAATAGTAATGAGCAGCTAAGCATCGGATTGTGCTCAAAGGAAAAAAGACCTACTACTATAATAAAAAAAAAAATAGGAGAGAGACTTAACTTGAAAGGAGGAAAAGGCTTCTCAGAGAAACTAGCATTGAAGCTAACACTGAAGCCAAAGAAGGAGAGGACACTCCAGACAGAGGGAACAGCATATGCAAAGGGTCTGAGGCAAGAAAGAGCTGGACATACCAAGGACTGGAAAACGACCGGCAGCATTTAAGTGGAGAGGGGAAGGAGAGGAAGGCATGAAATGAAGTGGCAGTTGTAGGCCGGAGCCAGATAATTTGGGGTCAAATACAAGATCTGGGTTTTGTTTTGTTTTCTAAGATGGGAATGGAAGAGAATGAATTTGGGATATATTCTAGAGATGAATGGATAGGACTGTTCAATATGGGTGGGGAGCGCAGGAGGGAATGAGGCGCCAAAGGCGATCCATCCCAGGTTTCCGGCTGGAGCAACTGACTGAATAGAGGAACACAGCAGGAGGCAAAGGCTTAGCTGCTACGCAGGGATGAAAAGACTGGTTCCAATCACAATGTTAAGAAGTTAAAGATGTCTTTGAGACCTCCAGATGGAAAAGCCAAGTAAGTGGTGGGATTCAATGACACAGAAGTGTAATACGTGTGCCATGCCACTCTTAACAAGCTAGATGAGTAGCTCAACTGGGTAAAGGTTGTCCAGCCTTCTTTGGCATTCCCATCCTCTTACTCACCTCTGCATACAGTCCACTCCCAGGCCAAGGAGCAGATCAAGAAGGGGAAGACAGATCATCCCTAAGAACTGTGAACAGTGCTCATTCTCAATTACAGCCATTTACATTCTGAGGAAGCAGAGAAGACTGGAATAAACCAGGTACAGAGCACTAAAGATTTTATAAACTTTTATATATGTTATCAATTTATATATCTTATAAAGTATATACATATATGACTATTAATAAAGTACATGAAATATATATAATTTTAATAATATTCTTAAATAAATAAATTTTATATAAGAAAATACAAGCTGGGGCATCTGGGTGGCTCAATCGGTTAAGCATCTGCCTTCCACTCAGATCATGATCCAGGGTCCTGGGATCGAGCCCCACATCATCTGGCTCCTTGCTCAGCAGTGAGCCTGCTTCTCCCTCTCCCTTTGCCCCCCCTCCGCCCCCCCAGCTCATGCTCTCTCTCTCGTGCTATCTCAAATAAATATATAAAATCTTTAAAAAAGAATATGACTACATTTTTAACGTTTTCTGTGGTTCATGTAGTATGCATATTGTTCCACAGTAAAAAAAAAAATCTTAAAATTGAATCATTTTTTAATATTTAAGATAAGACTTATATGCTTAAGTTAGCTCATCTCCTATTTCTTTGATAAAAACTTAAGGCATCAATATCCTACTTACATTTTGGCCAACTGGCAGTACTTGGAAAAGCATGACAAAATGGTATGAAATCATTTATTGTATCAACCACTGATTCATGGTTTCAGGTTGTAAGGGACTCCTAACCCGTATCTGATCCCTGGGTTGATATTTTGTTTTTTAACCAAATTGCTATGATTCAAAATTCTTTGTTCATTCAAAATTTCCACCAATTTCATAAGAGCAAAAACTGCAGAAGCAGGCTCACCACACTTGACTTCTGGCAGGGCGACATTTAACAACGGCGAGACAGCCACATAAAAGATGACGTCATCCACATCTGCTGATTCACGCAGAAAGGGGGGAATTAGGAGGAGCAGACAGTGAAGCCAAGAGCGATATGGGAATTGTGATTACATTTTACTGGAAAGTAGGCTGCTGAGCTAGACAACTGCTCAAAAAGGTTTCTGGTAGCCAATGAAGAAAAAGGAGAAGGCGGCTATTTTGTGAAATGAGATTAGAAGAGTCAAACAGTATTGGTGAAGCAGAGGAGTAAAAAGCAGAATTTTAGCCATGAAAGACTGAGACCGAGCATTCCCCTTTCTTTCCCTGAGTGCACACTTCCCACATCTAACCCATTTAAAAACATAGCTTCTCAGTCACACTTTCAGAAGATAAACTTTAAAATCATCTTAAACCGGGGCACCTGGGTGGCTCAGTCGTTAAGCGTCTGCCTTCAGCTCAGGTCCTGGGTCCTGGGATCGAGCCCCACATCAGGCTCCCTGCTCCGCGGGAAGCCTGCTTCTCCCTCTCCCACTCCCCCTGCTTGTGTTCCCTCTCTCGCTGTGTCTCTCTCTGTCAAACAAATAAATAAAATCTTTTAAAAAAAATCATCTTAAACCCACTTTTTGTCTAAGCAATCATGCTAACACCTTTATAGAGCTCATAATAATAAAACTTTTTAAATGGCTAATACACAATATGTGGCAACATAAATTCTAGAGTAAAATGCCTATCTGTGCAATACATGTTTAACTGCCTTAAATATAAATTTCTACACTGAACAACCATCCATGCAGAATGCTATTAGTACATTTAAGGCATCAAATAGAAAAGAATCAAGTACTTACTCTTAAGCCATGCCCATTTTCATAGAACTAAATCCCTAATGTGAAGAAAACCAAAAATTGATTGTAATCCACTGTTGTCACATCATGTATTCAATAACTGTTTCTTGAGTATCTACTATGTTGTATTAGGAACTGTGTGAGACCCAGTGAGTAAGATAATCAATTACTGAACCAAAATTAAGGCACTGAGAAGTATGAATGGGACCATGGAGTCAATTATTAATGACACTGGTATAGAAATAATAATAACAAATATTAACATCAACTTTTAATAAGTAATTATTACGTGACTGGTTCTCTGCTAAGCACTTTTTAAATTATTATTTTTAATTGTGGTTAAAGACACATAACATACAATTTGCCACCTAAATCATTTTTTTAAGATTTATTTATTTATTTGAGAGAGAGAGCAAGGAAGTGGGAGGAGGGAGAGGGAGAGAGACAGAGAGAAGCAGACGCCCCACTGAGCACATAGTCCTATGCCGGGCTCAGTCTCATATCCCTGAGATCATGACCTGAGCCAAAATCAAGAGTCAGATACTTAAATGACTGAGCCACCCAGGTGCCCTGCCATTTAAATCATTTTGGGCTGTATGATACAGTAGTGTTAGGTACATTTACATGTTGGGCAACCATTACCACCACCCACCTCCAGACTCTTTTCATGTTGAAAATTGAAACTCTGAACCCATAAAATAATAACTCCCATTCCCTGCTCTCCTGAACCCCTAACAACCACCATTCCACTTAAGAATTAAAATTTCATAAGTATAGCCAAAAATATACTTCTATTTGAATCCACACGTTTGTGGCGTATCTTTTTCAACTAAGGCAACATTAAAATCAAGAATCAAAATAAACTGTACTTAGATTTCTGTAAGACAAAGTATTAAATCTGGATTTTTTTTTTAAAAATGAAGTATGTTAAATTATTAACATTTTAAAGAACAGAAAGGTTTTACTGTAAAATTTTAAGGATTAACCTCATATTCCCAAACCTCTAAAATTTCTATTTCATGTTTTAAAACTTAACACTATGGCACATGTATAAAATTTATTAATAAATATCATACTCTGGATGTAACATGCACAAAAACTTTTTAGCAATGTGGTGTACAACCAAAAACGTTTGGGGAACTGCTGAGAAAAAAGTGTTTGGGTCCCGTTAACGGGAATCAGTGAAAGGAGGGATGGTGAGGAGTTTGTTTCCGAACGTGTTGATACGTACTGAGTTAATGCGTCAAGCAGAAGATCAGGTTGAGGTACCCAAGAGGCGAAAGGACATGTAAAGCCTAGAGTGCAGCTGAGAAACGGAATCTATATTTAGAAGTCATCTGCAGAGCAGTGACCAGAAGAGACGTGAGAAGGGATGAGAACCATGAAAAAACAGGACAGCAGAGGCCTACACAGAGGGGAGTCCCTATATTTAGAAAGTCCAGGAGAAAGGAGACCTAAAGGAGACAGGGAGCTAGGAGGAAAGCCAAAAGAATACATAAGATGGATACCATAAAATGAGACCACAGTGTCAAAAGTTGTAGAAAACTAAGGCATTGAGAAAAGACCAGTCACTGGATTTGGCTGCCATGAGGTCATTTCAGTCCTCTGAGAGCATTTTCGGTAATGGGTAGTGCCAGAAGCCTGATTCAGATCTGACTGAATGGTGAGGAAGAGGAGATAAGAAGTGAGTGGTCCACAGGGAAACTTGGTGATGATGGGAATGAAAAGAAAAGTAGAAGAGCGATGGATGGAATGGCTTGGTCGCAAGAATTTTGCCCCTTAAGAGATATTTGGCAATGTCTGGCAACACTCCAGAGTGCTACTGGCATCTGGTGAGTAACGGCCAGAGTTGCTGCTAAACATCTTGCAATACACAGGACTGCCCCCTACAACAAAGAATTATCCAGCATAAAACAATGATGGTGCCCAAAATATCAATAGTGAATCATTGAGAAATTCTCCTCTAAAAGATCAGATAGATCTGAGCATTTTCATATGGTAAGAAGCTACCAAACTTAAGTTACAAAAAAAAAAAAAAAAAAAAAAGAAAGAAAGAAAAGAAAGGATGTATTGACAAATCAGGTTCTCACAAAAATGGCAAGGTAAATGACTAAGGGCAGAAACAGGTGGATGAGCACTGGAAAAGAGAAGACCCTTCCAAGTTGTTTCAAATGGAATGGAAGCAGAGACAAGAGTAAACAGAGAGAACTGGAGACCAAAAAGATGAAAGTTAAGGGAGCTAATCTCAGATGGCCTTGAAATATCTCCCTAGAAAAAGGAGCAGCAAGAATTCCACAGCAATATGGGGATGGAAGTAGGGTCTTCCAAGGGGAAGGCACTGGGAAGAGCCCCTACATGGGTAAAGCAGTTAGAGGGACATGAAAGTTTTACCAAGTACCTATGAGGGTTTGGCAGGAGAAAAGCAAAATCAACTCAGCTTCCTGAAGACTTATACAATAAAGTCATTTATCCTTGGAGCAAAAGATAAGAGAATAAATAACATTAGGGTTAACTCAAGGTCAGGATTGGCCAGATAACTCAGAGGAGGATAAAAAGTAACAAAAACTAGATAGTCCTCCTGAACTGGCTTGCTTGCAGTGCATACTAAGGCAATGAAACCTAAAGCAGATGAACTGAGAAGACAGAAAGGAGGCTGGGCACCATAAGAGAGGCAACTACCAGGCTGGGAAGAATGAGAAGAAAAGGAATGACAGAAAGCCAAGGTCAAAGGGTAATTTTGGGGTCTCAAATCTTGGATGGCAAGTTGTTTCAAATTATGATAAGGCCCAAGACAAAGGCACGCCTATACATGGCTAGAAACTATTCCTGACATCCAAGGAGGGCAGGGAGGACTCAAGCTTCCTGGATCGCACCATCCGTAATATATTCCCACCAGCACGTTTTCCATGACCACTCACTTAACAGTATGTCTCTGTTCAGGTACACCAATCACATTGTCGCTAGATCCCCCTGTATATCCCACAGCACCTGTCAGTGCTGACATGACCATCTGAAGTTAGTGGAGACTGTGTCACCAGAGCTAGCTGGCCCACGTGGAAATCGAATCTCTCTGACGTCAAACTCAGGATCCTGAGAGTTGCACATAAAAGACACTATCACGATACGGTAGCACATAATATTCCTTATTACAGGATGGACACCGTGGCTCATGGTTATCACTATTCTCTACTGTGGTAATAAGCGAATCCAGCTTTACAACCAAGACAAAATTAGCTTTCATTTCTTGCCAGTAAACTCCAACTGACTGTACTCTCTGAAGACACAAACACCGCTAAGCACTATTTCCTAGACTTACCATTTTCTTCCAAGATCAACATGTAAGAAACAGAGTTTCATTTCACCATCCTTCTAGCTACTACCTTTTCACACAAGTCCTGTTCCAGCATGCCCTATCATCTTAAAAGGACAATTTAATTTTTAAGGGACTGCAGCAACTAGAAAAAATGGATTAAATAGAGCCAATGACTAGGGAGAACACACAAAATGAGAATTTAACTTTATATAAAATTAAGTAAATAAAAAAATAAATAAATGAGAATTTAGCTTATAAAAAATAAAACTACTTTAAATAAATGATATAAAATTGAGACATTCTAAAATTGATGTTTTAATAAACATTCTAATTTTACTCCAAAATCAAATAAAGTATCCAGATATGAAACTGTCATTTTTCAGAGGGCTTTTTAAAGACACCCAAGGAATAGTTCTTTATGCTGATGAAAAAAATACTTAAAAATTGTAAAAAGAGCAACCACATATCTAAATATTAGGTTGTTCAATCACAGAAATCTTTTTTTTTTTTAGATTTTATTTATTTGTCAGAGAGAGAGAGAGCACAAGCAGGGGGAGTGGGAGAGGGAGAAGGAGGCTTCCCACTGAGCAAGAAGCCTGGTGCCAGGCTCGATCCCAGTACCCTGGAATCATGACCTGAGCCAAAGGCAGACGCTTAACGACTGAGCCACCCAGGCGTCCCTCAATCACAGAAATCTTGATATTCACCAAATGCTGTGAATTGTTCTCCAAAGAGAGATTATATCAAATTATCTGCTGAAGGGAAGAAGAGGTACAAATAAGACCAAAGAACAAAAGAAAACAATAACCCCAAGACTATTTATATAACTAGATCCCTCTCCCCAAATATTATATAACTAAGTAATTTCAAGCATCAGAACCAATGTCTGGCCTTTTTGACAGACAATCTACAAATAATAATTAGGATGGCTCTTATTCTATCTACTACACCCTATTCATAGGGGTCCTGGAAAGTAACATCTAATCAATAATCCATTTATTAAAGACTTTCTGTGTATAGCAGCAGAGCGCATCCAGCAGAGCAGCTAACCCAGAGCTCATCAGAGGGTTGTGTGGAACTTATCACACATATCTGATAATACAAGTAGCAGGAATGAATGGGATCAGTCATAGACAAAGTCAAGAAAGAAGAAAAGAGACTCAAGGCCAAACTCTGAATCAGTGACTCTTGGATCTTAGGGAGTTTCTTAAATTAACAGACCATCAGACCCCATCCCCACGAGTGTGATTCAGACTGTCTGGGGTGGGGCCCAGGCAAAGGGGTTTTGTAGCAAGCACTTCAGATGATGCCAAAGCAGGTGCTGTGTCGACCTGCTTTTGAAAAACACAACCCCAGACCGTAAAAAGAAAAAAATTGATAAATTGGACTTTATCAAAATTTAAGACTTTTGCTCTACAAAAGATCCCACGAACAGGGATGAAAAGACAAGTAATAGACTGAAAGAAAATATTTGCGTATCTGAATGAACTCTACGGATGGATTATCAATGTCAATTTCCTGGTTTTGCTCTGTCCTATAATTATGGAAGATGTTACCTTTGGGGGAAACTGAGTGAGAGGTACATGAGAACTCCTGTACATTTTTTGGCAATTTTCCATGAATTACAATGATCTCAAATCAAAAAGTTGTTTTTTTTTTTAAGTAACTACTTGTCTGTCTAGCTATCTAGCACTTTGGTAACAAGCCAGTGGCTTATACTAAAGCCTGAAATGCTGTTTATTTAATAGAGCCAAAGTCCAGGAAAGGTGACAATTCACAACTTGTAAAATCTTCAACAATGTTAACCTGAATTGAACAGGTACTCTCCCCCTCTCCATAATAATTCAGATGTAAGTGCAAAAGTTGAGATTGTTGCTGTTGTCATTATTAAATATTTTACTATCCAGAGCAGTGTTATGACATACCACAGAAACTGAGTAAGTGATATGACTTCAGATATATATAATTAATATTAAGACCTGTTAGGAAAGTATTTGCATTTTCTCCTTTTAATCTAATACTGAGTGAATATTATTTTTAAGACTATAAGATTAGTATTATTCAAAAGCTAAATAAAGTAAGTTATAGAGAAAAAGAGAAAAACTAGAGAACTATTACTGTTTCAATATATAGAGTGTAACAGCAAGAGTATTTTCAGTGTCTCTAGAAGTGCACCTACTGTGAATAATAATACTAATTAATTGCTGGTACTTATAAGGTACTTCTATGTGTTAGATACTATGCTAAGCTCATCATAAGTGGATCATCTTACTTAACACTCACAACCCACGAAGTAGGTATTGTAATGAAAGATGGGAAAACAGGGAGATTAAATAGCTCATCCATGGCCAGATCTCTTATGACGACAAAGCTCCTGATACAACCACTGAACATCCAACCCCTGTCACTGCTCCCACACATCATCACCACCTTACACCCAGAGGGCAAGAGGTCCCCCAGTATGACTCTGAAAATGTGACAGAAATTAAGGGCCCCGGGGTTCTTGATGAGGTTTTTAATCTGACACTAAGCATTTTAAGGACCAACTGGATGGAGTAAGTAATAATATTCGCCATAATTCCAATTATTCTGGATGAATTAACATTGAAAACAGAACTGCCAGAAATGAAGCTGTCCTGCTTACAGCCCACTGAGAAGCCTTAACCAATTCAGAGGAAGTAGCCAGGATAAAATAAGGCCAAGTAAAACCAATGGAAATGGCCACAAGTCTCAAGAGAGCAAGGCCATTTTATAGGAATTAGAAACAGAGTAGCTGTTAATCTAATTTCTAATTTCACTTTTACCATGTATTTCATTTCTGAAGGCAATTCAAAGGATTCCTTTGAGTATTTTCTCATCTTTTTTGTTTTGTTTTTACAGGAGAGGTCCTGATTTTTCAAATCTATCCAAAGACTGAAGAAGCAGCTCTTCCTATTTCTACACTCATAATATCAAACATGTTTCTTGAATCAGCTGTGTTTAAAGGGCATCAAGAACTGTAAAGAGTGTAAGATAATTTACAGTTCCCAATATTAAGAAAATGAATACATTCCCGGTAGTATACCACAGACTGTTTCTACTCAAGCCATTAGGAAACTTCTTGTATATTTGTTATCCAATGTCAGCTACAATCACAAATTATATGATAGTTTTTTTAAAAAATCACATATGCTGGGGGGCCTGGGTGGCTCAGTTGTTAAGCGTCTGACTTTGGCTCAGGTCATGATCCCGGGGTCCTGGGATTGAGCCCTGCATCGGGCTCCCTGCTCGGCAGGAAGTCTGCTTCTCCCTCTCCCACCCCCGCTGCTTGTGTTCCCTCTCTCGCTGTGTCTCTCTCTGTCAAATAAACAAAAAAATCTTTTAAAAAAATAAATAAATAAAAAATAAAAATCACATATGCTGAGTCATTGTGAACTGCTTCTGAGTGAGAGCAGTTAAACAAGGACACCCAAGGCTCAGGACAGGCCCTACCTCCACCACATAGCACAGAAAGGCACTGAGCAGGGGTATTGCTAGGACTACTTTTGGAAGACCAATTGGGAGCCGTTAGTCCCAAATAAGGTAGTGGGCTGAGAGGGAGCTCAGTGTTCTGGGAATAAGGAGCACCACCCATGTAATTACAAGACAATAGAAACAAGAACAAAATGTAACAGGTTATTTAAACCCTGAGAATAAAAAGCTAAACAACTTAGTCAGTAAGTATTATCTCTGTAGAGTGGAGTTGAAACAATCCTATACCTGTCCTTTGAATAATCTCACCTAGGGGTAAATTCTGCTGTCCACATGATGGACCACACATGATCTCTGCTTCAAAGGAGGATGGTCAGGGGCTGATCGTAATGGCTCAAATTTTCCCTGGCACCTTTCAAGTTTACACATATTTCATGCACCATATGCACCCATATTTTGTCTATTTGACTCTTCCAAGAAACCCAATATATCAATGAAGATCAGATAGAGTGAAATTACAAAACCTAGGCTAAGCTCTAGGTTGCATAATAAGTCAAACTGAACCTACCTTTTGTGGTGAGAGTACTGATTGCCTCTAGATCCATTCTCCACTTTTTCCTTTCAGAAACAGAAACCTCCACAAGTTTTAGCTGGCACACGATCAGCCAGCTAGTCTACAATTCCCAGCCTCCCTTGCAGCTAAGTAACGGCTACTTGTTTCTGCTCAAAGGGATCTGAGAAGGAGGTATGCAATTTTGCGTCACAGACTTTAAAAAAGGGAATTGCTTGCCCACCCTACCCCTCCACCCCAGTCCCCAACCTTCCTACAGGTAGGGCACAGACGTGGTTCTAGCCAGCCAACTTGTAGCCTGCAGATGAGGACAATATTATGATGGTAGCGCAACATGATAAAGCCTCAGTCTCTGAATGACCTCTTTACCAGGGGTTCTCAAACTTTAGTGTGCCTCAGAATTACCTGGCTTGGCCCACCTCCACAGTTCCTGATTCACAATTTGCATTTCTAGCAAGTTCCCAAGTGATATTAACACAGCTGATCTGATGCAACAGGCTGGGGAGCACATCTTAATAACTAATGAACTAGACGTGCTCTTTCATTAAGATGGACACTAGCCACATTGGTCACTGAGCACTTCAAAGGTGGCTAGTGAGACGAAGGGACTGAATTTTTAATATTATTTCATTTTAATTAACTTAAATATCAATACTTGATTTAGTTAATGAAAAACTTGAGTATGTGAAACTACTTTTTTCAACTGTAAATTTTATGACATCTAAATACAGACCAAGTATTTCAGATGAAAATTCAGTGTCCCAGCCGAGATGTGCTGTAAGTGTAAATTAGCTCCGACTTTGAAGACTTAGTAAGAGAGAAAGAATATGACATATTTCATTGGTACTTTTTCTCCTGGAGTATATGTTGAAGTAACATTTTGACTGTATTGAGTCAAATAGATTATGTTATTAAAACAAATTTTTAGGAAATTTAATATTGTGACACGTGTGGCTCACATATTTTTATTGAATGGCTATGATCTAAACTATATTATGTGAATGAGAGAGAGAAAGTGGGAAAGAGATCATCCATCTTATTTGGGCAATTAGCTTTATTTGTGTCTCTTTGTAACAGCTGCTTAGCCTAAACCCTGATTATCCTCCTATGCAAAATGTGTAATTTCCAAATTCCTGGTGGTAAATGTACGATGCTACCACTCCTTTCCACTCATCCTAATCCTCCTTTCTTGTTTTATTCAACCTCAATTGCACAGAACGGATTAATCACCATCTTGAAATGAGACACATTCACATCTCTGGGCCACATGAGCTGCCTTCATTCACTCATTCTTCATTTCTAAGCTATGATAGGTGACCATGAACCCATCACCTGCTGCAAAAATTAGACTTTACCATAACTGATCTACCCAAATGGCCCTCCCAGTCTCATCCTCCTGGTTCCTACTACCTAAGGTAACAGCCGTCCTGAATCCTGTACTCACCATTCTACTACTTTCCTCTCTCTATATTATCATCGTGTCTATATGTATTCCTCAAACCTACAGTTACAATTTTAGTTGTTTTAAATATCTAGAAAAGGGAACTATATGTACTATTAAAAGTTTTTTCATTTTATATTGGTAAGACTCATCTATGCTGTAACTCTTTCATTATACTTTATTTTGATTTGGGTATATGTCCCATTGGGTGCATATACTACAGTTTATTCATCTACTCTCTTACCCACAGACATTTTGGGTTTTTCCAGGTTTATGATGTTGTATACGGTGCTGCCACAAATACTGCACATATTTCCTGGTGCATATGTGCAAGAATCTCTTTTACATATATACTTAGGAGTAAAAATATTGGAAATGTGGCCATGAGATAATGCCAATACTCTTTTCTAAGATACTTGCACCAATATAGTAGCAGGTGTGAGATCCTCTGGATCTCCATCTGCCCTAGCACTTGAAATTAACAGATCATTCAAATTTTCCAATTGAATGGGTATAAAATGGCATTTCATTGGAGCTCTGAGTTGTATTCCAAATCACAAATGATGCTGAACATTTTATATATATATTTTTTGGCCATCTGTGCTTCCTTATCAGTATCTATAAAATACCCATGCACATCCTTGCCCATTTTTCTAGTGGTTGTTCACGCTTTTCTTCTTGATTGGTAGGACTTTGTATATTCTCAAAAATGATCAGTCCATGGCCAGTCTTGTTTCATCTATACCCCTATTTCCCCACCCACAAATTATACTGAAGCAAATCTTAGGCATCATATAATTTCAATAAGTCTCTTTAAATGAACAAAATTCTTAATTTTAATATAGTCCAATTTGTCAGTCTTTCTTTTATATTAAATGTGTAGGTTTTTGTTTTTTTGGTTTTGGTTTTTATATCTTAAGAAATCTTCTCTGAAGACTAAAAGTATGAAAACACTTAGGAAATCCTTTCCTACCCCAAGTCTTAAGGTTTTCTTCCTGACATTTAAGACTCTAGAAGGAGTTGATTTTTTTTTTTTTGTATATGGTATAAAAGTGCAAGGTGAAGCAGCAAGTGTTGATGCAGAAGCTGCAAGTTCTCTAGAAGATCTAGCTAAGATCACTGATGAAAGTGGCTACACTAAACAAGAGATCTGCAGTGTAGACAAAACGGCCTTATATTGGACAAAGATGTCATCTAGAACTTTCATAGCTGAAGAGGAGAAGTCAATGCCTGCCTTCAAAGCTTCAAAGGACAAGCTGACTCTCTTGTTAGGGCTTAATGCAACAAGGTGACTTTTATTGGAAGCCAATGCTCATTGACCATTTTGAAATTCTAGGGCCCTTAAGAATTATGTGACATCTACTCTGCCTGGGCTCTATAAATGCAACAAAAAAGCCTGGATGACAACGCATCTGTTTACAACACAGTTTACTGAATATTTTAAGCCCACTGCTGAGACCTACTGCTTAGAAAAAAAGATTCCTTTAGAAATAGTACTGCTTACTGACATCACACCTGGTCATCCAAGAGCTCTGATGGAGATGTACAATGAAATTACAGTTCTCTTCATGCCTGCTAACAAAACATCCATTCTGCAGCCCATGGATCCAGGAATCATTTCAACATTCAAGTCTTACTATTTAAGAAATATGTGTCATAAGGCTATAAGGCTTAGGTTGCCATAGATAGTGATTCCTCTGGTGGATCTGGGCAAAGTAAATTGAAAATCTTCTAGGAAGGATTCACCATTCTGGATGCCATTAAGAACATTCGTGATTCATGGGAAGAGGTCAAAATGTTAACATTAACAGGAGTTTGGAAGAAGGTGATTCCAATCCTCTTGGATGATTTTGAAGGGTTCAAGCCTTCAGTGAATGAAGTAACTGCAGATGTGGTGGAAACAGCAAGAGAACTAGAATTAGAAGGGGAGCCGGAAGATGTGACTGAATTGCTACAATCTCATGATAAAACTTGAATGGATGAGGAGTTGCTTCTTATGGATGAACAAAAAAAGTGGTTTCTTGAGATGGAATCAGTGAAGATGCTATGAAGATTGTTGAAATGAAAACAAAGAATTTAGATGGAATATTACATGCTATCAAATTGCATCACATGCTACAGAGAAGTTGTTCATGAAAAGAAGTGTCCATCGACGCAGAAAACTTGTTGTCTTATCTTAAGAAATTGCTGCAGCCACCCCAACCTTCAGCAACCATCACCCTGGTCAGCAGCCATCAATATTGAGGCAAGATCCCCCACTGGCAAAAAGAGTAGGACTCCCTGAAAGCTCAGATGATGGTTAGCATTTTTTAGCAATAAAGTATTTGTTAATTAAGGTACATACATTGTTTTTTAGACATAATGCTATTTCCCACTTAAGAGACTAGTATATAAACATAACTTTCATATGCACTGGGAAACAAAGAAACTTCATCTGACTCCCTTTATTATGAGATGTGCTTTATTGTGGTGGTCTGGAATTGAACCCGCAACATTTCCGAGGTATGCCTGTACACTACAGAAGTCAAAATCATCCAGAGATAGGTTAGGAAACAGTCATTCCAACACTTACTCAAGACATAAGCTTCTACTGAATGCTAAGCACTAGGCTAGATGCTGGAGAAACCAAGACAAACAAAAGGAAGTTTGTAACTGAGGTCAAGAGAGGGAGACATGCACATAAAGAAATAACAGCAATTGTACAATATACACTAGACTTAGCAGAGCATGTAAAGGGAGCAATTAGCTGGGAAAATCATGAGACTGGCTGGTGTCTCTGTTCTGCTACCCGGCTCCTATAAAAGACATTCTTTTATAAATAACTCCTCTTCCAAATGTGTATGCTTCCAAAGGGCAAGGAGAGCCTTAGAGAACAGAAGATTTACACACTGTGTTGGTTATTCTCCATTTGCCCCCCCCCCCCCCCAGATCCATGATCCAGCCTTCTCTGCCCTTCCCTGGGCTCCAGGAAACTGTGTTACCCAGAATCCCTTACTCTAGCTCCCAGATGGATCTGGCTAATAGAAGATACCAGCAAGACACTGGAGAGGAGAGGGAAGGGGAGTTCACATATTTGAACTCACCCCCATCTCCCTACCTGTCCCAGTCCTGCCTGTAGCTGGATCTATACTTACAGTTCCCTGGGCACGGTTCTCACTGGGTCCCAGGAACACTGTTTCCTCCCTCATTTCTTCTGACCTAGAGACAGCACTGGCTCCCACCTTTGCTACCTGTGAAGTGCTCTACCATCACCTGGGGGTTCCCTGAGCCCTGCCCTCGACTCTTTAAATCATTCCTTCATTAAATACTCCTCAGGTAAACCTTTACAATCAACCTTACCTGCCAGAACTCTAACCGAAACCATAATTTTCTGCAACTAAGAAATCCAGCCTCTAGAAAATATCTGAGCAAGGCTTACGTTTTCAAAGGGTCTGAAATCTGGACAATATCATCATTGCCCAACATTTACCGAATAACTACCTTGGATAGCGCCTCTTATCTTGTGCTGGGTATGCCAGTTTTGACTACAGTAAAGTTTGCATCTCTCCTGGACTTGGTTTGCCATCCTCAAAAAAGTGAGTCTTAAGAGCAGTTGTGGGTATTTTAAGAGTGAGTCACAGAATTTTTTTTTTAATGTAATGGGATGAATTAAGCACCTGACTGAGGGTTCTGAGAATAAAGAATGGTCGGCTCACTGATGTTCCCAGAAAGGTTTTCATCCCAGGGCTACACAATGCCTTTCTGCTCAGATCTGCATTCTGCTTATTCAAACAGCTAAAACACTGCCACCTGTCATAATAACCATCTTGATACACTACTGTAGATTTGTTTTGTTTAAAAGAAAAACCAAACTGACTTTAACTACACTAGTTTCAAATCTCTAACAGCTCGGATTCATGGCATTAACAAGTAAAAGTATGTCCTATGATTCTGAGTGGTGTCACTCTGATTCCAGAAAAATCAGTCATGATTTACTCAGGCTACAATGACAAGTACAAGACGAAAACAATGTTAGTTCCTCAGACCAGGGTTGGCCAAACACATTAGATGAGTCTGTTTCAGTGAAAAAAATATTGTTATTATATGCTTTTCAGAAGTCTTCACCATTTTTTTCCCTCGCCAGATATTCATTTACTGGCCATGGATTTTTTTTTTTCCAAACATAACTTTTTGGTATTCATTTTCAGTGCCTGTGCTGCAGTGTTTTTTTATGCTGCTCTTTATTATTTTGATTTCTCCATATACTTCAATGCAACCTTCTCCTCCTTCTTGCCTCTATTCTCTCCCTGTTCTCTTGATGCACTTTTCCTTCATTCTCTCCTTTCCCTGAGTTCATTGTCAGATCACGGCATAACCTCATCTCCCTGACACATTAGCAAAGTGCCCTAAAATTGACAAATGCACTTCCGCTGCTAAAGACAGAGTTCCTCCCATCAGAAGAGGCATTGCCCCTGGGACTCGGGTTATCCTTTGGGCATTTGATTAGAAGCAAGTGAGGTAGCCCAGGCAACCGCTCCAAATTGTCCTAAGCTGCCTGGCAAGCATGTTTTATGCAGCCTGATGTGAAGGTCACACTAGCCAACCCTGTGACAGTTAAAGGCGCAGTCTCTATGCAATCAGCTAAGGGCTCAGGGAACATCCATCAAGATGAGCTCAATAACATTTGCATAATCATAAAATTGTCAGACTCCCAAAGCCGTAAGGACCCATGTGAACAATCTATTTCAAAGAGCCAAAGATACTAGCTTTGAAAAGGAATAACAATAAGTGAGTGTGCTAAAATCATTAAAAAGAATACATCAAAAACCAACCAGATGGAATCCAATCACTTAGCTGGTAAAAACACTTGAGCTACTCAGTTTTCTCAAATGATTTAAAAACAGTTCTACTCTGAGGCAAGGCAATAAACTGAAAGGCCTGGAAAAAGTCACTCCATACATTTACTCCTTATAATCTCCTTAGATCAGAAGTGTTTAAGCTATTATTCTCAAACAGCAAGACTCAATATTGAAAAACATGCCCATACCCGCTAAATTAATATTACATTTGACTAAATCTCAATCCAAATTCCAGTCCACTGGGCAAAATACCTACGCTGCAGAGAAGAAATCCATGTGCCTAAAACATAAAGTGCTCTCAAAAAACAATAAGCCAAGGGCGCCTGGGTGGCTCAGATGGTTAAGCATCTGCCTTCGGCTCAGGTCATGATCCCAGAGTCCTGGGATCAAGTCCCGCATCGGGCTCCCTGCTCCTTGGGAGCCTGCTTCTCCCTCTGCCTCTCTCTCGCTCTCTCTCTCTGTGTCTCTCATGAATAAATAAATAAAATCTTTTAAAAAAAAAAACAAACAATAAGCCAAAACAGGAATACCTCCATGCAAAAATGGGAAAAGAACACAAACTAGCCAATTTACCACAAAATTCAAATGACCAGTACATTACAGAGAAATAAATGCTCAGCCTCAAAAACAAGGATACAATTTAAAATAAACGACTTTTGGGCACTGGGTGGCTCAGTTGGTTAAGCGACTGCCTTCGGCTCAGGTCATGATCCTGGAGTCCCGGGATCGAGTCCCACATCGGGCTCCCTGCTCGGCAGGGAGTCTGCTTCTCCCTCTGACCCAACTCTCTCTCTCTCTCTCTCTCTCTCTCTCTCTCATTCTCTCAAATAAATAAATAAATAAAATTTTTAAAAAAAGATTTAAAAAAAATAAAATAAAAAAATAAAATAAATGACTTTTAACATAACAAATGGATAAAGAAGCAGAATAAACTTTGGGGAAAGTAACATAGTAACAAGTCTCACAAGCTTTCAACATATGTTTTACTTTGATCTAACAAATTCTACAACATTTATTTTTGTTTATTATTTTATTTATTTATTTATTTTTCACGGGGTTCCAACTCATGACCCTGAGATCAAGACCTGAGCTGAGATCAAGAGTCAGTCGCTTCACCAACTGAGCCACCCAAGAACGTCTCTATTATATTTAAATGCTTATCTTAAGTACATAATTAAGCAAGTGCCCAGTCATATGTACAAAGATGTTCATCAGAGTATTGCTTATTATAACAAAAAATCAGGACACAACCTATGCGTCCAGCAAATCTCTGCAGCCATTCTAAATGATGATGTAAATATAGAGTCACCAATACGGAAAAAAATGGCTCAATATTTTCTCTGGTTAGGGCAAGTGTAAGGAAAGGGAGAGGTTTATAAAGCAGGATGTTTCCATTTTTGTAAGAAAAAAATATATATATACACATATAATAACTTATTTATAGGAATATAAATCCTAGGGAAGAAAACCTGGGTATTTAATACCAAATGCTATTTATTTATGGATAATGGGATTATGGGTGATATTTACTTCTTGGGTGAAGTTCCACTTTAATTTTTTTCTGCCATGAACAAATAGTACTTCCCATAACAACATTTAGTTTTGAAATGTTAAAAGGAATTGTAATTAATTTTCATGCACACCAAGAAGTTTTATTTTTTCAACAAGGCTTCACTTTAGGCTAAGATTATTAAACATCTTTGCAATATCTGAGTCTCCACAAATTAGAATATAGAAGGTCCTTAAGCATGTATGGAATTTAGGGAGATGGATGGACAAGAGATTAAAATGACATCACCAGCATCAATTACTGGAAGCCAGGCTGGTCACCCAGGAAAGCTGTAACCTAGAGCTGCTTCTGACATAATCAAAGAATCAGAACTTCCTGGGGTTGGACAGGAACATGCTGCCAGCCAGCTCTGGTTATAGACTCTATAAGGGTGACTTCTTTAGCTGAAGCCTTCCCTCTTTCCCCTCTATTCCCAATGCATACACAGAAAGAGAGAAAAGCCAACAATACAACAGAGAACATGGGATCGAAGAATGTGCAATTTTTTCAAATACAGAGCTCCAGGGTGGTTGACTCCAGTGGGGATGATTTAAATGCTGTGTCTGTGCAGGGTCAGTTGAAAGTACAGATCTGGGTTCAGGAAAGTAAAAATCCATTCATTTATACCCGGTCAGCCAAATAAAAGTATCTAAAGGATGCTACTTCATGTATCATCAACTGTGAAACCAGCCGTCCTGCCCAGTCCCTGACACTTGGCTGGTTGACTCAATCAGTGATCCTGTGAGTATTGCTCACACTAATCAAAGCCACACCTTTACAATCCACATCTCTGTGGGAACAGGCTGTACTTGACTGATGGACACTGCTAACGTTTATTCCGAAACTACTGAGGGTTAGCCAATATCATTGTGAAGATATTTAGAAGTTTATTACTTGGGAAAGACAAGTAAAAAATTTATCACACACACACACACACACACACACACACACACACACACACTCCCTTCAAACAGGCTTAAAACCACATAATCTTATCATTTAACTTATATTTCCTAAAAATCATGTCATAACTTCATCTCCCCTCGCAGGTTGTTTTCTTTCAGTTTCACTCAGTAAGGACACACTCATCTAACAAAGGGCTGTATGTTTACTTTACGATGTACTCCTTGGAGCAGCCCTGTGTGTTTATCAGGTATTTAAATCCTAGCAGGCTTTCCACCCTACACTAAAATAACTGACAACACCATGCCCACCCAAATTTAGCCAATGCCCCCACAAGCCCGACACAGGGCTTGATCTCGCAACCCTAATGTGACCTGAGCCGAAATCAAGAGTCGGATGCTTAACTGACAGCACCACCCAGGTGCCCTTTTTCTCTCCTTTTTTAAGGCATATGCTAAGTGGCCATCTCTCAGCTGTGCACGGTTGGGATTTCCAGAGACTGTTTTGCAGCGGTTAGAATTTAGTCTATACAAATAGTCTAGTTGAAACAGCCAAGCCCCCGAATGGAGAGGGAAACAAAAAGGTTCTTTACCAGAGAGTCGTCGAGCAGCCTCAGTGAGCTGACGAGTCCATTACCTCTGAGCTAAGCCTATAACGGAGCCGGCATTCTGGGGCAGAACCGGCTTAATGGACATGGTCCAGTTATCCCATGAGGGCAATTTTTTTTTCAGATGCTTTCACTGCTCAGCCACACCCTAGCAGCATCCAGTAACCACATTTTCCCATGCAGTGTCTCAGCAACATGGTAAAAATCCAAAACCAACAGGAAGATCCCACTTCAGGAGATAATCCTAATGTCAGTAGCCTACAAGCAGCCTCTGTACACAACCCCACAGATGACACTTCTGCAACATACTTTCCTTCCAGAAGAAAACTACATTTGAATTTCACCTTTTTCTTTTATAAAAATATAAATTTATTTATAAAAATATAAAAAATTTCAAATTCCAATTAGGAGTTTGTTCATTTTATAGCTTAAAAAAAATGGAGGATATTCTTCCCATTAATCCCAGGGAGTGAACCAGCCCACCAGAATTTGGTTCCCCATACATTGGCCCAGCCTGTTTTCACATCCTGGCATTTGGTTACATGCACACCCAAGTGCCACTGGTGCAAAGCAGTTATTCCATCAGAACTGCGTGAGAGCAGGGACCCCAAGACCAGCTCCCAGACCATACAGCATGGCTTCGTTCTCTGCCCAGCACTTCTAGCCCCTTTCCTGGGCACTCTAAATCTGAAAACTGTCAGAATTAACTGTCAGTTCACATTTCTGAAATCTCCAGAACACTAGTTAGGACAACGTCCAGAATTTGTTGCCTTGAAATCACATTGCCCAGAGAGCACTGTGGTGATGGTTATTTAAAACTATCTGAGGGCGCTTGGGTGGCTCAGTCGTTAAGCATCTGCCTTGGGCTCAGGTCAAGATCCCAGGGTCCTGGGATCAAGCCCCGCATCGGGCTCCCTGCTCAGTGGGAAGGCTGCTTCTCCCTCTCCCACTCCCCCTGCTTGTGTTCCCTCTCTCTGTGTGTCTCTCTCTGTCAAATAAATAAATAAAATCTTTTTAAAAAATGAAATAAAAAATAAAACTATCTGAGCTCAGCATATTGAAGATGACATGTCACAATGTCACTAATTGCTTCTGACATGTGAGGTTTACCACTGGAACCTCTGAATATGAAATGGGTCTTGGATTTAATAGCACGTAATTAGCTCCTGTTACATTCCAAAAGGAGAATCTTGCTGGAAAGGGGTCCAATGGGATAGGTTTCAGCAGCAACGTGCGCTAATTATAAATAATTATTTGCCAAGAACCAGCCATTCAGACACTGACATGTAACTCAGCTTCACCTCTCCTCGCCGCCAGTGTAATCAACAATACAAGACTGTAATCCCTGGCTCCTTTTTGATACTCATCTAAATGTCACCCTTGATCTGGACACTAACTGTAGAACCCAACTAGAATGGAGCTAATATCTTTGGGCTACACTGTAGGTGTGAAGCACCCCAAGTTCTGAAATTCACTTGGGTTTTGAAGCTTGGCTTTACCACTTACCATTTTTTATTTTGGGTAAGTGGTTCAACATCTGTGCTTCACTTTCCTAATCTGTAAAGTGGGGATGAAAATACCTACTCCAAAAGGTTGTTGTGAGGATTAAATGTGACTATGGATAATGCAATCAATAAACAGTAGCTACTAATACAAGTTCGTTTGTTACCAACAGTCTGTTGCCAAGAGTCTAATTCAGATTGGCCTTCCTCTTGAATACAAGCAAATGGAAGCGTTATATCTAGAATTCTTGAGGCCGCAACTAAAAGGGCAGGGAAACAAGACTGAAGAAGGGGGAGAGAAGAATAAGAGGCAGACAAGAATAAAAGATACAAGCAAGGAATTTGTACCAGAGGAAAAAAATTAGCGAGGAAAAAAAAGCCAGTTAAGGAGGAAGTTGAAAGAGAAGCAGGGATAAGGAGGAGCCACCAGGTGAGTGTGGAGATTTTCCAAAAGCAAAAGAGGAAAAAAGAAAAACACAGGGAAAGGCATTCCCATTGCTAAACCAGAACACTTCTATTAGTAGTATCAGACCACACATCTCTACACGCCATGGCAATAATAGATTATATTTCATTGGCATTCTCTCTTTTTAAAAAATGTTTACATATTTGTCTCGTTTTGCCCTAAGAAGGACCCACCCTGCGAGACAGACCAGGTAGATACCATTACCCTGGATTTACATTTAAGGACAAAGAATCAAGAGGCTGACTTGTCTACAGATGCATCGCTTGGGCATTTTCCTACTCTTAAATTTAACATTCTTTAATCTCCTCATTAGAAGCACAGTCTGGTTGCCCTCTGACAGCAAGAACAAATCCTATCCTATTCTGATCAAAGAAAAAGGAAATTAAAGTTAGTTCGGATTTTAGAAAAGCACTTGCACCTTAAAAAAAAAAAAAACAAAACAAACTTCATTTCAAAGCAATTTGAAACTTACAAACTGCCAGAACAGGACAAAGAACACTCACGCTATCACCTAAAAACCCTCCTGAAATTTTGCCAACTACCCCAATGATTTCCTTTGCAGCAAAAGGATCCAATACAGATCACTCGATGTATTTACTATGTCTCTCAGTCTCCTTCCGTCTAAAACAGTTCCTTGGTCCTTCCTTGAGTTTCATAACTTTTTTTAGAAAAGATTTTATTTATTTATTCGACAGAGAGAGACACAGCGAGAGAGGGAACACAGGCAGGGGGAGTGGGAGAGGGAGAAGCAGGCCTCCCGCCGAGCAGGGAGCCCGAGGCGGGGCTAGATCCCAGGACCCCGGGACCATGACCTCAGCTGAAGGCAGACACCCAAATGACTGAGCCACCCAGGAGCCCCGAGTTTCATAACTTTATTTTAAAATAATTTCAGGCACAAAAAAGTTGCAGGAACGGTACAAAAAACTCCTGTTTCCCCTTGGCCTAGAACCCAATTGTTTTGACTTCAGTATTTTTCTGAACCACGTAAGAGTACATTGTGGATATGGAGGCCCTTTACTCCTGTGTCTTCCAATATGTATTTCTCCAAACAAGGATATACTTACATGACAATCACACGTCTCCTTCAATCTGGAACAGTTCTGTCTTAACCTGTCTCTCTCATCCTTGACAATTTTAAAGAGTCAAAACTTTTGACTTGAGTCTCAGGTGACCTGGGTCACCCTACCTTGGGTCCATCTGATGTTTCCTCGTGCCCAGATTTGGACCACGTATTCCTAGCAAGAAGACCCCAAAAATGATTGTTGCACTCTTCTTGGCTCGTCACACCAAGAGACACAGGATGTCAGATCATCCCATCACCGACAGTGCTAACCTTGATCACCTGGACAGGTCTGTATCTGCCAGTCTTCACCATAGAGTCACCATT